>NC_000080.6:17792500-18392500 GCF_000001635.26 Mus musculus
CCAGACAGCTCCATGCTCCTCAAAGGAGACACCACTTCCAGGCACTGTAACCGGATCTTTGAAAACAGGATCCCAAGATAAAAGGAGCTTCGTCACACCAGTATTTCAGGGTCTCAGAGGAACTTGACTGCCAAGAACTCTTGACACACCCAGAATCTCAGGTTCACAGGAGCCCACAAGCAAAGGATCACAGAGAAAGCTGGGCTCTGAGGAGTCCTAAATCAACTGGGATTATAGGAAGGACAGGATCTAATCAGATATATTGAGTACAACAAATACTTGAGATAATCAGATGGCAGGAGGCAAGCATAAGAACAAAAACCAAGGTTACTTAGCATCATCAGAACCAAACTCTCCCACCATAGCAAGTCCTGGATACACCATCACACCAGAAAATCAAGACATGGATCTAAAGTCACTTCTTATGATGATAATGGAGGACTTGAAGAAGGAAATACAGGAAAACAGCTAGAAGCATTTAAAGATGAAACACAAAAATGCCTTAGAGAGTTACAGGAAAACATTACAAAACAGATAATGTAATTAAACAAACCAATCCAGGATCTAAAAATGGAAGTAGAAACAATAAAGAAAACCCATAGGGAGAAAACTCTGGAGATAGAAACACAAGGAAAGAAATCTGGAACCATAGCTACAAGCATCAGCAACAGAATACAAGAGATGGAAGAGAGAATCTCAGGTGCAGAAGATTCCATAGGGAACATGAACACAACAATCAAAAAAATGCAAAATGCAAAAAGATGCTAACTCAAAACATCCAGGAAATCCACGACACAATGAGAAGACCAAACCTACAGATAATAGGAGTAGATGAGAATGAAGATTTTTCAACTTAAAGGGACAGCAAATATCTTCAACAAAATTATAGAGGAAAACTTTCCATATCTAAAGAAAGAGATGCCCATGAACATACAAGAAGCCTACAGAATCCAAATAGACTGTACCAGAAAAGAAATTCCTACCGACACTAATAATCAGAACAACAAATGCACTAAATAAAGACAAAATATTAAAAGCAGCAAGGGAAAAAGGTTACGTAACATACAAAGGCAGGGCTATTAGAATTACTCCAAACTTCTCACCAGAGACTATGAAAGCCAGAAGATCCTGGACAGATTTTATACAGACACTAAGAGAACACAAATGCCAGCCCAGGCAACTATACCCAGCCAAACTTTCAAATACCAAAGATGGAGAAACCAAAGTATTCCATGACAAAACCAAATTCCCACATTATCTTTCCACGAATCCCGCCCTTCAAAGGATAATAACAGAAAAAAAACAATACAAGGACGGAAACTATGCCCTAGAAAAAGCAAGAAAGTAATCCTTCAACAAACCTAAAAGAAGACAGCCACAACAACAGAATACCAACTCTAACAGCAAAAATAATAGGAAGCAACCTTTACTTTTCCTTAATATCAATGGACTCAATTCCCCAATAAAAAGACATAGACTAACAGACTGGCTGCACAAACAGGACCCAACATTTTGCTGCTTACAGGAAGCCCATCTCAGGGGAAAATACAGATACTACCTCAGAGTGAAGGGCTGGAAAACAATTTTCCAAGCAAACAGTCTGAAGAAACAAGCTGGAGTAGCCATTCTAATATCGAATAAAATTGACTTCCAACCCAAAGTTATCAAAAAGGACAAGGAAGGGCACTTCATAGTCATCAAAGGTAAAATCTTCCAAGAGGAACTCTCAATTATGAATATCTATGCTCCAAATGCAAGGGCAGCCACATTCATTAAAGAAACTTTAGTAAAGCTCAAAGCACACATTGCACCTCACACAATAATAGTGGGAAACTTCAACACCCCACTATCATCAATGCACAGATCCTGGAAACAGAAACTAAACATGAACACAGTGAAACTAACAGAAGTTATGAAACAAATGGATTTAACAAGTATCTACAGAACATTTTATCCTAAAACAAAAGGATATACCTTCTTCTCAGCACCTCATGGCACCTTCTCCAAAACTGATGATATAATTGGTCACAAAACAGGCCTCAACAGATACAAAAATATTGAAATTGTCCCATGCATCCTATCAGATCACCATGGACTAAGGCTGATCTTCAATAACGACATAAATAATAGAAAGAAAACATTCAGGTGGAAACTGTACAACACTCTCCTCAATGATGCCTTGATCAAGGAAGAAATAAAGAAATTAAAGGCTTTTTAGAGTTTAATGAAAATGAAGCCACAACCTACCCAAACTTATGGGACATAATGAAAGCAATTCTGAGAGGAAAACTCATAGCTCTGAGTGCCTCCAAATAGAAACTAGAGAAAGCACACACTAGCAGCTTAACAACACACCTAAAAGCTCTAGAACAAAAGGAAGTAAATTCACACTAGACAACAGGAAATTTTCAAACTCTGGGGAAAAATTAACCAAGTGGAAAGAAAAAGAACTATTCAAAGAATCAACCAAATGAGAAGCTGTTTCTTTGAGAAAATCAACAAGATAGATCAACCCTTAGCCAGACTCACTAGAGGGCACAGGGACAGCATCCTAATTAACAAAATCAGAAATGAAAAGGGAGACATAACAACAGATCCTGAAGAAATCCAAAACACCATCAGATCATTCTACAAAAGGCTATAGCAAAACTGGAAAACAAAACTGGAAAATCTGGATGAAATGGACAAATTTCTAGATACCATGTACCAAAGTTAAATCAGGATCAGATTAATGACCTAAACAGTCCTATATCCCCTAAAGAAGTAGAAGCAGTCATTAATAGTCTCCCAACCAAAAAAAGCCCAGGACCAGATGGGTTTAGTGCAGAGTTCTATCAGACCTTCAAAGAAGATCTAATCCCAGTTCTTCTCAAACTATTCCACAAAATAGAAACAGAAGGTACTCTACCCAATTCATTCTACGAAGCCCAAATTACTCTGATACCTAAATCACATGAAGAGCAAACAAAGATAGAGAACTTCAGACCAATTTCCCTTATGAATATTGATGCAAAAGTATTCAATAAAATTCTCGCTAACCGAATCCAAGAACACATCAAAATAATCATCCATTGTGACCAAGTAGGGTTCATTCCAGAGATGCAGGGATGGTTTAATATTCGGAAATCCATCAACGTAATCCACTATATAAATAAACTCAAAGACAAAAACCACATGATCATCTCCTTAGATTCTGAGAAAGCACTTGACAAATTCCAACACCCATTGATGATAAATGTCTTAGAAAGATCAGGAATTCAAGGCCCATACCTAAACATGATAAAAGCAATCTACAACAAATCAGTAGCCAACATCAAAGTAAATGGTGAGAAGCTGGAAGCAATCCCACTAAAATCAGGGACTAGACAAGGCTGCCCACTTTCTCCCTACCTATTCAACATAGAACTTGAAGTTCTAGCCAGAGCAATTCAAAAACAAAAGGAGATCAAGGGGATACAAATTGGAAAGGAAGAAGTCAAAATATCACTTTTTGCAGATGATATATGATATAAGTGACCCGAAAAATTCCACCAGAGAACTCCAAAACTTGATAAACAGCTACAGTGATATATGCTGGATATAAAATTAACTCAAACAAGTCAATGGCCTTTCTCAACACAAGGGATAAACAGGCCAAGAAAGAAATTAGGGAAACAACACCCTTCACTATAGTCACAAATAATATAAAATACCTTGGTGTGACTCTATAGAAGTGAAAGATCTGTATGATAAGAACTTCAAGTCTCTGAAGAAAGAAATTAAAGAAGATCTCAGAAGATGGAAAGATCTCCCATGCTCATGGATTGGCAGGATCAATATAGTAAAAGTGGCTATCTTGCCAAAAGCAATCTACAAATTCAATGCAATCCCCATCAAAATTCCAACTCAATTATTCAACGAATTAGAAGGAGCAATTTGAAAATTCATCTGAAACAACAAAAAACTTAGGATAGCAAAAACTTTTCTCAATGATAAAAGAACCTCTGGTGGAATCACCATGCCTGACCTAAAGCTATACTACAGACCAATTGTGATAATAAATAAATGGTACTGGTATAGCGACAGACAGGTAGACCAATGGAATAGAATTGAAGACCCAGAAATGAACCCACACACCTATGGTCACTTGATCTTTGACAAGGGAGCAAAAACCATCCAGTGGAAAAAAAGACACCATTTTCAACAAATGCTGGCAACAACTGGCAGTTATCATGTAGAAGAATGGAAATTGATCCATTCCTATCTCCTTGTACTAAGGTCAAGTCTAAGTGGGTCAAGGAACTCCACATAAAACCAGAGACACTGAAACTTATAGAGGAGAAAGTGGGGAAAAGCCTCAAAGATATGGGCACAGGGGAAAAGTTCCTGAATAGAACAGCAGTGGCTTGTGCTGTAAGATTGAGCATCGAGGTTTAGGACCTCATAAAATTGCAAAGCGTCTGTATGGCAAAAGTTACTGTCAATAACACAAAAAGGCCAATAACAGATTGAGAAAGGATCTTTACCAATCCTAAATCAGATAGGGGACTAACCTCCAATATATACAAAGAACTCAAGAAGGTGGACTCCAGAAAATCAAATAACTCCATTAAAAAATGGGACTCAGAGCTAAACAAAGAATTCTCACCGGAGAAATACCGAAAATGTTCAACTTCCTTAATCATCAGGGAAATGCAAATCAAAACAACCCTGAGATTCTACCTCACACCAGTCAGAATGGCTACGATCAAAAATTCAGGTGACAGCAAATGCTGGTGAGGATGTGGATAAAGAGGAACACCCCTCCATTGTTGGTGGGAGTGCAAGCTTGTACAACCACTCTGGAAATCAGTCTGGTGTTTCTTCAGAAAAATGGACATAGTACTACTGGAGGATCCAGCAATACCTCTCCTGGGCATATATCCTGAAGATGTTCCAACCGGTAAGAAGGACACATGCCCCCCTATGTTTATAGCTGCCTTATTTATAATAGCCAGAAGCTGGAAAGAACCCAGATGCCCCTCAACAGAGGAATGGATACAGAAAATGTGATACATTTACACAATGGAGTACTACTCAGCTATTAAAAAGAATGAATTTATTAAATTCCTAGGCAAATGGCTGGACCTGGAGAGTATCATGCTGAGTGAGGTAACCCAATCACAAAAGAATTCACATGACATGTACTCACTGATAAGTGGATATTAGCCCAGAAACTTAGAATACCCAACATACAATTTGCAAAACACATGAAATTCACGAAGAACGAAGACCAAAGTGTGGATACTTCGCCCCTTCTTAGAATTGGGAACAAAACACCCATGGAAGGAATTACAGAGACAAAGTTTAGAGCTGAGACAAAAGGATGGACCATTCATCCCATAATCAGCCTCTAAATGCAGACCCCATTGCATATGCCAGAAAGATTTTGCTGAAAGGACCGTGATATAGCTGTCTCTTGTGAGGCTATGCCAGTGCCTGGCAAACACAGAAGTGGATGCTCACAGTCAGCTATTGTATGGAACACATGGCCCCTAATGGAGGAGCTAGAGAAAGTACCCAAGGAGCTAAAGGGGTCTGCAACCCTATTGGTGGAACAACAATATGAACTAACTAGTACCCCCAGAGCTCCTAGTTGGCCATCATTGGAATGAGAGGCCCCTTGGTCTTGCAAACTCTATATGCCTCAGTACAGGGGAACACCAGGGCCAGGAAGTGGGAGTGGGTGGGTAGGGGAGCAGGGCAGGGGGAGGGTATAGGGAACTTTCGGAATAGCATTTCAAATGTATATAAAGAAAATAATAAATTAAAAAAATTAAAAAAAAAGGATGGCTACTCCAGCTTGCTTCTTTGGACAATTTGCCTGGAAGATTTTTTTTCAGTCCTTTACTCTGAGGTAGTATCTGTCTTTGTCACTGAGGTGCATTTCCTGTATGCATCAAAATGCTGATGTTAAGAGATATTAAGGAATGGAGATTGTTGCTTACTGTCATTTATGTTGTTAGAGGTGGAATTATGTTTGTGTGGCTATCTTCTTTTGAGTTTGTTGAAAGATTACTTTCTTGTTTTTTCTTGGGTGTTTTTTCACATCCTGTGTTGGTGTTTTCCATCTGTTATAGCTTGTAAGTCTGGATTTGTGGAAAGATATTGTGTAAATTTCATTTTGTCATGCAATATCTTGGTTTTTCCATCTATGGTAATTGAGAGTTTTGATGGGTGTTTTGTCATTTGTGTACTTTTAGGGTCTGTATGAAATCTTCCTAGGATCTTCTAGCTTTCATAGTCTCTGGTGAGAAGTCTGCTGTAATTCTGATAGGACTCCCTTTATATGTTACTTGACCTTTTTCCCTTACTGCTTTTAATATTCTTTCTTTGTTTTGTGCATTTGGTGTTTCAACTATTATGTGATTGGGGGGAATTTCTTTTCTGGTGCAATCTATTTGGAGTTCTGTAGGCTTCTTATATGTTTATGGGCATCTCTTTCTTTAGGTTAAGAAAGTTGTCTTCTATAATTTTGCTGAAGATATTTGCTGGACCTTTAAGTTGAGAATCTCCACTTTCTTCTAAACCTGTTATCCTTAGATTTGGTCTCATTATGTCCTGGATTTCCTGTATATTTTGGGTTAGGAGCTTTTTGCATTTTGCATTTTCTTTGACCGTTGTGTCAATGTTTTCTATGGTATCTTCTGCACCTGAGATTCTCTCTTTTATCTCTTGTATTCGGTTGATGATGCTTGCATGTATGATTACCAGTTGGTGCTCGTCCTTGGAGAAGACTATTTCTCCTACTCTCAGTATTCCTTAGTTGCCTATAGTTTTTTGTTAGGGTTGAGGCCTACTGAGCTTTCTCTATCCTCTTTAGTATGTCTACTGTTGTTGCCCTTGCTCAGCTCATGTTATGCAGTCATGTTGGTGATACTTTATAGTTCCTGAGATGTACAACCTTACAGAAAACTCCTTGACCCTCTGGCTCTTACAATCTGCCTGCCCTTTCTTCTGCAATGTTACTTGAACCTTACATTGGGAGTAGTTTTGTAGATGTATCAATTTGGACTGGGCTCCACAACTCTGTATTTGGGTGGGTTTTGTTTTTCTGTAATGATATTCATCTGTTACAAAGAGAAATTTCCTATGAGGGAGAAGAGTTACATTCATCTGTGGATTTAAGAACAAATACTTATAATGTACTCAGGGATTATGCTGGTTTAGTAAACTTGCAGTTGTAGGTTCTCCTCCAAGATCCATTACTATACAAGGCTTGTGTAGTTGACTAGGCTTCTATCAAACATGATTTCCCTCTGTTTGATTGTATTCTAAGTTCAATTACAGAGCTGTTGGTTACTGTCAAGTTATACATGCCACTAATGCATCCTTAGGGTTATTGTGTTATGCTGGCTATCGTTGTGTTTTATAGGCATCATGGCTGGGTAGGACTATTTGTTGCTTTCCTCCTTTGGAAGCTTGGATGACACTTTTTGGTACCATGAAAGGTAGTCCTAAACCAAGAGTCTTTTGGGTCATTTACATTTTGCAGACCTCTGACATAATAGTTCTTAACATTACTAGATGTGAGAATTACCTTGGACACTTTGAAAAAATGAGCCAGAATAAAGGAACTCGGGGATTCAATCTTTGTAGAATATTCTCCATAAGTTCCCAGTGTTTGAGAAGGTTGGAGAGCCAGTAGTTGTTGGGAACAAAATAAAAAAAGGGGGGACTTAGGGGGCCCTGGGGAAGAATGGAAGGAAAATATGCTCACACCTCACCAGAGTTTCCTTATTTTCTGGTCAGTCAGGCGTGAGAGGGTTGCCATCTACCCTATCCACTCATCCCTGGGTGGGCATTCCTCTATCCCACTCTTCAGGGGGTGGTCAAGGGGCAGCCCTACCTGGGGACACCCCCCCCCCCCGAGCTACTTTGCTAAAGCCACCAGGGTTGTGGGAGAGAGGGAAGAGGGAAGAAGTTCCCAACACTGACCAGAGTGTGCAACAGAACTTGAAGGAGCAGAGCAGAGACTCTATTGTTTTAGAGCTTTATTATACAAATGCAGGGGAAAGGGAGAAGGTAGAAAGGAGGAAGAGAGAGAGAGAGAAAGAGAGAGAAAGCGAGAGAGAAAAGAAGAAGAAGAAGAAGAAGACAAAGAAAGGGAAGAGGAGAGAGAAATGAGAGAAGAGAGAGGTGAGAGAACAAAGGAATAAGAGAGTGAGGTGCGGGCTGAGCACCCCTTTTTATGGTCTTCACTGTTGTTAGATAACAGGGGAGGAGTTTAGCCTGAAGGTCAGAAGCTTGGGCCATTGCTTATGTGACTACTGACCATGCTTCTCTTGTGGGGACTATGGGAGGTGATACCTTAGGTAGGGGCCGGAGTTCCAGGAGCATGAGGGAACGCCTACCATGTCATGTAGGCGAATTATGACCATCGGGGTTCAGACCTCAGCTCGACTGGAGACCAGCCTGCAATTCCCCACAAGTAATAGGGAATGGTGCTTTAAAAACTTCAATACAAGCTTGTATCACCTACAGATCTTGTTATAGTGCAGCTCTTTATCTGATATTCTGCATTCATAACAAAAGCAAGGATTGGCTGACAAAAATTCTAATGCCACTCATCCCCAAGCAAACACACTGGAGGGCATGTGTAAGGAGAAGGTGTGGTGGGTTACCACGTGGAGGAGCAGTGTTCCCAGATCTTAGAGGATGTAGCAATTTTAACCAGTAACACACCATTTATTTAAGTATAATGACAACTGTGAATGAAACACTTGGTACCATTGCCTATCACGGTATCAGTGGAATTTAGAAAACAGAGAGACAAAGCTGGAGATGGTTTGTGGGATAAAGCACTTGCTGTGCACATATGAGGACCAGAATTTGACCTAAAATCACAGAATTAGGGAGGCAGAGGTGCATCCTAAAGACAGTTGGCTAGCCAGAATAACTGGATTGTCAAGCTCTGGATCCATTGTTGTCTCAATGAATAAAGTGGGAAGAGATGGGAAAAGATACCTGACATCAACATCAGACCTTCATATACACATGAAGCACACAGGTACATATGTGCAGATATGCATATACACATGCATGTACACCATACATAAGATAGGTGATAGATAGATAGATAGATAGATAGATAGATAGATAGATAGATAGATAGATGGATGGATGGATGGATGGATGGATGGATGGATAGATAGATAGATAGATAGATAGATAGATAGATAGATAGATAGATAGATAGATAGATGCATAGACAGACTGACTCCATAAAAGATAGCATGCAGGAGATAATAAATTATGTTCTTGTTGGTCAAAATCAGCCCTAAATCAGCATAAGAAACACCTATTCCAGCGTGCTTCACAATGTTTAGTAGAGTTTCATTATTAACTCTTTAACATGTGCTTCAGTTTTGATTTTTGTTTTGTTTTTTTTTTTTTTTTCTACTTTTAGGTAGCATTGTTGCTAATTCCAAATTCTAAAACAAGTTTAGTTTACTTTATTTGCTACTGCATTCTCTAGAGACAACAACAAGGTATTTTAGAGGCCCAATGAAGTTAACAGGAAGAAGAAATGGGCAAACCAAGATCACACCAAAGGCTGGACCAAAAAATGAAACCCAACTGCAGATTTGTTGTTGAAATTTAGATATTTTTTCAATTACATATTTTTCCAGTTTTCAGTGACCGAAAAATGATAGAAGTAGAAAGGAGACTGACTTAAACAAAGAAAAGCTGATAGGTTTGGACTAATAGTACATATTTGTTTTTATTACAGCATACTGGTTTTGTTTGGCAAGTTTCCATAGATAAATGGTAGGTCTGTGATTTGTCCCCTTGTAGCTGGGCATATCTACACCCTCATCAAACAATAAACACACAGCAAAGAAGACACCAGCATATATTTTAGCCTAGCACTTGAGGTTCTGTGCATCCTGCTTGCTCTCTGGAATTCCTTTTGAAACCCCAGGAGGCAGGGGTAAAGGACCTCAAAGACCCAGAAGCTTGCCTCTGGAGAGATCAAGTGTGGGCATTCTAAGGAGCCACTCCTGGCTGAATATAGCTTTGCTTTACCCCTGCCTCCTGGTCTACAGGTTATCTTGGATAGAGTTATCTTGAGCTTCTCACCCATTTGCCTGCAGATTTCCTAAGTAAGCACTGCAAAGCAGAAGCACCCACCAGCTCTGGCCCAGCTCTGGCCCAGCTCTGGCCCAGCTCTGGCCCAGCTCTGGCCCAGCTCTGGCCCAGCTTGCAGAGGAATAAGGTGTAATAGTGGTCAGTACTCTACAGTAGTCTAAAACTACAACCAAAAGCTCAGTTTAAAATCCGGTACAAGAGTTGTGTTCTTCCTGTGTGTCAAGGACTACTGCACTTAAATTGCTTGTCATGGAAGTTAGGAGAACATAAGGAACATTAGGGAGTCAAGACATCTGTGTCTGCCTGTGTAAAGTTTTTTCTTCATTAATCTATATAATAAGCTGACTTCATCTTGTGAAAGATGACCAAATGGCCTAGAGGTTATTGGTATTCCTGTAGAGAAATAATCATAGGCAAATAAACAGAAACTTTTACTAGGGGACAAAAATACACTGTGAAACAAAAAGAATTCAAATAAATTCACACCAGTAGAAGAAACAGAGCTTAACACCTTTATAAATGTTTAGGAGAATTTGGAACAAGTTGACTTTCAGAATAATGAGAAAGGGTAAAATGGTCTTCAATTAATGTTAATGACTGACTATCTCAGGAAAAACAGCAAAGCAGAATGCTTAGCCATTACTTAGGTCAAAATAAATTCCAACATGAAAACAACCATTTAAATGCCAGACACATTTAAAAGATAACTCTGCAGTACATAAGCTTTTCTAAGCAAGATGCAAAAACTCAAATGCTCTAAAGAGCTATAAAGGAAGCAACTACAACAGGAACATTTCTTTATAACAACGACAAAATACCATCAACAATCAAATAAATACCACAGAGGAAAATGTATTGATAAATCAACCATCAAAGATGCATTTAATCACTATGTAAAGAGCTCCTAGGAAACAAGTGAAAAGGCAGTCCAGGCTGTGTGTGTGTGTGTGTGTGTGTGTGTGTGTTATAAAAATAGAAAGGAAATCATAAGAGGGAAAGGAGAAACAGTGTTAGCATATGTGGGGTGAAAGCTGACTGGGTTCCTGGGGTTGGGGAGAGGAAGACTAGTGAGAAAAGGAGTCAGGGGAATGTGGGGAACAAGGGAGTGCAGGAGACAGGGAAGCACAGTGAGGTGGAGAAAAAGGAAAAAAGAATATATATATATATATATATATGTGTGTGTGTGTGTATGTGTGTGTATGTATATGTGTGTATATATATGTGTGTATGTATGTATGTATATATATATATACATATATACATATACATATATATATGTATATATGTCACAAAGATCAGACCTTTGTGTGCCAACCAAAGATTAATAATTAAAAAAAAAGAAGAAGAATTGCATGGCTTCTGAGGCAAAGAACAACAGTGACTGTAAGTTTTCACTAGGGAAATGGGTTAGCAAATTATCAATGGAATGAGTGTAGAGAGATGCTGTGTGACCAGTTCTAAAGAAGAATGTTCTTTTAAACATACTGGCGTGGGAAGAGCCCAAGTTAAGGGAAAGGAAAATAGTAAGACAGAGTTATAGAAGGAAGGAACACTCTTCGGTGGAAAGGGGCTCTCAGATGTGCATGCCAGCACCATTTCTGGAAAGATAGAGAAGGCCTGGTGACTGTTCCCTCTGGAGAGACTGCTATCAGTAACATGCCCCTTTGGACTTTCTAGATTTTTTAGATCACATGTATCTTTCTTGTTTCTGATTGAATGATGCCTTTCTAAAAAGATCCAGATCTCAGTTCTGGTGCAGGGTGCTGTGTATCTGGCTTTCCTCAGTTGTGAAGACAGATTTCCAGAGAGATTATTTCTAGACATGCCTTCCCTGAAACTCTGAAGCTAAAATGTGAGGGTTCTTTCTTTAAGAAGGAAAAAATTTTAAAGCATCTAGAAGAAACAGAGCTAGTCGGATTGGGTTAGTTCTTCATCCTTTTTTCTATTTTAATAATTAGACCAGGGAGTTTTAAAATAAATAAGCTTTCAGATAAACAAATAAATAAACAAACTAATAACTGTGTTAGTTATATTTTATTTAGCAGGTTTTTTGAGATATATACCTCACAGTGTTGGCAAGTGACAATGTGTTTGGTACCTCTACTTCCTGATAGACTGACTCCCAAAAGGGAGGTTTCAGGACTATTGGTCACTAGGATCACCCTTAATTAGCTTGGGAGCAGGGATCAGATGGCATTCCTGTGTGTGTTCCTTCTTGTTGGCATGGTCCGCTCACACCCCTTGTTTGAGGTAGCCCTTCCAATGATTTCTTTGTACTAAGAAACGGGTGTTGCACTCATAAATGACTGAAATGGAGGTGGAGATATGGAATGCATCTCCTGCATATGGCCAGGCTTTCTTTCTCTTGAACTCACATGACTGTGATTACCTACACAATGTCTATGAAATATTGAGCCAATTAACAGCATATCATGGAAGTGGGAGGGGGGTTGTGGAATCTCATCCCTCCTTGAGGGTTTATATCCAGTTATCCTTTGATAGGGAGATGGCTCAGTGGTTAGAAGCACTGGCTGCTTTTCCAGAAGACACAGTTTTAATTCCCAGCACCCACAGGGCAGCTCACAGTTGTCTGTAAATCTAGTTCATGGGATCTGACACCTTCATCCTAAAACCTATAGAATAATATTAAATAAATCATTAAAACAAAAAAACCCAAAACATAATCCCAGATTCTAGTCACTCATTAAAACCCCATAGTTTTTTCCAGAGTAAACACATTTCTGTCCATTTGTCATCGAGTTTTCAGCTCTTTTCAAATTCTTTCTTTAGATACCTTTATGTGGGAAACAGGAAAAAGAAAACTGTATTATAGAAGATGAATTGTATTCTTCATGAAAACACTATTTAATCTCCTACCAAGTTATACAAACCTATTTTTTTAGTTTATTTTTTATTGTAATTTTTTATTACGTATTTTCCTCAATTACATTTCCAATGCTATCCCAAAAGTCCCCCACACCCTCCCCCCCGACTCCCCTACCCACCCATTCCCATTTTTTGGCCCTGGTGTTCCCCTGTACTAGGGCATATAAAGTTTGCCTGTCCAATGGGCATCTCTTTCCAGTGATGGCCGACTAGGCCATCTTTTGATACATATGCAGCTAGAGTCAAGAGCTCCGGGGTACTGGTTAGTTCATAATGTTGCACCTACAGGGTTGCAGATCTCTTTAGCTCCTTGGATACTTTCTTTAGCTCCTCCATTGGGGGCCCTGTGATCCATCCAATAGTTGACTGTGAGCATCCACTTCTGTGTTTGCTAGGCCCAGACCTAGTCTCACAAGAGACAGCTATATCACAGTCCTTGCAACAAATGCTTGTTAGTGTATGCAATGGTGTCATCGTTTGTACAAACCTATTTTTAAATTTTATTTAAATTAAATAATTGAAAAGAAAACTTTTTAAAATTCAAGGGACTTGATAATAACAATGAGCTAGAGGAATTGTCATTTTTTAAACATCTGATATTAACTGTCAAATATATAAAGTCAGGGGAACCAAAGAGAAGAACATGTGGCATGTTTCATTTCCATATTGGCCAGCACAACTCTGAATTTTTGGTGACATCTATACTGATGTGATTGGCACATTTCAAGAAGATGACCAAGAAACAAGAAACTGCATGAAAATGAGAGTGCTGTGTTCAGCGTGCACACCAGTGCACCTGCTTGCTTGGAGAATGTTCTACGGTTCTTGCTTGAAGCCAGCAGCTTCATTCCTTTCCCTGCCTCCATTTCTTTTTCAAATGCCTGTAGAGAGCTGTCGATCACTGAGTTGGCAACACTAGTTGCTGTAGGACTAGAGAGCTATCATGAGAGAATTCCTAACTCTGTGGCATTTTCACTGTCTAGATGCACAGCTGGGCCCCTCCAATCTGTAATGTTATTTACAGACTGCAGTTTAAAAGTATTCCGCAGACTCCATGTGGAAAAAATACATATCAGCAGTAGAATCTCCATGTGTGGCACTGGGGACAGGACTCACAGGTCTGCCAATGAGCTACATCTCCAGCCTATTTGTAATTTCCAGTTTTGTAATTTTCTCTGCCTTTATGTACTTGTTAGAGTAAGGATCTGCACAACGCTTCTAATTTACATGTAATTCACTAAAATGGACATTCTTCCAGTTCTCCAGGATACATCAGAAATTTAACTCTGAAATCCCCTTATGAAAAAAAAAAACTTCAATGACTCAACAAGCTAGAGTTTTAAAAGAAATGTATCATGCTCAAGAAGTTAAGGCAGAAGGATGGCAAGTCCAAGTCCTGCCTAAGCCACAAAGTGAGTTCAAGGCCATCCTGGACAGCTTAGTAAAACTTTATCTTAAAATAAAAAGACAAAAGAAAGCTGGATTGTTTAGTACTTGCCTAGGATGCCGAAGACCCTGGGTCCAGTTGTATATCCATATCCATATCCATGCATACACATATATATATATACATATATATGTATACACACACACACACACATATATATATATGATATAGAATATATATATTCTATTGCTGTGAAGAGACTCCATGACCAAGACAACTTTATAAAACGAAGCATTTAATTGGAAGCTTGCTTAGAGTTTCAGAGGCTTGGTTCATTATCATCATGATGAGAAGCATGGGACCAGGCAGATATGGTTCTTGAGAAGTAGCTGAGAGCTATATCCTGATTCATAAGCAGAGGGAGAGAGGCTGGATTTGGCATAAGCTCTTTGAAACTTCAAAACCCACCCCACTGACACACATCCTCCAATAACACCATACTTCCTAATCCTTCTAATCTTTTCAAATAGCACCATTTTCCCTGGTGACTAAGTATTTAAATATAGGAGTCAAGGGGTCCATTTAAACAACTGCAATAAAATATACATATATTTAATGGCTTTTGTTTTTCTAGTTTATCTACAATAGAAATATTAAAAACTAAATAAAAGAAGAAATGTAATGCACATTCTTATTTCCACTAGCCATTCTTAGACTTGCTTTGTGGTATGTGTGTGTGTGTGTCCTTTAAAAATATGATTGGGTCATATGTGTGTGTTCTTTTATTATTTAGTTTTGTTTTGTTCTGTTGTTTAAGACACAGCCTTGCTCTATTACTCAGCCTGATTACATACATATGTCAATCCTCTTGCTCAGACTGCCAAGTTCTGGAATTATATGCATGTGCCCTATAACTGGCTTTTATCATGCTTTTTGTATGTATTGTCTTGTTTGTGTGTGTGTGTGTTTAAAAATTGAACTAATTTTTATTATGTTCTGCACAATATATATTTATGCCAATCATAAAAATGATGGACATGTTATTGAATGAACATAAATGAATATAAAGTCTTTTTGTCTGTTTTTTGATTGTTTTGTTTTTAGTAGAGCTTTAAAATCTTGGCTCTTACTGTGATATGAACCCAAAATAAGAACAATTTTTAGACAGTGAAGTTCACTGTAACAAGGCTGTGCTTGAATGTCCCTCACATCACCAAAGGATTTTACCTCTATAGTAGCTAAGCTAAGAGTTGACAGTTCTGCTGTGTCAAGGAATGAGTTGTAGGAACGATTATTTGGATACAGATTTCCTGCTATGGTCAAAGCTATTTGACTTGAGTGATTGTCGTCATTCTCAGGCCGCAGGGAACAGGTTACATTCATTTAAGAAATGGTGTGTGTATTAAGATGGCCTATCTATGAAGTCATTCATCAACTGCTTCAATGAACAATGGTTCTGCTTGGAGGGTGGCACAGATGTTAGGTGAGGGTAAGACACTGGTGCATTGGCTGTGATGATTTTGAAAAGCGTTCATCTCAGAATAAGAGTAACTTATAAAGTCCTCTTCTTCAAAATTGATGCAATAATGATAAACATCAAGCAAAGTCTTCAGTCACTCTTTGCTGTTCTCTTACAAACCACCTCCCAAATTAATCTTCTACATTTCTTTTGGCTGTATAAATAATTGTGAAATATGTAAGCTGTTCTGAGAACCATAGAACAGTGTAAAAACATCAAATAAACAACCCTACTAATAGAGAGGCTGAGATAGGAGAAGCATGATTTCAGTACCATTCTGTGGCACACAGCAAGACCCTGTCATGTACAAACAAGCAGAACATGTATATGGATTGTACAGTATTGGACCTATTTCTCGAATTACCAAATTAGACTATGGGATGACAGCCGACAAATTTCTTATTCCTCATATTTTTGAATTTCAATCGATTAGGATATGTTCGTAATATTAATTTTCCTGATAAGAAATATTAAGGAAAAGTAATAGTTACTTCCTGCTATTTTTGTTGTTAGTTGGGAATTATGTTTGTGTGGGTTTTTTTGAAAGATTACTTTCTACCTTTTTTAGGGTGTTGTTTCCCTCCTTGTGTTGGTGTTTTCCATCTATTATCATTTGTAGACCTGGATTTGTGGAAAGATATTGTGTAAATTTGGTTTCATTATAGATTATCTTGTTTTCTCCATCTATGGTAATTGAGAGTTTTGCTGGGTATAGTATCCTAGGCTGGCATTTGTGTTCTCTTAGGGTCTGTATGACATCTGCTCAGGCTCTTCTAGCTTTCATAGTCTCTGGTGAGAAGTCTGGTGAAATAGGCCTTCATTTATATGTTACTTGACCTTTTTCCTTACTACTTATAAAATTCTTTGTTTAGTACATTTGGTGTTTTGATTGTTATATGATAAGAGGAATGTCTTTTCTGTTCCAGTATATTTGGAGTTCTGTAGGCTTCTTGTATGGTCATGGGCATTTTTTTCTTTAGGTTAGGGAAGTTTTCTTTCTATAATTTTGTTGAAGATATTACTGGCCTTTTAAGTTGGGAATCTTCACTTTCTTCTATACCTATTATCCTCAGATTTGGTCTTCTTATTTTGTTCTGAATTTCCTGGATGTTTTGGGTTAGGAACTTTTTGCTTCTTGCATTTTCTTTGACTGTTGTATCAATGTTTTATATGGTTTCTTCTGCACCTGAGATTCTCTGTTCTATCTCTTGTATTCTGTTAGTGATGCTTGCATCTATGACTCCTGACCTCTTTCCTAGGTTTTCTAACTCCAGGGTTGTCTCCCTTTGTGATTTCTTTATTGTTTCTAGTTCCATTTTTAGATTCTGGATGGTTTTATTTGTTTCCTTTGCCTGTTTGATTGTATTTTCCTGTAATTCTTTAAGGGATTTTTGTGTTTCTTCTTTAAGAGCTTCTAGCTGTTTATGTGTGTTCTCCTGTATTTCTTTAAGGGAGTTATTTATGTCCTTCTTGAAGTCCTCTATCATCATCATGAGAGGTGATTTAGATCTGAATCTTGCTTTCCTGGTGTGATGGTACATCCGGGACTTGTTATGGTGGGAGAATTGGGTTCTGATGATGCCAAATAGCCTTGGTTTCTGTTGCTTCTGTTTTTATGCTTACCTCCTGCCATCTGAATATCTCTAATCTACCTACCCTCACTATATTCAACTGGAGCCTGTCCTTCCTGGTTGTGTCAGAACTCTTCAGAGTCAAGCTGTCTCTGTGATTCTGTGATTCCAGGATCCTGTGATCCTGAGATCCTGGGTGTATCAGACCTCCTTGGAATCAAGCTACCTCTGGGACCCTGAGATCCTGGTGTGACCAAGCTCCTGGGATCCTGGGATCCTGGGATCCTGGGATCCTGGGATCCTGGGCATGTTAGAGCACCTGGGAGTGTAGCTTCTTCTGGGTGTTGTGGGACTAGCTGTGGAGTTTGCACCCAAGTTCTGCTCAGGGTACTGGCCCAGACAGACTAGAAGGAACTTGTGCCACTGGTCTGGCAGAACTCCTGTGTGCCTGAGTCCCTCTGGTCCCAGTTACTCCCAGTGTTGGGACCGATGTTGCTTCTTCCTCACCTCTGATCCTATGATCCTGGGTGTTGTGGGACTGGCTGTGAAGCTTGTGCCATTTAATGTCTTTTTGTGGTGATTTTCTACCTCATAGCCTCTCAGCCTGGATACCTGGGGCTGCACAGTCACTTCTCATCAGCAGTTGCCTCTGATTTCACACGGAGGCAAACATCCCATGAACAACTATAAATCTCGGTACAGTTGTCCTCTGTGGCCCTCAGACATTCCCCAGCATTGTCTAACCCTTTTTTTAAGTAAAGAAATAAGCAGACATATATCTCAACTACAACCTTCAACTATGTTGTCAAAAGAACAACAGTCCCAAAGTGGACCATGGTCCTTTATCCAAAACATTTCTTGCTTTCTGTAGGTGGTAGAACTGGCAGCTTGCCCAAAAGTGACCTGAGAACCTTTTGTAGCAAGTTTTATTTGGTTGAACAAAGGGAATACTTGAAAATAAAAGTTTTATTATGGTGAAAATTTCTCTTGTGTCAAGCAGATAAGGTTTTTTTTTCACATACCTGATCTAGTTGGTTCCAGCTTAGTTGCTAGCTCCCCTGTAGGCACACAGACTCTCAGGAAACTCAAAACCAGGAACTCCTTCATCACAGAGATGCTCACACCAGTCTCATTGTCCTCAGCAGAGCCTTTGTTCCTCTCTCAAAGAGCTCTGTGTTTCCCAGAGTGAGCTTTCAATGGCTTTCCCACCTGTCTTCGTGGAAAGTTGGAGCAGATTTGGTTCCCTGGAAGGTTAGCAGCCAGTTCGGTCATGTGGTCACACTGGCCATCTGCTTTGTGCCCTAGTGATGCAAACTCGGTGGGCAGGAAGGGTGAATCTCACAGGTACCAGACCTCCTAGCCCTGCTTGCTCCTGCATCCCCATCTCTTGTATTCAATCCGAAGGATTTACTGTGTCATTCTGAAAAGACATTTTATAAACTTGTTCTAAAAAAACTTAAGACAGTTTATTTTAAGGATACATAGCCTGTAATATATTGGCATAAAGTAGAAGAGAAGTTGAGAAAGTTAAGTCAATGAAGGTTAGGTGCTAACAACTATCTGGGCTTTAGGTAAATATGCAAAATGCATACCACCTCTCCAGCAACATTGCTCCGAAGGTCTCATATATGCCCTGGGAAATACCAATGTTTCCAGATTCACTAAATTGATAAATACCAGAAGTTTGGCAGTCTTCACTCTTCCACACTGGTGGCCACTGTGATATAATTCTAGTAACACTGAAACTGAGATCCGTGACCACTATTCCAGCAGGTAAGGCTGTGAAAGCTAGAGCAGAGGACAGCAGAGCACACT
The DNA here is from genome assembly GCF_000001635.26 of Mus musculus. Lineage (NCBI taxonomy): Eukaryota > Metazoa > Chordata > Mammalia > Rodentia > Muridae > Mus > Mus musculus. The sequence continues at coordinate 17,811,789 of NC_000080.6, forward strand.
GCATAAAGCCAGGGTGTGGTTTCCTGAAGCACATATTTCATAAGATGGCTGAGTTTGCACACTGGACTATTCTAGAAGATATATTTCTTGTCGTATTCACATTAAAGGAAAACTGAAAATCGTGTTCTGGGGACATAATGTTAAGGCTGAATGTTCCTCAAGCCAATGGAAAGAGGAAAAAATGGGGTAGTTAAACAAAGCAGGCGGGGGGGGGGGGGGGCGGTTGCCTCTTCCACTCCAGAGAAACGTATGTGCCTCAGGATGTCTGAAACACACCATGAGGCCTGATAGAGATCCCATCATAGTACTAACACATATAGAATATTCCCATGAGTAACACACAGGAATCACACACACACACACACACACACACACACACACACACACACACACAGAGAGAGAGAGAGAGAGAGAGAGAGAGAGAGAGAGAGAGAGAGACTGACTTGATTTTCCTTAAATTTTCCTAAGCTGACCTATTAAAGCAAAGCTTATTGCAGATATAGCAAGTCATTAGAATGCATCTTGATGACTTTTCCCAAAATGAGTACCCATGTGGAACCCCCATTCCAATGGTTTGTAGTGACAGCTTTCCTCAAGCCTCAGTTCCCCTCACCCCTTTCCTGTCCCAAAGGAGAGAATGGGCTCATCTGAGTTCTGAAACGTGAGATTCCCGTGTCTTTTGTGTGTGGTCACTGTTGTGCTTGGGAAACTTTCTCACTGCAGATTTTAACCACCACGTGTTTCTGTTGCAGCCTGTATCCTGAGTGTGCTGAGCAATTGGACTCGGCAGAGTCCTATGGGTCTTTTCCTCTTTCAGGGTCCCCTTGATTGTTATTGGCTCATTGCTTTTCCATATGCACTGTGGAAATGGTGTTCTCACTTCCTCTAAACCCTCTTCCTAAATATACAGGCTGTTATGGGTATTTTATTCAGTCTATACTCCAATTTAGGGAGACCTAGCAACTTTACAATACTGTTTCCATCTATGCTCATGGATTTCTCTTCTTCCCTTGGCGTTTGGTCAGCAAATCTTACAGCTCTATAGATAGAAGTCTGCCTATTACTTATCTATAAAGATTTGTGATATTATACCAATATGTGTTACAGTTTTCTAAATTTTCTATTTTATATTTCCAACTCAATTTTTGTGCTGCTGTCATATCCAGTGATCTGACCTAATTCATTTATCACTTTTAATAACTTCTCTGTATCTGTTTCTGTTCTACTCATATACAATTATGAGGTCATAAATAACATTAACTTCATCTCTTCCTTTCTTTGGTCTTGTTTTCACTTTTGGCAGTGTGTTCAAGAGGTAGTTACAGACAGTATGAAGGAGGCTTGCTACAGAGCACAAGGTGAAGAACGATTCCCATTATAGTATTAGAGAAAGTAAGTCCCATTGAGTGGTCTTTAAGGATCTTAACAAAACGTCATGGATCCAGGCTGGGAAAGGCACAGGAAATCACAGCATGCATTATGGTTACAGGTTTAAGAAGAGCCACACTGGGGAGCCCCAAGGAAGCAGGCCCAGTCAGGCAGCTGGAGAGCCCAGGGTGAGTGGAACCCTGTGAACCAGGGACTTCACTGGGATCCAGCATAGAATATACAGGCAAATGGTATGACTGGGTGTCACTGGTGAGTTTAAATGTCTTTAGGGCACTGTCAAAAGAGATGGAGAAAGACAACTTGTGACAGGAACCAGTCTTACCATACTGTTGCTGCTGGTCATCTGGACAAGGAATCTGCTTCTTGTGAGTAGACATTGCAGTACTGGGCAACTGAACAAAATTGTATGGCACACCAGCTAGAATGGATGGGTGCAAATCCTTCGGCAATCATCACTAGCAGCATCTACACTTGTGATGTACCATAACTTCCTCCCAGTACAGTTAATGCTGTCTAATTCCTGATGTACATTATCCATGTGTTAGTTAGAGATGAATCACCATAGTCAGACTAGATTGTGTATGGTTTTGCCCTTTGACTTCCCTGTCTGCTGCCCGGCGCAGAGTAAACTTTGAAAAATATTCTGGGTACATTCTGTGTATTCTGCAGTTGTTGGCCACGTGTTCTACACAGTTGCTGTCAGTCAGATATGATGGTCACATTCCTGTGTCTGTGTCCTTCCCCATTGGCCAACTGTTTCTACTTGATGCTGAGACTGTGTGTGGCTCTCACACACACAATGGTGGACTTTTCCAGCTTCAGGCTTAATTCTAGCAATGCTAATTCTTAGTGTTCTGTGGCTTCCTGACTGAGTTTGATTCTCATGTCTCCCTACAACTTCCTCCTTTATTGCTGTGAAATGTATATTTTTATGGGCATCTCCTATTTCCTGAATCTCACTTAAGCAGCACTTACCTGGTTAAATTCTTTAAGGAGTTTTGTGTATGATATTTTATGAAATAACTGTTGTATTTGACATAGAGCTATCAAACTGCTTTTTGATTTTTTGTTGTTGTTGTTTTTGTTTCTGTTTTTTTCGAAACAGGGTTTTTCTGTGTATCCCTGGCTCTCCTGGAACTCACTCTGTAGACCAGGCTGGCCTCGAATTCAGAAATCCTCCTGTCTCTGCCTCCCAAGTGCTGGGATTAAAAGGTGTGCGCCACCACTGCCCGGCTTCAAATTGCTTTTTGTTTTTTCCCTGTACACCTCACTGTTGGCTCTCATCTCTCCTTATCCTAATCCTTATTTTTTCTTCTTCTCCCCTCTTCATTATTTTGAGTTAAATAGAGCATTTCACCTCCTCTCTTGGTTTGCCATTCCTTTGTTCTTTTACTCATTTTTTTAGTGGTTAACCTATCATTAACTCATTGGTGGTGTTTCTGAGTTGTGGTTTTGACTTGGAATGTCTGCTTTTTGTGTCAGTGCCTTAGATTTCAGTGTTACATACATTATGATCCCCCGGACACTAGAGAGTATTGTCTTGTGCAGCTGGATTCACTTAAACACAACCTATTTGCTGCTTTGTATGTCTGCATGTTAAGCCCCAGCCTGGGGTTGCTTTCCTCTGCCAAAAGTACATTTCTGAATATTAGTGTTGTTGTTATTGCTATTATTATTAATTAGCTATGCTGGTGGCAAATATCTCAGGACTGCTTCCTGAGAAAGTGTGTCATCTTTACATTGACACAGATATATTAAGGTCAAATTGACCTAAAGTGGATATATTTGAAACAGACAGTAATCCTGTTAAGACATTTTGTTGTGGCCACAAAGGATACAATGTTTAACTTCCCGAGCCCATTCTGTTGTTCCAGATGAGAAGCATGACTTTAGGGACTCTCAGAACTGGCCCGTGGTTCACACTGGGCATGGTATGGAATCTGTCCCTTCCTGTGCCAGGGTCATCCTGACAAAAGCTGTCATCTCAGTACTTAATTTATTCCATTTAATCCCATCACAACTCAGCCTGGAAGCATTATTATCCCCATTACAGTGATGGAACCTGAGGTACAGAGCCCTTGGCTACAGTACACGTGGCCCAGGTGGTTACTGAACACTCTAAATGTGAAGGTGAGGATCTGCCAGCTGGGAACTCGCCAGTGACTTGTATTAAGTGCCAGTCTGGTCTGTTGTTTTCAACACATTTGTCCCATTTTTAGTTGGGATGATTTAGAAAATGTAGTTGAGTATACAAAAATAAAAGAAAAACTACCAGATACCCACCTACCCAATTTTACAATTACTTGTTTCTCTTTCTAGCCTTTTCCTGTATTTATGATACTATGTGGACATCTATGTCACAACACCCATAAACATTCCTTTTAGATAAATTCTTAGAAGCAGACATCCCAAACAAATGAGCATATAGACACATCAGACTTATGATGTACTTCCTAGCTGTCTACATGTTGAAGAGTGAGTCAGGAGGAGGACACGCAGGAAGGAAGTGGATGTAGATTGAAGAGGGAAATGGCAGAAGGGATGCCCCAGATTCTGAGCTCTATATCTGCACAGAGTTGTCAAGGGACATCCAATTTGACAGTCCCATAGTATGGATTTATTTTGTCCTCAAAATAGAAGAAACTTTAAAATTGTTTAAATAAGAGGCTCCATATTTGCACATAGAGTAAAGAGAGCAGTCCTGTGGGATGTTCATGAGTCTGTCTTCCCAACTCAGCTTCTGTCTATCTGTCCTATGGCCTTGCTTTGCTCGATGTTGCTCTGGCTAAGATGGCATTTGCTGGGCAAGAACAATCCTGACAAAGCGTTCTCTTGTGTCTAATCTGACAAGCCAGGGTCAGGCTTCTGCTCCTGCTGCTCATCAGGCAATGGTTTCCTGCCACACTCTGATCACAGATCCTCCAGGGTGGCCCTTGAGTGCTGAATGCCATCTTTGTTACAAAGGGTAGGAGGGAGAATAGTATAATTCTACCTGAGAGAAAGGCCAGTAAACCAAGGCTATAATTCCATTGCTACTGGAAAAGGAACAATAAATGATGATAAAACAAAGGGCTTGCCCCCACACGGTGTAAATTACTTGGCAGGAGAGATGATGTCTTGAGAGTGGAGACTGGGGGTTTGCTTTCTTTCTTTCAGTTTTCAGCCACGGTCAGCTGTTGTACAAAGGCTGGCTTGACAAACCTTGGCGCCCTCTGTCTGAATTGAACAGTCCATTCTTCTCAGTTTGATGTTGAGGGGAGCAGTGAAAGTCTTCACATTGATGTATACAATAACAGTCACCTCATTCATCAACTGAAAAATCATTTTTTAAAACAAACAAACAAAAAAGTGGACCTGACTGTGTTTATTATGTCTCTATACTGAAGGTGATTCTAGTCTTTCCAACTTTCAGAAAAACATCCTTAAGGTAAGGAATCATGAACATGAGTAAAAAGGTAGCTAGTGACCAAACTGTATGTAATTAGTTCTCCCATGTACAATAACATGGATATAAGCGCATATCTGCACAGCAGACTGGAGTATGTAATACAGTCAAGGATAAACAGTCACCAATGCTTCATTCTTCTGAAATAAGAGGGTAGCTAGCAAAGCAAATACAAAGTGCCCCCAGAAAAGTCATAGCACAGAGGTATAAATCGCATCTTGAGCTTGGCTACTCGAGGTTCTAACAGGAGAATGTGCAGTCTGTGTTTGAACTTAGCAGCAGAAAAAGAGCTTGTGTTGTATTACTGATGTCTCTGTCAGACATGGGAGGGGCAAGAAGAGCTCCTGTTGGATTAGTGATGTCTGTGTTGAACATAGGAGGAACACATTTTTACCTCATGTTCACCTAGAAACTTTTTTTTATTACGTATTTTCCTCAATTACATTTCCAATGCTATCCCAAAAGTCCCCCCCCCCCCCACTACCCACCCATTCCCATTTTTTGGCCCTGGCGTTCCCCTGTACTGGGGCATATAAAGTTTGCCTGACCAATGGGCCTCTCTTTCCAGTGATGGCCGACTAGGCCATCTTTTGATACATATGCAGCTAGAGTCAAGAGCTCTGGGGTACTGGTTAGTTCACAATGTTGTTCCACCGATAGGGTTGCAGATCTCTTTAGCTCCTTGGATACTTTCTCTAGCTCCTCCGTTGGGGGCCCTGTGATCCATCCAATAGTTGACTGTGAGCATCCACTTCTGTGTTTGCTAGGCCCCGGCCTAGTCTCACAAGGGACAGCTATATCACCGTCCTTGCAACAAAGGCTTGCTAGTGTATGCCATGGTGTCATCGTTTGGAGGCATAATGAATATGCTTTAGAAAGATGGATTGCTCTCCTCAACATGTGGAGGGAGGAAAGAGGACAGCACATAGCTATAGCCCAGAGCTGAGGCTTCTAGCCTCTCTTGAGATTGTTTGATTTCTGTTGAGTTTTTCTAAATCATTTGTTTAGATCGTTCCTTATAAGTGTTGTAACATTGTATTTTTTTTCTATCCATTCCCATGACTACTCCCATGGTTTCAATCCTTATTATAAGAATTAAAATGGAAGTTTTCTCCATTCGTCTCTTGATTCTTATGCTTAAACTTTTTAATGGGGTCAGGAGTTATTAGGTCCATATGATCTATGTGAGATCCATGCACCATCTCTCTGAAAAGTGAAGGCCTGCACAAGACGCTACAAATTATTTAAGGAGCACTGGAAACTCCCCTGAGTCCATGCTTACTACTTGTTAGTTTATCTAACATCCATGTCTTCCTCATGTTGGATGGGGGCAATAATCCAAATGCATACTTTGGATAACTGAACTCCCTGCTCCAAGCCATTATGTGTCTTCTAACCTCAGAACACAGACCCAGTCTTCCTGATAGAATCCCAAACTAGTGACACCTATTCTGCCTTTGTAGCATTACCTACTGTACCTCTAAGCTTTGCCCTACCAAATCAGAGTGCCTCACTAACAGTCCCTCAAGAATTCTCAGTGTTCTGCCCTACAAGGGCCACTGTCCACAGTCCTCTCCCTGGTCTCCTGGACTGGGCCCTGCCCTACTTTCTAGCTGAGCCTGAGCTGGTTTTTCACCGTATTCATAGCTTCAACAGTCAGCACTGAAGAGGCGTTGTGTGAGCCTGGCAGATCCTCAACAGTTGCACACTTATCCACCCCCAGCTTGTTTCCTTGCCCTCCCCTTCTTTCCAACAGGCAGCCTTCTGAGCTTGTGTAGCTTCTAGACTCAACCATTGCAGGGAGGAGGAGAAAGAAACAGAAGGAAGAGGAAACAAAGATGATTCCATCACTCTGTCTTCCAGTGATTTTACCTCCAGTGATTACAATTTCATCTCCTCTGTGCTCCAGATACAATGGGGCAGACCCATAGAGCTTCTATTTCCACTGAGTAAGCCTGGACCACAAACCTGACCCCAGTATCTACCCTACAATCAGAGTCATCATCATCATCACCACCATAATCATCACCCTCATCATTACTTTACTTGTTTGTGTATGCATTCATGCCACAGTATACTGCTCTGAGGATAATTTCATAGTTATTTCTTTTTCTCACCATGTTGGTTTCAGGGATAAAACCTAGGTTATCAGATTTGGCAACAAGTACCTGTATCTGCCAAGTTCTATAGCCAGCCCTCCGTTCCTTTATTCTTGCCTGAATAGTTAAAAAGCTTGCTCCCATTGCTAAGTTCCTAGATACTGCAATTCCTATCTTTTGATTTAAGCGTTTTCCTTCACCTGTATTTTCATGTGTCTGCATGATATTTCTATTAACTTGGCCGATCTCTATATTCCCAGGTAAATCTTTCCTGGTCCAGCTGACATTTGGCAAATATTTGTTCAATTAATCATCAGGTTTTAAACTGTCTTCTGGGTGGTCATTCCTTAGTACAACAGATCAGCCTGTTAATTAACAGTGCTCAGTGATATCATGTGGGCTTCCTTGGTCAGTAACAAATTATCCCCAAATCCAGAAGCTTGAAACAATTAGCATTTATGAGTGCCTGGGTTCAAAGATTAGCAGGCTAGGTCTTTTAGTCCATCCAGGGCTCTTGAGGTGCTGTGGACAACAGCAGCTGCGTGACTCTGCCATTGTGGCTTTATGGAGACAGTTGATGGAGCCATTCTCACTGTGCTATTCTAGAAGAGGCCAAATCAGATATGCCCCCAACATAATCATGGGACAGCAGAGAGACACTTAAATAGAGCAAGAACTTTCTCAAACTTGTGCATGATCATGTCTGATGAAATTCCATGGAGCAAAAAGTCACGTGGTTGGAAATAGGATTGAGGGGTTCAGGGAGAAAGAACTCAATTCTTCACTGAACAGGGGTGGTGGTGGACGGTTAGTGAGGGTGAGGAGTGGATAGAAAGTTAGTACAGGTGTGAGGGAGGATGGAAGGTTAGTGCAGGGGTGAGGGGTGAGTGGAAGGTTAATGCAGGGGTAAGGGGTGGTGGGAGGTTAGTACAGGGGTGAGGGAGGATGGAAGGTTAGTACAGGGGAGAGGGAGAGTGGAAGATTAGTGTAGGGGTGAGTAGAAGGTTAATGCAGGGGTAAGGGGTTGATGGAAGGTTAGTGTAGGAGTGAGGGAGAGTGGAAGGTTAGTGTAGGGGTGAGGGGTGGTGGGAGGTTAGCTGCAGGGGTGAGTAGGGGTGGCATTTGTTATTACAGTCTTAAGTATTTGAAACATTTCAAAAGTAAGTCTCTTGTTAGTGAATATGAGTGAAAGTTATCTTTAAAAAGAAAAATTAGAAAAACAATCTGTGCCACCTAAGTTTTACGAAGGAAAGCCAAAGTGTAAGAATTTCTCTAAAAACTATAAGGCATTTTGACATAGCTATACAAAAGGAGCCATTAGCCCAGCAGGGAGCAGAAAAGAGTAAATCACTGGGGAGAGAGAGGTAGGAAGAAAGAGGGAAAGGAAACAGAAAGCAAAGGGAGGAGATATCATACAATAAGAAATATTTTTTTCCATTTTTTATTAGGTATTTAGCTCATTTACATTTCCAATGCTATACCAAAATTCCCCCATACCCACCCACCCCCACTCCCCTACCCACCCACTCCCCCTTTTTGGCCCTGGTGTTCCCCTGTACTGGGGCATATAAAGTTTGCGTGTCCAATGGGCCTCTCTTTCCAGTGATGGCCAACTAGGCCATCTTTTGATACATATGCAGCTAGAGTCAAGAGCTCCGGGGTACTGGTTAGTTCATATTGTTGTTCCACCTATAGGGTTGCAGATCCCTTTAGCTCCTTGGGTTCTTTCTCTAGCTCCTCCATTGGGAGCCCTGTGATCCATCCATTAGCTGACTGTGAGCATCCACTTCTGTGTTTGCTAGGCCCCGGCATAGTCTCACAAGAGACAGCTACATCTGGGTCCTTTCAGCAAAATCTTGCTAGTGTATGCAATGGTGTCAGCGTTTGGATGCTGATTATGGGGTGGATCCCTGGATATGGCAGTCTCTACATGGTCCATCCTTTCATCTCAGCTCCAAACTTTGTCTCTGTAACTCCTTCCATGGGTGTTTTGTTCCCAATTCTAAGGAGGGGCATAGTGTCCACACTTCAGTCTTCATTCTTCTTGAGTTTCATGTGTTTAGCAAATTGTATCTTATATCTTGGGTATCCTAGGTTTGGGGCTAATATCCACTTATCAGTGAGTACATATTGTGTGAGTTCCTTTGTGAATGTGTTACCTCACTCAGGATGATGCCCTCCAGGTCCATCCATTTGGCTAGGAATTTCATAAATTCATTCTTTTTAATAGCTGAGTAGTACTCCATTGTGTAGATGTACCACATTTTCTGTATCCATTCCTCTGTTGAGGGGCATCTGGGTTCTTTCCAGCTTCTGGCTATTATAAATAAGGCTGCTATGAAGATAGTGGAGCATGTGTCCTTCTTACCAGTTGGGGCATCTTCTGGATATATGCCCAGGAGAGGTATTGCTGGATCCTCCAGTAGTACTATGTCCAATTTTCTGAGGAACTGCCAGACTGATTTCCAGAGTGGTTGTACAGGCCTGCAATCCCACCAACAATGGAGGAGTGTTCCTCTTTCTCCACATCCACGCCAGCATCTGCTGTCACCTGAATTTTTGATCTTAGCCATTCTGACTGGTGTGAGGTGAATCTCAGGGTTGTTTTGATTTGCATTTCCCTGATGATTAAGGATGTTGAACATTTTTTCAGGTGCTTCTCTGCCATTCGGTATTCCTCAGGTGAGAATTCTTTGTTCAGTTCTGAGCCCCATTTTTTAATGGGGTTATTCGATTTTCTGAAGTCCACCTTCTTGAGTTCTTTATATATGTTGGATATGAGTCCCCTATCTGATTTAGGATAGGTAAAGATCCTTTCCCAATCTGTTGGTGGTCTTTTTGTCTTATTGACGGTGTCTTCTGCCTTGCAGAAACTTTGGAGTTTCATTAGGTCCCATTTGTCAATTCTCGATCTTACAGCACAAGCCATTGCTGTTCTGTTCAGGAATTTTTCCCCTGTGCCCATATCTTCAAGGCTTTTCCCCACTTTCTCCTCTATAAGTTTCAGTGTCTCTGGTTTTATGTGAAGTTCCTTGATCCACTTAGATTTGACCTTAGTACAAGGAGATAAGTATGGATCGATTCGCATTCTTCTACATGATAACAACCAGTTGTGCCAGCACCAATTGTTGAAAATGCTGTCTTTCTTCCACTGGATGGTTTTAGCTCCCTTGTCGAAGATCAATAAGAAATAAGAAATAATTTTTAAAATTAATGAGAAATTACTTTTAAAAATGTGTATATCAAAAAACAGACAAAACACTGCTCACTGCTCTGCAGAGGACCAGAGAGTGGCTCCCACCACCTATATCAGGAACCTCACAACCACCTGAAGCTCCGGCTCCAGGGGACCTGACACCCTCTTCTGCTCCCCCAGGGTAAAACAGACCCCTCAGACTCCAAATATGACTGGAACAACCTCTGTTGTCTATTCAGAAATGCTGATCTTAGTGTAAAATGGCTACTGCCATTAAACAGCCCCATTTCTTTTTTTATTAGATACTTTCTTCATTTACATTTCAAATGCTATCCCCAAAGCCCTCTATACCTCCCCTCTCCCCCACCCCCGTGCTGCTCCCCAACCCACCCACTTCTGGTTCCTGGCCCTGGCATTCCCCTGTACTGGGGCATATGATCTTCCCAAGACCAAGGGCCGTTGATGGCCAACTAGGCCATCTTCTGCTACATATGCAACTAGAGACACAGCTCTTGGGGGGTACTGGTTAGTTCATATTGTTGTTCCTCCTATAGGGTTGCAGATCCCTTTAGCTTCTTGGGTACTTTCTCTAGCTCCTTCATTAGGGGCCCTGTGTTCCATCCAATAGATGACTGTGAGCATCCACTTCTGTATTTGCCAGGCACTGGCATAGCCTCACAAGAGAGAGCTATATCAGGGTCCTATTAGCAAAATCTTTCTAACAGCATCATTTCTTAAGACTTTCTTATGTAATACCATATATGTCCAAGACTGTCGGCTCTTTGCTGGAAGGCAGCTGCTAGGAGAGAGAAGCTTGGACCCTGCCGGGTCTCTCCAAGGCTGAGAGGTGTGGTGAGTGTCGGTGACTCGAGAAGGACTACACTGGGCCAGGAGTCTTGTCAAAGCAGGAACTCACTTTAATGTGGCAGCAATTTGCTTATATAGACAGGGCAAGGAGGTGAGGATAGGGGTATAGTGTGAGGTGATGTATAGGGTGATGTGAGATGATGAGGGATATGGGGTGATTTCACTGGGCCTATGAAAATTTTAGACGTCAGTGGTAGCTAGGCAGAAGGAATTGCACCTAGGCCGTGTTGAGTCATTCTCAAGCAGGGGGGGGGATGACTGTTCTCGAAAATCGAGCCAGGCTTGGCTTTGTCTTCAAGACCAAAACCAAAGCCAAGTAGGGCCCAACACGAGACCTAGAACCCCTGCAATGTATATGAAGAAAAAAAAAATCCTCACACATTTCAACAGCTGTGACCCTGTGTTGGTATAAGGGAATACATCATGCCTGTCAAAATAAATCTGAAAAAAAAATTAACAAATCCTTTAAAAACAGACACAAAAAGAACATAGGCTGCTCACATAATTTGGTCTACTTCAGGTAAGAGCTGAGACTCTAGAAATGGTTGAATAGACAGACAGATAGACAGGCAGACAGACAGACGGACAAACAGAGAGAATTGATTTTTGATTAGCCAGATGTGCTGACCCACAATTTTAATCCCAGAACTCAGGAGGCAGAAACAAGTCACTCTCTGTGAGTTTGAGGCCAGCCTAGTTTTCAGAGCTGCATAATGGGACCCTGTTGCAAAATAAATAAACAAATGACATATAAGTTTAACCCTTTCAGAGCTTTGCAGTAAAATTAAACATTATGTAATTGCTAGTTTCTTCTGTGTTGTTTTGTTTGTTCATGGTTACTGCCTGCCCCTAAAATAGATCAAGGGAGGAGCCATGTATAAATGATATATGAGTGGACCAAGTTAAAGAAACTTTATTTGTCCTTTACCCTTCAATTTGCATTAATTGGGAGCAGCAGAGAGAAACAGGGCCAACCTCACCTCAGCGCAGATGACTAAGCAAAAGGATCCCACAAATAAATGGATCCCAAGTTGGAAATCGAATCAGTTACAAAACAGGATTCTTTTGAAACTACAAAATAACCACACTAGTGGCATATTTTTGCCCCAATTTTAAAAGGTGTAAAAAGCACACATTTCTAAACTACAGTGGCTCCAGGAAAGGCTTCTCATCTCTACTTTGGACAGTCTCCTTTGAGTTCTGAGCAAGTTTCCAGGTCCCTGTTTTCTAAAGAGAAGAGTTAAAACCTGGTTTAGGCTTCAGTTACCCTCTTTAAATGGCCTTCAGCACAGCCAAGTCAACACTATGAGCTTGTTTACTGGACAGACTTGAATTAAGTTGCTTTGCAGAAGCACTGTGAAAGAGATGCTGTTTGTATTACACAGATTCTGGGGCCACCTCCCCAGCACCTACATCTCCAGTTCTTAAAAGTTTTCACTCTGAAACCATCATCATTCTCAGACATTCAGAACAAGCCCATGACATCAGGCTTCTGGAGTGTGGCCCCTCTCCAGTGTCTCCCTTACTGTTGGACATGATACTTAATCTTTCTCTGCCTGCTCTTTCCTAGTCTGGAAAACAAGGCCATTAATACTGTCTATCTCATATGGTCACTGTGAGGACCAAAGCATGAGAAATTATTGCTTTACAAACCATAAAGTGTGCTTTATAAAAATTTATTAGTAAGGTCAATGCCTGTGGCCCAAGAACTCTGTAGGCTGGGGCAGAAGATCAAAAATTCTAAGCCAGCCTGGGCTACAGAGTGAGTTCCAGGCTGGTCTTGGAAACAGAAGGGGACCTATCTTAAAAAAAAAAAAAAAAAGTACAATAAAATTTAAATAAGTATTTAATGTGAATCACATGGGGGGCTTTAAATTGTTTTCATGTAACCACATTCAAATTTATTCCTTATAGTCTGTCCAAATCAGAATTAAATTATTAAAGTATATTCATATATATAAAGAGAGAAGTTTGATATCATTTCTATAGAAAGTACTATTCCTTTTTTAGATATTCATGGCAGGGTTCAGGGTGTGCTTATACTCAAAACTACAATAAAACTAAATCTGCCCCAGACACAAACCTCTTTGCTCTGTTGACTTCCTCTTTGAAAATGCTTTTAAGATGCATCGTGCTTCTCCATGCCTTGTCTCTAATGTATACTATCAGCATTTCTCCTCTCATTGGAGGTTGCAGATGAGATTTATGACAAGAAGATTATGATGAGAGCAATGGAGAGGGATTTTGAAGAAAATAAGTAAACACATCTCCAGAGTCATCTCTAATGTGGTTTTCACATGGATGATGTTAGCAATAATAAATTTTAATAAGTATGTGTTGCTTGTATGGCATGCTTGTTCTGCATGGAGGCCTGGTGTGGCTGAGACTTCTTAAATACAAGGTCAAACCCAAGTAGGGCAGAGAGTAAACCTTCACATGCCCAACATGTGCCGCACATATTTGGGTGGCCCAGAGTTCCTTTAATGTGATAAACCGGGATTTTCTGGTGTCATGAACAGAGGCAGAAACCTAGTGTTTACACAGTATGGTGGGGAGAGCTTTTTTTTTTTTTTTTTTGTTATGACGGGAGCAACACTTCTTTATTAAATACAGCATATGTTAAATCTTTCCAGGACATTGAAGTGGATTCAAAAACACAACAATACTATTGCTTCTATGATGTCCATTTGCATGAAAGGGGTTTTTGAGTTCTTGTTTTCCTTCAGTTTGAGGAAAATCTGCACAGTCGATGATGCTTGGTCTCTAACTCTAACAGCTAGCCGTCTTTGCTACTGTGGACTCTGAGTGGTAGATTCACCCTTCCCATCTTCGATGATGATGGATGCCCTTTCCTAGCTTATTTCTCCCTGTGGACAGTCACTACTGTCAGCAGCATGGCCTAACATGACGGGTGTCATAGCCCATAATGATGCTATTCCAAAGCGTACATGACACTGAGAACAACGGACAACAGCAGTCACAGAAGAGGCCTCCTTTACAATGTACAATTCAAGAACTCTTTGGGTTTTAAAATACAGTTCAAGACATTTAAACACATCAGGCTTCACAGATAATCTGAACTTATAAGCATGACCTTTTTGTATGTGGGAAGAGCCCTTATGCACACTGTGGAGATGCAGGAAAGGAAGGTGAGGGTATGAGGTTCATAGAGAGAACAGATGTGCTTAAAGTACATGCATGCTTTAGACAAGTATAGCAAAATCCAGAACTTTGTACAATTAGTATGTGAGGTTTTTAGAATGTAGACATATAGAGATAGAAAGTTATGTCATGTGGTATATTTGCAATGCCTGGGTTGTGGTAATGGCTCAGTAGGTAGAACCTTTGTTCTACAAGAATGAGGAGTTGAGACCCTCCAGTTCATGGTATTCTCACAAAAAGTTGGAAAACCTGCTTACCCCAGCACTGTACGTATTTCTATAATCACAAAATGGACACGCGCCTAGCCTGTGCAGAAGTCTTTCTATCTGTTCTTAGGGGCGTAATGGTTTTACTCTGGGGCTGCTTTGCCCTTTTTCATTACTCTTCCCATAAAGTCGGGGAGCAGCCTGTCCCTGGTCAAGGACTCTTGGAAGAGGCTTTAAGACCACCAATATGCTTGGGTCTACAGCAGGTGGAAAGAGGGAGCAACGTTATCTCTGGGTGAGCTTCTCAGTGAGCTTAAAGAGAGAATGACAATTTAGTAATATAATATTTATGACACACACCAATAAAAACAAAAACCACCCATGCCCATGCTAAGAAATGGTGGCTCACTGTGGCAATCCCAGTACGTAAAATTCTTGGGTATTGTTCTTGAAGTCCCATAGAAAAGGAGGCCTTTGGGAGACTCGAAAGTTGTCTCCTATCTGAGCTCTGTGGCTACAGCCTGGTGTTAGCCCCTGTTTCCACAAAACTATGTATAGTTCAGAATGAGATTTCATCTAAGTCAATTTACATTTATTCAAAATTGGAGACAACCCTGAAACCAGACCTCATTTAAAGACAGAAATAAGAACAGGTGCCAATTAATCAAATGTTGGGGAACTTAGTTTTTTGTTTTGTTTTTTTTAAAATTATATTTATCTTCTGTGTTTCTTTTTTTCCAGATCCGTGTTTTCCCTCTCGTCCATCAGAGGACCTGCATGGTACTAAGTTCCGCATATGACTTAATGAATAAGAAGGTCAGAGGTCAGCCTTGACTTGCTGTTTGCACTGTGATTATTTTTCCTCTTATTGCTCTCATATCTTCAAACTTGTGGCACCATCACTTTTTAAAGATTTTATTTAGCATAACTGATGTTGATATTCCAGAGAAATACAAGCTATTATGTGGCTAAAACCATATCAAGGAGAAGAGATGAGGTTAGTTTACTCAGGGAAAGAAGGGCAATCCCAGATTGCTGGGTGAAAAGAGCCATTTTTCTTGTTTACAAGAAAACTGGTTGAAGAATCCAATCTCCTCTCAAGTATCTTTTCCTTGAGTGAAAAACTCTCAAAAAACAAAAAAGCAGGAATTAGATAAGTCCTGGATAGATCAAGGAAGGGGGGTATAAGCACGTGGAGGGAGGTTTCCTTGGCTTGCTGACTACTCGTCTGGATTCCCCTTCGTCTTGAGAAGTGTGGTAATATCACTCAGCCTGCTTGGAATGTTGGACTGTTTTGAAGCTGGTTTGTTTTCATGGTTAGAACAACGTTTCCGTTTGTGTCTGCATCTAAGCGCTTTTTTTCTGTGTTTATTATTTTTAGCAGTTTAAAAGCTCACCATAGAAAGCAGGCAGGGGTAGCGTGCAGGCCTGGCCCTGGCCTGGTGGAGTCTTTGGAAGTGTTGGCTGGCATCACAGCAGAGGTCTTTGAATGAAGCCTTTGTGCCTCCCTTTGCCTGTGGCCTCCAGCCTATTGTCTAGGCTTCTTGGTGCTGGTGTTGTCTGATGGTAACCACTACTAACGTTACAGTCCTCCGTGCCCAAGCTCTCCCTTGGGAGCCCCCAATCTGGCTGTCTCTGCTCCCTAGTCCTCCTCCAGGGCTGTCACTACTCTCTCGCAGTAAACAGTACTGCTAATTTATGGACTGTCATGAAAATGGGATCACTTAAGAACCTTGAGATTTGTGGTTCTTTAATACAAAAACCCAATGATGACTATTTCCCATGCTGCTAACATTTACATTAATCATTTCCCCTTTCCCAAATTCAGCTTTTCAGTGAGCCCCAATTTCCACAACATTGAAAGGGACAGCTATGCTGTTTGAGGATAAGAAGGGTAGCTATGAACCCCCTACCTCTGCTTCTTCCTCATCTCTCCCCCAATACAACTGTCATCTGAAGTCCTCCACTGCAAAGAAAACCCCATGAGACCTGAGAAAATCCACATACCACAAGTCCCTGCACGATGGCCCTTCAATTTCAGACACAGAAGCCATAGGGGTTTCTCTACATGCTCAAACCATAAAGCATTGGACCCAAAGGAGCAATCTATGAATCCATTTTTATATAGTTCTAGAAAAGGCTTGGTCAATCCATAGTAACAGGAAGTAGTCACCATTACCTCAGGGAGAAGGGGGCATTGGTGAGGGGCCAGAAGCACAAGGAAGTTGTCTGAAATGACGAGATGCTGTATACCTTTCTAGAGTGTACCCCACATGGCCAGTGCCAAAAATCACCCGTGCATTCAACACTAAGAATTGTCATTCAATGAGCTAGAAAGATAAAGAGGAGAAGAACATAAAGTGAAAATATAAGGTCCAGATATTTGCACCTGAACAACTTCTTAAAGGTTCATGGGCTACATTGTAGCCCTAGTCCTCAACACAGTTCCTGAGGTTTGGGGACACCTGTTGTCTATGCAGTGTCTTCCTAGCCCAATAGTTACCCACCTAAAATAATAGGAATAGCTCTGTTTTTTAAAATCTTCACCTACTCCTTTAGATGCTTTTCAGTGACTATAAAATGCAAGATTGCATTCATCACAGCAGGCACTGGTTAAAAAAAAAAAGTAGGCCTCTGTGTTATCTCTAAAAGAGCAGCTCGTGGATTCCACAACTTGCTCTTGACTACCTCCCTACCCTACATCCTCCTATGACATTTCACCTTCTCTCAAGCCCCTTCCTCAGCCTGAAACACTTCAGACAGTTCTCCTTAAATCTCTCCATGTCTTTATTTAGAGGTTGAGCAGAAGGTGACATTGAAATGTAGCTAAGGACTTAGACCAAGCAAGAGGCCTCCAGGCCTACCTCAGGAGGAAGTAGCAAGAAAAGGGACCCATGAGAGGGTATCTCAGGGAGATGCGTCCCACCCAGCCTTTGAGGCCATCACTTTGGATAGAACAGACTTTCTGGGACTTGGGAGATTTCCCAACAAAGGCCAAGGCAACGAGTTCCCCAAATGCATCCAGAGGAACACAGATTTAATTTACTAATGAAGCTATGGTAAAACTGAATCATCTGTAAAACATGTTTTTAACCCACACATGCTGTACTTTGAATGCTCATGATGCAAATTTCCTAATCAAACCAAATTTAATTTAGCAAATTTTCTTCCAACCAGCTTAATGGTTGAAAGAAATGCTCTTCTGAGAGCAGAAATGGAATTAGGCAATGCAAGAGTTGGAGCAGTGTTTGCTTCCTTGTAATTCAAGTCATTAAGCGTCAACTTAGCCAAATGGAAAAGGCCTATCTTCTTCACTCCGGTGACAGGAAATATTATTTTCCTAGAGCCAGGGTTTTGGACATGCTCCACCCCCAAATCTGACTCCTGCCCTTTACCAGTGCAACATGTTATTTCAGTTTTCCATGAAACGGGAATAAGGGCACAATGTCAGTAATTGAAATCTAGTCTATGGATATATTCTTCATTGTTTTCATTTTTACAATTTAAATGATACACCTATTATAACCAAACTTAGCCATCTAATATAACTCAGCCAAGTATGGTGTCTTATAACTGTAATCTTAGCATTTGGGAGGATGGATCAGAAAAAGTCTCCATGAATTCAAGGCCAACTTGGGCTATATAGTCAATTCCAGGTCAGCCTAGATCACATAATAAGACCATGTCTCAAAAAAAAAAAAAAAAATCCCAAGTGTGTGTGTTTGTGTGTGTGTGTGTGTGTGTGTGTGATGAATACTTTCTCATGGACATGAACATTGTATGTGGATATATGTGTGCATAGACAGACAGATAGATAGATAGATAGATAGATAGATAGATAGATAGATAGATAGGTAGATAGATAGATAGATAGAGACAGACAGACAGACAGACAGACAGACAGACAGACAGATAGAGTTCTAGGAAGATTGGGAAGATGGTATAGTAAAATAGTAAACTGTTTCCTATGCAAGCATGAAGACCTGAGTTTGATCCCTAGCTTCTTCATAAAATGCTAAGCAGACTGGCTTGTGCTTTAGTCACTTCACTAGGGAGAGAGAGATACTGGTGGGTCTTACAGAGAGTGATACAGGACTCACTAACCTGTCTGTATGGATCTCAGTAAGAAATCCTGTCTCGAAGAACAAGGTGTGTGGCCCCTGAGAAATGATTCAGAAGGTTGACCTCTGGCCTCCACACACATGAATGTGCACGCATGCCCACCCTCTTGTATATTTATATAATCAAATTCACAGACACCGAGAGTACAATGCTCGTTGCTAAGGTCCAAGAAAGCAGTCATGGCAACATTCTATCAAAAGATATGAAGTGTATGAAAATTATATCTATGGAAAAAAGTTTCTGTTCCACAGATGAGTCAGCTATCAGCACCTGCAATACAACACTCTATACTATTCTTTTGCAATTCCCAAAACTACCTTGTGCACTTAACAAGAGGAGAGATTTTATATTAAGTATTAAAATGAAGACCACAGTAAAAATTAAATTAAAAGGTAATGAAAGTTGAAACAAAAATTATAAAAAGTAAGAAGAACTGCATCTGGATGTAAAAGTACCCAGGACTGGAGCAGGCTGCTAGCAGGCTCATGCTTGGATGACTTCTCTTGACCTTGCTTCTTGTCAGCTATGTCCCTTTCAGGGTGAATGTCTCACAGACTGTTCTAAGCTAGCTATCTCTAATCTTGGTCCGTTCTTCCTTCAGGCCTCACCTAGCTAAGTTGCCCCCTACCCCCGCTGTGTCTGCTTGCTCTTGGTTTATTTTTTGAACATGTTCAAGCAGCGCATTTATGGAAAGGCTTTTAACAGGTGAGGTTGTCCTGTTAAGGTTTTCCCCTTCCACTTTCCTCTATTTTTTCTAGTGTTGCTATTGAGCTCAAAAACAACCAAAAGCATCTTCATAGGAGCACAGATACCACATCATGGTCATGTTGCTTGTTGCCTATTTCTAGACCAGGAGATAGAGGGTGACAAGCAGCATTGTCTGAAGACATCACTGTCCCAGTGACAGAGTGAACCTTAACTAGGCCTTCTGGTCTGAAATGAATCAATGTATCCTGCCAGCTAATAGCTTTATAAGTAGCTAAATTTGTGAAGAGAATTTAGAGACTGTCATAAAGGAAACTATAACAAACTATGGCTGAATACAAGGTTCATTTAATAGCAGGAGGCAGGCTCTCTGATCATCAGAGGCTTAGATTCTTTCTGCATTTCTTAGTACTGGCTGCTTCCTCCAGACTTCTTGGTTCAAGATTTCTGCTGGAGCGCTAGTCTTCACATAGGAATTCTAAACAACATGATTGTGGGGGTAAAAAAAAATCACAATGTTTTTCCACTAAATGATCTTACCAGAATTCCACCCCTACAACTGCCTTCCACTGACACCTAGCTGCAAAGCAACCAGCAAGCAAAGCTGGGCACCTCCCCATTCTTGAAGCAGTGTAGAAGCTGGTCCTGAAGGAGCATCAGACCCACAATCCTGGTCCTAATTAGACAGCTGATGGAGATTCTTCTATGGGAGCAGGTGCAGTTCAGACCTTTGTTTGAAGAATGCGTCATCCATCTTCCCATGGCGTGGCGCCTGTTCATGTACATATGCATTTATATCCAGGGAAACCCTTCTAGACATAAGCTAGGCTTCTGTGAAAGAGATCTAAATAAACAAAAGAGTTTCCTGGTCTCCTTCTAACCAGGAAATCAGCAAGACTTCCAGCGGTACATAAATAATGCATAGATAAGGAGGCACACACATACCACAAACACAAAGCAAACTTTCATAGATCTGTACCAGCAGATTAAGTTTTCAACACCAATATCCATAAGAGTCACCTGGAAAATGAAAAGCAGGCCAACATATAGGATAGGCCTTTCAGGGAAATAAGAGGAGGGACAAAGAGAGTCAAGGAATCACCCAGCTGCCGTAAGAAAGGACACAAAAGGAAGTGGTAATGTTGGGATTGGAAGGGCCACTGTTCCTCCTTCCTTCCATTCCTTCATTC
The DNA here is from genome assembly GCF_000001635.26 of Mus musculus. Taxonomy (NCBI): domain Eukaryota; kingdom Metazoa; phylum Chordata; class Mammalia; order Rodentia; family Muridae; genus Mus; species Mus musculus. The sequence continues at coordinate 17,832,170 of NC_000080.6, forward strand.
TCCTCCTTCACACCTTGCCTCTTTCCCTCCTTCTCTCCATCTCCCATGCCTCCCCCTCCTTTTCTCCCTCCTTTCCACTGGGAGAAACAGCTGCACGCATTTGGAAAGTATATCTTCTAAAATTTTCATTTGGTATCCTTCCAAATGACAAAGAATTTATTCCATTCATGGCATACTTTGAGGGAGGCAGGTGGTATCTTGCCACTTCAGCTGACAGGATCAGGGCCCATCCATGGTGCTGACAGATCTGTGAAGCCAGAGGCCTCTTCATGACCATTCAGGATTCTTCCTGCCCCGTAGCACATAGCTTTCCTTGATAAGCCCACTTCCCTTACTGTGTGAGACCCACAGGGCTCAGCAAAAATGGCCAAGTCTGTTGGTTTAAACTCTGTTGTTATTTTGCATTTAACACTTGTGGGCTTCTATGCTTCATTTTATGTTAAAAATTGGCTGTGGCCATATCAACTTGGATGCGTGATTATAATTCCTCTCAGTTGCATTTTGAAAGGTAAGTATCATCCTGTGTGCCCACCTACTGTTAGCAAGGAGCAGGCTGGTTGTATCCAATACCTGCAACTCCAGGTGTCTCTATGAAGCTTGCTGAGGCAGATGCTCTGTAATAGCCTAGACCATGTCTCTAATTAAAGATAAATGCCTGTATGCTTGTATAGTAAAAGTATGAAGGCATACATGTGAAAAACACCAACTGTAAGACCGAGGTTAGCGTGAAGAGAGGGGGAGAGAGGAAAGAGGAGTCATTAGTGGTTTGCTACACATTACTCCTCATTGAGAGATGAAGCACATGTGGGCAGGTCTGTGTGCCTGATGACATCTTGTCTTCTTTTAAAGCTGACTTATAATTTAAGTGCCTTTCTTAAGGGCAACATTATTTGAGTCCTTGAAATGAAGTCATCACTTTTAGTTTTGAGCAGTCTATGTGTTTGTTAGAACTGTCTACAAGCCTTCTTGACACAGTGTCCTGGGTTCCACATGTCTTTTGCTATTCAACTGGTTGTGAGGCCACTAGGAATCTACATCCTAGCAAATTTCCTGTGATGTATATATTGATGAGCCAAAGATACACATTGGGGACAGTGACAGAGAGTCAGCCAGGTTGGTTGTTCACTGTCATTTGTTATACCAGTGTATGCTTCATAACTAAGTATGTGGTTCAGGTTTGAAACTAACCCAGTGTCTACCATGGAATGAAGACACTCTCTCTGTTAGAACAGAGTCAAGACCACTCTGCAGCTGAGCTGGTTCTGTCTCTAGTGCCCACTTGAACAAAGAAACAGTAGTCAAAGAAACAGACCAGTGTTTGCAAAACATCATAGCACTGCTTTGGTATAAATATGTGTAATAAAGTGTTTTCTACCTGTTTCCAGAAATAACAACTTTGAGACTCATATGTATTCACAAACACCTAGGCCATATAGCTAGGCATGTTCCCTGACCTGCTCATAAGTTAATAATCTGTTTTTTCTAATCTAAGTTCTGCTACAAGGCTGGTTACCTGTGCTCAGGTTCCATATATCTGTCCTCATTCAGTTCCTCAGGGCCAACCCTCCTATGCTTCTCTCTATCCCAGCATCCTTGCTTCCTACTGGAACACCCACCTTCTATTTCCTGCCTCAGCTATAGGCTTCTAGACAGACATAAAAGATCTCTTCTACAAATATGCTACAAATATGCTCAGGGAGATTGGCAGGACCCTCAGACACAGACTATAACTAGGGCAGGAAATAGAGCAAGGCTTCCTGAAGGATGCTAGGCCTCACTGAGTTTAGAAAGGTAAAGTTATGTGGGGAGTGGGAAGGGAAGTGACCACAGACAGAAGGAACAGCACACACAGAAGTTCATGGAGGGATTTATACTGCCATAGTTATAGACAATGTAAGGAACTTAGTGTGATCTCCAGCACTGCCACTGTGAATGTTTTAAGATTCTCAAATTGGACCTAATGGCAGGGGTGGACCATTGTAAAGATTAGGCAGATAGTTAAGAGCACAGCTACTCATCCAGAAGATCCAGGTTCAATCCCCAGCACCCACATAGTACCTCACAAAAGTCTGTTAACTCCAGTTTCAGGGGATCAGATGCCTTCTTCTGGCTTCTGGGGCACTGCATGCATGTGGTGCACAGACATGGACTCAGGCACACACATACATACACATAAAATAATTTTTTAAAGCAAGAAAGAAAAATTAGACACAGCAGTGGTTTGGTCCAGTTTTATATTTCATCAAGAGTTCTGTGACTAGGATATGTTCTGCATGGGTTGGAGATGAGGCTAGCCACAATGGGCCAGATTAGTAGCCTCTGTATAAAACAGTATATGCTGAATTCAGGCAGTTTCATTTAGACTGGAGAGTGTGGAAGGAACTCAGGGACTGTAGGGAAACCAGAATTGATGGACACAGGGTCAATACACTGTAGAAAGCAAGAAAGACTGCCACGAGGAGGCTTCTTGTGCACCTCCCCCACCACTCATAAGACAATATGACATATTTCTCAATGGCCAAGGGGCGCCCAAGTTCAGCAGATCAAACATGATTTACTTAAATGTAGATTTGAAGAAAATTTTCTGATCTTATTCATTATATTTTTTCTAACTTTTTACTTTTTTGGCCTAGCATTGGTTGTCTGTTCTCTCTGAGAGTCAGGTACCTCTTGACACCTTCCCAGCTCTTCCCTCCCCTCTTAACAGCTTTAAGCCAGTTGATGTCCTGTCATTAAGGCTAACCTGAGCATATCATTTAACCTATCCTTTGTTGCATTTCTGCTGTGAGATAAAACATCATAACCAAAAGAAATTTATGAAAGAAAGAGTATTTTGGATTAAAGTTGGAAAAGAATAAGAGTCTGTGGTGGGAGGGAGACATGGAAGCAAACGGCAGGCATGGTGGTAGGAGCCAGAAGCTGAGAGCTCACATCCTTTGCCACATGCATGAAGCAGGAAGTGAACTGGAAGAGGGAAAACTCAAAGTCCACCTCCAGCTTTCTCCACTAAGGCTGCATCATGTAAACCTCTCCCAAACAGTACCACCAGGTATAGACCACCCATTAAAGTGAGGGAGCCTACAGGGGTCATTGTTCATTTGAGCATTACAACTCCCATCAAATACAGCCCTTCACTGCCCTGGCTCCCCTTTCTTCTAGTCTTCTACATTTACCATAATACTTTTGATCCTTTTGTGTGTGAGGTGTTTATTGTGTTCTTGGCCCCGTTGTTGTTGTTGTTGTTGTTGTTGTTGTTGTTGTTGTTGTTGTTATTCATTGATTTATCTTAACCTGAATTAAGATAAAGACTTAATGTGTTTCACAAGCTGGTCTGGAACACCTGGACTCAAGAGATCCTCTGATCCCATTGCCCATGTAGCAGGAACAGGCAGGCATATTTCACCATGCTTGCAGACTCTGTAGAGTAAGCTGTAATCCCCTTGCCAGTGGGCACAGGAAGCTAGAACCAGTTTCTTTATGTCCTGAGTACCTAGAAGCATTCTGGTTCCCTTAGTGACCTTCTCCCTCGTGTTAACAGTTAGACGTTCCCTTGTCTGGAGAGCTCTTAGTCACCATTTTGTTGTTGTTTTAATAAATGTCTCCTTAAAATACTCTCCTTAAATACTAGAAATCATATTTCACACTCACACAAGAGTGGCAAGAGCACCTAATAAGAACTTGTCTAGTCTGCTTTAATTTCCTATAAGGAGTATTTAAAGCTTCTGGCTTTAATATATGCCAGCAGTGTCACAGCAAATCTGTGGATGAACTTGAGGCAAAATCTAAATGTGCTCGTTAGCAGTGGGAGGATAAGTGAAATCCTGTAGCACTTGCCTGAGTGGAACAAAAAATAGTTCATCAAAGCCATGTTCATCTCTTTAGTAAAATATCTAATTATTTAGTTATGTTAAATACACATTTTACTTGTAGTCAATAATGTTGTGTGAGCATTGTCATATTGGCAACCATCTGCACAAACCACACTAGTGATTCTACAGTGTTTTCTAGAAACAAAAACAAGACATTTCTGCTTTTCTGTAAGCTTCCTGCTACCAGCAGATAGAGGAGCTAGCCATCATCTCCCTTAGAGAAGACCTGTCTTCAGTCAAACCAATAAGCTTTCCTCTATACAAAGTTCTATGTTGTGCCAGTAGGAAATACCATCAATTATACTTCCCTGAGGAAACATAAAATGTATGTGTTCCACAATACATATGGCCTGAAAAAAATAAATAAGACTCACCTTGTTGTTGTCAGTTGTGTTTCCAGAAAACCCAAAGAGAAAACAGAGAAATGATGATGGCTTTGGACATCTGCAAATTTTGGTGGCGAGGATAGAATTGTGCTGAGCAGGATTACTTCCTGCACAGGTGGTAAGGGTGTACTTAGTATTTCTAGCAGCAGCAGGTTTAGGATTTGTTAATGTGTTGTTCTTAATGTTGCGACTCCTAGATCATCCCCAGACTGCTGCTGTACTAACAGCTTATTAATACATCGCTAAAAATTTTTCACTTCTACGTTACCCCTTGACATAGTATTATAGCCTCAAAGTCAGAATTACTCAGGGCAGATAACAAGCTAAGATAGCAATATGTAGATAGTCAAAACCTAAAAGCCCTCAGTTCCCTAATCTGTTAAAACTATTAACTGTTAGCCAAGGGTGGACTGATCACTTTCCTCCCTAGAGGGAAGCATTTAATTTGGCAGATGCCTTGCTAGCAGCAGCCTGGCTGAGATGTATGAGACAGCTCTTTATGCACAGTATAGGCCTTCCTAGTATGGTTCAATTCTGCTGTAAATACAGTCAGGTGTTCTGTGTCCCCGCTCTACTGTGTGTGCTCACCTCTAACCAGCTGACAGCCCCTGCCATGGTGTTAGATGTACAGCATGCACTAGCACTAGCCACATGGTATATAAAATTGCATAAGGTGTCATTTTGACCTCCAGGTAAAACATACCAAAGTCAGTGCTGATTAAATTACATGCCATATTTATAAGAAGTTGAACAATCACTGCAAATACACAATGGCAGACATACCAACTTGGGAATTGAAAAAATTGAAAAAAAAAACCTGGGGGAATGTAATAGTCTATAAACTTTTTTGTGTTCTTTATGAATATGGCTGCTTCCCACTTATCAGCTATGGATTAAAAGCAACGTGTCCTACTTTAAGCAAACCTTACACAGTAGCATGAATGTTTACAGAACAAAGAAACAGAACAGAAAATATTTATTTAGCAAAATCTTTCCATTCAAAATATGTTTGAAATTTCCTTTGTGAAATAAGTCATAGAATCAGCTTAAGATGCCTTTTCCACTCAGTGCCACCCAAGGCCTAGCTGAGGTACACAGGGCCTCGTTTGTACAAATGCTTAGAAGAAAGCTAAAGTACACATGCAGGACTTCATCCGACAGACACTGGAAAGTACACATGCAGGGCCTCATCCGACAGACACTGGAAAGAAAGTTGCTGGATGTGCTTGTGAGAGAACTGGGAGATGGTGAGCTGAGGTGAATGGCAGAATCATTAAGGATCGACCCGCAGACTGTACTTCTAAACCCTTCTGTTTATATACATTGCTAAGGCTCCTGAAGTCCACTGACAGTCATCTTCAGAGGAACTTCACTTGCACACACTGCTACTAGTTTTTCTGGACAATAGGTCTGAGGACTCCAAGGTGTTCTTTGCCACTCAAAGTGTGTGCAGTAGCCTGCTAAGCCTGCTAGTAGTGTGGATACCAATGGGGACTTGAAAGAGCTGTAGACTGACCTAGCCCTTGCCATCCAGTAACTTAGAGCCTACACTTAGAACAAGATCCTGGAGGGTAACTTTTATGCACAGTCACGTTAGGGCTACCTGAGTCAACACTCCATGCCTCTGCCTCTCATCTATCTGGCTACATTGTATGGTTGTTGTTGCTGCTGCACAATCTCCTGTCTGGCTTGGAGTGTGTTCAGGGTTGACATTTTGAGAGATAGACACCAGTTCTCAAGCAGGAAGAAAAAAACATCTGTTACATATGATTAGGAGCTAAAGTTAATGGGAGCCACTGAGGAAGCTGCCATAGTAATACTGAGAGCCAACTAAAGCCTCTTTAACGATGTCATTTTATAGAAACCCAGACAGTGGGCCCCTTTTAAAACTTAAGGGAGAGTAAAAGATGGAGTGTACAGGCAACAGGGAACAAGAAAGTAGCACGCAGGCAACTTCACTCATGGATGCTGTACCAGGGCCAGCCTGAAACTTGACTTGGAGTTTCTGTTGCAGTGAGAGGCAGTGTTGCTAAAGGATTTGATCTTTTCTTAGAAATATTAGGCATAGGGCTGTATAATAAAAAATGAGCTTGAAGCTAAGCTCACATGCTGCTTAGCTGCAGAAAACACCAGCTCCTATGACAAGAATGACATTACTGTGGTGTTCTGATGGAAAAGAAAATAATATCCACAGTCATATTTAAGTTACCAGGCAACTGTCCCCTATAGCCATCAGCTTGCTGCTCAAAATAAACAACTGAAGAACAATTGCCACACCTCAGAGCTAGAGAGCCAAAGTCAAGAGCTGGTGGCCAGAGGAGCAAGAGGAGCCGAGACTTTGCCCTCTTGGTTACCCAAAGAGCATCTTAAAGCAGTCATGGAAGCCACGCCAGACCCACACAAACACAACACACTTTTCTTGTTTGGTAGATGTAGATTAGAGTCAGAAAAGACAAAATAAAGACTTTCAACTCTTTACCACTTTTCTCAGGAGCTTTAAGAAAACTTACAGTTTTCTACACTGAACTGACTGTTAAACTTGTGCCTCTGGCTTATTCTACTGGCTGAGTTATTAAGGACAGACAGCAAGTGTCTCAACAAGTCAATTTTGCCAGCAAAATTTTCAACATTCCTCTCTGCCTTCCTACTGTAATAGCTTTCTGCTTGTTAGCAATTTTGTTTCTTACAGACTTCTGCAGTCTATGTTCTTGACAAGAAGCTGTAATCCAGTATTATCTGCTGAATATGATGTTCTAATCCAACATTGGATGCTGAATATGACACAAACTTGTCATATATGTAATGTTGAATTTTCTGTAACTACATTAAAAAGAAAAGATCAAGTGAAGGTCATGTTGACGCTATAGTTTTGAGAGCAAAGAGATGACTCTGGGTGTGACAAACATAAGGACCTGAGTTCAGATTTCATGTGGAGATCCAGATGTGCTCATGCAGGCTTAGATTCAGATGTGCTCATGCAGGCCTATAACTCCAGCACTGTTGGGAGAACTGGCAAGGTTTTCTGGCTGCCAAGCTAGTCAGTAAGGGACCCTGTGTCAAGAAGGGGATAAAGGGTGAAAGGGCAAGACACACAGCAGTCCTCCTGTGCCCTCCACATGCACACATGGGTGTACACACAGGCTGTACCACAGTTCTTTCTCCCTCCCTCCCTGTCTCTCCTCTCCTCCCTCTCTCTCCCTCTCCACTCTCCTTCCTTTCCCTCCCCCTCTCTCTCTCCCCTACCCTACCCCTTCTCTCTTTCTCTCTCCCTCCTCTCCCTCTCCTCTCCATCACCTCTCTCTTACACACATGGACACACACATACACACACCATATAAACTGTGTCGACGAGACACTCCACTGAATGAGTGACGAATCACTGGTAAGGCAGGTCACAGAAATCACTCTTGGAACATATCTTACTCTGAGCATGGCTGGTTTGTAGGTACTGGCTGAATGGCTCAGACTTCAAAACAGTTGTTCATCACATTTGGCATCAGGGTATTTTAAAGAAGCAAAATAAAAACCATGGATCTTCCTCCTGAAGAAAGAAAGGGAGCCTTACAAAATCCTAGAAGCCCACCACAAGCTAAAATCAGCTCATACTGCCATAACTCTATTGCCAGGCTCATGGTTTTTAATGTTGAATATTTAGATTTAACAAACTATCTAACAAGAAAATTTGTATTATTCTTATACATGAAAATAAATGTCATTTTAGAAAAGCAAATGACAAATGCAAGAAATATTCTACAATTTTAAATTACTAACCATAGACCCACCTGCCAAACTCATCTTTCATATTTTCTTTGAGATCCCCTGCCTAGGGCTTTTTAGAATAAGAGAGAGGGGGAGAGAGAGAGACAGAGACAGAGACAGAGTCAAGAGAGAAACTGAGAGAGACAGAGGCTGATGTGAGGCTCCCTCTGTAAGGCTTAGGAATAAGTTCCTCCGGACATGTGGTGTTAGATCCCTGGCACCCTGGTCCTTAAGCCTGTCCAGTGAGATGGGGCCCAGGGACTTACCCTGGGTAGGGCCCCTTGCTTGGGCGTAGTTCACACACCAGAACTACGTCTCTTTCTTTCACTAGTGACCACCTCCAGTCCATGCATTCTCTAAAAGCTACACTCATAGATCAATCCTCATGGAGAGCAGAACTTGAGGGGAGGAAACAGAACAGGGGCAGGCAGATGAAGAACCCCTTGCTCTCACCCAGTGATCACTATTCTGCTTTCATAACCCAATTGCTGAGACCTGTACAGAGGAGAATGAAAACAAGGAGCCAGCCACCCAGTCCACCTGCAGCTTTGACCTGGAGTTCACAGTGGTAAACCCAACTACTGCTCAGACTGGGCAGATAATGAGTAGCATTTTAAGACTGGGGATCAGGATTTTAAAATGCAAGTACATGTGTTTAAATGCTAATGTCACTATCTTATTTGATACTAATATTTATAGTTAATAGTCACTGCTACAAACATCAGCTAGACTGCTGATTCTGAATTCTAATTCACTGTAGATGGATTTTATGGAATAACCTGGAGTCTTTTATTAAACCTTTCATGACAGTCCTCATCATGAAAATGGTTCCAGGCACTGCACTAGGGTCACTGTGAAGGGTGGGGGCTGGGTTGCTGCTGGTCTTCGGGACCTTCTGTGGAATACACAGTCCCAGGCCCAAGGATTTGTCAGTCGTTTGCAGGCTCAGTTCAGGCAAACTGTATTGTGACTGTATTGTACCCTGAAGATAGCATTTCTGCATTCCCTTCCCTTCCTTTCTACTTCTGCAACATTCTGTGAGCCATAGAGGGAGTGGTACAAATGTTATACTTAGGGAAAAGTACTTAAGTGTCACTAATTTTCAGCCTGAAGCAGGCATGAGTCTCCGTATTTGCTGCCATTCATTGCCTCTGATTGAGGCTGAATGTAGCATTCATCTCTGGGCACATATATAAGTATTTAGAAAGCAATATGATGCTATGTCCATTAGGCAGATGATGGTAGTAGGTTCCTTCCCTCCTAGGTTCTATGATCTCTCCAGCAATGGCTCTTTGACAATGCGTACAGTACCAGGAATGTATTCTCTCCTATAGAGTAGACCTCAAATCCAGTCCACCAATAGCTGGTTACTCTGTATCTACCATGTTCCTATTGCACCAATGTGGACATCTTATCTGGCAAGTTGGTATTGCAGTTCTTAGTTTACTGATGGCTCATTGATGCCGTCTCTCCTCCAGCATCCTGCATAGCTCCTTCCAGCACTATGAATGATAGCGATCAGGGAGAAATCTTTGGCTCAGTTTCAGACTGATCTTGCAACCAAGGCATGTGCTTGTATCTTCAGTAACAGAGTCTTACTATCTGGTCTTTGTGGGCAACCAAGAGTAATGGCTAAAACCTGTATTGTCTTAAGGACTTATGGGGCCTCCCTGGCCAACAATGGACGTACCCCATACCATGTGCTGGGGCTTTTGTTTGATAAACAGGGTCTTCTAGGAATAGCCATACAGAAGATCTACCTTCTAACTCAATTTTTAAAATTTGTTTTAATTAACTTACAGAGTACTGTTTCCTTCGGTGCTTCTCACCACTTCACTTCAGTTAACCCTCTCTCCTCTCCTATCCCCAAGCTCCATCCCTGTCTGAAACTTATCACCCCATTATTCTTCCTCTCTCTTTTAATATCACCCATGTGCTCCCATCTTCCCTCTCTTACAGTGCATCCTCTCACCAGTATCCTCCATAAACACTCCCAAGTTAAACACTCAGTTCTAAAGTTTCAATGCCAGGATTCACATATGAGAAAGAACATTTGACTTTCTGGATCTCTTTACCTTACTCAGTAATAATTCTTTCCAGTTCTCACCATTGACCTGAAATTCTCTCTCTCTCTCTTTCTCTTTCTCTTGTTTTATTTTTTTTAGATCTGAAATTTCATTTCCAGCACAAATGTGAAGATGTAGCACATTTTTATTATGTGTTCATCTACTTGATGGACATGTAGGCTGAATCCTTTTCCTAGCTAATGTAAATCAAGTAGCAATAAATATGGATGAAAGAGTATGTCTGTAATAGAGTACCTAGGACTTTGGGTATATTTTAGGGGTGGAATGCATAGCATAGCTGGATCTTAAGCTACATCTATTTTGTACCATATTGAGGAACCTCTACACTGATCTCCATAGTGGCTATACCAGTCTACATCCCACCAATCCCACCAATAATGAACAAAGCTCTTTCCTACAACCTCATCTGGACTGGCTGCCATTTGATTTTTTTTTTTAATAATAGCCATTCTAACTGGGGTGAGATAGCATCTCAAAGTAGTCTTAATTTGCATTTCTATTGATGATGTTAAATGCTTTTTAAAGTGTTCATTAGTCATTCATAGTTCTTGCTTTGAGAACTCTCCATTCAGTTCCAAAAGCCTTTTTTATTGAGTTGTATATATTCTTAATGTTTTGGGGCTTTTGGGGGGTTCTTCATGCATTCTAGATAGTAATCTTCTGTCAGATGTATAACTGATAAACACTGATGAAACCTGACTCTTCACCTAATTGATATTTTCCTTTCTAAACAAAGTAGCTTTACAAAGCTCCACTTCCACCAAATAATATGTGGAAGTTCTGTGTTGTTCCCTATCTTATCCAGTACATGGTAATGCTAGTCTTCTTAATTCAGCTTTGTGGTGAGTGAATAGTGGAAGCCCATTGTGATTTTGAAGTACATTTTTACCAAAATTAGGTAAGTCATACCTACAGTTCACAAAGCATCTTTTAAATTGTTAGCTTGTGCTACTACTACATATGCAGTAGTTACTGAGCCTTTTGAGGCATCCTATTGCCTCTGTGTAACACAAGGTGTCCACTGCCAATCATTTTAGTTTTAACAAATGTGGACCCCTCAGCCTAGGGGCTCATCATATCATTATGGTCCTGATGACACATGCAGGGAAGAGCTACCATTTCAACCACAGGAGCCCCAGAGCCATGGTATATACAGACACAGAAATTTGTGCCTATAATACTGTCCTCTAAAAACTGGCTGAGTACCTTCTGAGTCCTAGAGAGTAAAGTATGCAGTTCACTGAAGCAGAACTCAGCTCATAGCTCTGAGAGAGACAGGGAGCTGCCACAGCAGTATTACCAGGACAGCAAGTGCTTATAGAAATACATATGTTAGAAGCCTTTGAGTCTACTTGCAAAAGCCTGTGAAGTGAGTGAGGAGATCTTTGTCATTTTTAGTTATATTTTATTATTTGAATTTTTTTATAACTGGGTATAACATGTTTTGATCAAATCTACTCTCCATTCCCTTCCCTTCAATTCCTTCTATATCTTCTATGTGTTACCATTTCCTCCCCAAGCTCTTGTGACATTTGTTAACCCACTAAGACCATTTAGTTGTATCTGTTTGGATAAATGTGAGGCAGTCTAGTAGAACATAGGTTCTCTCTGGGGCCCCATCCCGAAGATATCTGATTCGTTATCACTCAGAAGCCATCAATTATCAACAACTTCTCACATGGGGGAAGAACTTCATGAATCCTTCTCAATCCTTGCTGAGGTTTTTATCTGGCTTGATTTCCTACACACAGTCACAACCATATCTGTATGCACAAAGCAGCAATGGAATTTTCTGGAACATACTGTTTTTCTTTAGATATCCACCAGCTCTGAATCACAATCTTTCTGCAATGATCTGAGTCTTAGAGACAGAAGGATAATAAAAGGATAATAAATATCCTGCTTAGAGCAGAGTACTCCACAGCCTCTTATTCTTTGCACGTTAACCAGTTATGGGTCTAGTTGCAAAAAGGAGTTTTTCTGATGAGGACTAAGAGATGCACTGATCTATGCATATGAAGATTAAAACTTAAGGGGTAGTTTATTTGGTATGCCACTTTACCAAAATAACAGTATTAGGTTTCTCTTTCTAGCCAGCCATGGTGGGCTAGCCCAGTTAATGGTGCCAGGCATGCAAGAGTTCTTCTGCCTTGTAGATCACACTTTAAATATAATTAGAAACACTTGGTTAGTTATTCTAATAACATGTATGCAGTTATTGCACTAGTGGCCATATCTCGCCAGGTCGGTCATTGCTGTAGCTTGCTTGAGTTCACAGCTGACTAAGACTGTTGATTACTTTATTAAGATCAACAGCTGATAAACAAGACTTGATGAAATTAAAAAAAAAGAGGTTTTACAGCAAAAGATACCACTATTCAAGTGAAGAGGCAGCCTACAAAATAGGGGTTGTAGGGGGACCCTCTACCAGTTATACATCTGTCAGAGGGTTAATGTCTAGAATATACAAAGAACTCAAAAATCTAAACACACACACACAAAAACCCCAAACCAATTTAAAAATAGAATATGCAACTAGATAGAGACTTGATAGATGAAATACAAATGGCTAAGAAATATTTTTTTAAATGCTGAACATCCTTAGCTGTCAATGAAATGCACATTGCAATTTTATCTTACCCCAGTCAGAATAGATAAAAGCAAGAAATCAAATGACAAAACAAACAAAAACCACTACAGTGCATGTAGGAAAGGGGACCACACTGACTTGCTGCAGATGAGAGTTACAGACTGATACAGCCAGGGGGAAATCTGGATGCAGATTCCGTACTAGAAATAGATCTACTGTATGATCCAGAGATCTTTCTAGATTTGGTTTTACAAGTGGGAGAGGAAGGCTATCAGAGGAGTCAGCTGCCTTACCAACTGAGTCTCCACAGGGCTTTTCCAGGTAGACTAGGGCAGCTAGAGCCTGGGGCTCTGTCGAGAGCATGTGCAAATGATACAGAGAGGCCATTCACATGTGCAGGGCTAGTCACGGCGGTGGGCTGCTCAACCCAAAGAATCTCTGTTTATCTACAGGCAGAAGGAATCTAGAATGCTCCTAACTGCTGTAAACCACAGAATTTAACTTCTTTGAGGATAATTTGCATGGTGTTCAGTTTCTTTCAAGCATCTTTTCTGGAAGTTGAGCACATTTTCTGTTAAACAGTAACCAGTGTGTGCTTTCCTATCTGTGGTAATGCAATAATTGCTATTTCATATCTAGGTTATTTTTTAAACCATATGATTTCCAGACCTACCAACCCAGTCTGTGCAAACAGCCCCAAGTAGGGCTGCCCATGCATAGCTCTCCTATGGAATTTAGTTTCATGAACGGCATTAGCATCCATCTTTCTAACTGGAGGATTAAGACACATACAATCTAGTAAAGAATATACTCATTTAAATCAAGTCAGGCCAAATAGTGTCTAGAGCCTTTTCTCTCAAGCACAACAGAGTCAGCCATGGGATAGCAGAATTGCTACAGTTTTATTCAACACTCACGTAGCAGTAGTCTCTATTTCCAGCTGTGTTGTGTGTGGCATGGTCACAGAGCAACTCATTAAGCCCCATGATGCTCCTAGAAATGGACAATAGATTCCTGCTCTATGGGTAGGGAAACCAAGACGAGGAGATTAAGCAATTGCTCCAGCCACAGGTTTGGCTCAATGTGTTGTTTACACTTCTTGAGAGGTTCTGTCCATGCTGACTCTTTCAACTTGTAAAATTCAAAGAAGCAAAGTTTACCCAGCACCTTATCTGTTGTGCAACTGCTAGGTGGGTAAATCAGCAACACCTTTGCCCTAGGAACTCTGAGCCTATCTGAGGAGACGGAGAGAGTAGTGGTTATAACACAACGTTAACACGAGCTCGGAAGCAACAGCTCTGCCTGTGCCAGTAGGATGAGGGTAGGAGAAGCATGGTCAGCCTTTCCAAATAAAAGGAGTGAGCAGGAATAAGAGTGTGGATGTGTATTCAAGCAAAGTACGTTTTAGAGTTGTCAGTGTGCCTGGTGGCAGAAGAATTGCATTGTGAAGGGCTGCAGGGGCCATGATCAGGTTGGGACAGAGTCATTTGGAGGCTGAAAAGTAGGACACTCCCTTGACCTAGTGGGAAGCAACTGAGGCTAGAGACACATAAGAGATATAAGAAACACCTTCAAGAAAGATTTGGCCTGGACATCAGCATCATAGTCTTCCCCCAAAAAAAGAAGGAGGAGGGAGGAAATTAACAAAGCTTGGTGACTGGAAACCAAGCATTTCAGAAAGCTTGAGAGGAAAATACAGAGTGAACTGTGTATAGCATGTGAGTGGGGGGTGTGGGGATTGAAAGAGAAAAATGGAGGAGGAAGGAATTAAGAGGAAGGGAAGAAGGAGGGAAAAAGGGGGCTGAGAGAAGAGGTCACAGATGGAAAAGAGGAGAGAGAGTGAAGCATGCTAGCACCTTTGGAAGATCCAAAGGCATTGTGTCATAGGAATGATGCCTTTGCCATCCTGGCTCTATGCACCCTCTGCTCAGCCTCTCTTGGTCAGCTCCAGTTTGGATCACTCACTAGCAGCCATGGTCATGACTCTGCTACAGCTGCAGAGATCTCCACTGGAGTAAACAAATCAGGGTGATGGGAGAGTTCCTTTTGGGGCGCTGCCTTGGCCTGCAGGCAGCTCGCAGATCTGGCACAACAGCAGAAACATACTAGCTCAAGACAGAAGTAAAGCAAATTAAAGCCATTGCCAGGCTTGCTTACAGGGAACAGGGGCCACTTCCAAAGCACTGCTTTTTCCCAGAATAAAATAGTATTTAAAAAGCCAAACACCTGACATTTACATTGACAATTATCAAGCCTCTATCTTGATGACCTTTAACCCAAGGACTCTTCCCAGCCATGAGGAACCTGAAGACTTGTTTCAAGCCAAATTATTATTTCCCTCGTGGCTGGCTAAAAGTAGCATAATTAGTGGAGAGAGCCATTTTACTCAGCAATTATGATTATAGCCATGCTGGGCCAGGAGGATAGTGAGCATTCTAATGGCTGTGGATAAGGTAGCACGTCAGGTGTTCGCTGCCCAGGAGCCTCCCGATGCTGGGAGTCCCATTTCAACAAGGGGTTGGGTTACGACACGCTTTGCTGGCTGCTTGCTGCAATACTGGCCTCCGGCAGCAGGCCAGAACGCTGAGAGGGAGCCCCTGGCCCTCCTGGAGAGAAGCATGGGCTATGAGCTAGCTGTCTGGGAGGAATAGCTTGTGGTCAGTCCTACCAGTCATGACAGCAGTCCAGTGTTGGCAAGCCAGGACAACTGAAATTCACTGCAAGAAAGTGTAACTGGGAGAGCACGGCTACACAAATACAGGACGTAACTGGCCTCCCAGAAGCTCACTGGGCTGGAAAGCCTCTATCCTGTGGAACCTGGAGGTTGGACTGAATGTAGAGATGTCTCAAAGTCATCTGAGCCCAGAGGACAGCAAGGTGAGCATCAATCTAGCCCTGTAATGCTCTCAATGCTGTTACAGTTAATGAGAGTCAAGCAATGTGTGTTCATCTGAAGGGCATGGACGGACATTAGTGGCCAGCCGCTTGGAGTTCTGGCATGCCCTTGATAAGGGTATGGTTCCACAAATGTACTGTCAATTCTCTATCTGAATCTTTAAAAAGACAGTATACATGTATGTATGTATGTATGTATGTGTGTATGTATTTATACACACACATATGTATATACATATATATCAAATTTCAAACCTTTCTATTGGCAGCTAGAAGAATCAGTTGTAATAAATGTATATAGTGTATAATGATGCATTTTCTAAACTTAAAAAATTTTGGAGAAGCATAAAAGGAAAATAAGGTATTTTCCTATTCTGAAATAAGATATTGAATTTGGTTGAGGATGGAAAACTATAATCATTCTTGGTAACGTATTTTCAGAGGTGTTCAGTAGTTACCAGATCTATGGGAAAGACTGGAATATTCCATAGAGGCTGGGGGTTTGGTGGTAATACATGTTTCAGTGAAAGGTTGCTGGAGTGAAGGAGTTTCACCTGAGCCACAGAGGCTTCGGGAGGGAGTGCACCTGTTTTCAGGTGTGGGCCACATTGACTTGAATTACCAAGGGAAAAGGTTGGCTCTTCTTTGGGGAAAAGGTAGCAGAGCAGACCCTTCTGATTTAAAATAAATAAATAAATAAAATGGAAACCTACTTTCTGGAAAATGCATTTCTTATAGATGCAAACTTGGCATGCAGGAACAGGGATTTTGTGGACTCCTGTGGAGTCTATGTGGCAAACAGGTGTGGTGGGAACTTCAGGGGCTTGGCAGAATTCTCCAGGAGTTTGCCTAGAGTTTCTGTGGAACTGGGTTTTTCCCAGAGTAGTCTGCTTGACCATCGCACATTGAAGTGCCATGTAAAGGACATACCTGGAGCTTCACAGTCAACAAAGCCTGCTTTGGATTTCATTGGGGCTGTTTTTAGGGTTCTGAGACATAACCTTGCATCTTGCTAAATCTCCCTGTCCTCAGCAATGCATCAACAAGGGAGGAGGAAGTACCTACCTGTAGGAGAATTAGCAGCAAACAGACTGTAATGCTCAGCTCAGTGCTAGGGCAGTCTATGATCAAACATCAACTTATTCTTAAAGGTGAAAGAAAACAAAGAACAAGAAAAGTCCTGCTTCTTGCTCCAGCATGTTTTTCATGATTCTGGTCCCTTTCTCTGGTAGGAGCGCTGTAGACAGAGTTCTGACTTTATGTGGGCACTTGCAATACACATCTTGCCCCAAATATGCACAAGATTGGATCTTAAAGTGAACAGAAAGGTAATATTATGGTATCTTAAAGGCTTTCAAATAAATAAAAAGCTGTTCTCACCAGGGTGTGAGTGATGCTGAAAAAATAAAGTGTACTTAAAATAATTCAGAGTTTCCAGAAAGAAAAAACTCTACCTCAATTCCCTCTGAACACAAGAGGAAATGTACTTGGATTTCCAGATAATACTTAGTAATGGGTCAGAAAAGTTATTGTATGGCAAGTGAAAGGCATACTGCTCAGTAATAATAGAGTATTCACTAGAAGCTAAACAGCCCTCTCTAAAATGCTGGAGACAAACATGGCTTCAAAAGGCTCTGGTAAGAACTCCTACAAGGTCCAAGTGAGAGAAGATCTGGAGAATGGAGCATTTAGTGGGCATTTAGTAGCTGTCCTTATGAGCTCCCTGGGTATGTATGACCAGCACCAAAAAAGCAACTAATTCTCCCTCCAGACACAGGGGTGTGTGTCCTTTCCGCTCTACCCAAGGTTCTCTCCTGGGCACTTCTGCAGAAAACAGGGCTTCTCCCCTTCAGAGAATCAGAACAGGCTCCAGAAAGGCTTAGAAATAGGCAAGGATTTCTCAGATTTCTTAGAGGAAAAACTTAGAGGCTGTGGTTCATGGTATCTTTCATGACAGGGGTGAGACTTAGCTGAGCTGGGAACATGAATAGGTCTTGTCTTCCCATCTTAGTGGATAAAAAGAAGTATTGTCATCTCTAAGCCTGGACATCATACCCTTTTTTTCATTTCTTAACCCACCCAAATACAAACTCACAGCAACTGCGTCTGCTTCCAAAACACATCTTCTCTCTGCTCACGGCTGGGCCTCCACAACCACTGTCTCCTCTCACTCAGATATCCCAGTGGTCTATGAACCACTCTCTTTTCACTTTCCATCCATCTTCCACAAAGTAGCCAGAACAATGACATCACCACCTCAGTTTAAACTTTTAAAGGTTTTCCACTGGGATAACAACAAAGTCTTTGTCTCTGTCCATGCTTATTGGCCCTTGCATGATGCAGCCCAACCCCACTCCTTTTCTCACCATGATTGCCAAGGGCCAGCCACTCTGGCTCACTGTGACTCTTCCTAGAGAATGATGTCTAACCTAGAAAAAAAAAAGTTAAAGGTACGGAAGGCCACAGAAGGAAGATCATTTTCAATATCAAAAGGAAAATTTTGTTTTATGATGACTTTACCCCACAAATGTGTATGTATTTGTGGGAAATACGGGAAGCATGAGCAGACTTCAGAGACTTGCAGATTCCTTGGAACCTCAAGGTTTATTTCTCTACCAGCTTCATTAAATTCCCTCCCAGGATAGTGTAGTTGATGAAATTCCACCACCAGAAAGGACAGTCAGTATTTACTGTGTGCCAGATACAGTGCTAGGCACAGAAGCAACCGTGACTGAGTAAACAGATGTAGAGAGCATGCTTTCTTAGCTTCTTGCAAGCTTCTCGGGGACCTAGACGATTACAAGAGAAGATAATTACAATTCAGAGTTTAACGAGCCATGAGAACACATGGGTGGGGCACCCAGCTCCACTCTGAACTAGAAGGTCAAGGACCACTTCCCAAGGGAAGTACTATTTCAGCTGAAGCCTGAATCAGTGGGAAGTAAGTAGGGTAAAAGAGAGAGACAAGAAGTCAAGGGCTCCTGGCTGGAGAAAGAACCCGTGTAAAGCGAGAATAAAGCTGACCCTCCACCTTCATGGGCATTACTGCAGGACACATGCACACACACACACACACACACACATGGGCACAAAGAGTGAATGCCATAATATGTGGATGTGCAAGGTCCTTACACATGTACACATACGTGTGCATATCATCTGCACACATCCTCTAGATGTAATAAGTACGTAATAGTTAATATCATGTAAATGGCTGATATGTGTGTGTTTTGGGTAAAGGTGACAAGAAAGGAAGCTCTGCATATACCCAGTGCAGAAACAGTTTCTTTTCAAATACTTCCCATTTATGTTGGGTCAAACTGAAAATGCATATTCTGAAGGCATAAAAGGAATCTCTGCATAAGGGGGAAATATGCCAATCTTATGAAACCCAGAAAAGTCCCCAATAGCTGCCACGTAATGTGAAAACTGGAAAAAAGAAGGGAAAAGGAGACTGAATGGTAAGCGGCAGCCCTGAGTTCCAAGTCTCATAGGCTGCCCTCGGAGCTTGAGGGATCTATGTGTATTTACAAGACTAAGAGAAGAGAGGCACCTGGGCTATCTGAAGGCTGTTTATATCCAGTGACATAATGTTGGGGTGAACTGAAATAGAAGCAGAGAAGCCAGATATTCTTTTGTAGAAGAATGGCTTTTAAAGGGAGAATCTACAGCACCTGGAGACAGATTGAAGGATGCAGGTCTGAGGGAGAAAAGAGTAACAAGGAGGACTCCTATTGCTGCCATGGACAGCCCTGCACAAGGACCATCTGTAAGTTCAAGGCTAAGGTGTCAGAGGAAGCAGAGGGACATGGTGAAGTCACAGCTGACAAGGAAGTGCTTCCTCATCCTCAGAGAGTCAGCTTCTCTGTGCCATGGTACCTGGAGAGTCTTTAGAGTCTAAATCTGTTTAAAGTTTAGTCGGATTGAAGGGAATCCTTGGACATATCCTAGTATTTCTTGAATGCTTGCTGAGATGCTAAGCAGGATCTTTTGCCATTAAAAAGTGATATTAAAAAGAAATATTGACTATACAGGAGGTGTTTTGCCAACTCCACCATTCTCTAGCATTGGTCTCCAGAATACTCTCCACTTTGGACATAATGATGCCAGCCCCTGGGGGGATGAATAAAGGTGTTCCCATCTCAGTTGGCTCCACATCCCTCCTCTGCCATACACAGGCCCTCATTTACATCTGAGATGAGTACATGTCTGGGCTGTGTGATGTTTTATAAGTTTAATGGATATGTGTATGTGGGAGAGACAGACATAGAGAAAGATGACAGTAGATATCTGCTGGAGACACCACCCTATTAACTTAATGTCTGTGACATCATCCTACTTTAGTGGAAAGCTTCCTTCTAAATGAGTAGCCCTTGTTTTACTCATTATTTAAGCTCTTGTTAAGCAGTGTGGCTCTATGAGAGAGTTCCTGGAGACTCTTCTCAACATCAGTACCATTGACATTGGTGGGTTACTCCATGCTGGGGCCTCAACCATGTTCATTGACACCATGTTGACAATCAAAAGTGCCCGCCAACATAGTCCTGTGTCCACTAGGGAACAAAACTGCCCAGGCAGAGAGTCATTCTACTTGACCAGTGGCTCTCACACTTCAGATCCAGACCAGGAACACCAGCATGTCTAGAATGCTTCTTAGCACCTGAAGTGCGACCTACTGAGGGAGAAATTCTAGGAATCCAGCAGTCTGTTTAATAAGCTCTCCATCAGATTCCAGGCACACTGGAACAGATGCATGGTCACTAAAGGTTATGAGAAACAGTTACATAAACAAAGATTTTTGAATAAAGGTTTCTTTCCTTTCCCTTTAAATGGAACTGAGAATGGAACTCAAGACCTTGTGTGTGTTGCAGCAAGGGTTCTACCACTGAGGTACATCTGAGCTCCTATCTTGTTGTGAGGGACTTTGGAGTGTTTAGGTTCATATGGGGGTGGGGGGGGCACATATATGCTTGTGAGTCAGAGGTGTGTATATGCCCACGAATGAACAAGCCAATGGAAAATCTCAGCTTCAGTCCTAAGCCATATTTCTTTAAGTGGAAGACTGGGGCTCACAAAGGAGGCTAGTCTGGCCAGCCAGTAAGCCACTCTACCCCTCAGAACTACAGTTTAAAGCTCTTGCCACCATCCCTCAAGCCCTCATTCTTGCAAGGCAATAACTTCACTGACTGAACCACCTCCCCAGCTTTCCCTTGGTTTTGTGAGACCAAGTCTCACTATGTAGCTCATGCTGTCCTGGAAGTTTCTGTATAGCCCAGGCTATCCTTGAATTCATGATCCTCCTGCCTCTGCCTTCCAACTTGTGAGATTATAGGCATGAGGCCATATAATTATTTCTGAAGCTCAATGGCTACTAATGTGTTTCTGTTATAGAAAATTTTAAAAATGTATAATCAATTTTTAATTTCTTGAGAAGTTTGCTGTATTGAAGAAAATAATTTACCTTCATTTGCAAAGATAAACAGGAACAGCATAGTTGGGAATCATATTTTAAATAAACACATGGAGAAATATTCTTGAGTAGCATAAAAATATGCTGCCTGTCCTGTGGTGTGATATGACCTCTCTGTGGAGGTTAGCAGGCACTGCTGCCCTTCACTCCACAGCCTCACCCTAACCCTGTAACCCCCTGACTCCCCACACAGCCTCCCCTCCTCCAATCTGACCCCCATTCTATCCTAGGGACTGACTAGAGAGACTGTGTGTTCAGGTTTATTTAAGCAGCAGCTTTATAATAAATCCTAAAAACTTTAAAAGGTCAGATCAAAATTCCATTCTTCACATCAGTTTTCAAATTCTGTGTATTGCTAAGAAATTCAGTAATGTTAGCAGCATCTCCCATAGAATACAGGTTTCTGAAAAAGTCATTTTATCAGGAAAGAAGTGGATGCTACCCTAAAATATTTTTATTTGAAAGAACGGTATACCAAAATAAAGAAGAAAAATTAGTATGGCTTTATTTATAAGTGTGTTCATTATTAAAATTTCAAATTTTTCATATTCAAAAACTGTACTGTCAACTGCACACTACTGATTAAGACTGCCTTTATTAATCTTATCCTTTGTAGTACAAGGTATAGAGGAGGCAGGGAAAACAAGCTAATGTTTCCACTTTGAGCTGGTACTTTCTTTGTAGGCTATGAGATGGATTTAGGGATTCCCAAACAGCTTTTGCGATCATTTTTTTTTTTAGTGAACAGACTTTTTAAAAAAGAAATAAAAGGCTATATTTCATTCCACCACCTTGTTGTTGTTGTAGTTGCTGTTGCTTTTGCTATTGTTGCTGCTGCTGCTGTTTTTGCTGTTGTTGCTGCTGCTGCTGTTGCTATTGCTATTGTTGTTTCTACTCTTGTTGTTGCTGCTGTTGTTGTTATTGTTGTTGCTACTGCTGTTGCTGTTGTTGTCTTGAGACCAATTCCCTAAACTTCTGATCATTTTGCTTCTACATCATGAGTGCTGGGGTGACAGGCCTGTGCTGCCACTCTCAGTTTACATGGCACTTGGGAGTCCAACCAAGGTTTCTGACATGCTATGCGAGCACCCCGTGAGCCACGTCCCAGCCTTCTGCTATGTTTCTTGACTGTCATTTCAGTTGTGCATATGAGCACATGGATTAATAAAGAAAGGTCATCATTGTGGGTTGTAAAAGGTTGGAACCACGGAGTGGGTCAGGTAGAGGTAAGGGTTTATGACAAAGATGGCAGACATTGCCAGGGCTCTCTGGTGAAGTCAGACCTGATCAGAGAGAGGAAGTAACAGGAGAGTTGGAAGGAGCCTCCCTCATGGAGGAAGAAAGCAAGAGCAGAGATTTTGTTTGGGCCTTAATACCTAGAATGTGGACCTTCATTACCAGAAAGGAAGGGGGAGGAAAGGAGGGAAAGGAATGGGGAATGGCACTTCTGCCACCCTTATGAGAGAAGATTCTAGAACCTTGGGTTGCTAGAGGTGTAATAACAAAAGGAAGGCATGAATCTATATATAGATCCAAAATGGCATGCATCTTAGACATGGACAGTTTCTACCTCAGATAACTGCCTAAAGAAAGTATATGTTCAGTTAAAATGCAGCAAATATGAATTATTGGGACATATAAAGCAGTAGGAAGAACATGAACGAGGCTTTTAAAATGTGTTTTGGTAAAGGCTGCATGGATACAAAAGGAGAAAATTAGAATTTCTAGTGAGTCACTCATTCTATTTTTTAAATTTAATTTTATTTATAATTCATTTTTTTACACTCCATATTCCATTCCTCATCCCTCCCCATCCACCCTCCGACTGCTCCACATCCCACACCTCCTCCCCACCCCACCACGTCTCCACAGGAATGCCCCCATCTCCACCCTACCTAACCTTTAAACTCCCTGGGGCCACCAGTCTCTTGAGGGTTAGGTGCATCATTTCTGAATGAACACAAACCTGGAAGTACTCAACTGTATGTGTGTTGGGGGCCTCATATCAGCTGGTGTATGTTGTCTGTTTGGTGGTCCAGTGTTTGAAAGATCTCGGGAGTCCAGATTAATTGAGACTGCTGGTCCTCCTACAGAATCACCCTTCTCCTCAGCTTCTTTCAGCCTCCCCTAATTCAACAACAGGGGTCAGCTGCTTCTGTCCATTGGTTGGGTGCAAATAGCTGCATCTGACTCTTTCAGATGCTTGTTGGGTCTTTCAGAGGGCAGTCATGATAGATCCCTTTTTGTGAGTGCTCCATAGCCTCAGTAATAGTGTCAGGACTTGGGACCTCCCCTTGAGCTGGATCCCACTTTGGGCCTGTCACTGGACCTTCTTTTCCTCAGGCTCCTCTCCATTTCCATCCCTATAATTCTTTTAGACAGGAACAATTATGAGTCAGAGGTTTGACTGTGGGATGGCAACCCCATCCCTCACTTGATGTCCTGTCTGCCTGCTGGAGGTGGGCTCTGTAAGTTCCCTCTCCCTTCTGTCTGGGATTTCATCAAAGGTCCTTCCCTGTTAGTCCTGGGAGTCTCTCACCTCCCAGGGTCTCTGGTGCATTCTAGGGGGTCGCCCCCAACCTCCTATTTCCTGAGGTTGCCTGTTAGCATTCTTTCTGCTGGCCCTCAGGGCTTCAGTCCTTTACCCTCACCCACTACCAGATCAGGTTCCCCTCTATCCCCCCCCCCACTGCCCCTCCACCCTGTCTGCTTTCCCTCCCAAGCCCTCCCTTCCTACTTGTGATTGCTTTCTTTCTTCTCTCTCACAAGTGGGACTGAGGTGTCCTCACTTGGGCACTTCAGCTTGTTGAGTCTTTTGAATTCTGTGGACTGTATCTTGTGTATTCTGTACGGGTTTTTTCTTTTTCTTTCTCTCTCTCTCTCTCTCTCTCTCTCTCTCTCTCTCTCTCTCTCTCTTTTTGCTAATACCCACTTATTAGTGAGTACATACTATGCATGTCCTTTTGGGTCTGAGTTACCTCACTCAGGAGGTAACTAGTTCCATTCATTTGTCTGCAAAATGTAAAGGTCCTATTCCATGCCCTTCCAATTTCTTTATCAGAGTTCCATTCACCCCAGAACATATTCGTCTGCTCAGCTATGTTCTTAGGTCTGGATTGCAGAAGAGAGGGATGTTCTTGTATCAACCCAGGACTTCACATCCTAGAGCTTCAAACAAAGCTTTACTGAGACTTCAGACACCCATGACACCCAAGTTCTTCTGTTAAGGCTTCCAGCTTTGTCATAGAATCTCATGTTTCAGAGATGTTGTGTCTGTGTTGCTTCCAAACCTTTTACATTTGTTTGTTTGTTTGTTTGTTTGTTTGTTTGTTTGGTGTGTGTGTGTGTGTGTGTATTTGTGTGTGTGGTGTATGGGTAAATGTGTGTTTATATGTGTGTGTATGTATGTGTATGGTATGTGTGTGTGTATGTGTGTGTGTATGTGAATATATGGTGTCAGTGTGAGTATGAGTGATGTGTGTGTACATGTGTATATGTATGGTATATGTATGTCTGTGTGTGTGTGTGTGTGTGTGGTGTATGCTATATGTCTGTGTTTGTGTATGTGTGTATTATGTGTATGTAGTGTGTGTGTGAAAGTATGGTATGTATGTTTGAGTGTATGTATGTATGTGAGTATATGGTTTGTTTAATGTGTGTGTATAGGGTGTGTCTATGTATATGTGTGTATGTGTGTGTGTGTAAGTATATAGAGTATGTGTTGTTTGTATGGTGTGTTTGTATGTATATGGTATGTATGTGTGTATGATATATATATATAGTGTGTGTGTGTGTATGTGGTATGTGTATATTGTATGTATGTCAGTGTGTGTTGTCTGTGTGTGTGTGTGTTTATGTGTGGTCTGTGTGTGTGTGTAGTGTGTGTATACACACCTGCACATGCTTGGCAGAATCTAGCTGAATCACCTCACTGGCCTGCCATTGTTATTTTAATGTGCTCTACCTTCTGACAATTTCATGACATCCCTCTTCCTAGAGTTCTTTGTGTAATTCTGCCTAGTATCCCTGCCCAATCTCTCTAACCCTGTGGCTATACCTTAAAGATCCTGACTCCAGGTTATCATAGTTCACAGTTGTGGGGAAAGGGGCTTCTGGGACCACAGGGCTATCTCAGTGCTTGCCAGTGTACACTCATGTCCCGAGTATGAGGGCTAATGGTGACTCATCTGAAAGCTCTAGGCAGCATTTCACACTTGGGTCCAAGCAGTACTTATCAGACCTGTTCAGGAATCAATGAGTCTCATATATTCTTTCAAATGATAGTTTTGGAAATTTCTAGAATACTTGCCAAATATTTTCAATTTTTTTTCAAATTTCTAGAGTTTCCAAAAAAATCTAGAAATAATCTACAATTTAGAAATAAATTTCTACACAGAAATGCTATAACTTGTATTTGGAAATCAACTACATACCTTTTGATAGGAGAGAGCTAACTTCATACATGTAGGGCTCCTGGAGGTCATTTAAACTTGCTTATAATCATATCATAACATAGAGAAATTACAAAGTTATATTGTGACTTGGAAAGGAGAAAAAATGAGTTTGTGATACATTTTTCGTGTTATATATGTAAAACGTGTTTTAAAAAAACTTAATAAAATGACATGAGAAACATAGTTCTGTGCAGTAAATGTGAAAAGGCATTCAGCCCCGACAGTGTGCATGGCTTTGCAGGGAGTGAAGCTAAACTGTGTGGTTGGCATTGCAGGGAGTGAAACTAAACTGTGCCACTTAGTAGACCTTACTTAGTTTAACCACAAATTACTGTCAAATAATTAAGCAGTATTGATATATTATAATTTATTTTGAAAATATTTATAAAACACTAAGGAACGCTTATTGGCAACCACATTCTTTAATTTGAAGAAAAGAAGAATCTGTAATCCTGATTCAGATTAGAAATGTGATTTAAAAAAAAAAAAAGAATAAGGAACTAAGAAATTACTTAGCAGTTAGAAACATGGGCTGATTTTTGCAGTTCAGTTCATAGCACTCACATGGAAGTTCACAACCATTTATAACACCATGCCAGAGAATTAAATGCCCCCTTCTGGCCTCCATAGTTATCAGGCACACATTTGGTACCCATACATAAATGTAGCCAAAACATTTTTTAATGAACCATATATGACATGATAATTAATTATGTCATACTAAGTTCTGTCAGTTGTTAAGAAAATACAGAGAAATGATTAGTATGAAGACAGATATTGGTTCTCTGGGTAAGCTTCATCAATCCCTATGGCAACAGGATTTAAGGTTTTAGGTTATGGTCTGCAAGGTCATGTGCCACTTCGAGGATGTTGAGCAGTGAACTAGAAACAGAATACATCATTAATCTTACCATGTTTCTTCAAGCTGTGCTGTGGCTTAGAAACCAAGAGACCAGGAGCTAAGAGGACTTGGTGGGTAAAGTGCTTGCTCTGCAACTGTGAGGGACCCAAGAGTTCAGATACTCAGCATCCACTAAAAGCTGGGTATGACAGAGTGCATGTGATTACTGCTCTGAGTGGGCAGATCCAGCAATCACCAGAGCTCTATAGCTAGCTACTTAACAATCAGTGAGCTCCAGGCTCAGTGAGAGGCCCTGTTTCAAAAATCCAAACTTAACTCCACAGGCAGACAACAGAGTCAACTAACAGGAACCCTTGGGGCTCTCAGAGATCAACCACCATCCAAAGAACATACACAGGCTGGACCTAGGCCTCTCTCTGCACATAGGTAGCAGATGTGCAGCTTCATGTTCATGTGGGTCCCAAACAACTGGAATGGAGCTATCCTAAAAGCTGTTGCCTGGGATATATTCTTCTAGCAGAGCTGCCTTGTCTGGCCTCAATGGGGAGGAAGCCTCACAGAGACTTGAAGTGCCAGGGTGGGGACATGGGGGGGGGCTACCCACTCAGAAGAGAAGGGGGGAAATAGATGGTAGGGGGGCTGGCCAGGAGGGAGAAAGTGAGCAGGATTTAAAGAAAAATTAAATTTAAAAAAAATACAAACTTGAAAGCACTTGAGGAGGGTACCTGACAGACATCTGATTTACATGTGCTTACATTGTGCATCCAACCTTGTGTACACACACACACACACACACACACACACACACACACACACACACACACACACACACACACCACAGAGGAAAGGTAGAAGAAGAAGGGGAAGACCTGCTAGCCTGAGCACCTGAAACATGTAGCTGTTCCTTCCTAGAGGCCATGCTCCTGGCAGGCAAAGAAATGACAGCCCTGACTGGGTGAGAAGGTAATGAAGAAAGGACAGACAGACAGACAGACAGAGGGGATCAAATGGTGCTCTGAGTTCTCGGTTGGAGAAACCACAGTCATTCGGAAGCTCAGTGTGTTTATTATATAAAACCAAATGGAGAGGGGGAGTCATGCAGCTGGACAAGGAGCCATGGGTTACAGTGGATCAAGGACACAGGTTTAGCCAATCTTGGTTGGACCCATGGGTTACAGTGGATCAAGGACACAGGTTTAACCAATCTTGGTTGGACCCATGGGTTACAGTGGATCAAGGACACAGGTTTAGCCAATCTTGGTTGGAGCCATGGGTTACAGTGGATCAAGGACACAGGTTTAACCAGTCTTGGTTGGAGCAGCCTCTGTAGAGGGATAGTCTCTGGACCATAAAAATGCTAAGGTAGGAAAGGAGAGCTGTGGTGAACATTTTCTGCACACTGTCAGTTCTTGCACTGGGAAGACTGGCATGCCTCCAAGCCTGAAGATCTGAGGTCCTTGGCCTGGCTGTACCTATGCCAGCCTCGCACATTCCCTCGGGGATGCTGTCAGGTCTTTCTCTGCTCCCCAAACTTGTGCCTCTTCCTATTCTCCTGTGATCCTCGGAGCTCTTTATAAATTATGTCTCAAGAAGTCAATATTTACGGCAAGCCACTCATCTTGGACTGCACACGACATCCCAGTAAGGAGCAGAAGCCTCTGTAGAAGAGAGCTTTACAAGACAGATTGGAGCCTCCTCCCTGTGGGTGGCCAGAGACAGAGAAAGCTGAGCTGTCCAAAGAGCCTGCCTTGTGCCAGGAAATTTAGATCCACAAGCTGTTATCTATTATGGTTGTAAGCCTCCTGAAACCTGAATTACAGGTAACTAATATTCCTTCTGAGAGCCATAGCAAACTGTAAGTAAACCTTTAATCTCTGGACAAATGGACTGTTAATACTCAAATAGTTTCTTTTATATGCCATGCATAATGATTTGGTAGTCTCTAGAACTAAGTAATAAAAGTATCCTTAAAGGATTCCAACGTCACAACATTTCTAAATTAACAAGGAGGAGGTCTGTACAGTATCTCTTAGAAACAGAACTTTTGAAGTCTACTGTGGAAGGAAATAAGACTCAGATTTCTTAGGTGTGAACTGAGGTTCAGAAAAATCTTTGGAAAGTACCAAAGCAGGATTAGACTAAAGCAAACTTGATTTTGAATCCTGCACGGACATAGGACATGTTCCTGGATCCTTTTGGTCATGCCTTTTCTCATTGTTTTAAAACTGATAACAGTTACATATGTAATACAAATTGTGAGGAACTGGGTGGTGGGTGGGAATACCTGTTTTATCACCTTCGGTTCACTTCTCTTTTTACCTCATTATTAAAATGTATGGAAATACTTCAAAGTCCATGTGCCTGGTCTGCTCTTCTGATGATGCTATGCTTCTTATTTACTACCTACAGTGCAGCAGGCAAATCAACACATGAAATTAGTTTCAAATAAGTAATGTATGAACACATGCTAATATCCACACATATACTTCTGCCTAGCCTCATCCTACACAGAAACCTCTATTGCCAACAGAAATATCAAGAGCAGGGCACTGCTGATGCTCCTACCACTCCACCCAGAACAGCAATAGATAGCGAAGAGGCTCCCAGTAATGAACATCTCCACATGCCTCCACAAAAATTACTTGCTCGGTCACTGATATTAGAGGTAAATGCCAAAGTACATCTATACATGATAGTGTGTCAAGCCAAATTTCTAAGGTGGGAAAGTAGATGAGCCAGTTCGTGGTAGTCTGTCTAGAAGACAAATCATATTATAGAGAGAAAAAAAAAGAGGCTCTTACCTCTTATGCTCTTGCCTCTCTCTTGCCTCTTGCCCCCTTACTCCCAATTCCCTCCCCCTATCCACATGGCCATGGCTGGCCCCCATTTCACTACTCTCTACTTCTCTTTGCCTTTCTCTGCCTCTGCTACCCTCTTAACTCTCCTCCCCATGTCCTGAATAAACTTTATTCTATAGGAGAGAAAGAGAGAGAGAGAGAGAGAGAGAGAGAGAGAGAAAGAGAGAGAGAGAGAGAGAGAGAGAGAGAGAGAGAGAGAGAGAGAGAGAAGCAAACAATGTTGGGGGATGTTCTTGTAAATTTGAGCTTGCATGTCAATCTCCTAACGGCCTTAGCCTGCTGGATCTTGGCCTCAGACATTGTGATCCAGTAGGTCTGTAAGTAGGACAAAGATTATTTTTTGACCCAGACAATGCCGCCCGCCCCTGCTGGCCCTGGGAACACTATGTGAGAGCCACTGGTCTGCATAATCTATAAAATGAATTAAGGCTTTTCATATTTCTATGTGCAACAGTTGCAATAAAACTGGAATGATCTATTTAAAAGCTAGAAGGAGTCTAGCTAAGAAATTACTCAGCCCTTGTATTCCCACCTCCCCCCCCACACACACACACACAGAGATAGATGCATGCACAGACACAGGCACATATGCATTCACAAACTAGTCTACAAATGAGAAAATTCAGTATTTGTGGTTTTGAGTTTTGCATATTTTGCTGAACATGATCTCCATTTCCCTGCAAGTGACATAGTGTCATTCTTTACCATTGAGTACAACCTGGTTGGGGCCACCTGTCAGCTCAACTTTGTTCCATCATCTATTGATTAATGGGCAGCTAAGCATTTTCAGTGTCTTCATTTTGGTGGATGGTACTGCAGTAACATGGAAGTTCAGGGTGTCTCTGTCATATACTAACTTAGAATCCTTTGGGTATACATCTAGGAATGGTATACCCATAACCACTCTAAATTTTAAAAACCCAATTACTATGTATTTCCTTTTTTCATTTAGCATTGCCATAGATGACAAAAGCTAACAGACATCACAATTCTAAATGATGCAACTGTCTAGTCTTTGCAGGACATTGACTCATAAAAACATCATGTCCTGTCTCAACAGTGAGAAGGTGTTTATAGCTGTTTCTAACAGCTACCCAACTAGGCATATGATAAACGTATATATCCTATGACCAGTGATGACAGGGACTCTGGCTGGGTTTGCTTACGGGTCAGTGGCTAATTAGGAACAAACTAGGTAGCTCTGTCACCATGATTGGGAGTGCTTGTGTGCTGAGGATGGCTGCATATGGGCAATGGTGTTTACTAGAACAATGAAAATACTGTAGCATCACATTTTACTCCTCCTCCTCCTCCTCCTCTTTCTGTTCCTCCTCCGCCGCCGCCCCCCTCCTCCTCTTCTTCCTCCAAACTAGTCCAGGCATGCTGTCATGGTACAGGCTGAGGAGCAATGCCCTGTGCCAGTAGCACTTTTAAGACTTAGGATTGAATCATGTCTGCCAACAACCAAAGCATTCCTGTGGCTGAGCTAGGACTCAGAGCAAAGATCCATACCAGAGGGCATGAACATGGGAAGTTGCAAATCTTACTGGTCCCTCCTCCCACCTCAGCACTTGTCAGAGGTCCCAATGAGTTTAGTGGGTAAGAAATATTGACATAACTGATGTAGCCAAAACCAAGATTCTGTTTTTATGATGATATGACTGAATATCTATGAAAGTCAAAGGGCTCTAGTAAAAACCTGTCATCATCAATAAGGATTTGTAACAATAAGGATATGCCACATCAATAAGGATATGTCACATCAATAAAGATATGGTATATATGTATCATATATATTACCTGTATAATATGCAAGGTGGTTAAATTTTAAAAAACAAATAAGTAAATAAATGTAGAAAATAAGTATATTTTGTACTACAATCAATTGCTTAAAATTATCTATTAAATACTAACTGTATGCCACAAGATAGTCCTGAGCAAATGAAACAGAGTTCTTTTCCTCGTGGAGATCATCCTTGAGCTGGGAATGTGGAAAATAAACTACTCATGAGGTAATGAGAGCTATGAGAAATCTGCTTTCCCAAATGAAATCACAGATTTGGGGATTGAGCCATGAACATGACTTTTATAAATACTGTGACGTTCAATATCCTATAAAATCAGTAACCATTTTAAAAGAGTGATAATGAGTGAGTACTGGGGAATTATTGGGGAAAGTACTCCTGGTCCAGCTGTGTTATAGATATCATAAGATCTGAGAAATACATGGAAAGTATTATACCATTCAGTACATGTGGTTTCTCCAGAGTAGGAAGTGGTGGACCTTCGAGGTGCATCTACCCTGCTGCACACACTCTGGGAATACAGGGAAGCAGCAGTGGGCAATGTTCCACCCTGGTTATCCTTGACATGCCCACGCTGCCCAAATTTGCACAGAGTTCTGGTAGATCCTGCCAGAACTGGCCTCTACGGGCTTAAGTAGAAGGTCTTGAGAAATAAAACCCCTGTGATAGTGTATTCATTTGTCCTTCATTCTCCAAGTAGCCAAACATTATCACTAGCCTCTCTGGTAGCCATTGCTCAACATCAAGTGAGCAGAACCCACAAGCTAGTCTCTCAAGTTCTTTGTGTGGTGAGTGTATGCTAAATTCCAGGAGTCCTGAAAGGTTCTGCCTCAAAGCCTGGGGCACAGTGGGGTAGTGACCTGTCACTCAGCTGGATACAGCCAGAGATGTAATCGGTTGTTTTCATAGTCATTGCTTAATCAGTGAGAAGACATCAGTGCTGGAGCTCAGAGGCAGCGTGGGCATGTCGTTGGTAACCAGAATGGTACACTGCCCACTGCTGCTTCCCTACATTCCCAGGGTGTGTGCAGCAGAGGAGATGCACCTCGAAGCTCCACCACTTCCTATTCTAGAAAAACCACATGCACTGAATGGTATAAAATCTGGCATGTTTACTTATGGGGACTTAAAGGTGGACTTAAGCAGAAACACAAGGCATTCTGGGAGTTCTGTTAAGAACTTGGGTGTTCTTACTCATGGTAAGTCTCCAGATGCCCCAACTTCAGTAAGTGCTAAGAAGAAACTTTGTCTCTTTGATCATCGGAATTATATAAGCAGTAGAAGTGTGGTAATTACTCCTGGGACTCTCAGCAAGCCAAGTGAGTTGAGGGTGAGTTCCAAAAGCTGTTTGCAGATGGTGTGGGGTACCTGTACCAAATCCAGGATGCTCACATAAAGCTCACAGTTAATTTCTTGGAAAGCATCCTCAGCTCAAATGATTGAACCCACTTGCTCCAAGCAGAGCTGAGACAAACTCTGGATTCTGTCCTTCTGTCTCTCCCCAACTCCACTCTCTCTCCCTCACATGTGCGAGTATGTTTCTAAAGACATAAATTCAACCTGCTCACTCTCTAATGTTATTTGTACATATATGTTTTTTTAAAACATCTGCAATATAACCATACCTAGGGCTCAGGATTATTGAGGAAAAGATGTGGAAACATTTTAAGAGCCATAAGAATAAGCATTTGTTGTGAGATTTCTCTTAGAAATGTCACAAGCTCCACTCATAAACTCTCATCTTTGTAAAGGTCCCTCGGGCCCACTGCAGAGCTCTGGGTTTCTTCTATCAGTTCTTCTACAGCAAGCACAAGTCACCTCTCCTCAGAAACGAAAAAGTGCATAGAGAGCCCAAAGTATTTCTGGAATAGATTTTTAAAGAAACAACCGATTTCCATAAGCACGCTTTAAAGACATTACCATGCTGACTTGTAGAGCTGTGTGGAAGATTAAATTCTCAACTGGTTATAAATGTGAGAAGAGTGCTTGCTTTGAGGCAGAGGACAGATGGCCTTCATGACTCCATCTTTATATTTATATTTACATTTATATTTATATTCATATTTATATTTATATTTATTCTCTCCTCTTTATAGTGTATGAGGTAGACACCTGTCTGAACCATTGTGACAAGGCATGAGGTCTATGTCAGACAGCTCTTGAAACTTGTACCCAATAACTACCAGTGTATGACTTTCTGGGACATGTTTTCTCTTGACCTCATTTTCTTATTTACAATGACCATAAATAAGAGTGACATAGGATGTCATAGGCCATTTAGTCTCAAATATTATTGGCCTCTTAATTATTTTTCAGTAATTACTTGTATTAAACCAGGCCAGTTTTACTGCATTTGCATGGTATTCAAACACATAAAAAAAAAAATTAAAAGCTGTTTGTGTGGTTTCCTGAGGGTAAAGGTAATTCCTGGGGGTAGGGTAGGGTAGCTTCTGGAGAATGATAAACTTCAGATTTTTTTAACTAGGTGCTGGTCAATCTAGGTACATGTTTATAAGGGTGGTAGACTTTAATACAAAGCATAAAGTCTTTTCTGAGACACTGTCACCATGTGTAGCCCAGGCTGGCCTGGAACTCACCTTGGCTAGTCTGAAGCTTGCCGTCCTCCTGCCTCAGCCTCTTTCATGATGGAATCTGACTGGGATGCCAGGCCCAGCTGCTGGAAATTCTTAATAAAGCATGTTCTTTTATGTTTTCATAGTTCTTTTGCACACTGCCAGCCACAGAGATCCGATGCTTTGGGACCGATATGTTCAATAAAAAGTGAATATCAAGCTGACCTTAGGGCTTTTTAAAAGTAAGAGTAATGCGTCTGCACCTACATCTTCCAAGACTCAGCAAGTCTGAGGTGCAGATCCGAAGTGTGTGTGTGTGTGTGTGTGTGTGTGTGTGTGTGTGTGTCAGATCAGAAGCATGTGTGTGTGTGTGTGTGTGTGTGTGTGTGTCAGATCAGAAACATATGTGTGTGTGTGTGTGTGTGTGTGTGTGATCAGAAGTGTGTGTGTGTCAGATCAGAACCATGTGTGTGTGTGTGTGTGTGTGTGTGTGTGGCAGATCAGAACCATGTGTGTGTGTGTGTGTGTGTGTGTGATCAGAAGTGTGTGTGTGGCAGATCAGAACCATGTGTGTGTGTGTGTGTGTGTGTGTGTGTGTGTCAGATCAGAAGCATGTGTGTGTGTGTGTGTGTGTGTGTGTGTGTGTGTGGCAGATCAGAAGCGTGTGTGTGTGTGTGTGTGTGTGTGTGTGTGTGTGTGTGTGTGGCAGATCAGAAGAATGTGTGTGTGTGTGTGTGTGTGTGACTCTAAATGTAAAAATTCTGAAGCCCATGTTCTTAAAGTTGCTGCGTGTGAGAGTTTCTAAAATGTTACAGGGCTAGAGATCTGACTTAAGGGGTAACAGCAAGAGTTGGTCAAGCATAAGGACCTGAAGTCAAATCCCCAGTCATGTGAAAACCTGGGTGTGGCTTCATGTGCCTTAGCCCTGGCACTATAGGAGAGTGGGAACACAAGAGTTAATAGGGCATGGAAGGTATAAGGTAGACTGTAACTGAGCAAGACACACTTCTCACATATGCATGGGCACACATATGTACATATGTGTATACACCCATGTACATATACAACAAACACACACATAATTAAAAATAGTAAAAAAAAAAAATCCTTTAATCCTGGCACTAGGGGGGAAGAAGCAGGTCGATCTCTGTAAGTTCCAGGCCAGCCTGATCTACAAAGTAAGTCCAGGCTAGCCAGGGCTTGTTGCACAAAGAAACCCTATCTCAAAAAATGTTTTAAATCAAACATTTTAGCTTAGGTACACCTCAGAACTTCTGATCAATTATTCATCATCCAGATCTTTCAAAGTTCCCAGGCACAGCAGTGAGCCCTGTGGCACTATGGCTGGGGAGAGGGAAGGAGCTGCTATTCTCAATAGCATATGAACCCAGGGAATAGTTATTTGCCTTCAGCTAATTCATCAGCTTGACACTGTTTGTCGAGGCCCATGACTTCCACATACAAGACTTTTTTATATGTTTCTATAATGAGTATGTATTTCTTTTATAAGGCCTTACTGTCCTCTCTGGCCTACATTTTAAAGCAATCAGAATACTCTCACAATCCCTTCCTATAGCTCCTGCATTTGTAGTTCTTCTGCTTCTGCCCCACTGTCTTCAAGTAAGATGAGGATATGCAGGAAGCAGAGTCTCTGAGGAAACCCAGTGTCTCCTAGGTTGGCAGTAGATGCTAAGAAGTCAGGTTACTCCAGGATGAAGAGTGCCTGTGATCTGATGGAAACTTGTTGCTTCACCTAACTGTGTGCTTGCTGAGTCTTCTCATCCTTCTAACCTATGGGCTCTACCTTACACAAAGTGCCTTCGAAAGATTCCTCCTCTAAAGTGCCAGATAGTGCCCATACTATGTCCAAGAGGCAATGTTTACTGGGGCTGGGAGAGCCTCCTGGCATTATTAGCAAAGAAGTAGAAGCTGATCCATGAGTGAAGCCTCAGAAGCAAGGGTGTTAACCATCTTCCCCCTCAAGAAGTCCTGAAGTTACAGTGTTCTGTGCAGAAAGATAGCAAAACAACATTCACTTGTGGCTTTGAAATGCCAACATAGTATGCAGAGAGCCCTATGAGGCTGGCATCCCTGAAGAAGACATGCTTCTGTGGGAGAAATGCCCTCCCATGCATGGCCCCAGGCTGCAGAAGTAGACCCCTAATCACCACTCATGGGGGTTATTTCTTCTGGAAGGGGATTTGGACTCATCCCTCTTGCTGGCACACTGAGCACGGGACATGTTGCTGTGCATTATCAACCTATCCCTTCTGGCCATGCTCCTTTGTTAGACTACGGCTTTTCTCAACATCATTATTTAAGAGTACATACTGCTATTACATGTATCAATATTACACATACTGGGTAGTTTTAATACCATCTTCTGGTCTCTGAGAGCACCTGCACTCCTGTGCACAGATACATGAACACAAAGAGAGAGAGATTCCTATGTATGCTTGTGAGTGCATGCACACACCAAAATCTTTTTTTTTTTTTTCAAAATAAAAATCTTACAACTAGCCTCTGAATTAGGTCCTGTGCTAAGAGATCGCCAGGAATTAACACGGGATAGATGATTCATCTCCAAACACTCCATAATTGCAGAAGACAGCATTTGTAAGTGAGTTGCACATCCTGTGATACTGGCTCGTAGCTTCTTAGCAAAAGCTTTAGACATTTAGCTTCTGACTGAAGTTCGCATTATCCTAAACTAGAAAGCCACAGCAATGCTGTCATTTGACCCGGTTAATGGTTGGGTCTCATTTTTCCAAATAACTCCTGCCTCTCCAACTGGACTCTAATGGAAGATCAAAGAGCTCCTCAAGGTCTGGCCTTTCCTTCGTTCAAGATGTGGGTTAATGCTGACTACACTAGAGTAAAATACAAGTATGTCTGACATTTAATTCTGAGTGTCATCAAAAGACAGTGGAGTTGATGCACAGGTAAATATAAGAAACTGAAAACTAAGTGAAGAGCTGGAGCAAGTACCATTTAGATTAAAAGACCAGAGTGCTTGCCTGAACAGCCAATAGCCAATACAACTAAGCCACTGACCATTGCTGGTTGTGGTAGCCATGTTTTAGTTGCTCAATAGTAATTAATGTCTGGATGAAAGACACTGTGGAAGGAGCTATGCCCTTCCCTGACCAGTTAGACATCTCTAAATGCTCCCCCATCCAGGAAGCCTCCTGCAGCTGGGAATTCAGGCATCTGCCAAAACTCAGTCTCTAGTCCTAAGGATGCTCAGTTGGCCCAGTCCTGATACTAAAGCCTCAGAAAGCCAGGGACACTCTACAGCTCATGAATGCCCCCCTTTTCCAGGGTGTGTAGGTAAACCTAAGAAAGTGGGTGAGGCTAGGAAGCCCCAGTTGAATCCAAGAATGCTGCTGTGCTTGGCAAACTTGCTAAAATAAAATTTTAAGTTTAAAAAAAATCTAGAAGAAGTTTAATATCTTAATGAATTTTGTCTTTATACTTGAGATACTGAACTGGAGACATGGCTCTGCAGTCAGGGCACTTGCTGCTCTTCCAGAGACTCCAGATTTGATTCCTATTTGATTCCTACAATCCACTTTATAGCTAACAACTATTTGTAACTCTAGCTCCAGGGCATCTGATATTTCTTCTGCCCTTCATGGGTTCTGTGCATGCATGATGCACAGGTATACATGCTGGCAAAACACCCACATATGTAAAATAAAATTAATTATAATTATAAGCACTTGACATTTAAAAACACCACCACCAACAACAAAAAACTTCCTCAGCTATGGCTTGTCAAAAGCCCCATCCAGTTTCTCAGTGGTGTCAGGAGCAACATGTACCAAATATTTTCTTGCTAGACCTACTTGTTTTTAAAATTATCACTTACTGTGGGGATCTCTTGAATAGGCTCTCTGTCTCTCTTCACATTCTCATGAGGGTCTCTGTGACTACCCGGAGGAGGACAGCCATGGTCATGTCCTGCCTGTCACAAGACACAGCTGCCCTGTAATTATCATGTAGTGTTATATTTCCAAAAAGAAAACGTATCTTCCAATCACCTGAATGTTTGTGTGTATAGGTAGAGGAGCCACACATCACCCACTAATGTGAAAATTGAGGATTTTCAAAGTTGCCCATGCTAACATTTGCTCCTGTTTACATTTAACTTGGGTTTTAAGAAACCAGGATGCTAAGTTTTCAGACCAAGGACAGCATTTAAAATCTGATTATATTAGGAATTGGAGTGTTTGGGTTGGTTGGTTGGTTGGTTGGTTGGCTGGCTGATTGGTTGGTTGGTTGGTTGGTTTTAGATGTGATATTTCAGAAAATTAACACATTTTGCAGTATTTGTAGATTGTTTATCTTGTTGTATCTGAATGGGACGACTGCACTAGGTGACAGTGTGTTACTAGAAGGTAGATTGCAGCTAGTGTTGAGGGAAAGTCTCCTCAACCTCTGGAATCAAATCAGTGGGGATTACGGTCTTTAGCTGAAAATTATAGAACTTCAGATCAAAAATGAACTAGAGATGTGCTATCTCTCAAAGTCAAAGCTCTGGAGACAGCTTTGGAATTTGTTTTTCCATTTCATTACTCTGCCTGCCCTGTGGTGCTTTTTGTCCCTAGGCTATCCCTTGAGTCACATGCTCTTGTATCTCCAAGCATATATGTAACCTGGTTACATGCATAGTGGGTGATACTGGAAAGAGAGACCATGAACTCTGATGAGGGTCCAATCGCTTCATTAACAACCCATCTCAACAGTGCAACCTGCTCAGGTGCTGGCTGGCTAAGAGGAGTGATTCTCTTTCAGAGGACCACAAACTAAGGACTCAGGAAGTTTCACAAGTAGCCTACCTAATTTTGGTTGTAATCAGCTAACATTTCATACTTGATTTGTGGACAGGCCAGTGAGCAGTAGCAGGTGCAAGAAATCAGGAGAAGAGCAACAGAAACTTCACAGCTGAGAAATTGCATCAAATGGTATTTTTAGGAGCGTGGTTAAATTTAAAAAGAAAATTCACCAAAGTTCTCCTTGCTACTAAAATGTCCCAATGTAGTTCACAGTCCATCAGTGTTTTACAAGGATAGAGTACCCTCAGAGTAGCCAGAGGGCTAAAAGGAGCTGGAGCCCCCCTTGCAGCCAGTCTCCATTTCTAACATTCAGTCAAAGTGCTGATAGTGCTATGTACAAAAACAAAATTGACCATTAATGGCATGCCATGCAAAACTTGTGATGCTCTTATTAATGCTCAGAGCCCCTTTATGACACAGGGCTCCAATGGTTCAGATGCTTCTAATGAAGAAGCCACATTGCTAGAGGGTACATTGCTAGAGAGCTAGTCAGTGGTGGAGCTGGATTGGACCCTGAGCATCTGAGACTTGCAAACAAAGCCAAAGAGAGCCCTGTGCTGGTGTGGCAGGAGCAAGGCTCCCTAAGCTTTGGGCTGCTTCACTGTGCTGCACACAACAGCCATCTTCTCTGATTGATCTACCACATGCTCTGCCTTCCATTCCAATAGATGACAAGGAAATAGTCAGGCTACATGAGCTCTTTGCCAAAGTCTTTTTCTAGAATTTCTGGAGAGACAGTTGGATTCCAGCAAGTATAGTTTTAAATCCCACTGGAGCATATGTTATGGTGCAACCTTCATAGCAAAAGTGAGGGAGGAGCTCTTACAACTGAGACACACACATGGAAGGCAGGGACCACCATCTTCCAAAAGGCATGACCAAGCAGCTCCAGCTGTTTGGAACTTGCACTTTGTAATCTGAAGTTGATGTTTATGACTAATTTTACTGAGAGTCTCCAAGTAAAATCACCCCTCCCTTAATGATTTACTATCCTTAAGTTTTAATGTCCCTGTGGGAACTGTAACTGAGATGAAGCCATTGAAGTTTTTATCCCAAACCTACTACTTTTCGAGACACAAAACTGAGAACCTGAGATCTGTTCATGAGATAAGAATTGTTCCTAAACACAAGACAGAGCCTGTGATTGAGATAGGAAGAAGGGTCCAAACCAAGGCCATGTGCTCTGTGTCAGGCCAGGGAGCAGAGAGGAAACACTGTGGTGATTTCAGTTTAGAGCCTCGTTACCATTCACAAGCCAAGTGTGAGTATTAGATTAGTTCTGAACTTCACTACCTGCTGAAAGCATCTTTTTGTAGCTACCAAACCAGGGGGCTCTTAAAAGAGTATTTTAATAAAAGCAGTACATGTTCCCAGGAATGATGGTGTTGCTGAACAGCTCATCAGATCCCCATCTTTCCATGTCTCCCAGCCTGCCTTCCTTAGGAAACTACTAGCAATGTTTCTCCATGTTTTAATACAGCTTGCAAGAAATTCTGTGGATGCAGTAAGTGTGTGTGTGTGTGTGTGTGTGTGTGTGTGTGTGTGTGTGTGTGTGTGTAATCTCAACAGGTAAAATCCTGGACTCAAAAGGTACAGACATTTTTAATTCTGGCACAGAGGGTATCTCTTAAAACCTCAAAATTCTTAAAAACAAAAATGCTTTGCACAAAAAATCCATGTGTTTCAGATGCACTTTATAAGCACAGCCTGGGCAATTTTATGATTTTTTTATGGACCTGTTTTGCCTGAATAATCACTTGAAATTAAGAAAGGAGTTTTCTCCTTGAGTCTCTTGTCACACTCAGAAAAGCTTCTGATCTGTCGTTATGTGGGCTTTACATTGGAATGGAAGGTGTTGAGTGTGTACTCTCAGCACTGAGCTCATTTGCACTCTCAATGTCAATGTGCAAGAACACAGGCTTCCTGTTGTTGGAAATGTGCTTAAGAACATTGAGAATAACCTGTATATTCTGTGACTCAGGTGCTTTACAATCAAGCATAGCTCAGCTGTGCACTGCACACTGAGAGAGGATTGGGCAGCCACCTGTCTTCTGTGAATAACTGAAAGAGGCAGAAGTCATTATGGAAAAGACTTCCTGCTCTGTGTCTTGATCTCCTCATACCTGCATAGCATGTACTTGGTTCATATTCACATACACACACACACACACACACACACACACACACACACACACACACACACACACACACACACACTTCTGACCTACTGGGGAAGGAATGTGGTCATGAGACAATGGCTCTATAGGGTAAGGCTCTCAGATTGTCACCTGAGAGAGCCAAGCCCTCTCTAAAGCTGAAGTGTTTGAAAGGCTCCTTGTCAATACGGACATCACCAGGTATGGGAAAAAGACATCTGGGGTCACTAGGTGTCCCATGACACTTCTGATAGACTAAGGCTTGTCAGGAAAAAACTCAAAAATAATTTTAGAGTCATGGCTGGCAAAGCATAGAAAAATCTCAGCCTCTGGACTAGACAACAGATTTAGGATCTTGGCGTAACAGGTTGCAGGGCTACAAGATTAGCAACTGTGGTATGGTCCCACTAGGTGCAGTTGTTTATAATGCCTATTTATGACCGATTGCTAGAGAAACCAGGCTTTGTTTGTCAAAAGAAGTTGCTTCCCTTAAGCAATTAGTTATGATATTTTAGTCACTCGGTTGTGGTTCATGTCTTTGGGAGCAGAAACTGAAGTGAATCAACAATGTGACCACAGTCCTTTGAACAGCTCAAGGAGAAAATGTCCACTAGGAGTTGGCAGAGAACACACCTATGGTTTGATGCTGGCTGAAAAAAGAACACTTTGTTTTTGTAGTATGTCTCTTGTGTCAACTCAGACATCTAGTTATGGCCCATGCCTCTACAGTTGCCTGCAGAACATGGCAAACAGACATTAAGAACCCTCTGCTCTCATGTAAACGCATGCACAGTGTGGATCACTGAAGTGACCTACTAAACTTTCTGGGCTGTCCCCACCCCTCTTTAGATCTATAAGCAAAGCATAAAATAAATGCCAATGTTTGGAGCTTTTCTTGGCTTTTTTCTTTTTCTTGAGTGTATTTTCAATTCGAGCATTGTGGAAAACTTAATTGCCTGTGGCCATGTCTC
The DNA here is from genome assembly GCF_000001635.26 of Mus musculus. NCBI lineage: Eukaryota > Metazoa > Chordata > Mammalia > Rodentia > Muridae > Mus > Mus musculus. The sequence goes on from NC_000080.6 coordinate 17,873,743, forward strand.
TAGGTGGCTGAGGAAATAAAACAGGAAGCACAGCCTAGGCCATTTCCTCTCTACAAGGAAGTAATATTCAGAAGAGCAAACTCTGCCACAGTCAAGAGTCAGGCAGGAGAAGCTAAGCATTGGCACAAAGTGAGACTGGTGTGTAGAGTTCTAGACAGCCTTACTGGGGATAGAAAGTAATGGAGATAGTGGAAGGATTTCATACTTATCAGCTTTGTGGAACAGACCAGTATTCTGGGGTTGGCTGGGGGTGGATAAATGGTTCTCTGTAGAGATTTTAGTTTTTAGTTTTGGTTTTGGTTTTTTGCTTTTTTGTTTTTGTTGTTGTTGTTGTTTTGTCATGCCAATAAGTAAGGACAATGAGTTCTATCTCAGTGTGCTTAAAAATATTTTAGAAAACATGAAAGAAAAAATGTGACAGCTTTTCAGTTTCCTTTGCCTGGGTTATAATTATCCCCACTGCCCAAGAAACAAAGTCCTGGGGTTTGTGAGGCCTCTGTGAGTAGCAGCTCTATTAAAGGCCAAGTTATATTTTAATTTCTGTGTCATTCCTGAAAGACAAATTGTATTTTTAATCTTTAGTTCTCCTCCAAAAATAATAAGCAAATAAGGCTGACTGATAGATGAACACCGGGTGCATGATCCATGATCATACATTGATATACTGCCATTTACGTAGAGAAGGCTTGGCACACATTGCTTATAAAGGCAGAAGCAGTTTGCTATCGTTGTAGATTAAAATGTCCACAGGCTGGCAATTGTTAGTGTTTCAACCTACAACCTTATGCATCTCTCACACATGAACTTTTGTTTGTCTTTTCTAAGCTCTTGGAACTTTGTGCATATTGTCAAGCACACATTTCATGAGCCTTCTTTATAGGGTGGAGTTGCACGCCTGAGGATCATCCCCGCTCAGTTTCTTTAAAAATTCCTCCATCTTCATAGAGCTAATAACAGCAGCAATAAAACTCACACTTGTCAAGTTACCAGCCCTCCTATTTGGACAGCAGACTATGGCTTGAAATCCCACACTGGCTCCTGCCACTTAACCCTGAGCCTCCTCCTACCCTCCCTCTCCTCAGCCAGCTCTCTAGACAAGCATCAGAAATCAGAAGAACTTTTACTTCACAAGCAAGTCTTTTCTTCCCACCTTTCTGCCATTGTTCTGGGTGGTGCCTTTCCAACTGACATCCATAGCCCTGATACAGACCACATTAACATCATGACCAAGAATACAAGACATATGTTTGCAACATAAGCAAAGGTTACGAGACAGTTCCTCCCAATGTCATAAACTCTGATGCTTTCCAGTTGGCTATATCCTTTTCCTTTTCCTGTTGTTGTGTTGTTGTTTTGTTTTTTATGCACTGCCAACAAATGACTAGATTGGTTTAATAATCTACTTACATGGGTTGGGACACATAGCTTGAAAATAATATTTTTGTATATTTTACTCAAGATGGGAATATACTTCTTGCTAAGCTGCCATCAGTAAGTTACCATAACTTGGTAAGTAGATGAAAAATAGAAAAATGAAGGATGATTCCTTACTGGAATCTGATGCAAACATCCTTCTCCATCAGTGAAAATTAATAGGTATCTATTAGTGGAGGAGGGCCCCAGCCACATACCAAGTAGCTAAGTGGAAGTCGATAGAACAAGGCTCTAGAACTTTGCTCCCGAGTCAGGCCTTGGTGCCAGTTCCTCGGGGTACTGGTTTATAAGGAACTGGTTTAAGCCTTGCACGATTGCCAATCATAGCTTTTGGACATGTTACTCGTTCAGTACTCCATTAATATTGTCAAAGCAACAATCAAATCGAGTTTTGGAGGTTGAAACCTCCCATGTGGTATGAGGAGTGAATGGTGCTTGTTTATTGCTGAGCATCCCTGAAGGCCCAACTGGCTGCTGGGATCACAGGTGAGTGGAGACAAGCTAAAAATCTGGAGGCAGCAACATAAGTAGGAGAGCTAGTTCAATGCACCATAATTACTGATTTTCTAAATGCTTGTTTTGTCAAATGTTGCAACTCTAATAAGGGGTTAGCATAAAAATGTGTCTTTTTTCCATAGTTCTGGATTCTTTTTAGATGAAAATTTATGCCATCCTTTTATAAAACAGTATAATATCATGCTGCCAATTCAGGAAGGAAAACTGGGATTTTCCTGGAGATGCAGAGCAGAGTGTAGAATACAAATATCTCATTTTGTGTCCTTGGATAAGGGGTTCACAAACTTCCCAAACAGAATGAGGACCTAGTTAGTTGGTTTGTTTTATTTAACACACAAAACTCCCAGCCAGTTTTACTCACTGTGATGGCTAATCTACTTGACACCAGTAAGAAGGAACCTCAAGTGAATAAGTGTCTTTATCAGATTGGCCTGTGGGCATGTCTGTGGGCATTTTCCTGCTTGCTAATTGATGCAGAAGGGCCCAGCCCACAGTGGGTTGTACCTCTCCAGGCAAGAGGAACTGAACTGTAAGAGACAGGTAAAACCATGAGCCTGTGAGAAAACAAGAAACTCGGGTCTTCCATGAGCTTGCTTCAGTTCCTGACTCCAGGTTCCTGCTTGGATGCCTCTGTTGGCTTGCCTTTGACACGGGCTGTGAGCTGTGAGATATATTAAATGCTTTCCTCTGAGGATTGCTTTGGTCATGATATCTATTGTGGCATCAGAAAAACAAACTAGAACACTTTCCAACACTATGAGAGCCCGAGTTGTTCTCTCATCTGCTTCTCTACAGGAAACATCATGTCTGTTTCTTTGTTTTCTAAGAGTAGAGGTGAGTCACGCACTAAAATAGCTTTTAGATACTGTGTGCAATTCACCTAATAAAATAAGAATCCCTAGAGGAAGAGAGACAGAGACAGAGAGACTGAGAGGGAGAGAGAAAGAAAGTACATGTGCTTGTGAGGTGTGATGAATCTTTTCTCTGGAATTCTATAGTGCCTCCTTTTAATCTTTTACTCCTACAGTATTGTGGATTCCTTTAACTCAATTAAATTCCCAAACATTTGTAAAATAAGAATCAAACTAGAGAAGTGTATTTGGAAAGAAACAAGCTTGATGAAAAACATCTCTGTGGAGCAATTCTTAGAGCAAATTCTTACTGGCATATGGATGTATTATTAATGATGCCACCCTTAATCCAAAATTCTGATTACTTAAGTGCTGATTTCTTAACATAACTTTTTAGAGACAGTGTTATTCATTCTTTATAGCTTCAACTTAACTTCAACATTGCTTTTCCCCATGGAAACCCTGAGGAACACAGGCAGAAGGCAACAACTGAAGACTTACAGCTTTCTAGTCTCATTCCATGCATTCCCACAACTAACTAAATGCCATAACTGTAATGTGGAGACCTTCCAGCCAGAACTTCTCTAAGTGACAAAATGTACAGAGGTCTTGGGTTTCAGATCTGACAGGGAAGAGCACAGTAGCCCAGCCCTGCTGGGCTGAGACCCCTGACCCTTCAACAACCCAGACCTGCAGGAATTCTAGGGTGGAAGGTTAAGAAGATCCAGTGACTTCCACACATATAGTGTTAAGACTGCTAATGTACCTCAATGCTATTGGCTGATGTTTGGAAGCAGCCAGTTGTTCGCTCTAAGAGACTGTGATGTATAGATAGGGTTAGGGCAGAATGTTTGTTACACCCCAGCCTTTACTCACTGGGTACCAGGAGATCCCTTCCTCCCCCACCCCCAGTCACAATGAAAAACAAATCTGCAGAACAGTGAGAGTCTACAGCGGGCAGGGCTGCTGAAATCCAGGTTTGCAGCAGGGTTTGGGGCAGACAAGCTCAGTGGACAGAGGGACCTTATCCTTCCCTCACAGCACCCTCCCCAGCACCTTCTGTTGCATGGGAGATTTTCTTTCTCCCTTTGTGAGTCATGGAATTGATAACTTATTAGTCCATCACCACCCCTTAAAAATAAAAAGAAATAGAACCCTTAAACATTTGAAGCATATTATCTATGAAAATCTTCATGTGACATTTACAAGTGGCACACATCTCTTCCCCGTGATGCAAGCCTGGCTTCTGCGTGCTTGGCAGATTACTTCTATTTAACTTGATTTCCCTGAGCACACACTGCTGTCAGCCACAGAGGTATGAGGGCCATGTAGATGCTCCCCAGACATTACCACAGATGCTGACTTCAACTTTGATGCTTGCCACCTCACTGCTACCCATGACATCATCTTCCTGTCCATCATTGTGTCCTCAAGGACCCAGGCCCATGATGGCACTTTAGGTAATTCAGCCACTGACAGTCTACATATGGTTGTCAAGCTCTACACAAAGAAACAATTATTTTAATTTTTAAGACTTATTTCCTTTTATTTTATGGGTATGAGTGTTTTACATGAATATATATGTGCGTACCATACAGGGACCTGGTGACTTTGGAAGTCAGAAAAGGGCACTGGGTCTTCTGGGACTAGAGTTACAGACGGACGGTTATGAATTTCTATGTAGGTGCTGGGATTCATACCTGGTTTCTCTGCATTAGCAAGATCTCTTTTGCCCAGAAACAAGTATTTTAAAGTACATCTTCTCATACTACCACCAATGGAAGGAATTCTAGAATTTTCCTTTTGATAGATAACAAAATTGAGATTTAATACTTGGTTCAATGTCAAGATGTAGAGAAAGGATGGAGCCTGGATTTGAGCCCTCCAGTATTGCTCTCTAAGCTCAGACTGTCACCACATCGTGAGTGCATAGTCAACAGTGAGTTTACAAGTGAATGAGTAGATGCCTTAAAGGTGAAAGCTTCAGATGAGTTGTGAGAATGTTAATTCAGTGTCAGCTATATACTAAATGGTAACCCAATAGGAAGGGATTAGAAACTGTGCTATACAATGCTGCTTAGTGAGTCATATAGTCAGCTACAATACCACAGTAACTTCCCTCTGAATGCTGTCTACAGAAGCAAAGGAAAGGGAACTCAGAAACAACTCTGAGGACTCCTGTGTTTGTCTGTCCCCGCTTCTTATACTGTAAAGGTCTATAGGTTCATTCCTTTTCAGTCCCTGGACATTTAAACAGTGTGTGTGTGGGGGGGGGGGGGGTACTACGAGAGACAACTTCAGGAGCAAATGAAGCTTACCATTGTGTGTGACATTCATTGTGTGTTCTAATCACCTGGAGAGAGTATTTTCCACACTTGAGTGTCTAGAAGACTAGACTAGACTACTGAATCAGAACCATAGATAAAGCTAGGGGCTTTTCATGTCCTATCTTTAAAGTCACTAGGGCTTCCGCTTTGAAACAAGGGTCAACAGCTGCTCCTATCAGTTCATAAATGTCAATCAGGTGGCAGACAAGAAACCAGAAGTCTCTCAGGTCACTCTCAAAAGCCAGAACAAAACACACATTGCCATCACACTAGAGCATATATAAACCACACAAGAACTAGATGTGTAGCCACAAGCAGCCAATGGAGCAGGGTGGTGGCAGTAAACTGTGGCTCTCTGAACCATTACTTAGATATATGTCCTCCTCACCTTTGGCTCCCCCACATCACAGAATATTCTAGCAAAGAGACAGCAGAGGCATCAGAGGTATTGGTTTCACCTTCATATGCTAGATTGAGAAGTTCAGACCAGATTGCTTGGCCAGGATTACAATTTCCAAAATTTATAATAACTATTTATGCTTGGAACAAACTATCAGAACACTTTTTAAATTTTTCAAGTTTTAACTTTTAGTTATCCAAAGCTGTAAAATTTTTTATCATGAAGAAAATATGACATGTCGGTTCTTTTCAAACTGTAGGCTGTTACACATTGCTTTCAGTCTTCCTTTTCAAACCAATATTTACATTCATACTGAAACGCAAACAACAGAGTCCATGTTTCAGCAATGCTTAGAAGAGGAAGTTCCGGCCACAGAGCAGGCAGTTTGCTAGGGGAAGCAGAAGATAGAGCAGGGAGACTCTGTGGTCAGGGATGAGAGCATGCAACTAGGCTCCAAAGCTTAAGTTATGTGAAAGGCATCGAGATAGAGTTCAGAGAGCCAAATATACAGCGGCTACTAAATTCAGATGAGAGAATGTTAGCTTTTAAGACTTCTTCAGACCTCAGAGGAGTTCCATGCCTAGCCTGCTGGAAAGGGTACGCCCTTCTGGTCAAATTTCAAACTGCAAACAGTAGCAGAGATAGTGAGCCAGTGTGGTGTGTTGGCCCTTTTTATAATGAAAATAAATGGATTTGAAGAAAAAAATGGGCATGTGCCTCTCCTGGTAGGGTGGCTATTGCTCCATGAAGCTTTAGGGTTGCTGCTGTGCCTGTGTCCCAAAGCAAAATCTATCTTACTATAGATGGAATCCAGTAGCTTTACTAGATGCTACTGGGGAAAGAAGGAAGGAAAGGAGGGAGAAAGGGGGGAGGGAGGGAGGGAGGGAGGGAGGGAGGGAGGGAGGGAGGGAGGGAGGGAGGGAGGGAGGGAGGGACAAAGGCAGCCAACCTTGAGTCCACAAAAGGTAAAGTAACTTGTGCCCAGTTGCACTATTGCTATGGCAAAGCAAGTTCAAATAGAGACAGGTTGGTTTTTTTTGTGGGGGGGGGGTTGTTGGGGTTTTTTTTGGTCATTTATTTCATTTATATTTCCAATGCTATCCCAAAAGTCCCACACACACTCCCCCACTCACTCCCCTACCCACCAACTCCCACTTCTTGGCCCTGGCGTTCCCCTATACTGAGGCATATAAAGTTTGCACGACCAATGGACCTCTCTTTCCACTGATGGCCAACAAGGCCATCTTCTGATACATATGAAGCTAGAGACATGAGATCTGGGGTACTGGTTAGTTCATATTGTTGTTCCACCTATAGGGTTGCAGATCCCTTTAGCTCCTTGAGTACTTTCTCTAGCTCCTCCATTGGGGGCCCTGTGAGCCATCCAATAGCTGACTGTGAGCATCCACTTCTGTGTTTGCCAGGCCCCTGCATAGTCTCACAAAAGACAACCATATCTGGGTCCTTTCAGCAAAATCTTGCTAGTGTATACAATGGTGTCAGTGTTTGGAAGCTGATTATGGGATGGATCCCGGATATGGCAGTCTCTAGATGGTCCATCGTTTCATCTCAGCTCCAAACTTTGTCTCTGTAACTCCTTCCATGGCTGGTTTGTTCAAAATTCTAAGAAGGGGCAAAGTGGCCACACTTTGGTCTTCGTTCTTGAGTTTCATGCGTTTAGCAAATTGTATCTTATATCTTGGGTATTCTAAGTTTCTGGGCTAATATCCACTTATCAGTGAGTACATATTATGCGAGGTCTTTTGTGATTGGGTTACCTCACTCAGGATGATGCCCTTCAGGTCCATCCATTTGCGTAGGAATTTCATAAATTCATTCTTTTTAATAGCTGAGTAGTACTCCATTGTGTAAATGTACCACATTTTCTGTATCCATTCCTCTGTTGAGGGGCATCTGGGTTCTTTCCAGCTTCTGGCTATTATAAATAAGGCAGCTATAAACATAGTGGGGCATGTGTCCTTCTTACCGGTTGGAACATCTTCTGGATATATGCCCAGAAGAAGTATTGAGGAATCCTCCGGTAGTACTATGCCCAATTTTCTGAGGAACCGCCAGACTGATTTCCAGAGTGGTTGTACAAGCTTACACTTCCACCAACAATGTAGGACTGTTCCTCTTTATCCACATCCTCGCCAGCATCTGCTGTCACCTGAATTTTTGATCTTAGCCATTCTGACTGGTATGAGGTAGAATCTCAGGGTTGTTTTGATTTGCATTTCCCTGATGATTAGGGATGTTGAAAGGTTTTTCAGGTGCTTCTCAGCCATTCAGTATTCCTCAGGTGAGAATTCTTTGTTTACCTCTGAGCCCCATTTTTAATGCGGTTATTTGATTTTCTGGAGTCCACCTTCTTGAGTTTTTTAAATATATATATATATTGGATATTAGTCCCCTATATGATTTAGGATAGGTAAAGATCCTTTCCCAATCTGTTGGTGGCCTTTTTGTCTTATTGACGGTGTCTTGTACCTTGCAGAAGCTTTGCAATTTTATGAGGTCCCATTTGGTGATTCTCAATCTTACAGCACAAGCCATTGCTGTTTGATTGAGGAATTTTTCCCCTGTACCCATATCTTCGAGGCTTTTCCCTACTTTCTCCTCTATAAGTTTCAGTGTCTCTGGTTTTATGTGCGGTTCCTTAATCCACTTAGATTTGACCGTAGTACAAAGAGATAGGAATGGATCAATTTGCATTCTTCTACATGAAAACCGCCAGTTGTGCCAGCACCATTTGTTGAAAATGCTGTCTTTCTTCTACTGGATGGTTTTTGCTCCCTTGTAAAGATCAAGTGACCATAGGTGTGTGGGTTCATTTCTGGGACTTCAATTCTATTCCATTGGTCTACTTGTCTGTCACTATACCAGTACCATGCAGTTTTTAATCACAATTGCTCTGTAGTACAGCTTGAGGACAGGCATGGTGATTCCACCAGAGGTTCTTTGAACCTTGAGAAGAGTTTTTGCTGTCCTAGGTTTTTTGTTATTCCAGATGAATTTTCAGATTGCCCTTTCTAATTCGTTGAAGAATTGAGTTGGAATTTTGATGGAGATTGCATTGAATCTGTAGATTGCTTTTGGCAAGATAGCCATTTTTACTATATTGATCCTGCCAATCCATGAGCATGGGAGATCTTTCCGTCTTCTGAGATCTTCTTTAATTTCTTTCTTCAGGGACTCGAAGTTGTTATCATACAGATCTTTCACTTCCTTAGAGTCATGCCAAGGTATTTTATATTATTTGTAACTATTGAGAAGGGTGTTGTTTCCCTAATTTCTTTCTCAGCCTGTTTATCCTTTGTGTAGAGAAAGGCCATTGACTTGTTTGAGTTAATTGTATATCCAGCTACTTCATTGAAGCTGTTTATCAGGCTTAGGAGTTCTCTAGTGGAATTTTTAGGGTCACTTATATATACTATCATATCATCTGCAAATAGTGATATTTTGACTTCTTCCTTTCCAATTTATATCCCCTTGGTCTCCTTTTGTTGTTGAATTGCTCTGGCTAGGACTTCAAGTACAATGTTAAATAGGTAGGGAGAAAATGGGCAGCCTTGTCTAGTCCCTGATTTTAGTGGGATTGCTTCCAGCTTCTCACCATTTACTTTGATGTTGCCTACTGGTTTGCTGTAGATTGCTTTTATCGTGTTTAGGTATGGGCCCTGCATTCCTGATCTTTCCAAGACTTTTTATCATGAATGGGTGTTGGATTTTGTCAAATGCTTTCTCTGCATCTAATGCGATGATCATGTGGCTTTTGTCTTTGAGTTTCTTTATATACTGGATTACATTGATGGATTTCTGTATATTGAACTAAATAATAGAAAGCCAACATTCACGTGGAAATTGAACAACACTCTTCTCAATGATACCTTGGTCAAGGAAGGAATAAAGAAAGAAATTAAGGACTTTTTGGAGTTTAATGAAAATGAAGCCACAACATACCCAAACTTATGGGACACAATGAAAGCATTTCTAAGAGGAAAACTCATAGCTCTGAGTGCCTCCAAAAAGAAACTAGAGAGAGCACACATCAGCAGCTTGACAACACACCTAAAAGCTCTAGAATAAAAGGAAGCAAATTCACCCAAGAGGAATAGACCCCAGGAAATAATCAAACTCAGGGCTGAAATCAACCAAGTGGAAACAAGAAGAACTATTCAAAGAATCAACCAAACGAGGAGCTGGTTCTTTGAGAAAATCAACAAGATAGATAAATCCTTAGCCAGACTGGCTAGAGGGCACAGGGAAAGCATCCTACTTAACAAAATCAGAAATGAAAAGGGAGACATAACAACAGATCCTGAAGAAATCCAAAACACCATCAGATCCTTCTACAAAAGGCTATACTCAACAAAACTGGAGAACCTTGATGAAATGGACAAGTTTCTAGACAGATACCAGGTATCGAAGTTAAATCAAGATCATGTTAATGATCTAAACAGTCCTTTATCCCCTAAAGAAATAGAAGCAGTCATTAATAGAGACAGGTTGTTTTAACTTAAAGCTCTAGAGGGATAAGAATCAATGATGACTGAGAAGGCATGGGAGCAGAAGCAGGAAGCTGGCTGGCTACATTTCATCAGCACACAAAAACCAGGAGGCCAGCAATTAGTGGTAGGCTTTAAACTCTCAAAGCTCACTCCCCGTGGTTCATTTCAGCAAACTCCACCTCCTAGAGGTTCCATCACCCTCCCAAACACTGTCCCCAGTTGGGGACCAAATGTTCAAATCCATGAGCCTATGGAGACATTTCTCATCCAAAGCACAACTATTATTTAATCTTAATTCAAAATATCAATAGACTCTTTAAGACATAGTTTTAAAACCAAAATCTAAGAAGTGATAGTTCAACAGACATGATACAGATGTGCTTCAAATAAACCCAAGGTATGGTGCAGAATAAATGCCAACTTAACCCATAGGATGTTTGATAGTGCTCAATGAAGTGTCTGCATCAATAATTTCCTGGTGGTGATACTCTGGTTTTGAAGATGTGAGCAAACTGTTTTGTCAGCAAGATGGGCACACTAATTAATTCCTTTTACAGGGAGGAAATAAAAGGTCAAAGTGAGTATAGTCATCCATGACCAACAAAATGAGCTCAAACTGCTACTGCATGCTCTTCCAGTTCAGTTGTCCATCAGTCAGCCAAACTGGAGACTAAAGAAAGTAGATTCACATCTGAGTCCTCTACACCTATTCATCAGAGGTGATATGTTTAAGCAGATAACTCTATGATATTATACTACCTGTATAACATCCATTCATGTATAGTTTTGTATTACTACAACAACAACAACAACAAAAATGTGAACCTTTATAAGGAAACTTTATAAGGAAAAGAAGTTTTAACTCAAGTTTTGGAGGTTCAAGTCTAAGATTAGGTCTATTCCAACTCTTTCTTGGAACTATCAAGAGGACATCATTACAGTGGGCATGCAATTAAAGAAAGAGATTTTGTCTGGAGACAGGAAACCACACTGCAATCCCTCAGTCATTCTCACTGTTGTAACAATTCTTATGAAACGCCAGGGGTCCCATAAAAGCTATACTAATCCTTTCAAGAGCAGTGTGACCCCAGTGAGTCTGCCTCTTGAGAGCTTGTTTGGAGGTTCTTGCAGGGGAGCACAGCTACTCGTACACCCTTGACCGAAAACCGGTCCTTCCCTGAACAGAGACTCAGGGAAGGTCGTCCTCTTCGACCGAGCAGCTTTGGGAGGGACGCGCATGGAGCGGTGAGAGAAGAAGGGGACACCCGCCCAGCCAGCCAGATCAGCCGAATCGAATCAACCCGGGTGATCAATGGGATGACAGATGTCACAGCCAGATTGCCCTCACATCTGTGAGTCTGCCTCTTAAAGGGCCATCATATCAAAACTGCCATTCTAAAGTTCACTGATGAATTCACAAACTAATTCAGAACCAAAGAAGTCAGAAACAGGATGTAAATGGGAGAGAAAGCATGTGAAGCAATGTGAGTCACTGAAACTGATTATTCTAGATTATATATGTATATAATCTTTGCCTTCCTTCCAGGTGCTGATGGTGCTTTGACTTAGGGGCATTTGTTTGTTTTGTTTTGTTTCTTGGATATATTATTGGCTAACTAATATTCTTATACCCGCCCAAACTGTCCTAGAACTCATAGTGATTCGTCTGCCTCAACACCTTATGCCCTGGGATTACAGGCATGCACCCTACACCCAGATATTTCCTGGTTTTCTAGTACAGTTTTTAAATATTGCATAACAGTATGCATGCATGTGACCCAGAAAAGAAAAACAGATCTATCGGGAAGTTAATAAAAGTTGGCAGTAATTTGTTTCTCCAGTTAATCCTATTTGCTTACACTTCCCAGTTTGTTGCTGTTTGTTTTTAACATGCTATAAATTAGTCCACAAAGACATGATTTCCATATGACTTATACCAGAGGTCTGCGTAAGTACCATCAGATGCAGACAATGAGAGACTTAGCAAGTCAGTTTGACACAAACTCAGTGATGGAATGGAAGAGAAGTCACCTCAGGCTGTTATCTCTCAGTCACTTCTGAGACTGAATTCTGTGCAACTATGTGGAAAGAAAGATGGAGAACATAAGCAAGATAACCTCACCCACTCATCATCCCCTCAGGCCAGACTTGAGACTCTCATTGGCCCAGAGACCATCGATCCTCAGTGTGGTCCTTGGGTCAGCAGCATCTGCACCAATTGGGAGCATGACACCCTGAAGGCTGTGCATCACAACAGAACCACATCACCAGGCAGAATGCATGCAACTTATCTGATCTTCTCAGAAATTGTAATTAAAGAGAGAACAGATAACTTTCCAAGCAGGCCAGTCTCAGTTGGTGTATTAGCAGCATTGTGTCTGCTTTGCCACCCACAGGAACAGAAATTGGTGTTGGCAAAGCAGCCTTGTATCTCTGTTACACCTCCGAGTCTCCATCTGACTGAGAAGGTCTCTCTGCCACGTTCAGTCCACTTCCCGTTGCTCCTGTTTACTTCGGTCCTTTCTGTCTGTGAAAGCCACCACTTCTGCCAGCTCCTGGGAATGCTCATTCTATTTTACAGAATAACATTGCCCAGTGACAGAATCAAGATTAAAGCCAATTAAGAGCTTTCAATTAGGACTGGGGACATGGTCCAGTGCCCCACAAGTGTGAAGACCAGAGTCCATAGAACCCATAAAATACCAAATAGGCACGGCAAACCACTCTGTAATTTCAGCTTTGGAAAGTTGATAGCTGGTCTCCAGAGCAAGCTGGGCATTGAGATTAGCTGTACTATCTAGCTTTGGGTTGTATTGAGAGGCCTTGACTATGAATGAAATGGAAGAGCAATTCAGAATGATTTCTGACATCAACTCCAGGCTGCCACATGCACACACACAAGCATGCACACAACTCATATGCACAGAGCATGCACAACACATGTTTATCATACACACACACAAACAAACCAATGTAGCAGATTATCGAAATGGTATATGGATGGCTGTTGTGAGTGTGGCTGGGGGCCTTATATTTATTAGATGCATCAAGCTTTATAAAGATAGGATTGCCAGTCTTTCTATTTTGCCAGATATTCTCAGACAGAGGAAATATATCTCAGGTATTTAACCATTTGGCCCACTGTTGGTTGCACTGGGGAGATTTAGGAGGTATGGTCTTGCTGGCTGAGATGTGGCTCTGAAGGATGGCTTTGAGGCTTTGGAGTCTCACCCCAGTCTCTCTGTTCCACACTTTCAGTATACTATGTGGTCTTTCAGCTTCCTGTTACTGTTGTCATGCCTGCTGTTTTCTGGTATGCTTGCCCACCCTGATGGACTGGTTAGGATTTTTTGGTTTTGTTGTTGTTTGTTTGTTTGTTTTGTTTTGTTTTGTATTGTTTTGTTTTTTCTCTACTTGACACAAGCTTGGGACATATGGCAAGATGAAAATTTAATTGAGAAACTATCTCTATTAGATTGGCCTATATGGTGTGGTTCTGGGTTCTACCTCTCAACCCCTCCCTTTTCCTCCTCTCCCCTCCTCTCCTCTTTTTTTCCTGTCCTCCCCCCTCAGAGCATCAGAGCCCTGCATGTACACCATCTCATAGAGGACAGCTCCAAGTCCTGGACAAGCAGGGCTGTGGGGTTGCTTAGTGTTTCCTCTCTTTTAGGCAAAGGTCTTCGCTGAGGATTTTTAATGAAGTGACTCTCTGAGAAGATCTTAGCTGGTTCATATTTCTTTATTCAGGATGGAACTGAATGCATACTCTTTATTCAGGGTGAACCAAGGCTTATATGGTTTGAGGGTGAAAATATCCAAGGTGGGAAAAGCTCATTGGCCGAAGGCTAAGGCTACTGAGGTTCCTCATTAGCATGGAGAGGTGTTCCAGGTGCTGGGTAGGCAACTGACCTCCAGGTTGGGCATCGCCTGGACCTACTCTGAGGTAGGCACAGAAACAGGGAGGAAGCTAGTTCCATTCCTTCTGGTCTCTAGTTCTAACATTTCCAGGGTTTGATCATGCTCTCCCTCACCAATTCCCTGTCAGTTCCTCTTGTGGCACAGTCCATGTGCCCCACATATAGGCACCTGTGGGGTGTTTTTTGATTGATTATTGATGACGGATGTGGGAGGGGTTATGTGTGTTCATACCTGGTCTTTTTTGTTTTTTTAAGGTCCTTGCTCACATTTTTCATACCTGGCCTTATTTTGCCGTGGGTCAGGGTCAGCTCTTAACCATGCAATGCATCGAGTATAGTCTAGCTTTTGATTAGAGTTTCTCTGGTTCTCCAATTGTATCTGGTATCTCCTGTGGTGGTGACATATGCAGATCTTTTGCATTATTCTTATGGAGAGACTGTGGATGTCATTGAGTCACACCAGTACCTGGGTAAAAAACAGAATTTGGACATGGGACTTTCCAGTGAGTATCATTTATTGAATTATTTCAAATTCCAAATTAACACCAACAAGTATTAGGAACATAGTATTTCATTTCCTTGCCCTCTTTGTTCTAGAAGGTCAAAAACTTACGTATGAGATCAATGGACTTTATAGGGGAAGAGGCCATAAGAACTGCTATATAAATCAGGTGAGGAATATTTGAAAGAAACAAACTGCCTAGTAGCTGAGGCTCTGAATTGACCTATCTGGTTAAGCTGACAGCAATGTGCTAGAGGAGAAAGGAGCCAACTACAGCCTATTCTTCCAGGAATGGGATCACTTGGTTTCCTTTCCTTGACTAAATACCATGGCTTTAATAAAATTATAAACTTAATATGCAAAAGTTTAGAAAATTATAAATATTCAAAAAGTTATTTGAAAGGAAAACAATGTCTTCCCAACTAACAGAAAGACTGCCTTTCTTTGGTGAGACTAAGACAATTCTGCAACCCTTAACAGCAACTGTAGATGGGAGCCCATAAGGCTTACCATCCCTCAACTCCAGAACTCAATGATTGACAGGGATCCCTGGTCTTCCTGACATAGCTTACACCCATGTCTGACCCTGTTACTGTCCACAGCATCACCAAGTACATGTGTCCAAAACTCTCATCACCTGGATCCCTTTAAACATGGGTGATTCTGAGACACAAGTTTCTGAGACCATGTACCTCTAAGCATGAATATGTTCTTTTCCCGGTGACTGTTTCCATCTTTTGTGACCATCCATTTACCCAGAGATGCATGGAGTGAGGGACAATTTATCTAGGCTCTTATCCTTCTAACCTTCCAGTCACCTCTTTACCCCATTGTTGAAATCATTACTTCTGAATAGTTTTGGGAATCTGCATTGCACATCTACTTAACTATGTGATATTTAAAGGAATGAAAGTTGTAGTTATAGTTTTATTGGTAACCTGTAAGGGGGAAAGAAACACACTACAGGATTTTTGTCAAGGAATCTACTTTATTGGAAACAAAGATTCTGTGTGAACAAATAAAGAAAATGCTCATTTGCAGACCATGTGATGAAAGCACACTCTTCATACATGAAAATCACCCTGTTTGCGTAGCCTGGGGACAAGCACTGTAGGTAGAGCATGAAGGTTCCAGTCCTTAAAGAAAATGAGCCTTTAAAATACCTTGATCTGGGGAATATTTTTAATTTTAATATTTTTACAGTAAGACCATAAAACTGGCCTCAGAATGTACCTAGCATAGAATACCATATTTCTCAAGTCGTGTCTTTTCATTACTGAGAGTGTCAATGCAATGAAGGGCTGACTTTAATGTCTGATGTCCAGCAGATTGTAAGCAAAAGTGGTTTGATATGTGCTAGCCCTTTCAGGTAACCTGCAGTCTGATGAGAGGCTGGCAAAGCCTACTGTGAGCTAATTGCCCTTCCTAGCTTGCTGCTGTGCATCCCCATGCAATATCAGTCAGCCTTAAGCCTAGGGCCTAATCCTCCAGCTCTGTCTCACTACAGATATATAACATGGTGTTGTTTTATATGCTGAGCAGTATGCATCTAGGTTTTCATTTAGTAGGAATGTTTAGTTGCCCATTTCAGCTTTGATATTATGTATATTTTTATGATTTATTTGTATTGTTTTTAAGTTGTGCTTTGTGTATGTGTGTGTCCCAAATGAGGTCAGAAAATGGTATCAGATCCTCTAGAGCTGGAGTTCCAGGCAGTTTTGACCTGACCAGTGGGTACTGAGGTCCACTGTAAAAGCAGCAAGCACTTTTGATCACTAAGTCATTGTCCTTGCTCCTTAGGGAGTTTTTTCTTGTGCCTTGTGTAAGAGAGGGGTCTTGGGTATGCAGATGCCTACAAAGGCCAGAAGGGAGCCTCAGATCCCCTGGACTTGAAATGACAAGTGATCATGAGCTGCCTAGCATGGGTGCTTGGGACCAAACTCAAGAGTATTTTAAGCCCTTTAACCATAGCCAACTCTCTGTAGAGTTGTGGGACCCTCATGCCTACTTGGGGAGGTGGGACTAGGGGAGTTTGACTGCACTTGTCTCACGCCACGCAGGACAAGTGCTGGGCAGTAGAGAAGTGCCAAGGCACCACTTGGGGTGGGAAAGCACAGCCTGAAGCTCAGGACTGCCCTGCTGGAGCTGGTTTGGGGCTCCAATGGCCTGTGTCGAGGCTGGAGCCATGGGGTTCTCAGATTCTTGGACATCCATGTGCCACTGGGAGCCATGGAAGAGCTGAGAACAGAGTTGGGGGCCCTCAGCCTGCATCTAGCCTAGAGCTGGAGAAGCCTTCTTCCAGAGATTTAGTCAGTAGCTCTGTAGGCAAGGCAAAGACCTCCATGGCTCCCCACTTCTTGGATTCCAATGAAAAGAGACCATCCATGGTTCTGAATCATTTATTGCCTCGGTGGAAAGTGGATGCATAAGACCCTACCCCACTTCTCAGGGTAGGCCTGAGATTAAATATCTTTTGCAGGCAGGAATGTCTGGGAAGGGAAGCTTATTGGCTACACCCTCCAGGCCTCTTTGTTCATCATTTGCATGGAGATCTCTGCCTTGTGCCTATGTGACCAAAGGTTAAGTCTCTTTTCCTATTGTCTTGGTCTGAAGTGTTAGGGATGCCTCATTTACATGTGGAAGGGCTTGGGCTTTACCCTTATGTGACTGATTGCCACAAATCTATAGGGGGCTGCAGCTAGTGAAAGGGCCTGGTCACTGGGAGCAGGTGAAGCTCCTATCAGGGTCTCCAGGGCCTCACAGTCTTTAGTGCAACCAAGGACCAGGCTACCTTTCATGGTCCACTGTCCCACATCAACTCAAGTCTTCTTCAAGAGCACCATTGAGTCATCTCTCCAGGCTGCTCTTTTCAATTAACAAAATCCAAACTAGTTTTTGTCATGCCTTGTTCTAAACTAGTGTTTCTCAACCTGTGGGTCTAGACCCCTTGGGGGTATGAAATGACTATTTCACAGATGTCACCTGAGACCATCAGAAAATACAGATATTTATACTATAATTCATAAGTGTAGCAAAATTACAGTTATGAAGTAACTCTGAAAATCATTTTATGGTAGGAGTTACTGCACCATGAAGAACTGTACTAAAGGGCCTCAGCTTTAGGGCAGTTAAGAACTACAACCCTAAACCCTAACTACCAGCATAATGCTCACAGTGATTCCTGTTTTGTCTCTGGCTTGAGAGCTGGGCAGATGGAATTTTCTGGCTTCTGAGCTCATGCATCCTTTGTACAGAGTTGAACTTCTTAGTCCAGAGTGCCAAAATGTGTTCTTCTGGGCCTGTTAAAACAAACAAAAACCCAACCACAACAACAAAATCCCTCCTGCAGAAGTCTCTGGTGCCCCCAGAGTTTGGACTTTCATCTCCCCTCTCTTCAGGGCTGCCCTGAAGATGGAGGCCCATGAGTTCCTCATTTGTTTGCAGTTTGTGCTCTATGTCCCTTTCTTTCCATGCTGAGATGAAACCTTACAATTCTAGACCATTCTAGAATCACAGCATGCCAATGCTCCAGAATGCTAGCCTCCTAGATGACCTCTTGTTGGGAATTTCTCAGGAAAGTGTTGCTTCTGACAATCAGGGGAATACGCAGGTTACAGACAGCCAGAAATTCCATCCTAGCTCTGTCATCATTTTGCTAAAGGAAAATGTGCCTGCAGCTTTAAAGGACCCACCAGAAAGATACATAGGACCTAGAAGGTTGTGTTAGGTCCACATTAGCCACTGATATTGGTGGGTTACTGCTGTCCTATGGGAGAAGAAAATGAAGGGCTCTGCTCATCCCTCATTGGGTACAAATGTGGGCCCAGAAATAAAGGCCACTGTATCTCTTCCATCTCCAAGGACCTCAGAACCATTCCTAGGCTGCTTGCCGTGTTCCTCCTACATTTATTACAAGGGTTGTTGTTGCTATTGCTGTTGTTAGGTACAAATAGTCTCTGAAAAGGTATACTTAGAAGGGCTGAGGATACAGCACAGTGGTAAAGTGCTTGCCTAACATGTACAAGCCCTACATTCAAATCCAAGGGTCAAAAATCAATGTTCAGAGATACCTAAACTTTGTGTCCTGACTAAGTGATGTTTCACGCAAACACTAATTCCATCCTACAAATAGTAAAATTTATATGCCTGACATTTTTCCACCTATGTTTCTGCTGCCTTAATATTTTTCTTCACATTCAGCCTGACAGGGAGAAAGCATCATCAATAAAAGGCCCTGGTTAGCTAATGTTAAAACAGAAGATCCTTTCACATAACCATCCAGTTACTGTGAATCTTTCAGGAAAATGGCTAATGACAGAAAGTTAAGGACTAGATTCTCCGACTGTTGTGCCCTGTCTGGGTTTACAAATGTGAAATAAGTGCAGGAAATTCACAGCAGTCCTAGATGGAGAAGCTGGGACAGTGTGATAAACATTCATCATCAGTTATGTGGCTGATGATCTAATGTTTTAGCTCAATAAATCCTAGTAGAATGCCCAAAAATCTTCATTTACCTCAGAAAGATTAAGTGCATTGTGGTAAAAGGACTGAGAATCTTTGATCTTGCCTTTTTCTGACTTAGCTGCACCAGCTCTGGGGTTTTATCTTCTTCTACCTTTTGTTGTAAGCACTCATAGATGTCTTCTCTGCCCTAAGGACATGGTGGCCCCTGAGAGCAGGATTGACGAACACAAGGGAGGTGAAAGATGAATAGCTAAGGCAAAGTGAAACCAAATCTTCACTCTATTGTGCCTCCAAGAGGCAAGGAAGACTTGGAGAAGAAAAGAGAAGGCAGGAGCAGGGTGAAAAACAGAGGGAAAACAAGGAAAGTAGATAGATGGGGGATGAGGAAGTAGAGATGAGAGAAACTCATGGTGTCTGTTCACAGCAGTAAAACCCTAACTAAGACACCTGGTGTAGTCCATGGACAAGCAGCATTCTCCTGGCATGGGATTCTATTAGCTAGTGATAGAGTGATAGGGTGTGGGGGTTGGGGGGAGGGTGCATCCCAGATATACCAAATCTGCAACTACAGCCAGCCAAGACCTAGCAGTATAAGTGGCTTTGATCCAGCTCTATTTAGAGGTAAATTCTGTTATCCTTATCTGTTCTGCATTGAATGTGTCCCTCTGCAAGTGCAAATGTGTGTGAGTACATTTCTCCGCTTGAAGTTTCTAAGCTAAAATACAAACAGTAAGGCAGGGAGGGCCTTTGTCCTCTTTCTGTATCAATCCCCTGAACTTCCTTGTGTCCTTCACACCTGTACTCTCCCTACTGAAATCTATTTCCTTCTTAAAGAAAGAAGTTTCTAACATCAGAGTGTATATGGTCAGTTCAAAGACACGTGGCATGTTCTTGATTGAGAAATTAGACTCTGAAGAATATCAGGTCTCTCCGTGGGCTAGAAAGCCATGGTGGATGACTGGCAGCTTCTATAAACCCAAAGAGGAATCCATTGGGTATTCCAGAGCCTGCCTTTGCCCCTCCCCCTGGTCATGTCATTGGGAGGCCCACACTGGACAATGGACATTTTAGAAACGAGGGAGGGTGGGCCTCATTGTCATTTCTTTCTTCTTCTCTTTCCTAGAGCAACTGGACTTAGGAGGTGGAAAAGTATAAAAGAATAAACTATGATTCCACTGGCCTTTTCATGAGCCCTGTGTGCATGAAAAATGCATGCCCTGAGTTTTGTAGAGTTGTTTTTATGTTCAAAGTCAGTTGATTTCTTTTAAAATCGTTTTAAATTTTTCAGTAGTATATATAAGTATACACAGTAACACATTTTATTGTGACATTTTCATACATCTATATACTATCTTTTGATCTAATTCATTCCCTATGACCTTCTTTTATCCTCCTCACCTCCCACAGGTACCCCCCTTCTCAGCTACACTCTTCTGCTTTCACATATTTTCATTGTTGTTTGTTTCTTTGTTTGTTCTGTGAGCCAGTACGTTTAATAAGGTCACTGATAGGAGCATAGGTCACTGACCAGTGGTAGGTAATACCACTGAGGAAAATGTCTCCCTATGCCCAGCCACCAGTTACTGCCAATAGCTTTTGAGAGGGGACAAATTACAGTAGGAAGTCATATGTTTTAGTACAATGTCCCCATGCTCCCATTGTATCATATACTTTACTTACATTCACACACATCCCCACTGCCCTCTCTCGTCCCTCTCCCTTCTGCAGCCCCCCTCCCTTCTACATTCACACCAAACATAAAGGCAGTATGAAGCATTTGTCTTGAATCTGGCTATTTTGCTTAACATGATGAGCTCCAGTTTTGTTTTGTTTTTTAATAATGATTTGATTTTGTAAAAAATCTAAATGAATACATAAATAAATGAAGTGTCTGACTCCAGAACTGAATTCCTCATAACTTATAGGATTCTCCTATGAGCCTCAGATGACAGATACCTCAGCTCAGTTAAGCAGAAAATCCAATGAAAGTTTCCTTGGCAACAGTCACAGCAGGTTTCTCTCCCAAGTTTAGGGAGAGCTGTGTCTTGAAAGCATGTCTTCAAAACAACAGTTTCCTGAACCTGGGTCAATGAGGAGAGGAATCGTGGAGGGCTTTCCTCACCTCACTTAAGTAACCTTGTTGGGTGAGGGACAGGCACTTCCCTCTCTTCTCCTCAGGAAACTAGATGAAAACTTGGACCTGCACTTATCAAATACTGCAAGAGGACAGAAGTTCAGGAGTAAACTGTGAGATCCAGTGGGCAGAGTCTTGCCTCAGAGTCCCTGTCTGGCCAGAGATGTGGACAAGTGGCTGGACTCCCATCAGCCAGCTCTTGGTCAATGCATGACTGAACTCCCACAGGTAGTGAACTAGCCACTCCCTAGCTGGCCACTAGTGTGATCCCTTAGCCCAGCTTCGAAGAACACCCAAGGCTAGGTGCACCCAAGACTACATGCCTGCTTCTCTGCACTGCAAAGAGGATCTCTGTGCATCTAGCTGTTTTGATAACTGTAGGCCCTGTCAGTTCACCTCTGCCTGGGCCTTGCATTTCATCTGTAAAGTGAATCAGGGTCCTGCCAGTCCAGGTTAGTTTACAGCACTAACTCTACCTGCAGATTAAGATGTACTCAAGATTGAATAAAATCCTGCCCATCCCAACAACTAATCTGATTGTCCAGCACACTGAGTGCATTTTAATGGCCTATATATACTGTTCAAAGATAGGAATCCAGCAACTAGTTTAGGAGAAAGATATAGTATTACCTTCCAGTTGCCTTTTGAAAGATCCACTACTTCAAGTGCAACCATTTGATACTTTCAACATTTCTAAATATGTAATTATTATCTGCATGACCACATTTGTTGGTCAGGTGGGGTGTTGTTGCTGTTGTGTTTGCTTATTTATTTTGAGGCAGGGTATCATTATATAGCCCAAGCTAGCCTGAAACTTGCTATGGAGACCAGAAGGGCCTTGTACTCACAGAAATCTACCTGTTTCTGTTTTCATAGTGGTGCATACATTACCCACTGTGACCACATTTTTTAAAAGTTTATTTTTTTTATAGTAGAGTAAACGCCACCTACATGAAAAGTAGCTGTATTGTTTAAGGGTGTGTGTGTGTGTGTGTGTGTGTGTGTGTGTGTGTGTGTGTAAAGTGAGAGGAGGAGGCCAGGGGACAACTTCCTGGGGTCCATTTTCTCCTTTCTATGGGCTCCCATGATGTAACTCTTTACAGAAGCATGCTTGCCCTGAGCTACCTCACCAGCCCCATGTTTAGTTTTTTGACATTCAGATATGTTAGATGTTGTGAGAGAAAGAGGAGTGAGGGAAGCAGAGAAAGGGAGAAAAAAACAAGAGAGAAAAAGAAGGAAGAAGGGAGGGAGGGAAGGAAGGAATGAAAATATGTATTTCCCTCTGGGAGAAAATTAATTCAGACAGAAAAATGAACAGAGAAGAAAGGGACAGAATTTTCCTATAAAAATCATAAATATATATTCGAATTTTCACAGTACATTTTCAATAAAACAGATGTTTCTCATATTATTTATCATGGGAATAAGCTCCCAACAACTCAAAAGCTGGTGTCATTACTCTTAATCAAAAATAAATTAATTATGTGCCAATACAGAGAGGAGCGAGAGCAGAGCTGACTGCTTTGAGGACATGCACCTGGGTTTCTGGGGACGGCATCACAAGCCACTAATCCCTCCCACTGCCCAGTTCCTTTAACCAGGTAGACATCAGTCCTTAGCGGGAAGGCAGGGTTTCATGTCGTCAATGTGCATTATTGCATTGTTATGCTTTATACTTTAGCCCTCGAAAACTAAACGGGTAATAGAATATTTCCCCCATACTTTTGGCGAAGATGTGTGTAAGCTGTTGTAAACAGCTTGGCTTGTCCCTGGGGTGCTGTGTGGTGAAATAGAGATCTAGTCTCACAGAAGTTTGTAAGACCTGATAGCCTTTGCCCTTAATCCTAAACACAACAGAACTACATAAGAAATGAAGCCAATCAACAAACAAATAAAAAACACTCAACTCACAGTGCTTGTACCCAGAAATAGGCTGTGCTGTCAGAGGTGGGGCTGGGACTGGACACCATATAAAGTGCTCAGGCAAGCCTGGGAGAAGGCTCCAGACCTGATCAAATCTCAGCGGAGCCGAAGACATTTGTCAGCACCCCATTGTGCTTGATCAGGTGTTTCTTAGCACACCTTGGGGTTTGCTTTTGCTTAGGTGTGTGTGTGTGTGTGTGTGTCTTATTTATTTATATCTGTGGGACAGGACCACAGCACTTGAGTGACAGTAGGAGAACATTAGCTGGTGCTTTTTTCCTTCCACTTCTTCATGGTCCCTGGGACTTTTCTCTGGTGAGTCTTATTACCAGCCCAGTGTACCAAGTTTTTCTTTCCTGAGAAGTTTCTAATGCATACAGTGCTGTTCTGGCTTTGTCAACTTGACACAAACCTAGACATGTCTGGGAAGGAGTCTCTTAATTGAGAAATTTCCCTGTAGGCAAGACTGTGGGGGCATTTTCTTGACTAATGATGAATGAGGGAGGGGACAGCAGTCTCTGGACACTACCACACCGCAGCGCAGGTGATCCTGGGTTATATAAAACAGCAGGCTGAGCAAGCAACAGAGAGCAACCCAGGAACTGGTCTCCTCCTCTTCCTCTGTGTCAGTCCCTGCCTTCAAATTCCCACCTTGAGTTCCTCTCTTGGCCTCCCCTTAGTGATGGACTGTTACATGGAAGTAGAAGACAAACCCTTTCTCCCCAAGTTGCTTTCATTCATGATGTCTTTAACACAGCAATGGAGAACCTCCTCCTGCCTTTCCTGTCATATTTCCCATCTGAGAAATATCAGTGATCTTGGCTTCGAGCCCTCCATCTCCCTCCACATGCCTAGCCTGAACCTCTGCTGTTCCCCATGTAGGCTGTTCCACGTTTAGGCTCCCCCACCTTTACCTGTTTAGTTTCTCTGTGTCTCATGGGGTTTCCTTAGTTCTTTTTATCTTATTTTATAATATGACTTTAAACTCTTATTTTATTAAATAAGGAATCCACTTAATATTCTTATTAAATAAGAGCATTACTTAATTACTCTGTGGTGGTGTTCTTTTCTTCATAGGGTTATTCCCATCTCTTCTCTGTCTCCCTGTCCTCCGCACCTGCCCTTCCTGTTAACAGGGAAATGCACTGGAGACCCTCCTTTTCTCTAGTGCAATAGAGGTAAATTTTTACTTAACATGTCGCCATTCGATTGCTCTGTACCCAGCATTAGCTCCTGCTTGTTTTCTGAAGGAAGAAGGTGCCACAGCCGCCCTAGCTCCTGGCCTCATCTCCCACCTCAGAATCCCATGAGACTTCTGACCCTGGTCTCCCAACTTCTACAGCTGACTCTGCAATTGTGGGCTCCAGCTCTTCTCCACCATGGATCCAAGTCGTTCCTTTGCTAGGCCTCGTGTTTTCTGAGGTGAATTCTTCACATTTCCCAAGGCTTTGAACTTAGCACATTCCCCTCCAGGACATTTGTGATACCTTGACCCAGGCCACCCACTGTATTATGTCAGATGTAGAGGGGCCCCAACCACATAGTCTGCCAGCTGCCGCTGCTCTTTTGGCAACAGCTCTTTGAATTGAATGTATGCTTTACTTTGTGGCAGCTGGCAATATTTTATGTTCATTTATTTTTGCATGTGTACATTTACATTTTACATTAATATTCATTAAATATTAAGGAATAAGATTCTGTGATATAATTTTCAACAATAATCCATTCTCCCTCTCATCTCAAAAACCACTTATGCATTAATGTGCATTAATTTCCATATGCAGGATAGTCCAAACAGACAAGATTAAATGAAGATTAAAACTTCCATGCAAAACATTTAATTTCAATACTTAAGAATATAAAATAAATTAAATCCTAGATGAAAATAATGCAGAAAGGCATTATAAAGAAAACAGAGACTTTCATTCTCATATAATTGTGATACATTTTCTCTTGGTACTTGCTTATTTGTGTTTTAAAGCCTGTGTCTGCCTACCAGACACTGTTTATTTTGTTGATTGCTTTCTTCTAATCATCCACACAAGAATTTAAGATAGCTCTACTTTGAATGGGATTTTATTGGGGGGGGGGGGGGGGGTGTCTCTGTGTAGCTCTGGCAGTCCTGGAACTTCCTCTGTAACCCAGGCTGGCCTCGAACTCAGAAATCCGCCTGCCTCTGCCTCCCAAGTGCTGGGATTAAAGGTGTGCTCCACCACGCCCGGCTTGAATCGGATTTTGAAACCTTAGAAGCATAGTAACATATTCAGATAATGCACTATTGCCAGACTTTTCTGGTTTTAACAATTTTAGCAGCACCAAAATGGGTATAGCCACTCTGCTGTACTAATGTGTGTGCGTGTCCTTTGAAAGCATGTTAGTAACACTGGGGAAATGTCTAAATCAGGAGAGCGGCTGCCATGCAGAGGTGAGGAGTTCTTAGTCAGCACAGCTCAGGGGTTGGGTGTCTCACCATACTTCTGTAACCTCTGTACTAAAAGGCATGGAGAAAAGCAGATCCTGTAGCCATATTGATACTTTAGGTTCAGTGAGAGATCCTGCTTCAAAAACATAACATGGAGAGCATGACTTTGTCTCACACACATACACATGTGCATATACACACGGATATGATAGTACATGGAGAACATGACTCTGTCTCATGCACATATACATGTGCATGAATGTGATAGTACACAGAGTATGAATGTCTTACATACATACACAGATACACATGGCCACATATACATGGATATGATAGTACATGGAAAGCATGACTCTGTCTACACAAATACACATATACATACACATACACACAGATAGCGTTAGTAAATTTTTGGTGAACATATTTCTAGCAGTTTTCTAAGTTTTGTCTTAGATTTCATAATGTAGTGGACATACATTAACCCTGATTACTGAAGCACATAAGCACAACAAACATACATAGAGGTGTCCTTACTAGCTTTAACCGCAGAGCATAACATTTCGAGTAATTTTTTTTTTTCCTCATAAACTTAAGGTCTAAATTTGTATGATTTCTGGTGAATTGCTTAAGAACCTCATTCATATGATTTCTGGTGAACTGTTTAGTATAAGGTATTGCAACATTTCATAAACTGTCATTGTTTGTAAAAAGTATTTCATTATTTTGGTCAATGCCCTTTGACTTTTTTCACAGAGTTCTGGGTAGCACCGTGCTTCAGGGTACAAACTCTGGCATCAGAAAAACAGAGATATTTCCCAAGAAGACCAGATCATAGCCAGCTTGGCCTCTGCTTGGCCTCCAAACATAATACTCCTCTCCTAGTCTTCTCCGGTCTTCTCGAAGCCTTCTCGCATCCACAGGGGACTGTTCCCATTAGCTTCCTCCTCAGATGGCCCTTGTCTCTGTGACTGCTTTCCTCATATCACTCCTGAAGAGCATGGCACCATTAACCATATAACCTGGGTTTAAGTCAGCACCTACCTGGCTCCTCCACCTGCCTGCAACTCTGGGCCTCCGCCATGAGAGGTTCTGCCCTCTATGGACTTTGGGAATATTGCCAATCAAGGGACACAATCTGGTTTCTCTTTGTGTGAAGTATTCTGACAGAGTCTTTCGGGTAGCACATTAATCTACCCAGAAGGGAAATTCCTGCAGGAGGAGTAGAGAAATGATGTGAAGCTTGAGGAATAGTGGAATGCATAAATGGAGACCCAAGAAAGAACATGTCTGCCCCTATGTGGGGTGACCCAATAAAGAAAGAGCAGGTGAAAACTGATGAGTCAGGAAGGGAAAGGGAGCTTTGCTGGCCCCTGCCCCAGAGAGAGAGAGCTTAGGACCCGGACACACTGCAGAGGTATGCCAGAGCACAAAGCCACACCACCTGCCATACTGGCTCTAGACACATTCCAAGCTGGCAGCCTAGGCAGCAGAAGGGAGTGTGAATGGTGTAACAGACGCTGCCCATTCAGAAATTCTGGAGTTTTGGGCCCGCCATCTGTTTTAACTCATTAGTGTACAGATAAATCTAAGAACCCCTTGCCCCATGATAGCAATATATAGGGTGCTCATGCTGTTAGTAGATAGTATGGAGAATTCTGTTCTGGTTACATCCATCTTCTCAGTGAATAAAAGCAGACACTCACAGGTTCCAGCAGTAGATATGGAGATGGTAACCAGAAACTAGGAACAACTGGAGATTTGAGGAAAGAGAATGCTTATATGAAAATGACAGATAAACAGTCCACACTGAAAGATGGCTTGTGAGAAAGCCAGTGAGGAGTATATGAACGAAATGACTAAGATCTTGAAATGTAAGCTTTATGAAGAAACATGCCTTTCTCCAAAATGCCTTGTCCTCTTTCTCAAAGCAAGCTCATCTATCTATCATTGATGCTCCAAGTCCCCTGGTCCTTGGTCACAGTCTTGCCATTGACACAGCACAATTCACGTGTCCCAGATGCAACACATAGCAAGAACTGCCAAGCTAGTTGGATGGTAACCGAGTTAGCAGGAGTCAGAGTCTGTACTCACACAGGGTTTCAAAAACTAAACCAAAGACAAATCAAAACAAATCTTTTTTCTCTTCTCCTAGTGACCAAGTTTTCTTATTTGGGCAAACTTTCTGGAAAAAAGGGACCATAATCTATCCCATTTATATGAAATGACCAGCATGTTTTAGTTGCTTGGAACTGAGAACCAGGGTGAGAATAGCTGGGTGATGCAGTTGCTTTCTGAGGTAATACATTCCAAACTTGACCACTGTCCTGATCATATAAGCCTGTGTACCAAGCTCCTTTGAATTGTTGATTCTAGATGGGGAGGTAGTAGAATTCTATCTCAGTAAAGCTAAGTTTTTAAAACTTAATCACCCAAAAATCCAATGAATAAATTGTTCAAGCCTATAACTGGATTTCCTACACCTATCAAGTAAACAGAACTCACCCTCTCTTCCTTCATTCCTTTCTGTTTTTCTTTCTTTCTTTTTTTTTTTTCAAGACCGGGTCTCTCTGCATAGCCCTGGCTGTCCTGGAACTCATGCCGTACACCAAGCCTCTGACTCCCAAACTAAAGGAGTAAAGGTATTCAACACCATACCAGGCTAAAACAGCTCTCTTTAAATGCTATGAGATTTCAAAAAAAAAAAAAAAAATCCAAACAAAGAAAGTTCTAGATTCTGACACTTAAAAATTAAAAAAAACAAAAAACAAAAAACAAAAAACAAAAAAACAACTTTTTGTTTTCCAAGAACGAAAGGAAGGAAGAGGGAAAGAGACACAGAGAGAGGAAGGGAAGAAGCCACTGCCCACTCTGCACAGCCCTTTTGGAAAACTTCAGGTTGAATTCCAAATCTAACTCTGTTCCTTAAAGCTGGTTCTTTCTGGTCCTCCAAAGCTAATGTCCTGGAAGCACAGCAAGGTCTTCCTCTTTCCTAAGGGAGGCCTATGCTGAGAGAAACACCCGTCTGCTTCCATCTCCTCTCTTGGCAGCCCTGTTTGCTATGTGTTGTTTTTCCTTCTAGTTTCTGGACCCAGTTTAGGGAAGCATGCTCTCAGATGCCGCAGCTGAGATGCAGCTTGTCTGGGATGAGTACTGGTGCTCCCTAGTCATGTTCCTGGTGACTCAAGTGCCTGGGAGATCAAGCATCTAATCCAGCTTGTCTTGTTACCGGAAGAGTTCTAAGGCATGGTGTCACACCTTGTAGCAACAGGAGGGTACGCTGTCAAGACCAGCTACCCTGACAGTTACATTTTAAGCTCCTGGGACAGTTACTCACACTCGTTGGGCAATATAAAGAAGGCATCCAGAAGCTGTGTAAGCTTCTCCACTAATGGCTCTGTGACCTTGGGCAAGCCATTTCGTTTTCCATTTCCCTGTCTAAAAATAAGCTGAATCAAGCAATCTCTGGGGTTCCTTCCAACTCTGAACTGCAAAGAAGGCTTTGAGCTTGGGAGAAGTGAAAGGCTATCACCCCAGAGTGACCTAGGTTTGCTAGAGTCATCTCCATCTACTTCTTTGGCCTCCAAAGGCCTGAGTTGCCTCCTGTTCAATAAAACAATGGGCTTACTGCCAGCCTAGGTCCAACCTCTAGAGTGCTGCACTCAGAACCACCATGGGCTCTCTGTGGTTGGACCAACCCCCACTCAAGATATGCAGGAGCCTGGTGGCCCTGCATAGGACAGGTACAATTATCTGTGTGATTCAGAGCTCAAAGCTGCTCTGACCTTCCAGTGAGGGTCTCCATTATAGCCAAGGTGCACTTAGGGTAGCTTGTCTAGTTGAACTGTTAGCTGCCAGAGAACCCGGGCTGGAAATCAGCTTTCTTGTTTGTTCCTTCCCTTCCTCCCTTCTCATTCCCCTAAGTTTATTTTGGTTTGGAAGTCCAGCTTACCCAGGGGAATGCAGACCTTTCTTCCTTTTCCTGTGTCTGTGCCTCAGCTTGGCTTGGCCCACCTACCCCAGCTCTCAGGCGTCACTAGCGTGGCTAGCTTCCCTTTTAGAATTTTCCCTTGTGCCCCAAGGTTTACAGGGTCCAGCCTTGGCCCCAGCTCTTCCTCTCCCTCTGCTCTGCTCAGAGGTACCAATCTCCAGCCCAGTGTGATCCAATGAGCACAAAGAAAGCATTCTGATTCATGGAACCAATGTAAGATTCTGACTCACTGCCCAAGGCTTTGGACAGATCTGCTGGCATGGGGGAATGTTGCTAGACCCAAGTTAATATGCTTAATGGATCATCAGCCTTGACCTACAGGATTACTAGGTGTCTCTGTTAAATGCATTCTTCTGGTTTCTGTAATGCAGCTACAGATACCAGGGTCCTCTGTACACCTGACAGTCCTCCCTACGGCTACCAAATAGCCTCATATACCCCTTTAAAACTCAAATACCTCACAGAACCTACTCATGACTGAACCCTCTCCTTCATCTGCAGTGGGAGAGTCAGCCCTTTTCCTATACTCCAAACCGTCTCCTCCATATGGGGTCTCTTCCAAGGACCTCTTCCCAGGATCTCTTCCTCCCTCCTCTTTAAAGGAAAATTATATATATATAATGAAAGAATATGTGTGAGTATATGAATGATGAATATATATTATAAACATATAATTTTCTCTTTAAAAGTATGTATGTGTGAATAGACACGCATGTATACATATCATCCTTTTCACTGTCTCTTAAAACCCTCCAAGTGAGTCTTCCATTAGGGTTTACTTTGTTTGGATGCTTTTAAAGTTCATCTCTTACTGAACTTTCATTTGCTTCACGATGACATTTGCACACATGCATGTGCTGTGCTTTGACAGGGTTTACCCTCCCTCGTGCCCTATTCTGTGCCTTCCCTTCTCCTGTTTTCTCTGTGACCCTTCCACAATGCTGGTACTCTTACTCATTTTTCTTCCATATCTGAAGGAAAACACTTGTCTTTGTGTGGTTGGTATGTTCCTACAACATGATGGTCTCTTGTTCCTGCTATCCTGCAAACAACATGATTTTATTCTTCATAGCAGAGTAGAAGTCCACTGTAAATTTCAAAACACATCTCCTGCATCAGACCCCCAGCTTCCACTCCCCACCCCACCCCAACATGTCTGTCTCCTCATCCCCCACTGACTCTGACATGATCCATCCAACAACCAAGTAACACTTGTTAAAGTCATGGAGGCCCTGTGACCATCTTCTGACTTCTTACCAGAGTCAATACCCAAGTCACTCCTTCCTGTCACAAGCACCTCCCCTAGCGTCTGTGCTTTAAATCCTTAGGCCCCAGTACTCTGTTCCCCTAGACACGTCCATGCACATATGTCCTTCCTTAGCAGCTCACTTTTTCTTTTCTTCCCTTTTACTAAGCATAGGTTTTCTCATACAGTATACTCTGATTACAGTTTCCCTTTCCTCTGCTCCTTCCAGGTCCTCCCCACCTTCCCTTCCATCTAGGTGTACTCCCTGAGCTCTGGGAAGAGAGATTGGATGTCCACATTCAATTTAGATGTCCTTGGAGGTTAGAAAGTGGTATCAGATACCCTGGAGCTGGTCCTGGAGGCAGTTGGGAGCCACCTGGTGGCACTGGGAACCAACTTCAGTCCTCTGCAAGATCAGAATGCACGCTCAACCACTGAGCCAGCCTCCAGAGTGACTTCTGAAGGTTAGATGTAATCATTCTTACTTCTTTTGCACATACCTTCAACTTACCCATAAATATAAAATCCTGCCTTGTGCAGCAAGTGGATCATGCTGTTATTGTTCCATGGAGACTCACACCTATCATGGAATGCTTTCTGCCTCCCCTGAGAGGCCTTAATACCCCCAGCTGCAAGGCAGTCAGGCAGCCAGGCAGCCAGGTAGCCAGGTACTCACAGCCTGTGTCTGAGAGTCCCTACCTGGCCTTGCTCTGATGTGCTGCAGCAGCCCAGCTCCTCGGAGGCCACAGCCTCTGATTATCAGACCAGCACTTTGTGGTCCAGGCTCCCTGTGTCATAGAGTCTAGGCTTGGGACTTACCTTCTTAGACTTTCTGCCCAGGCTGCTCATACCTGCCCTTCAATCTCATCCTGATCTTGGCCCTTGGGGACTCACACCCCACTCACCACTTCTCGTCAAATCCCACATCTTGGTATTTGCTCTACAGCACTTAACATAACTGTAATTCTACATTGACAAGCAAATTAGTTTGATTGGTGTCTGGTCTTTTCTGTAAGTATAGATAATGTATTACTTTTCTTTTACCCTACACATCTAGTTCCTAGCACACAATAATTGATCAGTAGCCCTACAAAAAGAGTTCACTGCTGTGTTACCTTTCTTGGGGAGTCTATTATACACAGGCCATGCGGCAAATAGCAGAAGACTAAAGTAATTATTGCATCCAACTCCAGCGTGGTGAGCCAGTGATTTTACTGGAGTCACTTACAGAACCATGGATAAGGGTTACCTCCATGAGCATGCATGAGAAGAATCCTACAGTAATGAGGGTTACTCCAGGAGAGTGGGAGGAGTTAGTTATCTATCTACTCAGTTAGAACATGAGTGATAAGAGGGAAGTTACCCGTGGGGGTAGAGCAGGAATAAGAGTCACCTCCAGAATAGGGAGAGTTATCAGTGTGGGGGAGGATGTTTTAGTGCCTGCATCACAGAAAGGCCCACATGAGTGACAGCTCACAAAAGCTTTATCATTGTGACTCTTCCACCAGACAGCTTCCTCTTCCCTAGCACCTGTGGTGTCACCTCAAGGAAGGGCATCTGGGTCTATTTTGTAAGTCTCATGAGCCCACCCTTCTCCCGCAAGAAGGAGTGCTTCAATCCAGGGGAAACGACTATACAAAACAGGCATAAAGAGAGAGAGAAGGGCGTAATGGAAGGATGTGGTTATGGCGCACTTGATCTAAGATAATGTACTTCAGCTCAAGTACAAGATTTACTGATTGAATGAACATAATGCACATTTTCCCATTAAAAAAGAACGAGAGAGATTTAAGGATTTAATCACATGAATCAGTTAAAGTATTTTATCCTCAGAAAACAAAACAAAACAAAAAATAATAAAGATGTGTTTACTTTATACCATATCCCTGGACTCTATTTCTATAGGAATATTATAATGATGATAAAACCAAGTGTGATGTGTGTTTCCTGAGAGCACAAGTGCTTCTGAAATCCAGACTGGTGGCTTGTGCTTCGTTCTGTGGTTAGGGAGGAAACCCAAGGGGACACCTGCTTATGGAGGACTCAGCCTTCCTCTTCCACATGACTACTGTCATTAGCATCCCCTCCCATCCCCAGGAACTCAGCTATTGATCAAAGGAGAATCAAGGTAATGCATGTGCCAGTTGTGTTTGGAACAAAGTCTTTGTTTGGACACACAGGCATGCCAACTCTCCCTAGAAAGAAATGTCTTAGTGCATTCAGTCAGCTCCAAAGAACTGAGCCCTTTCCAAGGAGAAAAGAGTAGAAAGAAAAGGAGGGAAAGAAAGGAGAGGGTAGAAGGAAGTCAGTCAGATAGACAGACAGACAGGCGTAACCTTGATAAGCAGACCTGTAGTGCTACAAGCCTCCCCTACATTCTAGCATGCTGGGACACACATGTTGCCTCTCAGGCGCTGATGCTCAACAGTCCCTGGAAGGACTCGTTGTTACTTCCCTGATTCTAAACATGGACAGGTCCTCTTCTGGGAGAGTCTTCAGGGATAGCAGTATATTATCAAGCACATCTTCATCCTTGTGAAGGTACATTTGATTTTTAGCAAGAATCCAAATGCCGTGAAGAACCAAATCTAGTAAATGCACTCAGGATTCAAACAAAGTTTAAATCAAGATGACCCACTCTCTGACGTGGTGAGAAAAAGAAGCGACTTTGAGAGCAGACCATCTGGTTCTTCAAGAAGAGTTCCAGGAACGTGTGAAGAAATGGAAAATATCCCCAGCTTCCTAGGATGGCAGGGCTTGCACATTCTGCTGTGTTTGTTTAAAAACCCAGTCTCTTTTCTTTAGAGATTTGAGCTGGCCATCCACTAAACCAGCTTAGGCTGGCAGGGTGTGTTTGATTTGGCCAATGTAGTGGTTTTATTTTAAAACTGAATTAGAATTTTAAAACCAGGAGATTCCAAGTACAAATTTGTATTTCTGGTCTCCTCTGGAAAATCTGAAGCCCCAGTAAAACTGCTTCCCAGGCCTGTCCAGTTCCTGGAACTGTTTCTGCTCCTCCATGGAGGAGACATTGAGACCAGCTCAAGTCCTTTTTACTGTTTACTACTGTCAGCTCTAAAGTGGCCTTCCAGGTTCTACTCACTCCCTCACAGCTTGCTGGCTCTCTTTGACATCTGCATCAGAATGCAGCACTGCAGGTGTCTACTGAATGGATGGATGTGATCTAGCATGGGTGCCTGTTTGATGGGTGAATGTCTAGCCTCTGGCTCCCACAGGCATGCATGGCCTCTTGAGTCACACTGAGCAGGAAAGATATCTATGTATTCCTGTTTCCATACAACTAATGCAGTGTGTGTTTCTCCCCTCCCCCACATTACCTTGTACCACTGCCATGCTGTTGCATTGTTTTCACAGCAGTCTGGGAAAGCATCCATTCTTCCTCAAGCTTCCCACCTTTGTATGTACTTCTTTGCACTTTATTCATTTATTCTTCTCATCTTACTAAAATAGATTAAAGTTTTGGAGTAAAAAACATCGCCACCAGTCATTTAGCCACCTAGGTCCCCTTCCCTGATAGCAAACATGGTCTCTGGCCTGTCTATACCAAAATACTCCTTGCATAAATGTCTGTGTCCTTCAGTCTCTGTGTGCCTGGGTGTCACATACCCTGTACACTGCTGTGTGCTTAATTGACAAGGTTTCCTAGTAGTTATTCCATGTCTCAAAGTGTTTCCTTGTTTTTAATATTCAAAGTGTCCCATTGGATGAGTGTTCTGTGGGTTATTTACATAGTGACTGATGGCAGATGTTTAAATTTTACAAATTGACTTGTACTGGGATCCTCAGTGATGTGGAAGTTCACAAGAATTGAGATTGCAGGTGGGCTTCTGTGTTGTATGACATAGTAAAAGTTCTTCACTACTTTCAGGCAAGGAGAGGGACCCCTTGGCTTTCCCTTATAGCTTCTATTGATGTGCTTCAATTTTCCTCAACTTGACATTTAGCCAGAGGTAGAATACGAGCTGTGGATCCAACTATAGGGTATTTTCCCCTAGATGGTTTACTCTTTATCTCATCTCCATGAATTGATAGAACCCAGGTCTTAGCACACTGCGAATCTCTACATATTAAATTCTCAGGTAGGCTGCCCATTTTGTACATTGGCACCAGTGTCTGAACATCTATAATGGTCCATCAATCTGCTACCTTCTCACAGCAGCAATAGATGCTGTTTTAATGGTACAGGCATTGTGCTGTGTCCCACTAGCTTACAGGTGAACTTTGTTCCTTCTTCCAGTGTTCTCGAAGTTAATATTGTGTCAAGATGACCTTCATATAACCTCGTTCAGACTGCCAAGCCATCATGACCAAGCAGTGGGCCTCATTCAAATCCATTTTTTCATCACACAAGGAAATCAATACCTTTCTCTCAGCAGACTCTGCTAAGCACTGCCAGTTTAGCATTTCCCCATCTGTGGGAAATGCTCTGCTTTGCCTGGAGAACTCTTCCTTCTCTTTGTTTCCATTGAGTCCTTTACTGATATTTAAGCC
The DNA here is from genome assembly GCF_000001635.26 of Mus musculus. Classification (NCBI taxonomy): domain Eukaryota; kingdom Metazoa; phylum Chordata; class Mammalia; order Rodentia; family Muridae; genus Mus; species Mus musculus. The sequence goes on from NC_000080.6 coordinate 17,908,890, forward strand.
TTTTATATCAGTATCAATAAGCAACGTGATAATTTCTTCTGCAGTGTCTTCCTTAGTATCAGAAATAAGAATTGAGGAAATGTGTTTATTTTCAAATTTTCTGAGAGACTCTTTGGACCTATGAAATCATCCTGCTCTGAAACCATCCAGATTTAGCAGTTTCATGGAGGGAGAGGAGTTCCCTGAACAGTTTTTAAATTTTTCCCTAGGGTTATTGTTCTGTATAATGGTTCCTTTTCTATCTCGCAGTATAATATCTTTAAAAAATAAACTTGGTATATAGTTATCAGCTATTTTGCTCCATCTAATTCTCAATACCAAAAGCAGAGCTGTCCTCGAACTCTTATCTTTGCATGTTTGTCAACTATTTCTCCCTTCCTTAGTTAGTTCATCTGCTGTTTTCTTTTTGCTTTTCCAAAAATCAACTTTGGGATCTTTCTTATCAGCTGCTATAATAATCCCTAGTTCTGTAGACTTTCTGCCTGGGACCTGGGATTTTTATTTCCATTGACTTCTACTGTACTATGATGATTTTTCTACATAAAAATTATATAATTTCCACAAAAATTATATAAGTGTTGGCATGATTTACTGCCAGCTCTGACAGTGTCCCGGCCTCAGAGCTGCTTTGCCACCTATTTAAAACAGTGAGATCTTCATCTACCCCTGTTAATAGAGAATTATTTAGGGGAGAATTTTCCTGCATTGGAAGTAACTTCCCTTCTTCTGGTATGTATATGTTGGCTTATCTTTGTTCCTGTAAAATTTCTGAGTTATTTGTGCTGCAGGAGGATTCCTTGAGCTCAAGGATTTCCTCTTATTTCCAATCTTACAAAATGTCATGGTGTGTTTTACATGATCTTTATCCACTCCAGTTGAGGGACATCTGGGCTGTTTTCTGTATCTGGCTTTTATGAATAAAGCTGCTGTGGACATAGTCAAGCAAGTGTCCTTGTGATAAGATGGAACCGCCTTATATCGCCAAACTGTGGTCATGCTTTATAATTATTCTTTCTTTTCCGCATTCTACAATCCCCTTTTCAAGTGAAAAGTTTTGTTTACAACTCTAGACTAATACTATTGTGATTATTCTGATATTACTTTATATTTATTTAATCTTTTAAGGACAGAGCATTATTTGGCTTCCATTTTGTTTTTCCTTGAATTCCTATTTTATTTAACTTCATAACTTATTTAGCTTCATAACTTTTACTTGGTGTTTAATTATTCATAATGCCTCTTCTGTTTTACATGTGAGCAATAACTTTAAGCTTAATTAAACATTGGATGCACAGCAGTCCGTACTACCATAAGTTAATCTGAGATCTCAAAGTTGAAGACTTCTTATGACACACAGTTTGTTGCTAGCAGGTGTGCCTATGAACGAGGGAGAACAGCCTGTATACAATGCCTGGGTGCTTCATTCATGTGCTGAGTGCCTGGGTGCTTCATCCATGTGCTGAGTGCCTGTGTGCTTCATCCATGTGCTGTGTTCCTGGGTACTTTATCCATGTGCTGCCTGCCTGGGTACACCATCCATGTGCTGCCTGCCTGGATACTTCATGCATGTGTTATGTGCCTGGGTACTTCATCCATGTGTTGCCTGCCTGGGTGCTTCATCCATGTGCTGAGTGTCTGGGTGCTTCATCCATGTGCTGAGTGCCTGGGTACTTCATCCATGTGCTATGTGCCTGGGTGCTTCATCCATGTGCTGAGTGTCTGGGTGCTTCATGTGCTGAGTGCCTGGGTGCTTCATCCATGTGCTGAGTTCCTGGGTGCTTCATCCATGTGCTGAGTGCCTGGGTGCTTCATCCATGTGCTGAGTTCCTGGGTGCTTCATCCATGTGCTGAGTGCCTGGGTGCTTCATCCATGTGCTGAGTGCCTGGGTGCTTCATCCATGTGCTGTGTTCCTGGGTGCTTTATCCATGTGCTGCCTGCCTGGGTACTTCATGCATGTGTTGTGTGCCTGGGTACTTCATCCGTGTGCTGCCTGCCTGGGTGCTTCATCCATGTGCTGAGTGCCTGGGTGCTTCATCCATGTGCTGAGTGCCTGGGTACTTCATCCATGTGCTATGTGCCTGGGTGCTTCATCCATGTGCTGAGTGCCTGGGTGCTTCATCCATGTGCTGAGTGCCCGGGTGCTTGTTACTACTTCTTTCTGGAGATTGGTTCTTTGAGCAGTAAGTTTTGTGAGATGGGGACAGTCCTATCTTATTTCTATAACCGTGATGTCACACTTTGGTTTGTCCATGTCCTCTGTGTAAGCTCTTCCAGGAGTGGTATATTGACTAGTTTTCTACTGCTGTGACAAAATCCTATGACCAAGAGCAGCTTAAGGATGAGTTTATTTTGACCTAGAGAGGTAGAACCCATCATGGTGGGAAAGGCAGGGCAACAGGCAGGCATGGTAGCAGAAGCAGGAAGCCTGCTGACCACATCCCCTTGAATGCACAAGAAGCAGAGAGTGAACCGAGGGCGGAACCAGGCTATAAATCCTCAAGGCTTGACTTTGATGATGTAACTCCTCCACCAAAGCTGTTAACCTCGTAAAGGTCTATAACTTACCCACAAAAGCACCACAAACTGGAGAAGTGAGTGTCCAAACACTTGAGCCTACTGGGGACTTTCTTATTTAAACTACAGGGAAGGAGAAAAGGAGGGAGGGAGGGACAAACAAGAGAAATAAAATGCTCAATGCATTTTGCAGATCAGGGTAATTAGCACAAGCACTTGGGCCACATTTCTGCCCAAACCTGTCACTCTTCATGGTGCAAACAAGTTCCCATTCCTTCAGGGTTTGTCACTGCCTCTTGCCAAGAGCCAGCTCATAATGTACAAGGAGCTCCTCCTGTATATGCACAGGTTTTCTTATGAACTTTATAATCTAAATCAAGATGCAAAGTAGACATGCCAGAGGAAGGACCCTGTCTCCTTGTCCTAGGTTGTGTTTCTGGGTCAGAAAGATCCTGTCCCAGAGAGGAAAAGTTTCCTGTGACAAAGCAAGGTCACAGTAGTCTTGGATTTAAAATAATGTTGTTATGAGAAATCTCTCAAAGACCAAATGTTACTTAAGAATAATTGTTTTAAAATATCTAGACATACATAACAGAAAAGGCACATAGTCTCAGATGTCGGAAGTTAACTAGTACAGAGTTTGTATTACTTTTATCCTTTGTACTTTCTATGTGTACAAACATTTACAAAGTAAACACATTTTATATCAAAGGAAATAATTTGTAAAAGTTGGATAGTGGGACCTGAGAGATAGCTCAGTAGGTAAAGTGCTTGCTGCATAATCGAGAGGCCCTGAGTTTGGGTCCCCAGAAACTATATATGGCTTGACACAGTAGCATTTGTCTGTAATTCCAGTGTTCCTGTGGAAAGATGTGAGGTGAAAAAAGGAAGGGCCATGAAATCTAAAGAGTGAGTTAGTCTGACTTCTGCAGCAAAAACAAGAAGTCTGTCTCCGACAAGATGGGAGGTTATCCTCTGACCTCCATACAGGCTATGCGTGATGTGAGTCTGAACCCATGACATGTATATTCACACACTTTTAAAAAATAGGACAATAATTTCCCTCTACTGCCCTTTGATTGGAGGTTACTGTTCTCCATATGTGCTTAGCTCTGAGATGGAAGTTATTTAAGTTTCTTGAACTGCGAAGAGGCAGGCTTTGACTGGAGCAGTGGTGTTGCTCCAGGGTAAGTACAATGGTACAATTGAAAGCACTCGTCTATTTTTACAAGCAGGCTGCCAATATGCAACTCTCAGGCTCCAGAGAGACACACAACGTAACTCTAACTCACGGAAACAGGGATTTGATACAGAGAATTGGTTGTGATGTAGGTGTTGGAACACTGAGGAAATAAAAGGAACACTATGGAACTTGGTGACAAGAAGCAGCTTGCTATCCTTGCAGTTGAGAAATGGAGAGAGCAGACAGTATTGCTGAAATCCAGGAACTCAGAGGAGCAGTCAGAGAAGTAGGTGTCATAGCTGCTGGAACTGCTGCGAGACAGTAGAGAATGGGAAATATAAGAGGAACAGCTGCTCCAGCCGACAGCCAGGGCCAGAGGACACTCACCTCAGAGCCCTTTGTCAAGGTTCTCTGAGGAATGGCTTGCCAAGTGGTAGCCCGAAATTTCAGAATAGAGCAGGGTAGATTTGTTACTAATGGGCAACAACCAACCATGTGGCAGTCAGCTTTGGGATAGGAAGTGAGGAGTTTATAGCTGCTGCCACCTCTGTCCCCTGTGCCAGACCAAACCTCTCCTGTGAACAACTACTGATGCCCTAGATTTGCAGATATCATCTCCAGAACATGTCCTTTATTGTGGGTCTATTCATTTCAGCTGCCTCCAGTGCTGCCAATGTGTGATTGGTCCAAAAGCATCTAAGGGGTTGGGACTGAGGGCCAGTCTGTTTTCGAATTCTCCTACCCAGCCAGTTCATGGGAAAAGTTTATTCTCATGAACTTGACCCCAAAATAATAGGAATAATATTGTCAATCAAATGGAGCAGCAGTTATTAATAGAATGTCTGGTTTTATGAATAATCATGTAACCTTCGCTGAACTCAGAAATGTCTCATGTCTGTCAAGACATGTTTTCCTATCTCCTAAGTAAGATGTGTCTCACTGGCACAAAGTTGGCTGTATGGATTTTCAGATTCATCAAGGATGAACTTTTGAAATGCTTTGTGTTACACGACCAAATCTTGTGTTATACATACTAAATTTTCAGCAGTTTGCTATTTTATTCTTGATAGAGAATTTATGTTTTTAAAATCTGATGTATTGTCAGGGTGGTGGTGGCGCAGGCCTTTAATCCCAACACGGGAGGCAGAGGCAGGTGGATTTCTGAGTTTGAGGCCAGCCTGGACTACAAAGTGAGTTCCTGGACAGCCAGGGCTACACAGAGAAACCCTGTCTCAAAAAAACCAAAAAAAAAATCTGATGTATTATTAGATTATTGTTATGTTTTAATCTTCATAGCTATCGACATTAGGAGTTATTTATTAAGATCCTTCACTCAGAGCTGATGAGATGGATCAGTGGGTAAGAGTGCTTGCTGATTTTACCACAAAGCCAAGAGCCACAGTCATTCTAGCTGTCCTCGGATTTGGAGTTCAAGTGTTAGCTCCAGCTCCACACCTGTGCATCCTGTATGGACTTTGAATTGTGTCTTCGGTGTTTTAGATCCTAGCTGATTCCACTTCCTTCAGGAACCTTTTTTTTTTTCCTTTCTTTCAAATCACAAGGATTTTCTCCCCTGTAAAATCAATGGTCTATGTTTCTACAGCAGAAAAAGTAAAAAACATGAGTTGATGGTCAGGGGCCAGTGATGTTCGGGTCCACTGTCCTTCACACAGTAAAACAGGAGAGCAAGTCCCACGTACAGGAAACTTGACTCCAGAGATGTTAGGAGTGGGGCAATCCAAATCACACTCATAACAAAGATTATCCTACAAGCAAAACTGTATTTTGAGGACAAGCAGCAGCTGCAGAAAAAGCACTGATTTGGGTATTCTTCCACGGTTTCCATGGTTGAGGTCCCAGCTGAGACCTGCAGCAATACTTGTCAATCACTGTGCCACTGGCTACCCTTTCCTATCATCTTGAAATGATTAGTGTTCCAGCCATCACTCTTTCCTAATGTTGTCAACTCATTTTAAAGAAGCCATCTCACCCTGATACTATCATATTATATGCTATGGGCGTGCCTTTCCAAATCCTAACCTTTCAGCTGATACATTAAGTCAGGCACACTTTGAATGATTAGCAGGGCCACTTCCTCCAGGTAACAGAGTCACCAGAAGATACCTTTGTCTCTAATGCCTGGCCCTCAGGTCACAAGCGTCCATTGTCAACAGGTGTGAGAGAAACACCAGCCACTTGCTGGGCACTTCCTGGGTGCCTGTGAGCTCATAGTGCAAGGTAAATGCTGTCTCCTTTAGAACAACTAGATCCATGGTAAGAAAATAAACTATATCTGCAGATATACTTGCAAATGTCTAGACTGCATAGTCAAAATGCTTTTAGAACAGTTATCTATGTTCTACAGAACTCACATCCTGAAAGACCCTCAGTGCACAGCATGGCCAAGCTTCATGTGACGACTGTGCAGGCGATGTGGTAGGGACCCTGGAACTCAACAAGGGTCTATCTTTTGTAATATCTGGTGTGTTTGCTATTTGGAAATAATGAAGGGTGACTTGTTTTGAGTGATCTTTGCCTTCCACACTTCTGATAATGTTCTAGTTACAACCATCCTGCTTGGGTGTGTCCTGTCACCCCCAAAAGGCATTGCTTGTTAGAAGAGAGGCCATGATTTGTTAGAAGTCATGATTTGCTGGTGTCAACATACCACCCACCCAAGGCACTTGCACGTGGCTCACTTCTCAGGAGCACTGAGTCTTCTCTTTCCTTGCCTCACTAACAAATGCGGAAGGACAAGGTTCTCAGTCTTTCCTGACCTCTGCTCTATCAAACAACTCTGACCTTCCATCCCTTCCAGTGTGGAGGTTATGGTGTTAAAGTGCTATGTTCCCCTCAGAGTCTTCAGTGTCTGATCGCCCTGACTGTGCAGTGCAGCTCCCAACCTAGGGAGTCTCTGGTAAGACCACTGAGGTTCTGGCTCAGCCGGTCCCTCAGTCCTCTCAAGCATGGGTCAATATTCTGAGCAAAGCAGACAAAAGACTGTCTTTTTGGGTTGCTTATCAGGTTTGCTACTGAGTTTCAAGAGTATGAACATGACTCCTTTGAGCTGTTTCACTCTAACTGCAGCTTGCTGCTCTCCCTTGTGTGTTCTTAGATGACCACAGCATCAGTGAGTTGGAAGAAGACTCACAGGGCTAAGGGCCAGGCAGCATCCTGGTTCCCAACTGTAGACAGATGGGCTTCTGTAATGCACGGGACAATGAGCCATCAGTACACGGTGAATGATGTCCTTGGAGCTGGAGGTATTCCTGGCATTCTGTACTTAGAAGTGTCAAATCTAGGCTCTGACAACCTGAATTTTGTCCTCACATGATTGAAAGAGAACTGACCCTTGCAAGGGGTCTGCTGACCTCCAAACATACACCGAGGGGTGGGGGTTCATACACACACAACTGTACATTCACAGATACACATCAAATAGTAAATACACAAACAAACAAATATAATTTTAAAGTCTCAAATCTATACAAAGTTCATTTCCAAACAGAGATTGCCTAAAGTTCTAAAACTAACTAAACGAATGAATAAAAGTTCACAAGAGGTGTGCAAATTTAAGGAAGGCTATCAGGACAAATCACTCTTGAATTGCATTGTTATCAACAAATGGATGTTTGTCTGGCAGCAGAGATGATTCGGAAAGCTCTCCCTTCCTCACTGTGGGACCCGGGCCAGAGACAATCCATGTTTCTGGTTCAGCTTTAGATTTCACACTGTGTAGGATATTCAGGATAAGAGTGAATTTAAACTATTGTAATCTGTGTAATACAGTTCACCCTTTAAAAGGTCAATGGATTTCAGTAAATTTTCAGAGTCATGTGGCCATCACCATAACCTCCCTTTAGGACATTTTTCTCAGTCCTAAAGGAACCTGCTTGGCCACCAATGGTCACTCTTTCCACAAGCCATACCAGCCAGCCACAGACAACCATACCCTCATTTCTAACTCTGGAAGTATAGTTTTATAGTTAGATGTTGCCTGCAATACCTAGTAACTAAAATCACATGGTAAATATTGTCCTCAAAACTTGTGATTTATGATGACATTCATTTCCTTCCTATATTCTCAGCTTCCCTCCCTGCATCCAGCACCCACCTTTCCCACCAAATATGGCCACAATTCTTCATTTAACAATTATTTATTCAGGGCCTGCTATGTCCTACAACCTGTGTGAACTCGTGGGGTCACTCATGACTCAGAGCTGACTTCCTAACAGAGGATATGGCATGATTCCCAGAAGATACTGAGTCCTTGGAAAGGAGGGTATCAGGAAGTTAGCACCCAGGGTGAACTGTCACAGCGCATCTGGAGCATTTGAGGGAAGCTCCAAGGAGGTGGGGTACACAAGACTTAATGGAGGCAAGGACCCAAGCAGGTCCTAACCCAGAAAACATTTGAGCAGAGGACATGTTTGATGAATAACAAGGATGCTGGTAAGGCCCAAGTGCAGTGAGAACACAGTGGGACAAAGGGGACAGATGTGGATGTCACATCTGGTTTTGAGCAGAGAGGTTATGTGAGCTGAATTTTATTCTAATAGCACCACTCTGACTGCCATGATGAGGGGCAACAAAAACTGATTCAGGGACTATGGTCTCCTAGTATCCGAGCACTTCCAGAGTGTGTGCAATGGCCTGCATTCAATTCCCAGCACTTTAAGATAGAGGGACTCCCCTGCACAGTATATGGAAGGCCACCCTGGGGCAGTAGTCTTTAGCTCTGGCTGGGCACTTCAGCAGTGCTGGGAAGCCTTACAAAACTGGCTGGGTTACAGAATGCTAATTGCTAGGGCTACAGGATGAACACTGGGATTTTTCAAAGCTGTCTGAAGGCTGTGTGTGTGTGTGTGTGTGTGTGTGTGTGTGTGTGTGTGTGTTTTCACCCTACATTGACCACTAGAGCTTTGGAGCATTGAAGAGTCCCATTGATTGGACTTTGCAACTAGGAAAACAAAACCCCACAGATGACCTTGGCTGCGCATTGGCAAAACTATGCCTGGAAGTGGCCAGAGATGGCATGGCTGTAACAGTGGCTGAGCTAGGGGACAGTGCTTCAGACAGCTATAAACTGGGTGGGCCCTAGCCAAAGCTCACCAGTCAAGCCAGCCATGATGTTCATTCTGTCGTTTGGCTGAGTCCAATGTAAACTTCTGGGTGTGAGAAAGCTTTTCTCACACTTAAGAAAGGGTCTGCTGCTTGCATTGATACACAACAGAAGATTAAGACCAAGCTGGTGTGTGATTCAGTTTTTAAGAATAATTGTGACAGTAGCCAGGCATTGTGCATGCATCTGCTGATTAAAAGTGAATGAATGAATGAACGAATGAATGGGGTTTGGACTGGTCTTATCCTGGTCAAATGGCTTAAAGACCATATAATATTTCACAATGTCTTATTTGTGAGAGGCTTTAAATAAGCTCAAGGGGGTGGGGAGCCTGGGGCTGCATATCTGAACTGTTGGCATTTCTGAGAGATGAATAGAACAGTATTATGTCGTATCTGCATAAACAGAGCTGGGAGTGGGGGAAAAACTTCTTGGAGCCATGAGCTGAGCATGATTCAGCAATCTCGGTGTATTGTTCAAAAAAATAAAAGCCCACTAGGAGTGTGGAATGTAAATACCAGGCTGAAGTGCCCTTCCCCAGCAGGAAACAGACACTAGCTAAACCATTGCATCTTTTTTTCTTTTTTTCTTTTTTTTCTTTCTTAAACTGAAGGGAATGTAAAAAAAAAAAAAAAATCTTGGAGAGGATTTAGGGGAAGCAGTAATGCCCCATTAGCAATGAGCAGATGATTTACACACCACACACACACACACACACACACACACACACACACACACACACACACACAGAGGCAGCCTCTCACAAGTCTTAGTCCAGTGAGCAGGAGGCAAAGCCTCTCCAGTGTCAGTGAATACCCAGAGTTACCTGGACTTCTACTGCGTGTAATGGTTAGTATGTCTGACAACTAGGTTCTGTAATGTTTTAGAATCTTTGTCACAGCCTGCACATGTGACAGGAGCTCAGGAAGCTATTGAATGATAACTAAACCTTGTTTGCTCTCAAGATGGCCTCTTGAGAGTGTGGCCAGAACATCCAACATGGTTTCTTACTTCCTGTGCCCCAGTATCAAGTATCATGGGCCCACCTAGCAGAATAAATCTTCCAGGTTAAATTACGGACTCTTAAGCTCACAGAGTGACACATCAATAAAGAAGACATTAGTCACTCCTTGTACTTTTCATTGTGGTGGCCACAATTCCCAAACTCTAAACCCAGGTTCTCTCCAGGATGCCAGATAACCACAGCCACAGCCATGGCTGTTCGGTATGAACTGCGGTTCTTAGGCTGTGTGTATTGGATTACTACACAGAACATTTAAGTATTTATTCTGGTCTGGGGTCATGGTGGAAAAAATATATTGAGGCACTGAATGCCATGCACTGAGGCATGAGGGCCTCTTGATGGTATCACCATCCCCAGGTCATTTCTACACAGGCTTTACAGTAGGACCAGAAAAATCAAACCAGCACTTACTAAACTTGAACATCCAGGGAAAAAAGTAACAGAAAATTATGTCTCCAAGTACCTTCCAAAAGCTTCTTTCCCTTCTAAGCTACCTCCCCATCCTCATCCCAGCTCCACCCATCCCAGCCCCACCCATCCCAGATCCACACATCTGCAGCTTCCCCTTTTAATCCTTAAACAACTCTCTCAGTGTTAAAATAATAACCTAATTCCCATTTAGAATTCCAGGTTTGTTTGTTTGTTTTTTCCATGATTTAACCCAGTAGACTAACAAAAATTTGAACCTAATAATTACTTTGACACATTACTGAAAATTATCCAGATAACAGGTTGTTGAAAGTCAACAGGCAATGAGACATAAGACCTTGTCGAGAGCCAATGAATTTGCTAGTAAGTGAATGACTAAATCGCCAAGCACTATCAAACATGGGTCCAGTAGAAGGGCCAGAGACTATAGATTTCAGATATATTTTTTGAAGATGTTATACTAGGGATTGAACCCAGGGCTTTCTGCATACTACAGCTGCTCTTCAAATGATATCATAACTAGCTTTTGTTTCTGTTTTTGTTTGGAGGGGGTGGGGAGTCAGGAGGGGATGGAGTCTCACTATGGGGTAGAAGCCAGACTGGAATTCAGGATTTCTCTGCCTTGGCCCCAAGCATGTTGGGATTATAGGCAAGTGTAGCCATAGCCATGCTGTCTGAAGTCTTCCCACAGGAATATTGCAAGTCAGTCCTGCCTCAGTTTACCTTTTACATTTAAGAAATAGATAACAACTGTATTCATAGGATAAATTTTTCATCTTCAGGGAATTTTCAGAGCAAGGCTGCTTCCCCCTTAAGAAGATGTTATTTTTATCTCTCAGTTTAAAACCTACAGGTGCTCCCAGTGGCTTCTGGCATAGCAGAGCCTGCATTCAGATCTGCAAATACCATATCCATGATATAAGAACAAATATGGATTGATTTCTTTGCTGGAGATTATAATTCTCTCAGGTACTTCAGTCTATTCTTCCAAAGCACTCTAGAGGTGGGGACAGGAGTGGAGCTGTTTGTAGCTACTTATTTCACCATCAAACACCTTTAGAAATCAATGATAAAGCACAAAACTCTGTGCAAGCCCTTTGTTTTCCATTCCTGTTTGATATTTTTCACACTTGTGCCTCCTTGAGTCACCTAACCACAATTACACAATTACACAATTACAGGCTTCTGACAGAGCTGCGTGGTACTTTCATTCCTCTGGAGTTATTGAATTCCAACATGATGAATGTGCTTCCAGACCACCACCCACTACCCCCACCCCACCCCCACACTGGTGTCCTGTGCATTTGCTATTTACTAAAGTTCTCCTTGGCTTGGCAGGGGGACAGTTCCCTACTGACCACCTGGTGGCAGTAAAAGAAGTTTGAGGATCCTACAACTCACTGGTGGCCTACACAGTCCTTGTCCTTGAGAGTCACTATCTAGCCCACCTCTCTGCTCCCTAAGGAGCCTGATGAGTGTCCATGTAGAGAAAGGTCTGTGAGAAGAGGAGGCACTGTGAGTGCTGTGCGTGACAAGCGTGTGCCCCCCTAATCAGCCTCAGAAACTTGAACTGGTCCCTGATTTCTCTATCCCTGTGTTATTTGACTAAGTGTCCCATGTTTCAATCTGTGCAATGGTGCATTTCATGCAGCAGATGGTCTTATAATGACTGTCTTCTTTGTTTGCTTAGATTGTTTAAAAGCCTACTCTGACCCCAAGAGTTTCACTTCTACACTGTTGACCTAGTTCTCAAGGCAGAAATAGAAATTTTATCAGACTGTACCCAAGCCCTCCACCATGTAATGGGAGCAACTGCCACAGGCTTCAGGACACTTAACACAGTAACTGGTGAAACAGACCTTATCCCATCATAGAAATGGTCTCCTGGCTCTCTTCAGTCTCCCTGTCTGTTAGAAGCAGCAGAACCCATGCTCCTTCCCACATGCAATGGAAACATTGCCTATGAGGGACCAGGAAAACAAGGGAAGGTCAAGGAAAGGAAAAAGGCAGCATTTGACATAGGCACAGGTTAGAGTAGAGTCTAGCAGGGTCTGGGGATTTTGCTCACTGGGGGAGCACTTATGCAGCACTTGGTACTATGCACAATCACTTATAATAGAGATGAGCCCTAGAATGAGATAGTTGATCATGATGGTACATTCTTATAATCTTATCACTCAGAAGACAAAGGCAGGGGGACCACCACAAGCTCAAGGCCAACCTGAGCTATATAGGAAGACTTTAACACCTTCATCTTCTTGTGAACAACCATTAGCCACAGCAAGTGAATCTTCATTGCAACCACAGACACTGTTGCCTTATTGAAGGAAAACACTTGACTGCTGCAAACCTGAAAGCTTTGCCCTTCCATAGCCCTTTCCCTGCTGTGGGGCTGAGCCTCCCATCATTCCCAGCACAGGAACTGAAATTGCTTCTGTCTGAGAGTTGCCATTGGACAAAACTTATGGAGCCTAAACAGTCAGCCGTCATCAATGTTGCTTGAGTGTCTGACAAGTGATGGCTGGCCTTTGCAGCAGAAGAACTACCCACTTCAGGGGTGCCTATCAAGGGTTCAGAATAAAGTGGAAGCACTCCCTCACTGGAGCTGGAGTTCTTGAGACTTCAGAACTTTTGTCTCTCTGCAAAAAGTAGGTCCAAATGAAAGTTCTTAGCTACAGTCCAGGAATGGTGGTACATGCTTGTAATAACAAGCATTCAGAAGACTGAGGCAGGAGGATTGCAAGTTAAAGACTAACCCTGAACTACAAAATTAAGACCCTGAATAAACTATTCCTCAATATGTTGGCCCAGAATGCATTGTGTAGTCCAGGCTGGCTTCAGATTCATTGAAATACTCCTGTCTCAGCCTCTTGACTGCTGGGTTTTCAGGCATGAACTGGGTTTTCATGCCTTGTTGAGAGAGTTTATAAGAAAGCAAACTCTTCTCTGACCCATGAACAATGGGAATGGTAAAACATGATATCCAGAAGTGATGGTTCTGGGTGATGCTGGTTCTTAGTCTCTCATCAATATAGCTGTCCTGGCTAGCACTCAGTACCTGATACTTTCGCCTCCATGCTCCACCTCACAAAAGCTTTCACTCTGCTCATCCCTTCCAGGCATCATTTGGCTTGATTTAACTCTGGGTCACCTTTTCCTGTGACCCCCCAAAACTGCTGAGCTCCAGACCCATGCACGACTCTGGAGAAGACCATCCGCAGGGAATCATGTGATGAGGTGATACTGAAGTTCGGGGACAAGTGATACCTGACATGTTGTGAGATACAGTACTGAAGTCGCCCGTGAAATTCTTGAGCTCAGAGTTGAGGAGATAGCGCAGTGGTTAAGCACTTGCTGCACAGTCATGAGGACATGAATTCAGATCCCCAGTAACCAAGGCAATGCCAGATGCTCATGGTGCTCTGCCAGTAATTACAGCCTTGAAAGTCAGAGACAGGATTCCTAAACAGGTTAGCAGTGCTAGCCATTGAACGAGCTCTGGGTTTAACATAGAAGAGTAATCAAAGAGTATTCCCTATCATCAACCTCAGTTACACACACACACACACACACACACACACACACACACACACGGGAAAATAAATCTAGAGCTCATTGTAACAAACAATACAACATGCTAAGTACTACTAAAGTACTAGCAGTACAGCATTAACAGTATAATAACAGTAATGCCATTTAATGATACCACATGACACAATATTGCTGATACTGCACTACAAAAGCTACTATCACCGAAGAAAAGGGTGCTCAGCAGCACTAGCAGGGAGGTTAGCTCTGACTCCATGGTGTTGCTCCCAGTTTTAGGAACTTTACTAAGGTTGTTTTCTTGCTCCTAGTCTGTTCTTCTCTCAGGTTACAGGTCTGTACTGTCTATGCCCAGTCAGTCAAAATTTTGAAGATAAAGAAACGTTTAAATTAATGGTGTCACAAGATTGCAGCTGGGATTTAATGGCTCCAATAAGGAGATTAAAAAGAAAAACAATCTACTGTGCCACACTGAGGTTACTGTGTGAAGCTGGGAGCTGTCAATCAGGTGGCAACTGTGTTGGAATCTCCTCTGTGTGAAAGAGGGCGGGTTTGCTAAAGGTCACCAAGGAAGAGTTGAGAGTAGACGGGGTGTGGGGCAGAGCTGTAAGAGTTCATTTCCTGGTCTCTCAGATGGCGGCTCAGGTGGCATGTGTCCTGTATGTCATGACAGTTTCCCTTTACTGCGCATTATCCGGCGCAGATTTGTGTAGGCATGTTCTGCTTGGTGGGGTAGAGAGGGAAGTAAGAGGAGCAGGAGGAGCCTATGTGTACTAAAGACTCTTATCTGTGTGTACCAGCTGCCTGTGTGAATGGAAGGACTTTGACCTGTGTGTGCCAGCTGCCTGTGTGTACTAAAGACTTATCTGTGTGTACTAGCTGCCTGTGTGCATCCCTCAGCACCCCTTTCTAGCCTGTAGGCATCTGGCATTGACCCTGGGCCTCCTCCCCCTCCAGAGTGTCAGTCTTTCATTTGCTCATTAGATTTCATAAGTGAATTGGGGAAGGCAGAAAGCAGCTCTGACAAGAGGTGAAGTTATAGATGGGCGGGTGAGGGAGTTAGTTTTTAAGAACATGATGTCTAAGATGTGAATCACCTTGAATCTTGTTCAAAGTACCATCAAGACTGAGGCTGCTCTTCTACAGCATGCACTTTGAGAAGTTCTGCATTGGAGATGCTCAAACATCTCAGTCACTAGTAGGAAAATGAAATGGTCCATCCATAGTTTGGCTGATCTCTTAAAAACAAACCAAGAAAAAAAAACAATGTTTTAAAAGCATAATTATAGAATGAAGTCAGAGGTGAAAATAAAGGCTTCACTACCTTGTGTGTGCCATAACCACCCAGTTCTAAGTTAGAGTGAGCAATCTTGATTCAAGTTCACCAAAACATAATAAACTTTGGAACATTAAAAACAAATTAAGTCAGATGGGGTTAGAAAGAATGTAAGAGCTGGAGGATGGAAGGAGTGCTGAGGATAGGGAGGGGTGCTGGAGGATGGGGAGGGGTTCTGGAAGATGGAAGGAGTGCTGAGGATAGGGAGGGGTGCTGGAGGATGGGGAGGGGTTCTGGAGGATGGAAGGAGTGCTGAGGATAGGGAGGGGTTCTGGAGGAGAGGGAGGGATTCTAGAGGATGAGGAGGAGTGCTGAGGATAGGGAGGGGTGCTGGAGGATAGGGAGGGGTTCTGGAGGATGGAAGGAGTGCTGAGGATAGGGAGGGGTGCTGGAGGATGGGGAGGGGTTCTGGAGGATAGGGAGGGGTTCTAGAGGATGAGGAGGAGTGCTGAGGATAGGGAGGGGTGCTAGAGGATAGGGAGGGGTTCTGGAGGATGGAAGGAGTGCTGAGGATAGGGAGGGGTGCTGGAGGATAGGGAGGGGTTCTGGAGGATGGAAGGAGTGCTGAGGATAGGGAGGGGTGCTGGAGGATGGGGAGGGGTTCTGGAGGATAGGGAGGGGTTCAGGAGAATGAGGAGGAGTGCTGGAGGGTAGGGAGGAGTGCTGGAGGATGGGTGAGTTCTGGAGGATTGGGGTAGTGGTCAAGAATGGGGAGGTGTGCTGTGGGGATGAGTAGATAATCTGTATGGTTAGAGAAGAGTGCTGGAGACTAGGGAGGAGTGCTGTGAGGATAGGGAGGAATGCTGTAAGGAGTCTTCTAAACTCGTGAACTCACGGCAGTTATGGTGACTTGCACAAATCATAGCCAGCAAGATCAGTCAACATGCCAGCAGGCAGCGC
Source organism: Mus musculus (assembly GCF_000001635.26). Classification (NCBI taxonomy): domain Eukaryota; kingdom Metazoa; phylum Chordata; class Mammalia; order Rodentia; family Muridae; genus Mus; species Mus musculus. The sequence goes on from NC_000080.6 coordinate 17,924,945, forward strand.
TGAAAGAAAGAGAGAAGGGAAGGAAGGAAGGAAGGAAGGAAGGGAGGGAGGGAGGAAGGAAGGAAGGAAGGAAGGAAGGAAGGAAGGAAGGAAGGAAGGAAGGAAGGAAGGAAGGAAGGAAGGGAGGAAGGAAGGAAGGAAGAAAGGAAGGAAGGAAGGAAGGAAGGAAGGAAGGAAGGAAGGAAGGAAGGAAGGAAGGAAAAGAGAGAAGGGAAGGAAGGAAGGAAGGAAGGAAGGGAGGGAGGGAGGGAGGGAGGGAGGGAGGGAGGGAGGGAGGGAGGGGGGAGGGAGGGAGGAAGGAAGGAAGAAAGGAAGGGAGGGGGGAAGGAAGGAAGAAAGGAAGGAAGGAAGGAAGGAAGGAAGGAAGGAAGGAAGGAAGGAAGGAAGGAAGGAAAAGACATAAACATGAAGAGGGAAGGGGCATATGTTAGGGTAAGTGGGAATGTTGTTGAAGAACAAATAAAATATGTTTAATAAGTAAGTGAAATCCTGGCACTCAGGAGGCAGAGGCAGGAAGATCTCTGTGAGTTTGAAGCCAGCCTTGTCCACATCGCAAGTTCCAGGCCTGCCAGTGCCACATAGTAAGACCCCATCTCTAAAAAGAAGTCAAGTGCAGATTTTAATGTATGCATGCTATTTTGTCTCTTTTAGGGAATGCCAGTACAGAAGATGACCCAGCATGACTACTAACCTATGACTCCTAACAGTATGACAGGTATCTTTGTGTCCTTTCCTGATTTACACTGTGTGTCTTCATCTGTGTACACACAAAGTGGAGTTCTGGGGTTCTAAAGCCAACCTGAGAATCTTAGCAGCAATTATTTCTAAGCTATTAAGTATTATTACTCTCTCTTCCTCAGAAATGATGTCATTGCCAGGAGGATGACCTAGGGGAGATGCTAATTTCAGTGAAATGCTAGTGTTCAGTCCTCCTATGATCACCCCTATGCCCTGAACTCATTATTCTTCCAAGTCTTACAGATTCACATAACAAATGGTTCTGCAGCCTTAGTGACCACAAGTCATTATATCTTCCCCCAATGAGAACTGCCTGTTCCAGCAACAGTAAATACAAATGCAATGTGTGGAAATCACATATGGCATAAGTGAGCTATGAGACTCCTAGCAGGGCCAGAGAGAGCCAGACACACCCGACAAGCTGCCATTGCTAAGTTCCCTATGCATACGTAGGGTCCAGGCACTGAGCAAATACCAAAGGTGGAAAAGGTTAGGTATAAGCAGGCCCAGTGCACTCTGGTTCTCCCTGAGGCTAACCACCCTTGATTATCAATGACCACTGGAAAGACGGCACAAAGGCAAGGACACCCACAGATTTTGAATTAGAAACATATGTTGGAAAAGTAAATTTTTAAGTGAAACATCCAAATTTTAAAATATCTACATTTAACTTCGGAACTATCAAAGATTCATGGACCAAAATGTGTCTGCTGACCAAAATCAACCCATGAGTTCTCAGAGCAGGGCAAGGACTCTCTACCTTCCAGCTTAATTCCAAGCCAATGTCTGACCTCTTAGTTGCTATGGCAGCAGGGAGAATGCCCATACTCCTCTGCACATCATAAAACAGTCTGGCTTTCGGGATTTGTTCATGCCACTCCCCCACCCTAGAATGGACCAAATAGCCAGTCAGTTCCTTTGAGAGTCCATTCTCTAATACACCTGAGAACCCAAAGCAACTGTGATCAAACCATTATCAACAAAGCATCGCACCCTGCCTCCCTACCCATCAGGGCTTGAACTCTTGATTTGACAAAAGATAGAGCACCTGGGCAAACCGGAATGGCTTGCACTGTTGGAATAAGGGCTCAGAATTACACGCCCTCTCCACAGGTTACTTCATGTCAGAAAACACCACTCCCCCTTCTGTTCCACTGACAACAAGGTCAGGTTCTTCTTCACTCGTGTCACCCACTTCCATGCAGAAACCATGAGGTGGGAAATTATTGTGACTCCATCTCAGCCACAGCCTCCACGTGCCCAAGGATCTAAAAGGCAGCCCTGGGCAGAAAGTGTGACAATCTCTGTCTCTGTTCCTACATCTATGTGAAAGCACACAGGCAACAGACAGCAAGTCATAGCACTGCAAACAGGGATGCTGTTCCTGTCGGAGAAAGTCCGAATGGTCTCGTGAGGTACATGGCAATAGCCCTGTATTCCACCATGAGTTGCCCATGAAGATGCTCCCAAAGGAAGAGACTCTAGAGAACCTACATCCTGAGACATAGAAATAGCAATATTTAATGTGAACGTGGATAATATTTGCTTGCTGTGGGAGGCAGATATGTAGTGACCATTCATCCATGTGCCTCTAGAACAAAAATTGGCAATATTGGTTGATTGTTGCATGGTTGGTTGATTGATTAAGGATTCATCTGATCTCTGGTTATAAAAGGTAGTAAATAGATATTCTGCTTCTATAATCCATTCAGTGTCTTGTCATGGGTCCCCCCATCCTGACACTACAGCATGAAGAGACTTCAACTGTACATTACTAAGTAGGCTTGACTGTTTTCTAGTGAAGGTGGAAGGCCAGTTTTGGCGATGGGCTGTCTTTGCTGGTCTTCTCTGTAGAGTCCCCAGGAGGCCTGGAGGATTTCTCTAGCTTCAGCTCACACCAGTGCTGAGCAGAACCTGAAGCTGAAGCTCTGGGCTAGGAACCAGGGCTGCTACTAGACAGAGACTAAGCCAGATCTCCACCTTGCAGGCTGAGCTGCCTCCTAGTGGGAGGGATTGTCCTAACTTCCAGTATGCTTTTTCTCCAGAGACTCAGGCAGCTGCATTCACAAAAAGAGCCTACTCCATAGATAGGCTGTGGGTGTAAATGGGCTCAGATAAGAAAATCATTACAGTAGAGGCTTTTATTTGTGTGTGAAATGAAGCAGTTCTTTTTCTCCCTCCCCTTCACTGCAGGCTCCAGCCATAGCATCATTGGATGCCTAAAGGGAGACCACAGTAAAGACGAAAACCGTTGGAACCATGCTTACTCTAGGTGCATAATTTAAAAACCAAGTATGCATTCTTTCTCTTCAGAAAGCATAACAAGTACCATGGTTGTTAAGCATTAAAGAACATCAATTAACTCTTATGAGAAGACAGCCAGCATTAAACGAGTGGAGTTAGGAATGACGAGTCTTCCTAGCAGCAAGCCAGCATTTCATACAAAGCACTGGTTCTCAACCTTGCTAACTCTGCTACCCTTTAATGCGGTTCCTCACGTGGTGGTGACCTTCAGCTGTAAAATTATTTTTGTTGCTACTTCATAACTATAAATTTGCTACTTTTAAGAATAGTAATATAAAATGATAATAGCAAATATCTAGCATGTGGGATATCTGATATGTGACCCCAGTGAAACGTTTGTTCAATACCACCCCCTCCAAGGGGTTACAACCCACACATTGAGGAGCAGTGGTGTAGAGGCTCTTTTAGCTACAAAGCTTGTGAAATGTGTATTTTGAATGTATTTGATGGAAATGTGTTTGTTTTCTGGAGTTAACATCATCTGTTGGAGCTGGGTCTTGCCAAAACTTCATCTCACTGACTTGCCTAATCTGAAATTAGGACTATATGACATCACTCACTGAATAATTCTTAAAGAGGAAGGTAAGAAAGTACCTTCATAAGATATTTTATTGGTTGGGCAATTAAGCTCTATTTCCAGGTAATCTGAGGGAATGAGCTAGTCATTTATGATACCATAATGAGCTTTATTTTGAGTAAAGCCATGATTCACAGCACAAAGGGATTGGTTCTAAGATGTGAACATTTAGCATTCCTAACAACAAAGCAAAAGCTTTTTGGCCTTATTTAACAAACCAAGAACCTATACACTGTTTCTGAGGCTGCAGCAGCCAAGATTTGTAGCATTTGTGTAGAGCCTCACTTCATGAGACTAGGATGAGCATAAAGTTACTTGGTCTTCCCAGGCCTGTGATATAAACCATACCACTACCATTAGTGCAGACATCTGGGCCTGTGATGTAAGCCACACTATTACAGTCAGTGTAGTACTCCTGGACCTGGGATGTAAGCCACACTCTGACCAGCCCTTGTGATTTCACCAGCACTTCTTCCTCCTGGCTGCTTGTTCCTTCCACCTCATCAGCATCTTGTTTTCTTTATCTGATTCCCTTTATGATCATTATTACTGAGGGTCCCAGCACAGGGCTGCTGCAGTGATACCCTGGGCTTACAACAGTGGGCTTAGTGTTTCCTTCTGTGTGAAGTTGTTTGCTACGAGTGACATAACTTTATTTACATTTTTATTATCCCTGGAGTTAAGCATTTTTTACATGTTTATTGGCCACTCACATGAAGCTTCCTGTTTGTATTTGTTACTCTTTTCCATCGTTGTCTTTGCCTTTTTCATTATTTGTGTCAGTTATTCATATACTAATAATATCACCTAAGGCAATCATTCAGTTTCTCCAAATATGATTGATGTGCCCCCACCTCACACACTCCCTCCCAGACCAATCCACTGCACCAGGAATCTCCCTTTGTGGGAATGAGAACCCTGGTTTTCATTCACTTGGAGCACACAGCCCTTAACACTCCCATTCTGGTGGTATAAGCGCCAAGTTAGCAAAATAAACATCGTTGGCAATTTACCACTTTGAAAAACAAAGGAAAAGAAAGTTGGGCAAGTCTATCATTTTGTATTTTCTCCCTGTTGCATGCAAGGCAGAGAGGGGTAAAAATCTCCACATGGTGTCTGCACTAAAGAATAGACCAGAACCTCGATTCGTCTTCTGCATTCTTCACCATAAGCAGTAAAAACATCAAGAAACCACAGAAAGTGCCTCGGTGTGTACCAGTAGAGGGAGACTCTGGGCCTCCTAAGGCCAGCTAAGGCAGGTGTGGTGAAGTGGTTCTCCTAAGGTTACTGCAGTGGACTACTGAGTTTTTGAATTATCACTTTCCGATCTTTGGGAAACTAAGTTAAACAAGTCTGATGAATGATGGTATTTCTCTTGTTTCCTTTCCATTTTTTGTTCTTAATCGATATTCTTAATCTTCACCATCAAACTACATTATCAAATCTATACCAATCTCCCTCTAAGCTGTCACTCTTTATCCCAGACATGAGTGACAAATTCTCATATAAGCAGAGGCAGCTACCTGGGAGTAAGCTGAGACTCTCATCCATGATTGACAGGCCATGGTTTCTGAACATGAATCTGATCAGTGTGCACTGTCTCTTACCTAAACGGCCATCTAGTCCTGGCCTCTTCAGCTCAATTCTCAGTCTTTTGGGAAATGGTTGACCATGGCCTTTCTTGTGGAAGGAACAGTGAGTGACCTCAGAAGGAAGCTTGGTCTGTCTTACATCGTTTTTGTGACTTAGTAACAGGTCAGCTTGGTCCTCTATGCCTCTAGTAGATTCTTTCTAGTCACACTGGTGTTTGATGTTATGGGATGACGCTTGTTGTTGCTGTTGTTGTTTTGCTTTAAGGCCTCAAGGGAACAAATTTTCTGGAGGACAGCACACATAGTTTTGGCTTGGACTGTACATTTAATCAATTTGAGGAGCTTTTAAAAACACTGATCTTTCCGCCAGGCCCCTGGTGAGAGACTGAGACACACAGGAATCTCTTCACCCAGTTGGCTATTATGGAGTTCCTGATAAATGACAGGCACACAGAAAGAGTCCATCAGAAATCCTGTTCTACAGTTACAGAAACGGATATGGGAGGCACTTGTGATTTTTTTAAAGAAGCTTGTTCGGAAGAGAAGCTTAAATGTCTATAGCTCATCCCTACAATTCAAATTTAGTTAAGCTGTCCTGCAAGAATTTTCTGTATAGATTGAACCTTTTTTTTTTTTCAAAAAATTGAGAAATATCCAAAAGTGCTTTAGTTGATCTTTATGACTTTATGAGGCTATAATGAACAGGATGGCCAAGGGGTCCAGGTAAGGGGAAATTTGATGCAACATCTTCCTTGCTTCAACATCATCCAATGCAAACTGCTACTTCTGTTGCCGATGCTTCACATTAGACAGGGATTCCTACTGTGGTCAGATCACAGGGACCCACCTCAGACTTGTACTGGACACTCAGTACTTCCCAGGATGTAAACTTAGTGAGCATGATTACAGCATGCAGAAAGAGACAGCAAGAAGTGGTCAGGGGATAGTTTTTAAAATCACTAATTCCATTTTATTTTGTTTTATTTTATTTGCATAGGATCAGATTGTGGTTCCTGATATTTTTCTGCCAACCAACTCATATTATTTCTTTATGCCCTTCACATTCTTCTGGACTCTGTTTCTAAACATGTTATCTAAAACAACATTTGCTAACAGAATTCATTCACTTATTTTTAGTAAGCTAAATTACACTTAAAGATGAATCTTACGTTTTGATGTTCAGGATGAAGTTGCCAGTGTCCCATTGGACCTAGGTGAAAGTTTTTCCATGCCTTTTTAAGGGTCAGGGAACATAGGACTCTTAGTGGACAGGGCCAGGCTGCTTCATATCCTTGTATCATTTCCCTTGAACATTTTTAAACTTTAAAATTTCTCAATGTTTCTTTCTGCCAGCAGGGTTTTTATAGAACTCAATTAAACTCCATTTGAATAATCAAATTTAAATATTCTTAAATCTCAAATTTCTCAACTAAAAGTTTCCTATAGCATTTATCTAAATAGAATATAAATGAAGTTATCAAGATCCCAGTTATGCCAGCATTGCCTTTAGGCAAGTCTTTTAGTATTATTGTAAAATCAAGATGGGTCTATAAAAACGAATATAAAAAAGCCTCTACACAGTAAAGCATAATGAAAATATTCATGATGAGCTCAACCTATTTGATTCCATGCCCAAAGTTAAAACAAGAAACAACTGGCAGAGGCTAGAAAAATGGCTCAGGGGTTAAAAGTACTTACTACTCTTACACAGGACCTATACTGAGTTCCCAGCACCACAACTGCCTTTAATGCTAATTTCTGGAGACATGTACACATGTGCTACACAGAAACTCATACAAGCACATACATATAAATAAAAATAATAAAAGGAAATCATTGACCTAAACTATAACATTATCAAATTCCTTGAGTTTTTAAATAAAAACTGTTAACTTAATTTAATACTGGCATCTGAGACACTGTACAGTATATAAATATGGGTGAGGATGGCCTCACTTCCTGAGCATCCATGGGCATAGATCACGTTTTCTGAGCACATGAGGACAGAGGATACTTAGAGACTCTGCAGTCTGTACACCTAGATGACATGAATGTGCACTGATGCTTAGCATGAGCCTTCAAGCGTCTCGTGCCTGAGGTCTCTCATGGATCCAGCTGGATTTCAGAAATACATAGAAATATAGTAGACAGAGATTTTTGGAGTTTATTTCCCTCTGTTAATGAGATAATACTTTATGCTACAGTAGCCAAGCTTCCTCCCAAACCTCAGTGACTTTATAAAGCAGAATTGTAATCCTGAGAGTAAGGCTTGTGTACTTGGATGGCAGGTGACACTTGTCACCATCTTTTGGAGCTCCAATCCTTCTTCAACCCCATCTACTTCTTGGATTTCAAATGTTTCTACAAAATAAGAAAAGTGACAGAAGATGAAGAAAACACACAAGACCCAATAATCCCGTCCATTCTATTGGCTGTAACTTAGTCCCATGGTCATCTCTCACTGTTAGGGAGGCTGGGAAATGAAGTTGAGCTATACCACTAAATGTGGAGCATACAAATTTTAATTATAATTATGAGTCTGTGTCTCAAGTGACCACGCAAAACACAATAGTACTACATAGGTGTCAAAGTACTTGATCTTTATAATAAGGAAATTGTTTCATGATGAAGAAGAAGAAGAAGAAGAAGAAGAAGAAGAAGAAGAAGAAGAAGAAGAAGAAGAAGAAGAAGAAGAAGAAGAAGAAGAAGAAGAAGAAACAAAAATCCCACTTCAAGTTGTTTGACCCTTCCCAGGCAAAATCAACATTCCTAGACAGGACAAGGGTAGTCTGTTGTGCAGACCCTAAGAAAGCAACTATAACTGCATCTGGAGTGGAAGTCACACACATGTCTTTATTTTTAGTCTTGTGGCTTGACCTCATCACTTCACCTCTTGATCCTCATTTTCCAATAGGAGGACATGCAGAGTGCATCTTAGACTTATGTTGGAAACCTACTTCAGCCATTCGTAAACATGGATTAAGTACCTGTTCTATGAAATCTCCTATGGGAAAGTGCAAAATTAAGACAAGAGGCAAAGAGTCAGAGCATGCAATGTGGGCAGCGTCCCTCCCTCCACTGCCTGCCTTACAGCTCTATAAGTCTCTTCCTTTTCAGTTGTATGCTAAGAAGATAGGCTTAGCCCTAGAAATCCCAGTTAGAGTGTTGTTATCAATGTACCCATGAGATAGACAGGCAAAGTAGATCTCAATTGTCTGGATTGAAAGAGCAAGAATGTTTATTATGCACAAGAAGGATTTTAACTTGCAAACTTAAAATATAATGATTCTAGATGCAAACAAATAATCCTTCAGTGTCAGAGAAATATGAAAGTGAAGAGTCCTCTCCCAGGCTCATTACCTTTACCTGGCTCATCTCTCCCTGACAAACCAGGAAGAAGGTTTTCAGAGATGCTCGGTGGCTTCCTAGAAGTGCCCACCACCCTGCCTGTCAATAAGTCAGAAAAGGCATACAAGCCACCAAGAGAAGGAAGTTGACAACCTCCCAGCCTGAGATAGCCTCACATCTGGCCCCCTTCTCTCTGCCTTTGCTTTTCTGTTTCCTGTGTTGCCCAATAGGATAGAAGCCCTTTATATTCATTTTGTTTGCTTGGTAGTCTGCTCATTTCACTCTTGGTTTTCTCTTCTCTTCTCCTCCCCCTCCGTCTCCCCCTTCCCCTCCTCCTCCCCCTCCCCCTCTCCCTCTCTCTGCCAATTTTTTATATTAAGAACAGAACGGCATTGCAGGTGAGGACACAGATAACAGGGACCCCATGTCTTCACCCAGGCAAAGTATATACCACCCTGCTTCCTGTCTGCCCCAAACCAGCCATCTTTACATGCCTCCAACTCTTGCTAACCCCTAATGCAACAGGACATCTAAGAATACAAGCCTGAGTAGGCATCTACCCAGGGTCCAGCTGTGACCTTGGGTGAGCCACTTGTTCTTTCTCACTGCCCAGCTCCTTTCTGTGGGAAAAGTAGACCACTGAGCTATACATTGGTGGGATAAACATGAAGTGCTGTGCTCAGTACCATGGCTGAGAAGCAGGGAGCACCAGGGACCAGTGGCATCCTCACAGTGTCTGGTGGTCCACACCCTCATCATGCCTCACCTGTGTGCACAGGTAAAGGGAACTGACCTGCCAAGAAAATATGGAAACATGCAGTGCTGCACCCAACCTCAGCCGGCAAGGAAGACACAATATGGTCGGATTCTTCTCAACAGCCTTTATTGCAGGAACGTCTCGATGCTGCTACGGGGGCTACGGGGACTCCGGGCACCCAAGGAGGTCTGCTTATATACTCTCAGCCCCCATCCACTCACAGCAGGCCACGCCACCTCACCAGACATGCAGCTTTAGCCAATCAGGGCGGTAGGGGCATGTCTCCACCAAATATGGACTTGTTTACACCGCCAGCATTATGGTGCACCTGTGCAGCTCTCGCAAAGGTTGTGTCTTATTTTCAGGTGTATGAGGAAGTCAGGTGCAAGTCATAAGACTTAGCTGCAGTTCATCTTGGGACTGCTGCCACACCTGTTCCTCACAATGCAGTTCTTATTTGAGACACGACAGGGAGCATACATGAAGCTCCCCAGGGAGCTTCAAAACTGCCCACTCCACAGTCCAGGAAGAAAACGATTCCAGTAAGTAAGACATAGGTCTTGTGGTCCTGCTTCCCAGGCCTGATCCTTGAGGGTTGTGCATGAATTTTGAAAAAAAAAAAACTGTGTAATATTTGTGCCCAAAATACCTTCAATGCCTATGACTAACGTTTCTGAGCGCCTCTGCTGCTGGCCTCCTGTTTCCATAGTCTGGTTCCACAGTGCCTTCTTCGCTATGCCAGGATTTTCTTAGAGCCTTCTCTGTGTGGTTCTTACCCAGCAGAATTCAGGAAATTCTGACAGGCTGAGCTTGGCTAACCTGACTTCAGGGAGAGCAGCTTATTATCTCTGGTGGGTTCACTCTTGTCCAAGCACACAATGTCAAGCATGTTTCATTAATAGACATCCAGTTAAAGCCCGCATTTTCAAGATTAAGAAGATTTATTTTGCTTCCTGACCCTATCAAGTCCCAGATCTTCTCAAGAATTTCTCATGACACAAATAAAGGCCAAGTGGACAAAACACAGTTTGGCAAGAGGACAGGCCCTGGTCAGAAACTCCCTGACTTCCACTGATAATTCCATCAACACATTAGCTAATCAGTTTCTCTCCTGCTGATGTTGATCCTCATCTTCCTGTCCTTGCTCCTCCTCATTCTGATTCCTTCCTCTTTCTGTTCTTACTCCCTTCCTTGTACTGATGCTATTCCTCCTGATGCTTCTCCATCTCTGCCTCCTCCTGATGCTCCTCCTCCTCCTCCTGATGTTTCTCCTTCTCCTCCTCCTGATGCACTTCTCACATATAAGCTTAAGTCATTTGAGATTTTATTATTATTATTATTATTATTAGGTATTTTCCTCATTTACATTTCCAATGCTATCCCAAAAAGTCCCCCATACCCTCCCCTCCCCACTCCCCTACCCACCCACTCCCAATTCTTGGTCCTAGCATTCCCCTGTACTGAGGCATATAAAGTTTGCAAGACCAATGGGCCTCTCTTTCCACTGATGGCCAACTAGACCATCTTCTGATACATATGCAGCTAGAGACACGAGCTCTGGGGGGTACTGGTTAGTTCATATTGTTGTTCCACCTATAGGACTGCAGACCCCTTTAGCTCCTTGGGTACTTTCTCTAGCTCCTACACTGGGGGCCCCGTGAGCCATCCAATAGCTGACTGAGAGCCTCAACTCCTATGTTTGCTAGGCCCCGGCATAGCCTCACAAGAGACAGCTATATCAGGGTCCTTTGAGGAAAATCTTGCTAGTGTATGGAATGGTGTCAGCGTTTGGAGGCTGATTATGGGATGGATCCCCGAGTATGACAGTTTCCAGATGGTCCATCGTTTCGTCTCAGCTTCAAACTTTGTCCTTGTAACTCCTTCCATGGGTGTTTTGTTCCCAATTCTAAGAAGGGGCAAAGTGTTCTTCTTGTGTTTTGATATTTTGACTTCTTCCTTTCCAAATTGTATCCCCTTGATCTCCTTTTGTTGTTGAATTGCTCTGGCTAGGACTTCAACTACAATGTTGAATAGGTAGGGAGAAAATGGGCAGCCTTGTCTAGTCCCTGATTTTAGTGGGATTGCTTCCAACTTCTCAGCATTTACTTTGACTTTGGCTACTGGTTTGCTGTAGATCTTCTGACTTTCATAGTCTCTGGTGAAAAATCTGGTGTAATTCTGATAGGCCTGCCTTTATATGTTACTTGACCTTTTCCCCTTACTACTTTTAATATTCTATCTTTATTTAGTGCATTTGTTGTTCTGATTATTATGTGTCGGTAGGAATTTCTTTTCTGGTCCAGTCTATTTGGAGTTCTGTAGGCTTCTTGTATGTTTATGGGCATCTCTTTCTTTAGGTTTGGGAAGTTTACTTTTATAATTTTTTGAAGATGTTTGCTGGCCCTTTAAGTTGAAAATCTTCATTCTCATCTATTCCTATTCGTAGGTTTGGTCTTCTCGTTGTGTCCTGGATTTCCTGGATGTTTTGAGTTAGGATCTTTTTGCATTTTGCATTTTCTTTGATTGTTGTGCTGATGTTGTCTATGGAATCTTCTGCACCTGAGATTCTCTCTTCCACCTCTTGTATTCTGTTGCTGATGCTCGCATCTATGGTTCCAGATTTCTTTCCTAGGGTTTCTATCTCCAGTGTTGCCTCACTTTGGGTTTTCTTTATTGTGTCCACTTCCCTTTTTAGGTCTAGTATGGTTTTGTTCAATTCTATCACCTGTTTGGATGTGTTTTCCTGGTTTTTTTTTAAGGACTTGTAACTCTTTAGAAGTGTTCTCCTGTATTTCTTTAAGTGAGTTATTAAAGTCCTTCTTGATGTCCTCTACCATCATCATGAGATATGCTTTCATATCCGGGTCTAGTTTTTCGGGTGTGTTGGGGTGCCCAGCACTGACTAAGGTGGGAGTGCTGGGTTCTTATGATGGTGAGTGTTCCTGGTTTCTGTTAGTAAGTCTATTACATTTGCCTTTTGTCATCTGGTAATCTCTGGTGTTAGTTGTTATAGTTGTCTGTGGTTAGAGCTTTTTCCTCTCGTGATTCTGTTAGCCTCTATCAGCAGACCTGGGAGACTATCTCTCTCCTGAGTTTCAGTGGTTAGAGCACTGTCTGCAGGCAAGCTCTCCTCTTGAAGGGAAGATGCACAGATATCTGGTGTTTGGACCTACCTCCTGGCAGAAGATGAAGGCCCAAAACAGGACCTTTCCCAGAAGCTGTTAGCTTCTGTAGTCCACACTCTCACCTGCACAGACTAGTCTCAGAGGGTCCGGGAACCAAGATGGCTCTCCCAGGTGCTCTGGCAAGGCCCTCCCGGGCGGGGCAGACACCTCTCCTCTGGCAGGGAAGGTGCCCACATGTCTGGAGCCTGAAACAGGGTCTGCCTCAGAAGCTCTGTGGCTTCTGCCTGTCCCAGAAGCTGTTAGCTTCTGTAGTCTACACTCTCATCTGCACAGACTAGTCTTGGTGGGATCCAGGAACCAAGATGGCTCTCCTGGGTGCTCCCATCATTTGAGATTTAAGAACATATTTTTGGGTGTAGAAGACATTTTTAGGACAAAGAAAATACTTTTAGGGTAGTAATACAAGTTATGATTTAAAAAAAAATGGGCATTCTCCAGTTATTGGAAAGGAATTGTGGTCAATACCAACTGCTTATGGGAAAAGGATTCTAAGCTGTGTCTATGTAAATTTTAAAAATTTTAATTAGAAATTACTTGTATGTTCCACCATATTTTACAGTTTCTCAAACTAAGTCATTAAATTATTATGACATCTTTAATAAAAGTTCCAGGGATTAGAGCTGACTTTAGATTACATTACAAAATCAGCAAGTTAATTAAAATACAAGTGTTTCTGCTAGTTGCAATCTTACTAATTATTCACACTTCTGTGTATATTAATACCACCAGTCTTCGTTTTTCACTCTGGAAACATTCACATGAATTAGTGGAGAGAAAACAGTAGCAGTATAGATAAGAAACCCCAGTGCCGGGGAAAAATTGCTAAACAGAACAGCAGTGACTTATGCTGTAAGATCAAGAATTGACAAATGGGACCTCATGAAATTGCAAAGCTTCTGTAAGGCAAAAGACACTGTCAATAAGAGAAAAAGGCCACCAACAGATTGGGAAAGGATTTTTACCAATCCTAAATCTGATAGGGGACTAATATACAATATATACAAAGAGCTCAAGAAGGTGGATGCCAGAAATTCAAATAACCCCATTAAAAATGGGGTACAGAGATAAACAAAGAATTCTCAACTGAGGAATACTGAATGGCTGAGAAGCACCTGAAAAAATGTTCAACATCCTTAATCATCAGGAAAATGCGAATCAAAACAACCTTGAGATTCCACCTCTCTCCAGTCACAATGGCTAAGATCAAAAATTCAGGTGACAGCAGATACTGGTGAGGACATGGAGAAAGAGGAACATTCTTCCATTGCTGGTGGGATTGCAAGGTTGTACAACCACTCTGGAAATCACTCTGGCAATTCCTCAGAAAATTAGACATAGTACTACTGGAAGATCCAGCAATACCTTTCCTGGTCATATATCCAGAAGATGTTCCAAATGGTAATAAGGACACATGCTCCACTATATTCATAGCAGCCTTATTTATAACAGCCAGAAGCTGGAAAGAACCCAGATGTCCCTCAACAGAGGAATGGATACAGAAAATGTGGTACATTTACACAATGGAATACTACTCAGCAATTAAACACAATGAATTCATGAAATTCTTAGGCAAATAGATGCATCTGGAGGATATCATCCTGAGAGAGGTAACCTGATTCACATGATATGCACTCACTGATAAGTGGATATTAGCCCAGAAACTTAGAATGCCCAAGATACAATTTGCAAAACAAAAGAAAATCAAGAAGAACGAGACCAAAGTGTGGATTCTTCATTCCTACTTAGAATAGGGAACAAAATACCCATGGAAGGAATTACAGAGACAAATGGAGCTAAGATGAAAGGATGGACCATCCAGAGAGTACCCCACCCGGGGACCCATCCTATTATCAGTCAGACACTATTGCATATGCCAGCAAGATTTTGCTGAAAGGACTCTGATATAGCTGTCTCTTGTGAGGCTATGCCAGTGCCTGGCAAATACAGAAGTGGATGCTCACAATCATATATAGGATGGAACACAGGGCCCTCAGTGGAGGAGCTAGAGAAAGTACCCAAGGAGCTGAAGGGGTCTGCAACCCTATAGGTGGAACAACGATATGAAGTAACCAGTACCCCCAGAGCTCGTGTCTCTAGCTGCATATGTAGCAGAAGATGGCCTAGTTGGTCATCATTGGGAAGAGAGGCCCCTTGGTCTTGCAAACTTTATATGCCCCAGTACAGGGTAAAACCAGGGCCAAGAATTGGGAGTGGGTGGGTAAGGGAGCAGGGCAGAGGGAGGGTATAGGGAACTTTCAGGTTAGAATTTGAAATGTAAATAAAGAAAATATCTAATAAAAATGAAAAAATAAAAATAAAAAATTTGGACTAAAAAAACCCCAAAAACCAAAAACCAAAACAACAACAACAAGAAAAAAAAAAAAAAACCACAAAACCTAGTGCCAGGCACCCAAGTCAGGGATGGACATTTTAAGTTATAGAGTAGAAACTCATATCATGGCTCTGTCTAGAACAGGGTTTCTCTATATCTCTTTTTAAACCAATATATTGTAATTCACCAAATGTCCTTACATGGACAGCCTTTCCATACAGGGAGAGTTTCTTCCCTCTACCTATCTTCTCATCCTTCAGGCAACCGTAATCTGCAATTGAGTGGGACCACTGAGATTGGCCTCCCAGGTTAGCCAGACTGCTAGGCACAGGCAGTTTGGGTCATGGTGCAATACATTCCATTGGCCACATTGTCTTAAATTCTTGAAAACAATAGTTGTGTACAAAAAGCATGCCATAGTGAGACCAGGGTGCTTGGGTGGTGTCATGTTGGCTGTTCAGTTCTTTCTTCACCACACAGACACATGCCAGAAAAGAGAGAGAGAGAGAGAGAGAGAGAGAGAGAGAGAGAGAGAGAGAGAAGAAACAGGGTAATCACTAAAGGGCTGGACTTGCTGCTTCTTCCAGTTACTATCGAGGCAGAAGTATCTCAGGCCAGAATTCCATAAAGCAAAAATTATTTGTTATCTCAAGTTATGATTTGTTATTTTATTTATTTATTTATTTATTTATTTATTTCAGCTCATTTTGTGTATGTGTGCATGCATGTGGGCTCACATACCATGATACCCTTGTAGAAGCCACAGACAACTCCCAGGAACTGGATCTCTCCTTCCACCTATGGGAACCAGGAATTAAATCCAGGTTGTCATCTTGGCTACAAGTACCTTTACCCACTGAGCCAGCTCACAGCCCTCAAAACATAGGATTTTGTTTTCCTTTGTGACAGTCTTGCCATGTAACCCAGGCTTACCTTGAACTCCCAATTCTCATGCCTTTCAAATGTCTGAGTACCAGTGTTCTTACCTGTGTCTGCTTGAATTGAAAGTCTGCACATCAGAGAGTATCTGAAGAACATCTCTTGACTTCAATCTACAATATAGAATGTGCTTTTGTAGTTCAGTACTTACTGACTGTACAAATGAAAGGTTTCAGTGCAAAATCTTCACACATGTTTACCAAGGGCTTTGAGCATCTTTCCTGAGGAGGTATCACCTGAGGAAATGATTGGCATCTCTCAAAGCAGTATTCCTCTACAGAGCCAGGTTGTCTTAACTACAGGCACTTTCCCTTCCTGCCACTCCTCTGCCCTAGCTAGAGGAGGAATCCAGGCACTTCTCTGCCCCTTGCTTCCTCACCTGCAGAAGTCATCAGAGGAAGTAAGGTGAGAAGGTCACTTCCAGGTAGTGCTCATCTTTGGAGACCACCTGTAGCTCCTCTCCTGTGTACCAGCTAATAGCACAGCTAGCACCTGCCTGCTATGGCAAACCACGACAAGGCCTGCTCTGAGGGTCCCCCTGATTGTCCTAAATTCAGAATAAAATTAACCTTTTGTCAACCCTAAATCATTGTCAAGTTTCCTCAAATTCCAAATGAGGAATTCAAAAGCAAGCCAGTCCCTGTTCTCTTGGTTGCTGCTTGGTTGTTTTTGTTTGTTTGCTTGTGTGCCTCTCATGGTTTCTACCACTTGGAATAGAGGCAGAACCACTGCAAATGCTTTTCAAATTGCTGCTTATTGGCAGCAGCCAGCACAGAGCACAGTCCCATAAACTGCTAGGAGGAAAGAGGAGGTGGGTGTTAGAAAAAGAGTCTAGTGTCTGGAAGTGAGTGAAAGGCCACAATTCCCATGGCATTGAACCTGAGCATAAACCCTTGTTCTGCATTAAAAAAGCACATTATGTTTTCAAGAAAGAGATCATGGACTTAGCGTCAGATGCATCTGTGCTGTCTGATATCCAGTGACACAGAGCAAGGATGTGACCTCCTCTGTGAGTTGTACTTTCTTTATGTCAAGTCTTTCGGTCCATGGAATTCAGGGGGAAATGAGGTCTCTGGCCTAAGTTACTGGCTATTGCCTACCAGATACAATTGTGATTGACATTTTAAGATTGAAAGATACAATGTGATACATCTTAGGTCTGGGTCTTCTCTTTGCTAGTTATCTACTGTGTGACCTTAGGTAGGTTGTCTAACTTCTTTGTGCTCCAATAGCCTCAATAACATGATAATATTTGTATTTAATACATCTTTATAAATATAAAATAAAAACATTCAGAATGGATGCCTGACATAAGAGGCATACATACAATGTATACATTGTATTCTGTCCTATAGATTTTTTGCAAGTAGTAAAACTTTTATTAATATGAAAGAACAAGAATAAAATAAAATAAAACCAGTGTCCATAGGTGTGTAGATTTATTTCTAGGTCTTTGATTCAATTTCCTTGATCAATCTGTCTATAGTACAGCTTGATGTCAGAGATTGTGATTCCCCCTGAAGTTCTTTACTTTTCAGAATTGTTTTAGCTATCCTGAGTTTTTTGGCTTTCCATATGAAATTGATAGTTGTTCGTTCAAGGTCTGTAAAAAATTGTGTTGGAATTTTAATGGGAATTTTATTGAATCCATAGATTGCTTTTGATAAAATGGCCATTTCCACTATTAATTCTACTGATTCACAAGCAGGGGAAAAGTTTGTATCTTCTGAGGTCTTCTTCAATTTCTTTCTTTAGATACTTGTCATATAGATTCTTGTCATACAAGTCTCTCACTTGGTTAGAGTTATGCAAAGATATATTATTTGTGGATATTGCGTGAAGGGTGTTGTTTCCTTAATTTCTTTCTCTGGTATGAAAAAGGACTACTGATTTTTTTGAGTTAATTTTGTATCCAGTCAATTTGCTGAAGGTGTTTTGCACCTGTAGAAATTCTCTGGCAGAATGTTTGTGGTCACTTATACATACTATCATTTCATTTGCAAATAGCAATACTTTGACTTCTTCATTTCTGTCTTAGTCAGGGTTTCTATTCCTGCACAAACATCATGACCAAGAAGCAAGTTGGGGAGGAAAGGGTTTATTCAGCTTACACTTCCATACTGCTGTTCATCACCAAGGAAGTCAGGACTGGAACTCAAGCAGGTCAGGGAGCAGGAGCTGATGCAGAGGCCATGGAGGGATGTTCTTTACTGGCTTGCTTCCCCTGGCTTGCTCAGCCTTCTCTCTTATAGAAGCCAAGACTACCAGCCCAGAGATGGTCCCACCCACAAGGGGCCTTTCCCCCTTGATCACTAATTGAGAAAATGCCTTACAGTTGGATCTCATGGAGGCATTTCCTCAACTGAAGCTCCTTTCTCTGTGATAACTCCAGCTGTGTCAAGTTGACACACAAAACCAGTGAGTACACTTTCAAATTTGTATCTCTCTTGAACTCTATGGTCAAGTGACCATAGGTGTATGGGTTCATTTCTGGGTCTTCAATTCTACACTGACCTACCTGCCTGTCACAGTACGAATACCATGCCTTTTTTAAAATTTTTATCACTATTGCTTTGCAGTACAGCTTGAGGTCAGAGATGGTGCTTTCCCCAGAAGTTCTATTATGGTTGAGAATAGTTTTCACTATCCTGGATTTTTTGTTATTCCAAAAGAATTGGAGAATTGCTCTAACTCTAAGAAAAATTGAGTTGGAATTTTGATTGGGATTGCATTGAATCTGTAGAATGCTTTCAGCAAGAAGATAATTTTACTCTATTAATATAGCCAATCCATGAGCATGGGAAACCTTTTCAACTTCTGAGGTCTTCTTTAATTTCTTTCTTCAGAGACTGGAAGGTTTTTTTTTTTTTTTTCTTTTTGGGTCTTTTTCTCTTCTTTTTAAAAATTGTTTTATTAGATATTTTCATTATTTACATTTCAAATGTTATCCCTTTCCTGATTTCCCCTCCGAAAATCCCCTCCCCCTCCCCCGCCCTGCTCCCCAACTCACCCACTCCTGCTTCCTGGCTCTGGCATTCCCCTGTACTGGGGCATATGATCTTCACAAGACTAAGGGCCTCTCCTCCCATTGATGGCTGACTAGGCCATCTTCTGCTACATATGCAACTAGAGACACCACTCTGGGAGGTAACTGGTTAGTTTATATTGTTGTTCCTCCTATAGGGTTGCAGACACCTTTAGCTCCTTGGGTACTTTCTCTAGCTCCTTCATTAGGGGCCCTGTGTTCCATCCAATAGATGACTGTGAGCATCCACTTCTGTATTTGCCAGGCACTGGTATAGCCTCACAAGAGATAGTTGTATCAGGGTCCTGTCAGCAAGCTCTTGTTGGTATCTGCAATAGTGTCTTGGGTTTGGTGGTTGTATATGGGATGGATCCCCAGGTGGGGCAGTCTCTGGATGGTCCTTCCTTCCATCACAGCTCTAAACTTTGTCTCTGTAACTCCTTCCATGGGTATTTTGTTCCCCATTCTAAGAAGGAATGAAGAATCCACACTTTGGTCTTCCTTCTTCTTGAGTTTCATGTGTTTTGCAAATTGTATCTTGGATATTCTAAGTTTCTGGACTACTATCTGCTTATCAGTGATTGCATATCATGTGTGTTCTTTTGTGATTGTGTTACCTCACTCAAAATAATATCCTCCAGATCCATCCATTTGCCTAAGAATTCCGTGAATTGTTTTTAATTGCTGAGTAGTACTCCATTGTGTAAATGTACCAGATTTTCTGTATCCATTCCTCTGTTGAGGGACATCTGGGTTCTTTCCAGCTTCTGTCAATTATAAATAAGGCTGCTATGGACATAGTGGAGCATGTGTCCTTATTACCAGTTGGAACATCTTCTGGATATATGCCCAGGAGAGGTATTGCTGGATCTTCCAGTAGTACTATGTTCATTTTTCTGAGGAACCCACAGACTGATTTCCAGAGTGGTTGTACCAGCTTGCAATCCTACCAACAGTGGAGGAGTGTGCCTCTTTCTCCACATCCTCCCCAGTATCTGCTGTCACCTGAATTTTTGATCTTAGCCATTCTGACTGGTGTGAGGTGAAATCTCAGGGTTGTTTTGATTCGCATTTTCCTGATGATTAAGGATGTTGAACATTTTTTTCAGGTGCTTCTCAGCCATTCGGTATTCCTCAGTTAGGAATTCTTTGTTTATCTCTGTACCCCATTTTAATAAGGTTACTTGATTTTTCTGGAGTCCATCTTCTTGAGTTCTTTATATATATTGGATATTAGTCCCCTATCTGATTTATGATAGGTAAAGATCCTTTCCCAATCTGTTGATGGCCTTTTTGTCTTATTGACAGTGTCTTTTGCCTTACAGAAGCTTTGCAATTTTATGAGTCCCATTTGTCAATTTTCGATTTTACAGGCCAATCCATACAATAATTCTTTCTTTCTTTCTTTTCTTTTTCTTTTTCTTTTTTCTTTTTCTTTTTTCTTTTTTCTTTTTTTTTTTTTTTTTTTTTTTTTTGGTATTCTGGGGTTAAATATACTTTTTAAATTTTTTTTATTAAATATTTTCTTCATTTACATTTCAAATGCTATCCCAAAAGTCCAGTATACCCTCCCCCTGCCCTGCTCTCCTACTCACTCACTCCCACTTCTTGGCCCTTGCGTTCCCCTGTACTGGGGCATATAAAGATTGCAAAACCAAGGGGCCCCTCTTCCCAATGATGGCTGACTAGGCCATCTTCTGCTACATATGCACTAAATTTCAATGCAAAATGTTTTTCTATCTCTTAGAAATGCATTTCAGGTTAGGCATAGAGCATAAAGTATTCTCCTTTCTTAGAGACTGTATTAATTTTCAGTGTGTACTACAACAATTTGACACAACAATTTGAACTTGAGAGACTGGAAGTTCTCATTGTGCAGATCTTTCACTAAGTTTGGTTAGAGTCACACCAAGACATTTTATATTGTTAGTGACTATTGTGAAGGGTGTCATTTCCCTAATTTCTTTCTTGGTCCCTTTATCCTTTGAATATAGGAAGTATATAATTTGTTTGAGTTAATTTTGTTTGATTTAATTTTCAGCCAGTCTGCTGAAGTTGTTTACCAGGTTTAGGAATTCTCTGGTGGAATTTTTGAGGTCACTTAAGTATACCATCATATCATCTGCAAATAGAGATAATTTTAGTTCTTCCTTTCCAATTTGTATCCCTTTGACCTCCACTTGTTCTTTAATTGCTCTAGCTAGAACTTTAAGTACTATATTGAATAGATAAGAAGAGAGCAGGCATCCTTGTCTAGTCCTTGATTTTAGTGGGGTTGCTTCAAGGTTCTCTCCATTTAGTTATATATTAGCTGCTGGTTTGTTGTCTATTGCTTTTACTATGTTTAGGTATGGGCATTGAATTCCTGATCTTTCCAAGGCTTTTAACATGAAAGGATGTTGAATTTTGTCAAGTGCTTTTTCAGAATCTAATGAAATGATCATGTGAGGTTTTTTTTCCTTTGAATTTGTTTATGTAGTGAATAAGTTGATGGATTCCATATATTGAACCATCCCTGTAACCCTTGGATAAAGCCTACTTGCTCATGTTGAGTGATCCTTTTGATGTGTTCTTGGATTCTGTTTGCGAGAATTTTATTGAATACTTTAGCATTAATATTCAGAAGGAAAATTGGTTTGAAGTTCTCTTTCTTTGTTAGGTCTTTGTGTGGTTTTGGAATCACTACAACTGTGGTTTCATACAAGTATTTCATCCTTCTCTTTCTACTTTATGGAATAGTTTGAAGAGTATTGGTATTAGGTCTTCTTTGAAGGTCTGATAGAATTCTGCACTAAACCCATCAAGGCCTAGGCTCTTTTTATTTGGGAAGTCTTTTAATGACTGCTTCTATCTCTTTAGGGATTGTGGGACTGTTTAGATGGTTTGTCTGATCCTGATTTAGTTTTGGTACGTGGTATCTATCTAGAAAATTGTTCATTCAGATTTTCCTTTTTTTTTTTTTTTTTTTTTTTTGCGTATAAGCTTTGGTAGTAGGATCTGATGATTTTTTAAATTTTCTCAGTTTCTGTTGTTATATCACCCTTTTCATTTCTGATTTTGTTAATTTGGATACTGTCTCTCTGCCCTCTGCTTCGTCTGACTAAGGGTTTATTTGTCTTGTTAATTTTCACAAAGAAGCAGCTCCTGGTTTTATTGATTCTTTGTATAGTTATTTTTGTTTCTACTTGGTTGATTTCAGCCCTGACTTTATTTCCTGCAGTCTTCTCCTCTTGGGTGTATTTGTTTCTTTTTGTTTTATAGCTTGCAGGTGTGCTGTAAAGCTGCTAGTATATGCTGTCTCTGGTTTCCTTTTGGAGGCACCCAGAGTTATGGGTTTTCTTCTTAGTCCTTCTTTCATTGTGTCCCATAAGTTTGGGTATGTTAAGCTTTCATTTTCATTAAATCCTAAAGTCTTTAATGTCTTCCTTTATATTTTCCTTGACCAAGTTATCATTGAGAAGAGTATTGTTCAGCTTCCACATATATGTGGGCTTTCTGTTGTCTTTGTTGTTATTGAAGACCAGCCTTAGTCCATGGTGATCAGAAAGATGCATGGGATTGTTTCAATCTTTTTATCTGTTGAGGCTTGTTTTGTGACCAATATGGTCAATATTGACCAATATGGTCAATTTTGGAGAAGGTTCCATGAGGTGCTGAGAAGGTATATTCTTTTGTTTTAGAATGAAGTTCTATGGATATCTGTTAAATCCATTTGATTCATAACTTCTGTTAGTTTCACTGTGTCTCCATTTAGTTTCTGTTTCCATGATCTGTTCATTGATGAGAGTAGGGGGTTGAAGTCTCCCACTATTATTGTGTGAGGTGCAATGTGTGCTTTGAGCTTTAGTAAAGTTTCTTTTATAAAAGTGGTTGCCCTTGTAATTGAAGCATAGATGTTCATAAATGAGAGTTCTTCTTGGTAAATTTTACCTTTGATAAGTATGAAGTATCCTTCCTTATCTTTCTTGATCACTTTTGGTTGAAAGTTGATGTTATTCAATATTAGAATGGCTACTCCAGCTTGTTTCTTGGGACCATTTGCTTGGAAGATATTTTTTCCAGCCCTTTCCTCTGAGGCAGTGTTTGTCTGTGTCACGGAGGTGGATTTCCTGCATGCAGCAAAATGCTGGGTCCTGTTTACATATCCAGTCTGTTAGTCTATGTCTTTTTATTGGGGAATTAAGTCCATTGATATTAAGAGATATTAAGAAATAGTGATTGATGCTTCCTGTTATTTTTGTTGTTAGAGTTGGGATTCTGTTCTTGTGGCTGTCTTCTTTTAGGTTTGTTGAAAGATTACTTTCTTGCGTTTTCTAGGGCGTAGTTAGTTTCCTTCCTTGTGTTGGTGTTTTTTTACCTATTATCCTTTATAGGGCTGGATTTATGGAAAGATATTGTGTAAATTTGGTTTTGTCATGGAATATCTTGGTTTCTCTATCTATGGTAACTGAGAGTTTTGCTGTGCATAGTAGCCTGGGCTGGCATTTGTGTTCCCTTAGGGCCTGTATGACATCTGCCCAGGATCTTCTACCTTTCATAGTCTCTGGTGAGAAGTCTGGTGTAATTTTGATAGGTCTGCCTTTATATATTACTTGACCTTTCTCCCTTACTGTTTTTAATATTCTTTCATTGTTTTGTGCATTTGGTGTTTTGACTATTATGTGATGAGAGGAATTTCTTTTCTGGTCTAGTCTATTTGGAGTTCTGTTGGCTTCTTGTGTGTTCATGGGCATCTCTTTCTTTAGGTTAGGGAAGTTTTCTTCTATAATTTTGTTGAAGATTTTTCTTGGCCCTTTAAGTTGGGAATCTTCACTCTCTTCTTTATGTATTATCCTTAGGTTTGGTCTTCTTATTGTGTCCTGGATTTCCTGGATGCTTTGGGTTAGGAGATTTTTGCACTTTGCATTTTCTTTGACTGTTTTGTCAATGTTTTCTATAGTATCTTCTGCATCTGAGATTCTCTCTTGTATCTCTTGTATTCTGTTGGTGATGCTTGCATCTATGATTCCTGATCTCTTTCCTAGGTTTTTTTTAACTCTAGGGCTGTCTCCCTTCATGATTTTAGATTCTGGATGGTTTTATTCAATTCCTTCACCTGTTTGGCTTTGTTGTCCTGTAATTTTTTTTCTCAAAACATGTTTTAATTTTTTTAATTTTATATGATATTTTATTTATTTTAAAATACGTGTTTATTAGATATTTTCTTCATTTACATTTCAAATGTTATCCCCAATGTCCCCTATACCCCCCCTCACACTGCTCCCCAACCCACCCACTCCCACTTCCTGGCCCTGGCATTCCCTTGTACTGGGGCAGATTTTTGTGTTTCCTCTTTAAGGGCTTCTACCTGTTTACCTGTGTTCTCCTGCATTTCTTTAAGGGAGTTTTGTTGTTGTTGTTGTTGTTGTTGTTGTTGTTAATGTTCTTTTTAAAGTCTTCTACTATCATCATGAGATGCGATTTTAAATCGGAGTCTTGCTTTCTTGTGTGTTGGGGTATCTAGGGCTTGCTGTGGTTTAAGAACTGGGTTCTGATAATGCCAAGTAGCCTTGGTTTCTGTTGTTTATGTTCTTTTCCTTGCCTCTTGCCATCTGGTTATCTCTGGTGTTAGCTGTCTCTGACTGTGGCTTGTCTCTCCTACAAGCCTGGGTGTCAATACTACTACTGGTAGACCAGTTCTCCCCTGGAGGAATTTGGGTATGGAAAGCTGTAGCACAGGGTCAGCTCTGGGGTGCAGACAGAAACTGGAAAGGACCTGTCCTTATCTGCTCCTTGGTTCCTGTATCCTGATGGCTGTGGGCAGGTCTCTCTTGGGCCAGAAATTTGAGTAGAAGTGGTTGTCTTACCTGTACTCACAGGTGTGTTAGCACTCCTGGGAACCCAGCTCTCTCCTGGCTATATTTGGGTATGAAGAACTGTGGCACAGTGTCAGCTCTGGCCACAGAAGGAAACTGGAAGGACACTTCTATAGTTTTGTTGAATGTCTTTAGAAAGGAAAACCTTACTTACAGCCAAGAAAAAAATGAAATAATAATCAGAAACCTTGGCATTTTGGTTTTCTCATTTCATGAACTAAGTTTACCAAATATTTGTTTAGGAAACACGAGCACTCAATATGCTCAATGTCCAGTATATAATTTCCTCTACCTGCAACACTTCAAATGCCTTTGCCCCCTCAAGGGCCTGAAATCACATATCTTATCCATTTCTGGCAAATGTTAAATCCCTGCAATGGTGAAATTGGGTAACTACATCTTTACAATTAGTTCTATTTTATATGGAACTGTGCCTGGGACCAGGGCACTCAGATTCGAGGTCACCTTGATAATATGCTGCTGTATTCACCACCTTGCAGGCTCCCTGTGATGATAAAGCAGCTCCTTAGGTGACACAGTGTCCCTAAGTGACAGACTGAGTAAGTGGCTTGTCTCATATATTTACTACCACTTGCAGGTTGATGGACCACAAGGAACACCTGGACCTCACTGGGGAAAAGCAGGTTGTAAAGGGCACTCTCTCTGGCACCAGGCTCTATTTAAGTCATTGAAAAGTTAAAGACAAAAACTAAAAAGATATGAAGAATGTAGAAAACTTACCTGCTTTTTATCCATATCTATAAATGGATGGATCTGTATCCTTATCTGGCCTTGAACTCCTAATTCTTCTGACTCCATCCCTCAAGTATGAGATTATAGTTGCATGACGCCACATCAGTTACCCTTTTCTGCTTCTGCTGTTGGAACAGGACCCATAAAGTACAGATGCTAAACTGAACCATTCTAGGGGACATTTGCTACCCAGAGACATTTGTGTCATGTTACAAGGACCCATTTCAGCAAATATATTTTGGTGTATTACATACTATTTGGAGGAGCTGAGAACTCCCCAAAGTCCTCAGTGTAATCTGCTTGCCAGCCATCAAGGTAACTAAGACAGGTGTTCTTGATATCTGAGAGCCTCTGGGTCTCACAGAAGAAAATTCTAAACATTCTTAGGTCAAAATAGCCTCAAAGGAAATATCTGCATAGACATGGATCATTTTTTTAAGTCAAGTTGTAGTGAGATTCTATTCTATGAAAACCCAGAACAGAGACAGCTTATAGATCTCCCTCTCCCTCTCCCTCTCCCTCTCCGTGTGTGTGTGTGTGTGTGTGTGTGTGTGTAAAGAACTATTAACATTTTACACTTACTTAGTATTTAGTGTGTATGTGATTATGTATGTATCGAGGTGGGAAGCAAGTTCATACCACATGTGCATATAGAGGTGAGAGGACAATTTGCAATATTCTACTCTCTTCTACCCCATGGGTCCCAGGAATTGAACCCAAGTTGTCAGGCTTGGCAGCAAGTACCTTAAGCCACTTCACCAACCCTACACCATATATATATATATTTCATTTTTCATACTTGTGTGCAATACATAAAAATAATACCTGCATTTCAGTGCTGCCCTGTGTAACTCCTCTTACTGTGGGAGATGAGAAGTTGGTATGCTCACCCAAGAGGCCTATTTTGCCTTTTATTTGAAAAATTCTAAGTCTGCAAGTTTTTTATTTATCCATGAATTATACCCTGGCACTGGTTTCCAAGGTTAAGATAGATACACGTTCATTTCTTACTTTTTTTTTTAATTAGGTATTTTCTTCATTTACATTTCCAGTGCTATCCCAAAAGTCCCCCATACCCTCCCCTCCCCCACTCCCCTACCCACCCACTCCCACTTCTTGGCCCTGGCGTTCCCCTGTACTGAGGCATATAAAGTTTGCACTACCAATGGGCCTCTCTTTCCACTGATGGCCGAATAGGCCATCTTCTGATACATATGCAGCTAGAGTCACGAGCTCTGGGGGTACTGGTTACTTCATATTGTTGTTCCACCTATAGGGTTGCAGATCCCTTTAGCTCCTTGGGTATTTTCTCTAGCTCCTCCATTGGGGGCCCTGTGATCCATCCAATAGCTAACTGTGAGCATCCACTTCTGTGTTTGCTAGGTCCCAGCATAGTCTCACAAGAGACAGCTATATCAGGGTCCTTTCAGCAAACTCTTGCTAGTGTATGCAATGATGTCAGCCTTTGGAGGCTGATTATGGGATGGATCCCCTGATAAAAGATAGTTCACATTTGGGACCATAAAACAAGGCCAGTCTGTTTTTTTGTTTTTTTTTTTTTTCAAAAAATGAGAGTTCACTGTCAGTAAGAATAAACATTATTCCTTAAACAATAGCACTAGAGAAGTCTAGCCCTGCAGTAAGCAAGCGACTGTCTCTTGTGGGGCCCTGTGAAGCTCTTCAATAGGGAGGTTCCTGCAGCTGCTGGAGCCTTCCTAATATGCTAAATAGAAGCTCTGTGATCTTTAGTGTGATTACCTCAAACTTGAGATATCTAACCTGAGAATTCAATGATCAGATGCAGTGTGAATTATAAAAGGAAGCATATATTCCTAAGGATCAGGCCAGTTTGTGCTCCACGATGTGATTTCTCTTCTTTCTGACCCTCTGACCAGCGCTCAGCACCAAGCCAGGATTCATGTTGTTTCTCCAATGAAAGGAATTCTGCTGTCTCTAAACACACCTTGTATTGATTTGCTTCTTAACTTTATTTCAGGCTGTATGTTAAAATAGATGAAGACACTCATTTAACTGTTCTAAGCACATGTGTCTGTTTTGTTTGGTTTGTCTCAATGTTGATTCTTTTCACTTTCTGGAAGAGTATCCTTGCAGTTTCTGGCTTCAGCATAATATTTGAAGTTTCAATGCCCACAGTGATTTTTTTTTTGAGGCTGTCAATCAACCCGTTCACAGAAACTGCCA
The DNA here is from genome assembly GCF_000001635.26 of Mus musculus. Classification (NCBI taxonomy): domain Eukaryota; kingdom Metazoa; phylum Chordata; class Mammalia; order Rodentia; family Muridae; genus Mus; species Mus musculus. The sequence goes on from NC_000080.6 coordinate 17,952,552, forward strand.
CAGAAACAGAGTGGGAACCGCCAGACCTGGGAAAGATCTGTCTGTCTCTTAGGGCCTCCCAAGTCTCACCCACAATGCACTGGAAGTCCCTGCTGGTGAAACAAGTTCATCTTGCTGTGACAGGAAACCTAACTCTACATGCCCACATAGAGAACCCCAGGTTCAACTGGAGGCAAACTACTAGGCAGGTGCTGGCAAAAGGAAGACAACAACACGTGGCAAGGGGCTGCCAGCCTGCACAGACCGGTTTCCCGACTTGCTGACCAAGGGCCCCAAATTCTCAGGGCTAAGGCAGTAGATCTGTTCTTGAGATGGGCACACCACAGTCAGAGCATTTTAGCACATACATCACTATCGCCCACCCTTCTGTCAGTTCATCTGCTTGTTCTACATGTGAACAAATGTGGTCTCGATGTGCTTGCTTCCTCTTAAGATTCCAATAGAAATGCAAGAACTCCATTTTCTTCCTGGTTCCTTTTTATCTTCTGCTCTAGATATTAAGATGGCTGCCACCACTTAGCTCCTTGAGGGGGAGGACATGAGGGAAGCTAGGTTTGGTGGAAGGAGTGTAGGGCTAGGGGAAGGTAGTCAGCACCAGCAGGCACATCAACTGCCGGCATCTTTCAGGTCTCCTGTTTCCCTCCAAGTTACAGAAGAGAGGGGAGGGCATGGGAAGCTATGGAGCTTGATTTGATTCTGCTCAGATGATGGGCATTCATTCATGTACACAGCTACAGGCTAGACAGGCAAGCCAAAGGCCCAGGAGCTCAGGAAGGCAAGAAAAAGAATTCCCAATTATAATATATTGTAACACAGTCTAAGGAGGAACACAGGAAGCAGTGAGTTTCCTACCTGCTCTGCTCCTGTTTATTGATTGAAAGGTAATCTAGTATTATTTGAGCTTCTTGGTACAGATGTTTATTTATATTAGGTGAGGTGATATATGCATGATGGATTATACAGAAGGCACTCATGTAACAATTCTTTTAATGCTTTATTAATTTGTCAAATAGTAAATTCTTAGTGATATTTTTAAGTTTTTTATTTTATGTGCATTGGTATTTTGCCTATGTGAAAGTACTACATTCCCCTGGAGCTGTAATTACAGACAGTGATGAGCTGCCCTGTAGGTGCTGGCAATTGAACCTGAGCCCTCTGGATAAGCAGCCAGTGTTCTTAACTGCTGAGCCACCTCTCCAGCCCAAACTAATTCTTGGTGGTTTTTAACTGTTGTTAATTTTAGGATGCCATCAATGTCCCTCACACATTATAAACACTTGTCTTCCTTTATCATCTTTCCTATTACCAATTCCTTTAGAGGCCAGTGACCTATAAGACCTATGCCCAGCTGTCATTCAAGGCCCCCTCCCTTACGATGGCCAGAACTTTTCACTTTCTCTGTAGATATAAATTATGCAAAGGACAAAAAAAATATGTGGGCCCAGTCTCTAGGCCTACCTGAGATTTTCACTGGGAAAACTGACATTCACCAATAAGATATTTTAAAATGGAACAGGATTACACACTGTTAGAGCACATTGTATCTTCCAAAGGATGAGAACTCACCCCAATTTGAAGTAGTGAGGGAAAGCTGAGCTCAGGAAGCCCTAGACTATTTCTGTCTGCTGAAGGAGAAAGGGAACTTGGGAGGGGCACGTACAGTTTCCTCCCTAGGAGCTGAACTCAGCAGAGTAGCACTGTCCTCTGTCATTGTTAGTGGTGAAGGAGGAAGAAGGCCCAGTAAGCACTCATAGTCTTTGCCATGCTACCCCGTGCATACATGTTGGCCTCTGTCATCAACACTTGAACATGCCACAACATGTATACATGTTGGCCTCTGTCATCTACACATGAACCCTCTCAAATAGTTCTACCCTAACCTTGTTAATGAAACTGTTTAATGTCATGTAGCCTTCCATTGCAATCACTTTAAAAACAGTCAACTGTTTGGCTTCTTCTCAGAATCACCCCTTCTCCTATTTTTTGACATCACATAGGGTAGTTCTCCACACTAAGACTCGTGAATAGAAGAAGTGTCACCCCAGGCATGCTCTTGAAGATGCCCAGGCCAGGCAGAGCCACCTCACATGGATCCAAAGACACCAAGAAACACCAGAACCTGCCAGTGGCTCACCCACTTAACCCAGATGGAGCCACCTAACAGAATCTCTTCAAGCAACCTTGTCTCAGTGTCCTCTGTGGACATCTTCCCCTGGGTGGTAGGCAATGAGCTAAGTCTGCACTTTGGACGGTGTTCATGAAAGACAGATGCCAGGATCAGAGCCCATTTAGGTGATATAGATGTCTTCATGTCTACAGGTTTCACAGAGCTGTTTGAAGCTTTATAGCTACATCATCGTCCAGCTGCCTTTTGTTCCAGAACTTTGACGCTAACTAAAGTGGCTGACTGCCCTATATTAAGCAGATTATAGTTTAATGAGTATGAACTCCTATATTAGAAGATCACATGGACTTTGTTCAACCTCAAGGGTATTTAGAGCTCTCTTGACTATGTTAAGTTAGTTCAAGTATTTATGTGGTGATGTCATTTTAAGGCTGAGAGATGGAAATGCAAACTAGAATCTAATCAGGCAAGACAAGCATGTGACATTGGTATAATCACAGAGGATGCAGCATGGTGTTGCCTTGCATAGAGGAGTTGTAAATAAGTACTCAGGAAAGATATCAAAAAATGTGGACCGTCTGCCCCAGATCACAGCCCATAGAAGGTGAAGCCAGAGTGGACCTCTGAGCAGTAGAGGCCCACAATCCAATACTGCCAAACAGCTTTCCTTTCCCTAGCAGTCCTGGGCAGAGGAAGAGCAGAAGCCGCTCTGAGGGATCTGCAGTGATGACACACACCTATGGCTTTTAGATAAGAAAGCTGGAGTCTGCTGAGGAAATACTTTCCTCTTTGCAGAGTGTTGTGGTTTGACGTGAGGTGTCCCTCTCCAGGCTCAGGAATTTGAATGCTCAATCCCCAGTGGGTGTTCTGTTTTGGAAGATTGTAGAAACTTTAGGAGGTGGACCCTCACTGGAGGAAGTGGGTCACAGGGGAGAGGCCTTGAGATTATAGCCTGGCTCTACTTCCCATCCACCTTTTGCTTCCTTCTGTGTATCTTCCTATACTCTTGCTACATGCTTCCTGCACCATGGTGGACTATGTCTTAGAGTGTTCAACAGCTTTCACTCCCCTCATTGTTTTCATCAGGAATTTTGTCACATAGGCTAAATAAACAACCAATACACAACTAATGCATATTGTATCAACATTGACAGACAAGGACACTACATGCATTATGTAAATGGGATCACAGATAGAAGGCTGCACATGGCAGGATGGAGTAAGTAAAAAGTGTCAGGAAAAATGGGAGGGTGGGAGATTATGTCATATAATCTTAAAAAGAGATATACCTTAGGGCTCCATAAGAGTCAAGATGTGTCTTCACCACTGTTATCTGAGACACAAGACAATAAGAGACCCTTCATTATAGCATCCCTCATAATGTCTCTCATGGTAGATAGGAATCTGGTCTTCAAGCCAATCCTTAGGCCCAACACTCTCCAGGCATTGTCCTTAAACCATCACTTCTGCTGGGAGGTGATTGGTCAAAAAGTCTCAGTCACTGACATAGTGGCATGAAGTCATTGACCCAACTCCTTTCATTCATGGATGATCTTTGAAAATCAAGCTTAGAGGAGATGGAGTTGGGAGGATGAAGGAAGAGAAAGAAAGGTGATTGGGTGCGTAAAGGAAGTGCTTTTAACATTGCCAGGCACTGTCTCAAGGACACTGACATGTTGAGTGTGTTTATCCCTTGATGGAGTCATAAGTAGTGAAAGGTAAGAAGTGGGGGTAATTGGAAGATGTTAGTCACCAGGGGTGGCTTTGGGGACCCTAACCTCTGTGTACCTATTTTTCTGTCCTTTGATCTCTCTGAAGCTCCTGTACTATAAACTCCTGCTGCTATGATATTCTTCCTTTAAAAACAAGCACAGATACATGGAACCCAGGAATCATGGGCAAAACTTTATTTACTCATTACTGACTACTTATAGTAGGGTTCAGCCACATCTCTGAATTTACAAAAGTAAACTTTTTCTTCCTTTCTTCATTCCTTCCTTTCCTTCTTTTTTTTTCCTGTTTTTTGTTTTTGTTTTTTATCTCTAATAAACTTCTCTTTCGGAGATACCAGAAATATGAGGGAAGAATCATTTCTCTGAAGGACTTGCAGACCAAACAGGTTTATGGCCTCTCACAACTGGAAGCAGCTTTAACAGAACAACAGGAAGTCAAGATTTAGACTCTGGAGACACGGCTATGAAGCCTAGATAGATAGATAGATAGATAGATAGATAGATAGATAGATAGATAAATAGATAGATAGATAGATAGATAGATAGATAGATAGATAGATCCATCGCACTTTTTACTCTTGGTGCCTGCTTATGTCCCATGAGCTCACATCCTTACCATGTGGAAGGGTCTCTCTCAGAAGCTCAGCACACAGTAGCGACCCTGGCAATGCTAGCCCTCCCTCAGGAATGCTGATATATTGAGGCAGTCAAGGAAGTTCTGGAGAATGAAGTAAGATCTATAGAAGATGGTTGGGGAATTGGGACCATTCTTGTAGGAGGAGCATGAAGACCTAGTGAAGAACTTCTACAAAGACTCTGGGGAGTGGGATCCCTACGTTAGCTTCTTATGGCTGCAGTTTATACACCAAGAGACAAAGCTGTGGACGAATAAATCAGCATGAGGCATCTTAGCAGAAAAGGCAGGAAGCAGTTCTGACCGCTTGAGACCCACAGACAAGTAGTTAAGAGCACTGGCTGCTCTGCCAGAGACCCTAGTTGGGTTTACCTCTCCTCCCATCTCCGCCAGTGTCAGGCAGCTCATAACTGCCAGTAACTCCCCCTCCAGGTGATCTGATGCCCCCTTCTGGTCTCTGCAGGTGCTATCACACATGTGGCATACTGTAATATCACTCAAATAACACTCATGCACATCAGAGTAAAAATAAATCTTTGAAAGGCAAATTAATGACCTGATGCTCACAATACAATTCCACACACCCGGGGGTTTCAGATAATGTTATGTACATCACCTGTCTCAATAACTTACATCAATGGCTTTTTAATACAAGCCACACACTTTCAGACTGTATAATCCCTGCCTACTCAGATGACCCTTCTGACCTCTTGGCCGGAACCCTGTTTCTTTATTTCTTTTAGTTCTTTTCTAAGATATCAGCTGGATTTTATATCCTTAAATACTTGAATATTTTAGTACAATTTTCCTTCTTTGACAGACAGGTTTATTTTCTATCACCTTTAGCAAAAATAGGATGTAGGTGGTTGTTATTAAATTTTGTGTTCATTTCTTGTTTGCTAAAGACTGCTTAGGTCAGTCAGTATTGTAGCATCCAAAGCCATTAGAATGACAGTCATGAAATAAAGATTCAATCATTTGTCTCTAAACTCTCTGAGACAACCACGTACATGTTGCTCTAGTGTTAGTCCATGTCCCACCAAGTTGTTGACTTTTCTTCTATCTATTAACTTTATTATAACTGACAAATTATATTAACTCTTTCACGAAGAACATCATGCTAAAAAGTCAGATGATTTAGATCTAAGAGCAACTGATTTAGATCATGTGAATTATAAGATATGATTATCTCTGGGATCCTCCCATTTTATAGTCCTGATGAACACACAGCAAAGTACTGGCTCCATCCTGTTTTTGAAAAAGAGTCTCATGTACGCCAGACTGACCTCAAACTCTCTATGTAGCCAAGGATAACATTGATCCTTGGAATCCTGATCCTCCTGCCTCCATCTCTTGATGAGATATGTGCTACCATGTCTAGTACTATGTGTGCTATTGTGGTTCTGGGGATTGAGCCCAGGGCCTCATGTGTGCTAGGCATGCCCTCTACCAATGAGCTACATCCCTAGACCTTTAAAAGCTTTGTTTCTAACACTATGTGCAGTGTGTTCCAGAGAATACCTAAAGCATCTCTTTGAAAAAGAATTTACTTAAATCCATGCTTGAAATTTTCAATATCCAATCAGCACCTAATAGCTTTGCTCAGTAGATCCAACAACAGTTCAGGGATTTGTAAATGTTAGCTCAGTTTTGTTTTCCTCTACCTAGGTTTCTGTCTGTTGCTCTAATAAACAAGACCAAAAGCAATTCAAGGGAGGAAAGGGTTTATTATACCTCACACTGCCAGGTCACAGTCCATTATTGAGGAAAGTCAGGACAGAAACTCAAGCAGAAGCAGGGGAGAAACACTGCCTTACTGGCTCATTCTCAGCCAGTTTCTTACAACAGGTACCTCGAGATAGTGATGCCCACAGTGGACTGGGTCCTCCCACATCAATCATCAATCAAGACAGTATCTCACAGACATGGCTACAAGCCAATTTGAATATAGGCAGTTCTTCAATTGAGATTCCTTCTTCCCAAGTGATTCTAGGTTGTATCAACTTGACAATAAAACTGAACTAGAAGGCTCTGTAAAAGATGTTAGAAACTTAGAGAATATATAACTTATTCCAAATGCCAAAGCCTGTTTTATTACTTAAGTTTATCTTTGTATCTCAAACTCTGAGGTGTCTCATTCATCTGGAGAACTCAGCTGAATCATATTCTCTTTAGAGAAATCCCTAGTCCATTTTCCCATGACCCAGCCAGGGCTTCTCAAACTCCAGTTTTCCCAGCAGTGTGTGTCCCATAAACCTGCCAATTAAGCAACTGAATATCATTATTGTGAATGTAATTACAGAGAGTAATTATGAACTTCTAAATGCCTCCTGTTGATGGAGTCCTTTACCCAAACCATCTCGAGTGGTTTTCTTAGGAAAGTGGAAGGCAATCGTCCTGCTCACCTTAGCCCACAAATAGTCTCCCTTGCTAGAAGAAACCCACACTTGCTGGCCCAAAGGACATGCAAAACAAGCTTTAATGAGCTCTGTTTTGAGTGAGAATGTCTCGATTGGGTGGACACTCCTTAGATGTGCTTCATCTGAGACCCAGATTCAATAAGGATTGCCTGATTTCTTAATTTATTGTTAGGGCTGGGGAATTACTACCATAATTAGAAATTAATGCAAAAAAGATTATATGTTAGAAGCTTTACAAAATGCTCTGAGAACTTTAATATTCTTTAAATTGAACTTTACAGAGTAGAATTTGGTGGTGAATTAATCTCTGAAAATAAGGCAGAGAGAGCAGAAACACACATGGGTGAGCTTTCTTGTGTCCATGGGAGTAAAGTGAGTCTGGCCAGACCCACGATTAACCTTTGCATTCAGCCACTTAGTAATTCATTCACAAGAAGCTTAAACCCTCGTGGGTAATAGGTGCCTGAATGAATTATACACAGATATGTTAAGTTAGAAATGCAATACCGTCTCAAAGATGTTTGTTTCCTTTCAAGGAACAGTGAGAATAAATGCCTGTAATTGCACTGGTGGTGGGCACAGTTGGAAAGGGGAATAGTTGATTCATCATGCAATGAATAATACCTCATAAACCCTGAGAAAAAAGCATCCATGCTTGCCTAACCTGCCTAATACAATGGCTCACACAATCCTAAGCATGGACAATTTCCAGCCCTTTCCATGAATCAGAGCAACTGGTACAATCCAAAGCCTAAAGCACAATAGGATTCTCCTACAGGAGATATGAGCTACTTCAAGCCCTGGGTTTTCCATTTACTAGGCAAAGAAATCCTGCACTGGGGGCTAGAGAGACAGCTCAGCAATTCAGTGTGCTTGCCACTGCTCTTACCAAAGGTACAAGGTTTTTTTTTTTGTTGTTGTTTGTTTGTTTCTAAGGGGGATCTCTTTTTTAAAAAACATTTTTATGAGATATTTTCTTTATTTACATTTCAAATGTTATCCCGAAAATCCCCTATATCCCCCCCCCGCCCTGCTCCCCAACCCACCCATTCCCACTTAATGGCCCTGGTATCCCCCTGTACTGGGGCATATAATCTTGGCAAGACCAAGGGCCTCTCCTCCCAGTGATGGCTGATTAGGCCATCTTATGCTACATATGCAGCTAGAGATACAAGCTCTGGGGGGTACTGGTTAGTTCATATTGTTGTTCCTCCTATAGGGCTATAGACCCCTTCAGCTCCCAAAGGTACAAGTTTGATTCTAGTACCCACATCAGGCAGCTCAAAACTCCAACTGTAGACACTTAAACCCTCAGGTGGGAGGAAGAGGGACTCATGCACACATAAATAAAACTAAATTAAATCTTTTTTTCAAAAGAGAAAGAAATCCTTTACCTATTCCTTTGTGGTCCGTCACATTCTCCTGGATCAGAAGTTTGAATGCTCATGGGTATGGGAACATGAGACTCAAGAGAGGGCCATAACTTTCAAAAGTGATTTCTGACAGCTGACACTTCCAGATAAACCATCCACACAACCTCAGTTGAAGATATGGTAGCTGAGAGGGTACTATGGAAACCCAAAGTGTGCCTAACTCTGAAAAGTCACTTAAAATTCCCTGTGCACAAGTCAGGATGGATTGGTCTCTGTAAGCATCAGGAATTTTGCTGTGGTCTTTTGGTAATTTCAGCCTTAAAGAAAACTCACCCAGCAAGGACATGTTCAATGATGCTACACCAGCCTGGCATGTAGAAGGCCCTGGATTCATTCACCCAGAACTACCAAAAACCTCACTTTCAAATCGGTCTTCCAGTCAGTGTATATGGCTACTCCTTTCCTAATTGGGAAACATAGTTGCTAAGAATTTCTGGACCAGATAAATTGTACTGTGTGTGTGTGTGTGCGTGTGTGTGTGTGTGTGTACATGTATATGCATGTTTGTGTGTGGTGTATAGACACTGTCTTAGTCAGGGTTTCTATTCCTGCACAAACATCATGACCAAGAAACAAGTTGGGGAGGAAAGGGTTTATTCGGCTTACACTTCCATACTGCTGCTCATCACCAAAGGAAGTCAGGACTAGAACTCAAGCAGGTCAGGAAGCAGGAGCTGATGCAGAGGCCATGGAGGGATGTTCTTTACTGGCTTGCTTCCCCTGGCTTGCTCAGCCTGCTCTCTTATAGAACCCAAGACTACCAGCCCAGAGATGGTCCCACCCACAAGGGGCCTTTCCCCCTTGATCACTAATTGAGAAAATGCCTTACAGTTGGATCTCATGGAGGTATTTCCTCAACTGAAGCTCCTTTCCCTGTGATAACTCCAGCTGTGTCAAGTTGACAGGAAACTAGCCAATATAGACACCAACTGTAGACACTTAGATGAGTGTGTTTGTGCACGTGTATATACATATATGTATATGAGTGCAAGTATATAAATATATGTATGTGTATGAAATGTGTGTGCATGTATATGTATGTGTGTGTGATGTGTATGTATGTGTGTATGTGTGTGTGTGTGTGTGTGTGTGCATGTTTGTGTATGCATGTGTATGCATTTTGTGTGTGGTGTATATGTGAGTGTGTGTGTGCATGTTTGTGTGTGCATGTGTATATATGTGCATCTATGTATATGTATGTGTATATGTGTGTGCATGTTTGTATTGCATGTGTATGTGTGTGTGCATGTGTGTGTGTGTGATGTGTGTTTGTGTACCATTTCTGTCCTCTGCTATATCTTCCTATATAGTAAGGGCATTCTAAGGTGAAAATTGCTAGTAGAGGAGATTCTCCCAGTAAGAAATTCATTATATTATTCTATTTTTGCCCATTCTAGAGAACAGACCTATACACCACATAAACTGAACTCAAAAACATAATATTAGCCATCTGGTACCCAGCCTAAGAGACCCAGGCTCATCCTTCTATCTTTGGTGCTCTTAATTTGCCACAAAGAGAAAACATGACCTGCTTCCTTTTATGTGAATTTATGGCATGGTTGGGACTACCTTGAAGACACAAAACTTCCATCAATGTGTTTAGACTTGGGAGCTATGTTGCTTTGTGTTGTCTTTTATTATCAGTGCTCCTTCCTGTTTCTTTTGTTTTGCCATCAGAGTAAAAGACAGAACAGATTGTCAGGCTCAGCGTATGGCCACTTGAGTTTGGCCAACTTAAGTGACACAGTGTCTCTCAGGTCAGCCTGTGCTATAACCGAAGTCAAACCAGGCTGCACCTGGAAGTATGTATCCTAAGAATCTGACCTAAGGTCATGGCCAGGTCTGACTTTCAAGACCTCAAATGGTCATCTAAGCAGTGATATAAATGGGTATCAGCTTGCTCATGGGCCACTGTTGTAGTAGCAAGACCAGCAGAGACTTGCTGTAGAGAAGTTCGAAAAATAGAGGGGGAAATATGTTAGTTTCTCCAGCAGGCAATCAGCTTAGGTGGGTGGCTCTTTGCCCTGACATTATAGAAGTCAGTCAAGCAGTGGCAGACGAAAAGAAATGAGCAGCAACGAGACTTCTAAAATGCAAAGTCTCAGAAAACCCTTGGCAATACCTACAATCTGTTATCTTGTGTTTTCTGCTCCCCTCCCACCAGAAAATGGCCTTCCAGCCTGGGACAAACAGAAGCCCCGTCCAGACCGAGGCCAGGACTGGAAGCTGGTAGGAATGTCTGAAGCCTGCCTGCACAGGAAGAGCCACGTGGAGAGGCGTGGTGCACTGAAGAATGAGCAGACTTCCCCACACCTTATCCAGGCCACTTGGACAAGCTCTATATTCCACCTGGATCCTGACGATGTGAACGATCAGAGCATCTCAAGTGCCCAGACTTTCCAGACTGAAGAGAAGAAATGTAAAGGTAACCATGACCTTTAACAAGACTGTTAACACGCATGTGTCTCTCCCATGACTGCTCTGTCTCCATTTCTTCACCTGCCTAGTGTCTGTGCTGCTTTTCCCTGGCTGATCCTCCTGGGGGTGGGGGGAGTCCTTTAATTTTCTCTTAAACATAAATAAACAAGTGGGGTCCAAAGGCAAGCGCTTTACACCATAAACCAACATTCAGGAAGAGATCCTTTTTAATTTTTTTATGAGCAAATGTTGTTATTTTGGTTTTTAATTCTGCTTGTGGAAGTGGAAGCAGACATTGCTGCACTCATATCTACTTGCTTCAAGCTGAGTTTGTGAGCATGCGCTTATGAATGTATTTCCTATCCTAATTATACCAGCAGCTAGAGAGATTGCAATGCTGTCCTTTAACAGACACAGACAATTCATACTTGACAAGGAGATTTTAATGTCTGTGGTCCATAAATCCTCTGTTACCATCACCAAGAGAAGATTAGGGTGTTAGGAGGTTGTCACCTCATGAGGGGTGACAAAGTGTCCCTGGTTCCTGATCACATAAGACTTAGCCCTGTCTCACCTCAGGCCACCTCACCTGACAGATGTCTTCCATGCTGATCCCTTTATAGTCTTATGGTTGCCCAAAATCTTTGCTTCTTAAACCAACCTGTGTTTATAAGTGTCCAAGTTCTTATAACTACCCATTTTTTGCCAGTCCAGAGTTTACAAGCTAAAGCTATCGTGACTAGCTTTTTGGTTTTTACTTATGATAAATCCGGATTGTCTGAAACTGAAAATCTCACAGTCAAATAAGAATGCCTCCTATATGGAGACATAAGAGGAGGTGAGCCACGAGGAAGCCTGTCTTGGGCATTGGCCACAGTTACACTCCTCATTTGTGAGAAAGAACCCAGGTCTTTCTGCCTTAGAACCTCTTTCCAGTTTCCCTGGGAAATCAAGACAGATGTTTTCATTAAAAAACACATTATGCAAAGATGGCATCCTCCACTCTGACTGAAGAATAGGCAGAAATGCTATGTTCCTTTTGAAATGTGATGCTTGTACTTCTGCATTGATTATTTAGAAGTATAAAGAGTTTTTTTTAATGTTCTAAACTGAAATTGCATTATATTCTCTTCCCTTCTCCCTTCCTTCCCTCTAGTTCCACCCAGTTACTCTCCCTCCAACATCTCCCATGCCACCCACTCTCCATTTGATAGCTTATTATTATTATTATCATGGCATACATAAGTATTTATATGTGTATGTGTGTATATGTATGTATATGTGTATGTGCGTATCTGTATGTATATGTGTGTATGTATGTGTATGTGTGTATGTGTGTGTATATGCATGTATGTATGTATATGTGTATGTGAGTATATATATTATGTATGTATGTGTATGCACAAACATACAAACACAACCTGTTAGTCTGTTTTGTTGTTTGCACACATATTGCTTCAAGACAACCAATAGTGGGGCTGATCCCTGGAGAGACCAATTCTCCCTTTCCCTTAGGAACCTGTACACTCTGCCTAGGGGTGAGACCCTGTGTAATTTTCCCACTTCCACATTAGTATGCCTTCCATATTGATATAGCTAGCCATTATTAAAGTCTTGGTTATGCAGACATCTGTAAAAGAAATTCTTTGAAATTTTGAAGAGGATTTTTTTTAATGGCAAAATAATTTTTTTCCCAAAGGAATTAGGATGTGAAACAGTGGGTCTTTGTGTGTGAATGGGCATGTGCTCAGGGTCTCTGTGTGTGAGTCGGTGTGTGCTCAGGGTCTCTGTGTGTGAGTGGGTGTGTGCTCAGGGTCTCTGTGTGTGAGTGGGTGTGTGCTCAGGGTCTCTGTGTGTGAGTGGGTGTGTGCTCAGGGTCTCTGTGTGTGAGTGGGTGTGTGCTCAGGGTCTCTGTGTGTGAATGGGTGTGTGCTCATATTCACTTGAACTACAGTTCAGATTTACTAGCAGATTGTATTTTCAGATTTTATAGGTTGCAGTAAAACCATGCCTGTCTTTGGATTATAGCAAAATGCCAGCATCCCCGTGACTGAAGGACCTGGTGAACAGTTTAACTCATTCACAACTGGAAACCAAGTTCATTCATGCACAGAATGTCATCCCTATCATTTATGAGAGATTTTGTTCTTAGTTATAAAGAGTTCAACATGTTAAACTTTTGTTTGTTAATATATTTTGAAAGTGAGAGAACGGGGAGTTCCAGCACACAGGATGCTGAGGCAAGAGGATAGTGAATTTAGGCTAAAAAAGCTAGTCTTCTGATTTAAAATTCTACAGTACAGGGGCTAAGAACACAACATTTTGAGATTGACACATTTGAACTAGAACATCAGCCTTTCCACTATGTTTAGAGCAAACTTATATATGTTATGTTGATAAAGCTATATAAGATACTGTGCTTAAATATTCAGGACAGCTGGACAGTGGTGGAGCACGACTTTAATCCCAGCACTTGAGAAGTAGAGGCAGGTGGATTTCTGAGTTTGAGGCCAGCCTGGTCTACAGAATGAGTTCTAGGACAGCCAGGGCTATACAGAGAAACCCTGTCTCAAAAATAGTAATAATAATAATAATAATAATAATAATTAAGCATAGTACCTGACTTATAGTGCACTTTAAATAGCAGCCACCATTTTCCCCTGTGGCTATACATCCTTATGTCACATAAATCCCTTGACTTGCTGAGCAAGGAATTCAGCCAAAGGACTTTAACAGATGAGGACAGTGAGGTGGTCTGTTTATGAAGCTCAGATCTTCTTCCAGCTCTTTCCCTAAATCATTAGAGTGCATTTTCATTATTCTAGTGTTGAAAGAAAATCAACAGAGGCAAACTTTGGGAGGTTCCCAGAGATACCACCAAGCTTAACTTGGATCTGGGCTTAAAATTTTGTGGGGAAATGACACCCAAGTGGTCTGAGTTACAAAGCCCAAAAATCTACTACAGTAAACTTCCCTCCTATATTAGAACACCAGTGAGTGATGCCTATGTTTGCCCTTGAGAGTTGGTTCTTCTTGTCTGCTCCATGATCTGCTACATCTATAGAATCCATAAGGAAAGCATTGTCTGATGGCCATTCATACTGGACATTTATTTCCTAGCTGGCCACCAGCCTTAAAGACCTACTCTAGCATGCATTCATCTTCTAGTGCTTGGGGCCTACTGTGTGAAGGACATTATACTTGATGTCTAACTGTGGGAAAAGGAACATTTGAGCCAAAGGACACAATCATCTCACTCCAAGCACCCCCAGATGTCTCCCATAAGAACCAAATGACCTTGAGTTGATACACAAAGGTTTACTTGGGGTCAGTGATTCAAAACAATAAACTGGCTTCCCTAAGTTACACAATAAGCCCCACCCCAAATTAGTAGGCTATCTGAACTAGCTCAGAATACTTTCATGTGTGGTTTGTGGGCTGCAAACTGATGCATATTGCTCTCTGCCAGTTCAAGGTCAGAAATGGAGAACGAGCTGCAGAAACTTTCAGTGTCTTCTCATCAACCAGATTCAACACCAGTGAGTGCCATTCCCCAAGCCAGACACAGACCAGTTTGGTGCTGTGAGACTTGCCTGGTCAGCCACATGTAGCCAGTACTATGCCAAAGTCTTAAGCAAGAAAAGGAATGTATTGGTCTCTAATGCCTGAGATTTCTTAGTGTTCTTTTACTTAAAATAGTCTGCAAATCATTGACTTATCTGTAAAATACTCTAAAATGTATTTTGCTTGGAGCTTCTTTGGAGTTTCTAGCTAATCTTTTGAGCAGCACATCTATGTGCTTTAATCATGCTAAGTGAAGATCCCTGGGACCCCTCATATTCTGCATCAGAGATTGTGCCTCCTTCTCCCTTCCTGAGTCAGAGCTGATTTATTCTGTGCTCATTGTTGCACACCGGTTAGTGGCACTAACACTATTTCCAGAGGCTTGTAGAGATGAGAGTCTAAGCTGAGTGTGGTGATTCACTCTGTAACCACAGCCCTCCATATGCCGTGAAAGTGCAGGAGAGAGTGAGTTTGAGGCCAGCACGGACCTCATAGAGTCTTCTAGTAAAAGGACAAGAGGGAAGGAGAAAGGGGAACCTGAGGGCCCAGTTGGGCTGGTCTGGACCTCAGAATCTGTATTTCAACTGTCCCTTCTATTGACTCTGGACCAGTGTCCCCCAAGCCTTGCAGATATTCACAAGGACTCACGGCAAGAAAAGGCCTGCCACCTAGTGGGCTCTCAGGGATATGCCTGACCCTGTCTTTCCTGCAGCCCTTGGAGCCAATGGCAATCCAGTCTTGGGGATTCACTTTGGGCCTGAAAACATGCACATTCACCCCCTTGGTAACACTTCCTTGGTGATAGATCCCTTCTGGAAACCCCCTAATGCAGGATTGGAACTCGCCCTCCACTCTAAAACTATTCCAAGGCTACTCCCTTCTGCACACACAAACCTCCTAAAATTCTGTTGAGAATCACAGAGTTCAGCAAGCCCAGAAAGTTGGTCACAAATAGGGAGGTGACTCCTCAGAGCTAAACCTCAGCAACCCATTGTAACCATAAAGCAGGGCCTCTGTAACAGCCAGGAACTTTCTGGAAGGAGGCATGGGGGCTGCTGGGAGGAAAGCATCAATGTAATGATGCCACTGCAGTTTCTTTGTAAATCTGCGACATTCATGGTGTAAAAATAGATGAATCTTAGATTCCTGGGAAGAAAAATGTAATGCATTTTTTTTCTTTTCTAAACATTCTATATGGTGTTGCAAGGGAAATAAAAATTTCAGTAAGTCATAAGGTTACAAATAATTTATATAAATATTTTTGTTTCAGCTACCAAGGACAAACATTATTACAAATTTTATCACATTTTAGTTGTCTCTTTTATCTATTTTTAACAAACGTGGGTCACATGAGGCATATCATGTGTGACCAGCTTTTAATGCTTACCAATAAACCATCAGCATTTTCCTTTGCTATTAAATATTTTACTGAAAACTGATATTTATTGGCACTAGATTGTTCTTTCTTGTAACTAGAATATCATTTATTAAACCATCCCCCAAGGAACAAAATGCCAATGGAAGGAGTTGCAGAGACAAAGTATGGAGCAGAGACTGAAGGAATGACCATCCAGAGACTGCCCCACCTGGGGATCTATCCTATATACAACCACCAAAACCAGACACTATTGTGGATGCCAACAAGAGCTTGCTGACAGGAGCCTGATATAGCTGTCTCCTGAGAGGCTCTGCCAGTGCCTGACAAATATGGAAGTAGATGCTCACAGCCATCCATTGGACTGTGCACAGGGTCCCCAATGAAGGAGCTGGAGAAAGTACCCAAGGAGCTGAAGGGGTTTACAGCTCCATAGGAGGATCAACAGTGTAAACTAACCAGTACCCCCAGAGCTTCCTGGGTCTAAACCACCAAGCAAAGAAAACACATAGTGGGACTCATGGCTCTAGTTGTATATGTAGCAGAGAATGGCCTAGTAGGTCATCAAAGGGAGGTGAGGCTCTTGGTCCTGTGAAGATTCTATACCCCAGTATAGGGGAATGCCAGGGCCAGTATTCAGGAGTGGGTGGAATGGTGACCGGGGATGGGGTGAGACAGGGGGTTTTCAGAGGGGAAACCAGGAAAGGGGATAACATTTGAAATGCAAATAAAGAGCTGGGCAGTGGTGGTGCACGGCTTTAATTCCAGCACTTGGGAGGCAGAGACAGGCAGATTTCTGAGTTCAAGACAAGCCTGGTCTACAGAGTGAGTTCCAAGACAGCCAAGGCTATACAGAGAAACCCTGTCTCGAAATAAAATAAAATAAAATAAAATAAAATAAAATAAAATAAATGTAAATAAAATAATAAAAAACCATCCTCCAGGGCTTAGACAATTTAAAGTAATTTTTCAATAATTGAATTTAAATAATATCTTATGTCAATGAAGGGGCAGACTTAATTAATCCATGATCTTCGTAGAGAACAGGTGACTTAAATAGACAGTGACACATCAAATGATATATAGCTCCTATTCACCAAGGTAACAAAGTGCCCTGAAAGTCAGAGTCATAATCTACAAATTACCTTATGCTTTGCAATCCTTCAATATGGATATTCACCCTTTCAGTGGTCAATACTGTCACCAGGCCATCAGGAAGTGCATTAGTATTGAGAAGGTTGGATTACACAGCTGGAGCCCTTCCTAGTGGTCTGTCTGCCTCTGCTGTCCACTGTGCCCAACGCTCCAGAGACCATGGTCTCAGTCCCACTGAGTAAAGCATTGCTCCATACTCCTTAGACTGTCAAGGAGGATTAGTGCCCAACATGATATAAGGGTTCACTACTAGCTCCTCGAGTGCACAAGATAGCTGTGTGGTTTCATACTTCAAAGGCAGGAGACATAATCCATAAGTAAATAGGGGCAGAATGAAAAAGGAAGGACAAGGTACCAATTAGCATGAAATGGAGTAAGAACAAACTGGAAATGGTAACAGAAGGAAGGGGAACATCAGAACGTCAGGTCCAGGTCCATTCATCTCACTTCTCACTGAGATAGAGCACAGAGCTGTTGATCGACCACTGTGAGCTCTCCAAAGTCAGCATAGCTATTTCTATAATACGGAGAAAGTCAGATCTGATCCCTCTGTCCCTCTTGTGATACCCTACCCTTAGGAACATTTGTACAAGGGCCTGAATTTCAATTCTTCATACTTTGGTCTTGTGGCTAATAAATTAGAAAAAAATCTAAATATTTCCAGCCATGAAGGTATATTTAAATAAATCAAAGTGCATCTAAGCATTCGAAAAATTAAAAACTTAGCTTGGAAATATGCTTTAGGAATATCTAATATGATGTAGCATGCATTAACAGTATGACTCTACTTATGGCTTTGAAAGCCTGTGCAGTTATACTAATATGCATAGGGACTAGCCCCAGGATACACAGCAAGCTTATTTCTAAAGCTCCCTTGGTGTAAAGATGGTGCCCGATCTTATTCTACATACAAGTGTGTTTACAGATCTTTCCACCTGTATCAACGAATACTTATATGATATCTTAGTAGCAAGACTGTGTTTTCAAATCAGACGTCTTAAGTTCACTTCTTACTTTCTATCACACAAGCTCAGAGCAAATCTCTGAGCCTCTCTGATCCTCAGAACAGGGTAATGTGATCAAGTGGCCTTTTGAATTTCTGTATAGATAAAGGAGACTGCTAGTAGCCCTCAGTACAATTTCTACAATTGAGTGGAGATTAAATGAATGTTTACTGTTCTCAGTATGTAAGTAATCTTCTGATCTTCAGGCCTTTCTGGTTTCTGTTACTGTTTCTGACCTTGTATTACCCTGCAGAACATGTACACTGAAATGCCAAGTAGGTATACTGAATACTGAAAGGTAAATAATGCACAATAGATCATCACATCAGGGGTAGAGCAGGGACACAAATGCTTGATAGAGCTCATAGTAGCAACCAAAGTATTTTTTGCAAAGCTTTTAAAATCTTAAAACCTTAAGTGAAAAATCACCGAAGATGCAAAGTAGCTGAGTTAGGATCCGATTCAGGCATTCTAGCCCTGAGTACCAGGTCTCTCTGAGATTACTCTGTTCTGAGATCCTAAACCAAGAGCGAGGAATAGTAGAACACTGGTATTGTACTGGGCAGAAGTACTAGGGGTTCCACCCACCATGACATGTTCCCACATACTGATTGTACAGTCTGGGCATGTCTTCCTGCTTCTGCCACCTAGGACATCTTAAGCTTAGGCAAGGCCCTGAGCCTTTCTGATCTCCATTTTATTATCTGAAAACTGGATAGTTTGGATAGAATAAATTCTTGGATGATGTTATAGAGACTTATCAGTAGATGGAAGTTTTACTTCTCTGGTGAGGCTAGAAAGATCATCAGGAGTAGTATGGGTATTAGGAGTGCCAAATACTCATGGGAAAATAATTACTAAATTCACACTGCCTTGAGCCAGTTACTATGGATTGAAGGGCATAGAAACAAAACCCATATCCATTAACATGTTCAATGTGTAGTTCTCAAAGTCAGGAATAAGCAGTGGTTAACTGACATAACACTCTGAAGATGCCTGCCATCTGCCATTTCTGACACAGATTGAAACTACAAAGATATTCCAGTCAAATTTAGATAAATATATCTAAATGGCATATTGACCATGGGCTATAAAGACAGCCTAAGTATCCTCATGCTCCACAACACACAGCCAATGCTTGAGAAATATGGGGGCAAACAATTGTGGATTGGTTCTTGCCTCTGAAACTAGCCACTTAGCATTGGATAAATAATTAATTCTTTCCAATAAAGAGCATGAAGATTAATTGATGGTCAATAAAGTACAAGGATGTACGGTTCATTGTTTAAAGTTATTTTTTCAATATTGAAATCATATCTTCACTTATGAGGAAAAGAGGGCTGAACATGTTAAATCAGCACTGGCCATAAAACCCCATCATCTCCACAAAGATATGAAACACAGTCAAACTGAGTTGTAAAGTCAAGTGTTTCATGCCATCTCTTCCAGTGGTCTTATTTCCCGTTGGACTTTATCTCCAATGACCCAGAAACCTTCAGGGTCTCCAGACCCCATTTTCAGTTCCATTGAAGGTTTCTGGGAGCATTTGTGTACGCCATAATACACATCCCCCCTGAGGGTATGGCCAGCTGCTTGTGGATAGATGCTTTGATTTTGAGTATCCCAGAGACAAAGACTCATCAACCAAAGGTGGTATCACAAATGATTGGTGGCTTGCCCTGTCTTCAGGGCAGTCTCTCACTCTGGGAACTATCTTGTGGCTGGTTCTGATGGTGAGCTGTATTTACAGATTACTCTTTCAGATCCAGATGAATTTTGCTTACTTGACACAAGCCCGTTTAGGGTACCAGAAACCCAGAACGACACAACCTTGGAAATAAGACGAGAGTCAGAAAGCCTCATGACCCAAGGTCATTCTCCACAGCATTGTTCTGACCCAGGATTATGAGCTTTTGCAAAGCCCTATCCCTGTGACATCTGTCAGCGTTGACTTACACAAGGAGATTGAGTTTATCAAACAGTACTGCCTCTTAAAATGTAGCACTAGGCTGAAAATGGGACTGTCTAACTCAAACATATCTATTATTCAGCCACTTGACATTTGACTTAGAATATTGTGTAAGGACTGATGGTTTATTCATCTAGGTGGCAATATTCTGTGAATGGCAGGCTTCACCCCTGATTCCTCATCGTTATCCCACACTATGTAGCTCTAAAGGCCATAACTATTTTAAGTTAAACCTTAGAATTAATGAAGAGAGATTTACTGGATTCTTTGTTTGACTAGCTCTGAAAAGAACTCCTTATAATAAGCCTCAGATATAAAAGTAAAGGTCAAAATCCATGTAAGTAAGATCCACTGCCCTTTACAAAGGGGAAAATACATGTTAATCTTTTGCACCTTCAACCAGATAGGTTTCTATGGAGACAGAAATCTGATATGGAGACACCCCACTTAATATTCATGAGCTGTCTTAGAGTGCAGTTTCTTCTTATTGTTCATGGTACTCATAGGTGTGATGCTCAATCCGAACTTTCTTTGGAAGGATGATTCTATACCTGTGCCTATACTCCCCCGCCCCCGCCCCCGCCCCCGACAAAGGACTGGAGATAATCTGAACGCTTTGCAGGTAGTCACAGTCCCTCCAAAGCTCACTACCAAAAGCAGAGAGTCACACTAATGAGCTAACCCATTGTTTTCCCCAACTGACTGAAAGTCATTTGTATTCATTTATTGTTATATTGTGTATATAGTGTATACTATTTTGGAAGCTGGTTTCTTCGGTTTTTCAGGACAGTGATGTTTTCTGGAGATATGCAAGCTAATACACACTTTTTCTTCAAGTTGTCCTTTAAGTTACATGGTTTTTTGAAGATCTCCGAGCAGGTCCCTGGATTGCTTTTATTAATTTTTAAAGACGGTAACCTTGGGCTTACCCATACACTTCTCACCTACATTCTGTAGGGTTCACTGGTATTTCCTTATGATTTTTAGCAGAAGTACTAAAAAGTCACATGTAGCATTTATGACATGACCCAGAGAATATCTATGTTCCAGCCCCACCCCACCTCTCATCTTTATATCCTCACTTGAGACAGCCTCTGACTTCCTTAGGAAATGGTTTTTTATCTCACTGGGTTCAACAGAAGTGAATTCTGCAACGTTCTTTTTAAGCAACTATTCTGAGCTCTAAGGGGGAGTGCCTGGAGTGCTCTTTCTCTGTCAGCTCTGACGCTGTTGAAGCTAGTGCATGTCCAATGAAACTTGGGGGAAGCACGGGGAAGCTCCATAGCCTAAAGGCTTTGCTGTGGGTCACAGAAAGGAGATACCATGTCACATGTAGCTCTACTCGGCTTTGGCCTGGCGCTTCTTTCCTTCCCTTAACCCAATCTGACTAACCTACAAAGCGCTGACATTGGAGCATATTTTAGGATCGTCTTGGTATTTACTAGGTAATTTCCAGAACATTTTCATTGTATGAATGTGCCACATTTTCGTTATTCATCAATCCATCATCAGAGCAGCTAGGTTTTTTCCAATTTCTGCCCATCATAGATAGCCAGAATGAGCATGAATGCTTCGTAAATAGAACGTAGAATCAGTTGGGTGTATGCCTAAGTGTGATATTGCTGGATCTTGTGGTAGATCTGTTTTCAGCTTTTTGATAAATTTAGTTGAAATGGGGACAGCATAGAATAGCTAGCACCCTTTGTGACAATGTTGTAGAAATACTAATATAAAATGAAGATGTTAAGACAAGTCCCAGTACACAACTTCCCCTTGAGAAGATCTGCTTCCTTGGGTCTTCTTCAGCTTCCTTGCTGCGCTACTTTATACAGTTGATTTATTATATCTAGTATATATTATATGTATCTATTATAAATATATGCATACTCAGCTCTAGAGGACCACTGTAGAAGCACACATAGATACTCTATTTCACAGATAAGGGAAGCACATTTAGAATACACAGCTTCAAAATTCCAGACCTTCCCAGCATAGGAAGTGCTTGGACAGATACTTTAAGCCTGGGGTGGTCCCAGACTTCCAGGAGCCTAGCATTACTCCAGATGGGCTAACATGGAGCCCCATGCCACCACTATACCACTATGTGTGTTTGTGTGTGTTTGTGTGTGTGTGTGTGTGTGTGTGTGTGTTGTAGTATGTGTATGGGGGGGGTGAGAGTGGGAGGGATGGGTGTGTGGTTGTTATTAGGAATCAGA
This sequence comes from Mus musculus, assembly GCF_000001635.26. Lineage (NCBI taxonomy): Eukaryota > Metazoa > Chordata > Mammalia > Rodentia > Muridae > Mus > Mus musculus. Next base: position 17,974,598 of record NC_000080.6, read on the forward strand.
CTCAATCTCCTGCACTGAGCTACTTCCTAGATGGAATAAGTGTTCTCAGGGGCTTTGTAATTTTGCAGTCAGGTCTCTCTGCAACCTTCCCTTTCATCCTCACCTCTCCCCTTCATGTTACTCCTCCTCTCCCCACTGTTCTTCCTCCTCTTTCTGATGCTCACAATGTGTTGCCCAGGCTGGTCTTGATCACATGGGCTCAGTCACTCATCCTGCCTCAGCCACCCAGGTGCTGGAACCACAGGCACAGGCCATTATACCCACCTTCAAATGCCCTAAATTTCAAAAGCCATGAGCCAAAGTCTGAAACCAAGTAAGTATGCTCAGAAAGTGTAGTAAACCACTATAGATGCCCACCCCCCCCAAAAAAAATCTCACCTACCATTTTTGTCTTTCTCTACTCAGAAGATGAGCCTAGTCCTGTCACCACTGTAGAGGCCATGGGACCTTTGAGAATGGCGCTGGCAAATGAGGTGGACCACATTTATGCAAAAGCCAACTTTATTCAGAGCCTCAGACAATTTAAAGTTGTCATGATTTCAAGCTATATACAGTCACAAGGACAAGCCACATATGGGGGAAAATCTTTCCACTGAGGCAAATAAACAAATAGCAAAGCCAGTTATAATCTGAAGCAAACTCACTCCTACCCACTACACCTGGCAGGAGCACGAGAGCATGTCCCAAGAGCAATCTGTGTTTTGAAGAAACTGAGGCCACAAGATTTTTATTTTCTTGGAGTGTTCTCACAATATCTCAGAATTCTCTTCATTATTACCCACCTGTTTCCCTTCACAAAGACAACCTGCTCAATCCCCTCCAGAGAGGACATGTCCTAGCCATTTTACAATGTATCTGAGGACAATGGTGTTAACTATTCAGAACCTACAAACCAGTTGAGGTTTGATAAGCATGTATGTTTCTATTCTCCAGCACTAGAGAATGAGGATATTGGAAGACACCCTTCTCTCATGAGCACTCCACATCCAAGAAAATACATGAGCTGAAAAAAAAATGTAAAATGTTATCTTTAGTCTTTTGAAACATCACTCTATGTAGTTCTGACTGACCTGGAACTTGCTATATAGAGCAGGCTAGCCTTGAACTCACAGAAACACACCTGTCTCTGCCTCCCAAGTGCTGGGATTAAAGGTATGTGCCACCACACCTGACTAAAACAATATCTTTGAAAAAATAGGAACAGGCCTTGGTACACAGGGAGTCCTCCCTATTCTAGCTGAGAGGCAATATTGAATATTCAATAATGGCTATGGGCCTTCAGGCTCCTAACAGAACCAGGAGCATCCAGAGTCAGATCAAGTGGCATTTACTCTCGATGAGGAGTGCAAGAAGAAATCATATGAAGTGTCCTTGAAGCTGGGGAGAGCTTGGAGTGCTCACAGGACAAGGACACTGGGCAGGAGTCAAGGGAACAAGAGAAATGAGTGGGTGAGAACATAGGGAAATCCAATGTCAAGGGCAGTGGCTTCACTCTAAATGCAGTAAGTGGTCAACACAGGGCCATGGAGTAACCTGGTCAGCTAATTTTAAACATCACTCAGGAGCCAGGTCAGGAAAGAAAGAACTAGAAAAGTCTGCACACCTGCTAAAGGGTTGGGCATAGGTAGTGAAGGGAAGGTGGGTGTCAAGGATTTAGATGGTTATTTGCTTAGAATCCTAAATGGATGGTGGTCCTGAGACCAGAAGACAGAGAGGACACCAGACTACAAGGTTCTAGAGAGTGGGAGATGTCTGAGTGGTACAATTGTAGTTCTGAAGTGTGACTAGATTCTAATAAGAATTTATTGGTGCCGGGCAGTGGTGGTGCATGCCTTTAGCCCCAGCACTTGTGAGGCAAAGGCAGGCAGATTTCTGAGTTCAAGGCAAGCCAGGTCTACAGAGTGAGTTCCAGGACAGCCAGGGCTACACATAGGGAAAAAAAGGAGAAAAGAAAAGAAAAAGAAAAAGAAAAAAGAAGAAAAAAATAATTTACTGATAAAACAGATTGGGGGGGGCTATATTTAGCAGATAGGCCAAAGTTTTCTGCCCAGGGATCTGGACTGAAAATGTAGACTATGCAAACAAGTCTGGAGCTACAGCCCTTCAGATGTATAATGTCAGTCATTACTGCCATGTGTAGGCCTTTGCCTCTGATTGCACCCACCACTATTTAAGTGTTTTACTTAAGTAAATTCCCTAATCTCTAAAATAAGGCAAAAATACTTATGCCTCTATTGTGAACAAAGAAACTACGACAATTTATTTCTCTCATGAGAAAAATATTTAGAAGTTGTCAGTAAAGTGCAATGCGACAGTGTTGTGGACTTCAACAACGTAGAGCCCTTCCTGCCATTTACCCACCATCCTCAATGACAAAAGTAGTAGCTTAGACTCCAGTCATCACATAGATTGTTGAAAGAAGTTAAAAAGCACAATGGAGTAAATGCCACGCCCCTGATCTCTTTGAAGCTTTTTTTGGAGTTTTCTAGAGATTGTTTGCACTACTCTATCACACAAAATGTTGGTCAGAATTTTAGAAACATCCACAAAAGACTTACAAGTATGATTTTCTCCCAGGAAGCATATGCACAAACAGGTCTTATAGTATCTACTACTCCAGCAGAAAGCAAGCTCTGTCCTTAGGGCAGAAGGCAGGTGCCCGAGCCCAATGAGTGGCCTTAGGTTGACTCATTGCGGGGTCGGTGGTGAGGTCATCTGCGCAGTCTCCTCAGTTCTGAGATCTATACAGTTTTTAAAAAGCCAGTTCAGAGTTAGCATCTTCTGTCCCTGGCCAGCTTACAGCATGCTTCTCTGCCCAAGGCCAGCTCTTAAGTATTCTCCTCTGGCTATGATCCTTGAGACAAACGCTCCTTATGTCCAAATGTGAAACCCATGACACTTTGTTTAACTTTGTTCCTTCCTGGTTTGTCCTTCCCTATGCCTGGGAACTCAAAAGAGGCAATACCAGCTTGGTGTAGAAGGCAGAGTTTTAAGAACTAACGGAAGTTCATCACGAAGCTGAACAGGGAGCACAATCCTAGGATGCCCGTATACATGCAGAACGCCGACAACTGTTGGGCATCCAGCTTTGTTTCCAAGGTGAACAGCCTGGAGCACTTTAGGGATCTTGAGGATGACACACTGGACTCCCAGCCCTCAGGAGACCAAGACAGGAGGACTGTGAGCTAGAGACCAGTCAGGGATTCACCATGAAACTCTCTCAAGGTTCTTGATGCTGAGATCTCATCAGTGTTGATGGAATCCGGTTTTCTACATGGGTATCAAAGTTTAAATGTTTCTCAATTGAACGCTATGTGCAAATGTATTTGGGAACATCATTTCAAATAAAGGAAAAGACATGGGGAGGGAGAACAAGAGCAACTGTCCTCCTTGAGAACCCTTTGAGGTTTGCTGTCTGCCTGCAGACCTAAGGGATTAGTACTATCCTTTGAGCCTATTTCTTTCCACCTATAGAGAAAGGTGTACTTACATAATAAACCATGGACTAACATACTCCTGGTGATTACTGTGAAAGCCCTCCCCAGTTTATTGTGCACCGTGTGACGCACTGTGGGTCAGATAACTCTGTTTCTCAAGCAGAATAACTGGAAACTGAATAGCTAGCTTAAGACTCTTCAGTAAAGCATCACCTGATCGATAGCACCCAGGTGGGGCAGACTGCTATGTCATTTCATAACAGGCAATCCCAGTCTATAACCAGTAACTGGTGCCATTGCTTTCCTGTTCAATGTGATTTAACCAGTTCTGCTACCACCAACTACAGTCACCAGCATCCTTATAAGAGTGCCCCCATCTGTTGCAAGAAGAACAGCATTCACAAGAGTGTAGTTCTGATTCCTGTAAAACATACAAGTTACACTAGGGGGCTGGAGAGGCAGCTCAGTGGTCAGGAGTGCTTACTGTTCTTGCAGAGGACCTCATTCTAATTTCCAGCACTCTCTTTGGGAACCTCACAATTCCCACATGAAACCCCAGCTCCAAGGAAATCTGACTGCTCTGACTGACACAGTCAGGCACCAGAACTCACATATGTACAGATACCTACACATAATTAAGAACAATGTGTGGGGGGGGGGGGGGGTGGAAGAAGAAAGCAGGCACAAAGAGGTTTCAAATGAGGGTGAGGGAGGAACACATGTGGCGTGAAAACAGAAGCAAAGAAACCAGGCAAGATTGGGGAGCGGAGATGGGGAAGGACATGGGGTATGAATACGAACAGCATAACAGATGTAAAGAGCATACAACAATAAAACTGGTCACTTCACTTACTAACTAAAAATAATAACCACAAAGAAAAAAAACTGGTTTGAAAAGACAGATAAGGAGATGAGTCTTTTCCTAGTCAAAGGTCACAAAGAGAATTCAATCAAACTACAGGGGGCTTTCAGTATGAAACCAGACTCTGAGCTGTTTCCCATATCCCCAGTATGTCCATGTTATTATAGAGAAGGACATTTCCGCGACACTCAGAGACCTTCTGAGCATTGTGATTTTGTGTCCCCTTGGAAGAAAAGTTGAAACTTTGGCTTTCAGTGGTAGAAAGCAAGAAATGGCCTGAATCTACATTGTCAGTAAGACAAGGGACAGAACAGATAGTGTGCTGGGTACAGCCACAAAATCAGAGATCCAGTGCACATCTCCAAGTAGAAGTGACAAATACAGAAATGGATGCTCTCAGCCAACCATTGAACGGAGCACAGGGTCCCCAATGGAGAATTTAGAGAAAGGCAAGGAGCTGAAGGGGTTTGCAGCCCCATAGGAGAAACAACAATATGAACCAACCAGTACCCCCAGAGTTCCCAGAGACTAAACCACCAACCAAAGAATACACATGGAGGGATCCATTTCTCCAGTCACTTATGTAGCTGAGAATGGCCTTGTCAGATATCAATGGGAGGAGAGGTCCTTGGTCCTGTGAAGGCTCAATGCCCCAGTGTAAGGGAATGCCAGGGCCAGGAAGCAGGAGTGTGTGGGTAGGGGAGCAAGGGGAGGAAGAGGGGAGGGGGGGTTCTGGAAGGTAAACCAGGAAAGGGAATAATATTTGAAATGTAAATAAAGAAAATATCTAATTTTTTTAAAAAAAGAAGCTATAACACATGGGACTTCCTGGAAAGAGAGTACTGAATGGTTAAATTTAAGATTTAATTTGAGAAATTTTAGATGAATAAATGGGATCAGACAGCAAACATAAGTGTTGGATCCTCTTTCCTGGAGTTGGATGAAAATAGTCATTGCTTCTGATGAGATGTTTTGACGTTTTCAGTTAGCAGAAACATGCTAACTGTAATGGCATGTGCATGTGTTCATAAAGACACTTGCAAATAAATCAATTTGTTTTCATCAGAGTATACAAACACTGCTAAAATGCTAGCTGTGTTCCTGGTTCCTCATGGAAACTGTAACTCGTGACTGTTCGGAACTATGAACGTTATATTTTTCCAGGTTCAAGTACACCAATTAGAGAGAGCATTCCTTTACTAATGTTGTGTTTTATGGATAGGTTGTGATTTTCCAAGGAGTGTAATTACAACCCATCTGTCTGGGTCAGCCTGGGTTACTTCTCTGGTTTTAACTCATCTTTTGCTTATCAGCAAGTCAATGTCCCTTTACAATATTGATGAAAATGTCATCACTCACAAACTGTGCAGCTGGAGCCCACCTGGCTTTGTACATTTAATAACCAGGCTTCCCTAGTGCCAGGGACCATGACCTGGAAGTACAGCCTTGTCTGAATCTGCCACCTCCATGCTTGGGTTGTAACTCACAGGCAGTTTCTTGAGTGGTTGTTTAATACTCAACCCTCCCCTTCCTACTGTGTGTGACCCTGCCACTTAATTCCATGTTATGGTTATGATGAGAACAACATGTACAAAGTAATGGTCTTATCACCATAAGCTGATAATAATCCCGTCCCCATGAACTGATAATCACCACGGTCCTCAGGTGAGAAATGACAAAGTCTGAGCACCACCACGAACTCAAATGCAAACATTATGACCTGTGACTCCCACCTGAGAGTCTCTGAAAGTTTTCTGAGAGAAACCCATAGCATGATGTCATGATCTAGAACACATATACACATGTCATGATTGCATGTACACGCCACACATACACTCAAGAGAACTGTTCATAATATTCTTAGCAAACACTCATGTTCTAATCCAGTACTTATTTATTTAAAAAGATTGCAATTTTACAGAAAGTGTGTTTTCCTTTTTGGATCACTGTTTTTAAATGTCAGATATATAAATACTACTTAAATGACATTAAAGCTGGAAAATAATTTCAAAGGCAGATTTGGAAGTAAAACATGCCTAAGACTTCCCAGGAGCCTCTGATCAGAGTGAGGCTGTGCACACAGAGATCATGACAGCTGCTTTTGAGTAGGGATGTCCCTCAGACTGAGCACAGGCACACATTCAGTGGCCACAAAACACAAAGAATAGCGTTTAGTTGATCTTTAGGTCTTATGTTAGTCAGTATTGACAATACAGAAACTGACCAGCTGTGAGGAACAGATCAGAACTCAGGACTCCACCAGCATTAGAAAGTATGACCAGTGGGACCTAGCCTGGAAGATAGCCAAATCTGGCTGTTGGAAGCCAAGGTGACATTCAGTTGATGGACTCCACATTGAAGTTTGAACAACTAGATTAATGTCTCAGAGCCAATTGCCAGACTCATTACTAGTGGCTTTTCTCTGGTTCACACTAAGAAACTAGATTATTGATTTTAGGATTGTCTGTGTGTGCGAGGATATGTTCTAAGATGTCTAATGTTTGATGCTTAAGTTGTCAACCATAAGGGCAGTAATGAGTAATCATTTCCTAATCACGTGGAAAGAGGTTAAAACCCATGTATAAAATGAACTTCCTGGCCCCAGCATAATAGGCACCTTTTCACTGTCACTGTCTAAGCCAAGTACAGACCATTCCTACCTGCCTGCCATTTTCCCCAGCAATAAGCTGCATCCACAGCTTAAGACCTTTACAGCCCTAAGTCTGTTCTTCACGGCAGCAGAACAGCAGGAGAGCTTGAAGATGCAGCGTCGAAGCTGGGTCTTGGCACATCAGGTGCTACTCTGAAGTGAGGCAGGCGAGGTTGCTGGGCTGGTGGTGTTTATTCATCTCCTCTCTTGTTTCATGTGTATGTATGTATGCTCTCCGAGTATATGCACGGCTCCATGGTTCAGGGGGCTGGCAAATGCATGCGTAGAGCGTGTGTATATGTAAAGTAGAACCTGAACCTGGATAGCAAAATGAACTACTGTATGCCAGAGGTACACGAAGTGTGCCCAGCTGCCAGCAGCAACTGCTACATGCAGGTCACTGACTACCTCGCATATCTGGAAGACAGTCCGGCTCTCAGTGGTCGTGATGTCCAAGCTGTGCCCAGTAGCAGCATATATATGGAACAGGCCTGGGCAGTGAATCAGCCTTATACCTGTAGTTACCCTGGAAACCTGTTTAAAAGCAAGGACTCTGACTTGGACATGGCCCTCAGTCAGTCCAGCCAGCCTGCACATCTCCCTGAAGAAAAGCCTTTTCCTCAAGTGCAGTCGCCACCGCACTCACAAAAAAAAGGTAGGGACTCTAGCTTCTCTTGGTTTCTGTTTCATTTTAAAATGTTATTGCATCAGCTTCCTTGAATCTTTGCATTTGAGCACCAGAGATTTGAAATTCAAACAGCAGTAAGAGGGGTTGCTGAATGAGTGAGGGCTCTGGTGAGTACAGAAGTTACCAAACGCCTGCTTTCTCTTTCTATGACAGCTACAGAAAGCTGGTTGTCACGGTCACGCATGGCATATATGGGCAGAGATGCATGCTGTCCAGAGTGAGTGTTACTGGCTTCTCTGCTAATATATATATACATCAAGGGATTCCCTCTTTGGGATAGCGGGAGGAAGATCCCAATTCAGACCACAAATTCACTTGACTCTTCCTACTGAGAGCCCGTTCTCATTAGCTAGCTAAATGGTCTAAGGCTTTCTCATTGGCTCTGAGATGTTAATGGGTTATGATTTACAAATGTTCATTTTCATTTTGATGTTATTTACTGATGCATGTAGAGAAGATGTTGATAACTGTGTCATGCTTTTAGAATGTCAAAGTCAAACAGAAATGAACCCTCTTTACTTAGGCACTGCTCCCTAAAATGTAGTAGACTTCAAACGTGAAGAATAAACTCATTATATAAAAGCAAGTGAGATATTTTTCAAAATATCCACTATTAAAATAAATTTAATATTTATTCATTTTAATAAGCATAGTTCTTAATTTTCTATCAAAAGGACATTTTTCCATTACCAAAAGATCAAAGAGACAAACAAGTACCTCACAGGGGACTTAGCTGCAACTTCTAGAGAGTTTAAATTCTGTAATAGATATTCCAGAAACCTCTTTATTCTAAGTATGATATGTAGGATCTGTGAAAGGAACAAAATTCCTGGGTTGCTGTCATTTGCAAGATCATGATGCCCGTTAGTCTCCAAAGGCAAGCTTTTCTGTAAAGTTAATCTTATGATATAATATAGTATATTTAATTAGGTTTTTAGAAAAGTTAGCATTTGTGGTTTTATGTTTTAATGTTTGGTGTTGTTTGAGGCAGTCTCTTTAATATTCTCCCTCCTTTACTTTGCCCCTTCTTTTCCCTGTGAGCCTCTTCTTTCTAACTAGTCCCTGTGGTTGTACCCCTAAAGCAAGCGATCCTATTACTAAAATCGCCAGCCATGAAAGCAGAAAGTTCAAACAAGAGCTCAACTTCCATTGAAGTATGACTGTGAGAGCCCTAGTCTACAATGTTCAGTGTGAAACGTTAAGTCTGGGAGGACCCATGTACAGAGCCCTGAGTTTTCAGTTAGATTCACATCATCTTGAAGGACCTCAGAACTTCCCGTTTATCATAAGGAGTGTGCTCAGAAGGAACATACTGTTCCCTAGTGGGGAGACAAGCATGCTCCCCTTCTACTCACTGTTGAAGTGCCTGACCTTGGAAGTGAAAAACTTGTCACTGCCTCCCTGGTCATGCCAGGGCATGCCTGTCACTGTGTTGTTGGATCTCCAGAAATCACAGGTATCTGTCTCGCTGTCTATGTGATTCATAATTCTTAAAAATTCCTACAGAATATTTTAGCTCATTTTCATCTCATCTTTTCACTATATTCTCTTCAACCAGCACTGGGGCATATTTGCTTACAAAATATGAAACAGGAAATTCTTTACTAATTAATTTGATGCATGAACGGGGAGAAAAGATGCATTGTATGCATATATTGATGTAATTTCTCAAAGCCATATGCCATTGAAAGGCCAAAGCCACCTGCCAAACTCATTAAATCAAAGCAGGCAAATATTCTTAAGTGAATCATTGCTTACCGTTACGAGCTCTGAGTAAATCCCAGTAGCACTAACGCAGCTGCTAACTGTGTGTCTTAGGACAAAAGGTCGTAGCCAACATGTTTATCCATATTGAGCCACTATTGATTTTTTTTCTGAGTTGGAAGATAAGCAGTGTCTTTCTAAGACAAAGTTAAGACTGTACACAGGTGTTCAACGGGACAATGCCTCATTTTCCAGATGGATTTTGGTCAGTTTTCATGAAAGCTATAACTTGTATTTCTTGCTGCTTTGTAGGAATATAAAACTTCAGTGAGATGCACTGACAACTTTTTCTTTTTTAAAGTTCCAGCTCCATTCAGTGTTTTTGTGCAAGGAGGGAAGCAGGAGGAAAGGCAAGGTTCTTGAAGAGTTTACTTTTGCTATTTTCTTTTTCTTAATTTCCACTGCATGTGGAGATCAAAGAACACTTTGCAAGACTTGGGTCTCTCCTTCCACCACAAGGGTTCCAGGAATCGAACTCAGGTCACTAGTCTTTGCAGCCAGCACTTCTACCTGCTAGGCCATATCACAAGCCCATTTTCTTTAATGGTTTTTAAAAAGAGTATTTTTTTCATCTTTAGTTGGCATTTATGGAGGTATAGAGTGTACACATAACTCTGCTTTAAGGCATGATGGTAGCAGCACTGCAGTGGGCTGGATGGTCAGCACCAGAGCACTGCCTTGTAAAACAACAGCCAGGGACTCTAGAGCAACAGGTGATCAAATCCTGACGCAGTGAGAATACAAACCCAGGTGTCGTCTTCTTTTCGCCAAACCCCATTTCCTATAAAATTACACCAATTATGGGAGGGGCTGTGGAAGATCCACACTGAACAGAGCTTAACTGTATGCTATAATACCAACCCAGTTTCCCTATGGAGTAGGGAACACATTTTTGAGACTAGTTCTTGCTACACACCTCTCAAGCGAGCCTCAAAATTTCTCTCTCTGTGCCTCAACCTTACAGTCATGCACCACCAAACCCAATGTGAAAACACATTGTATTTCTTACAATTCAGGGACAAATGAAAAGGAACCACTGATGATCCACAGTAAGGTATGTGAACATGACTTAGTCTTTCATGTGACACAGTCTCAATGCACTCTGTTCAAAACAGTCATTTTGGCCAGGCCAGCTTTTGGCCTCACCTGTTTAGGGAGGAAAAACTGAAGAAGAGGTTAAGTGGGGAAATTGTAGCCAGGATCTGTGACATCTCCTTTGTGCCTGTGGTTTGGGGATGGTTAGAAGCTGACATTTTTGTCCTTTTTATCTATGTTTGGGTTGGTCATTTTCATCAGAAATTCTGATTACTGCCAGGATCTTCCCAGCATGCCTTTAGCCACTCAGAAGGCAGCTTCTCCATCCCTTTCAAAGGAGTGTTCCCTGGGAGACTGCCTCAATAGTGCAGGGTGGGCTCTTTGTCTGACCATTTCTGTATCATCCATATAGGAATAGCGTGTTCAAAAGGTGCTGGGCAGATACCAGGAAGCATTTGTCTGTGGGTTTTGCTTTGGTTTATACCTGGTCCATCATTTTAACCCTTCAGGGAGTCAGGTTCAGCAATCCCAGGTAAAACTGAATGTTCTGGCCTTCCGTCTCCATGACAAGATCCCATCTATTGTCTTCTTCTATCGACTGCATGATGCATTAGAAATGGAGATTAAACAGTGATTTGGAAGTGACCCACATCAAGAGGATAGAAGGTGCACCAAATCCCCTGAATAGTAAAATCTTTAATTAGAATTTCTTAGACTACTTTTAAAGTTAGAGATCTCGATAAAGACACTCTAAAGTCAGTGCCATGTTCCCCCTAAACCTTTCTTGACAAATGCTGTTGAATCCTAGAATCATGTTGCACAGCCTCATGCAACACAGGCTGGGCTGGAAACCAACCCTGGGAAGCCCCACAAATTCCCTGGCACTATCAGTCTTTGCCATGAATGTTAGCATAAGACACAGCTGACATTTCTCTTTTTCACATTCCCGTCTTTCTCTTCCTCTCTCCTTCCCCTCTCCCTCTCCCTCTCCCTCTCCCCCTTCCTCTCCTCCTCCCCCTCCCCCTCCCCCCCCTCTCTCTCATTATCTCTTCCCTTCTAGATAAACTTGTTTCAACCCTCATGTGAATGATTTCCCCAAGAAACTGTTAGAAATTGCAGGTGCCTCTCTTCAAAGATCATCTTTAAGTGCAACTATGAAGCTGCTCATGCAAGCCTCACCTTTTAAATGTGGCAGTGCCATCCATAAGCCATTAACAGACAGTTCTCCAGAAAACAATGCCACTGGTGTTTTAAAATACAGAACACATTTGCTGTTCCAAAGGCTAAATGAGAGTGCTTCTCATCACCCAGAAGCAGGAATCGATCCAGAACAGAATCACCTCCATGCAACTTCCAGGCAGACAAAAGGATGAGCAGGCTATGTCTGCCTCTTTCCTAAGAATCAAACACCACCAGAGGTGTGTCCTTCAGCCATCTCCAAGTGCCCTGACCCTGTCCTGGAGTGGTGCCCCTTATTGCAAAAGCAGGAGCCAAAGGGACCATAAGCAACTGAAGTCAGATGTCTGGCCATCTTAGGGAGAAATGGTGCTACTGCTAATTTCCTGAACACAGGTTCCCATCCCTTACCTTCCCAACCAATGCCTGTGTCCCCATAGCAGCCCCTGCTTGCAAGTGCATTCGGGGCTGAGCTCTGTCTTCCACCTGACTGTCCCAGCTTTTAAGGCCCATTCAGCTCAATGAGTATCTGTATTTGGTCTCTTGGGCCCAAAGACAGGCTTATACTGTGCCTCCTGCTTGGCTTTCACAGCACTGCCTGTGTCAGGGTTGCCCTGGACTCTTTTGAGAGGCTACATGGTTCAGCTGCCCATGCCCTGTGCTTCCCTTCCTTGCAGCAGATTCATTCCAATATGGTAACTTTATAGTGGCTCTGCAGTGTTCTGCTTCCAGACACGTTGAAGGGTTCTTATCCTCTGTGCCCTCCACACAGATTTTCCTGGGGCCTAATGTTCTTCTTCTTCTTCTTTTTTATTTTTCTTGGATATTTTCTTTATTTACATTTCAAATGTTTTCCCTTTTCCAGGTCTCTGGAAACCCTCTATCCTATTCCCCCAGCCCCTGTCTCTATGAGGGTGCTCCCCCACCCACCCACTCCCATCCTCCCATCCTTGCATTTCCCTATACTGGGACATTGAACACCCTCAGGCCCACTGATGTCCAACAAGGCCATCTTCTGCCACATATGTGGCCAGCTCCATGGGTCACTCCATGTATATTCTTTGGTTGGTGGTCCAGTCACCAGGAGCTCGGGGTCAGGGTGTCTGGGCTGTTGACACTGTTGTTCCCTCCATGGGGCTGCAAACCCCCTCAGCTCCCTCAGTCCCTTCTCCATCTCCTCCACTGGGGACTCCCAAGCTCAATCCAATGGTTGGCTGCAAGCTTCCTCCTAATGTTCTTCTTATATGCTGTTTAGTGATGCAGGTTCCAACAGGCTCCCCTGCCACAGGACATTCAACTTGGACTCTGGCTATGTGCTTCTTCCTTGCCCTCTGTCCCAGGAATCACAGCCATCTCTCTGGGGGGCCCAATCCACTTCAGTCCTACCCCAAAATCAACATTGAGGTGTTCCAGTTCCACCCCTTGCCAGCCACATCACTTTGTCCACAGACTGAACTCACAGCCCACAGACACCTTCCTCCTTCCAGCCTCAGTCCTCGAACTGCTCTCAGTTCCTTCCTTCAGAGGCAAATGACCTCTGTTTGACACAGAATCAGCCTGAATGGGATTTTACTTAGACTTAAAGAAAATTAAGTTATGAAATTTGTAGGAAATGGATAGACTTGGACAATGTTATATTAGGTAAAGGAGCCCAGGGTCACAAATGCTGTGTGTTCTGTCTCCCTTGTGGAGCCTAGGTTCCCTTTTTATACATGTGGGAGTGGGTAAAGGTCAGAAAGCTAGAAAGGGGCTGGTGAAAAGAAGAAAGGATTTGGGAGAGCCTCGGGGAGGACACTAGAATGGGTGTGAAATGAAAGTAGAAAGTAGAATAGTGAGGAAGAAGACAGACCCTATAGAGGGCCCGAGGCAGGGGACTGGGTATAGAAGGATCAGCTGAAATTGAGTACATATGAAATCACTGTAAAGAAACCTGCTACTTTGAATGATGTCTAAAACAAATTTAACTGAAAATAAAATAGTTTTGAATCATTTGGATAAATCCCCTGTACAAGCAAATTTAAAATTATCTACCAAATGTATGAGGCCAGGGTTTCCCAGTGTTGGCACTATGGATATCCAGAGCCAGACAACTCTGTACTGTGGCTACTTTCCTGGGTCCTGCAAGAGGTTAATAGGGGCTCTGGCCTCTGAGCTCAGATTAGAGTAGCATTCACCACATACCCCAGCTGTGCAAACCTGTTCTGTACTGCTCCTAAGCATCACAAAAATGCTATGCTCCCTTGCTTTACATGGTGAAATACACTTCCACCTTCCTGCAGAATACTACCTGAAGCAATGAGTGTTGCCTTGAAAAATAATTCTACCACCCTTTCCCCTGCATGCAGTGTATGATTGGAAAATGAACAGTTCACATTTTTTAAAATGTGGGGGAGGGGGGTATGTGTGTGTGCACGCACATAAGTGCAGTTACATGTGAATACAGGTGCCTGAGGAGGCCTGTAGGTGTTGGATCCCATGGACCTGGAGTTACAGGCAGTTGTGATCCACCCAGCCCAGATGCTGAAAAATGAATGTAGGCTCTCGGTAAGAGCAGTAGCTGACTTTAACCACAGAGCTGTCTCTCCAGGCCACAGTGGCCCACATTTTTAAGGCTATGACTTCTAATCTTATTGCAAACAGAATTTCTGATTTTAAAAAGCATCCATATCTCTAAAGTGCAGAAAAGGAAACAATTGTGGGCATAAGTGGGGAGTCTAAAGCAAACCAGAGGCAGCTGTACCATTTCTGGTGGTCCTGTCTTCTTGGTCCTCATTTACTTGGCCCTCCTACTTGCTAACCCATGTCTTCTCAGCACAGTGATCTCGTTGGCATCAAGAGTCTAAAACAAGAGTGTTTCTGAAATACTAGCAAGAGGCAGACAGTATGATTTCATGTCTGTTTAGTCTAAGATTTTCTCAGACAATTTTATCTGCTACATGATAAGACTTTCAACAGACATATAGTTTTATAGTTTTATATGCTATATGATAAGCTATCTTCCACTTCTCCATTTTTCTTAAGCTACTTCTACCCTTCTTATTTTGATAAAGATTAAAATTCTGTGAGTTATTTCTTTACTTTTAAAGGAGGATAGCCTTGAGCAAAGTTAAGCAACAGGCAACTGAGTGCACTCGAGCTGGAACACGTGGGAAGTGGTACAGGCTGTGGAAAGCTGGGCAGGGCGCTCCTTCGTGGGAAGTGGGGCTGTCTGCTCTGCTGTGAGAACTTGGGCTGTGGCAGGAGACCACTCATCTACTCATGTGATGCATGAAGGCTGGATTCTATATTTTTACAGCATAGTTTTGGGTTTTGGCTTAGTTTATCTTAATATTATGAGTCAAACACTGTAGACTCTGTGTGTTCTTTTGATTAAACCCTGAGTGAAATTCATCATATCAACCTATTTTCTTTCTTAGTGATTTTCTCCTCAAATATTTCTGTTCTTACTGTAGATTTAAAGGTTATGGTGGCTATAGTGGCTATTAAGATTCTGAGGCTACCAGAAAGAGAAAAGAAAGGACAGCCAGGAATTTTTCCATGTTAAGCTGTAATAGCTGAGCCTTTCAAACCCAACACTCTTGAGTCTGAAACAGGAGAATCATAAGTTCAATCCTGGACTGCCAAGGAAATTTAAAGAAAGCCTGCACATATTACTGTGTTGGCTTGTGACAGAACTGGAGGGCTGGATATGTAATTCGGCTGCATGGTGCTTGCCTAGAATGTATAAGACCCTAAGTACCACAGAGGAAGAAAAATATGTACATACATACATACATACATACATACATGATACATACATATGTATGTGTATATACAGAGATATATGCATATATGTGCATATACATACAAATGCATATGAATAATAGCAAAGTCTGGCCCTAAATTAAAGAAATAACCTAAGAGTTCTGTGTCTCTTCCTACCCTAGGAGTTCCCAAGAAGCCTAGAGGCCACCTCACAGTATGCTCTTCTCCTTTCTGGTGTTAATCTCTGGCCTGCCTGCCAATGCTTTTGACACGCTATTGCCAAGGCATAAAAGGTTGAGCCTTAGACTTAAGTGTTTGTGGGTCTCATCACCACAGGCTCAGCCAGCCAGAAGGTAAAATGACAGGATGTGACACTGGAGAGTATCATGGGGTACATAGTGGCTGCCCTGAGGAAAGAGTCTGCCAAGTGGGAGCCTCTGGTACAGTTTTGCAGAGGCTGAGCCCATCACAGCAATCTATAAAGGTCTCTAAAGTGATTAGTGACTCAAGGTTTTGCTCAGTAATTTACATGTAGTAGTTCTGCAGTTTGTTGGAGAAATGAACAGATGGGTGGCTTAATTAATTAATGTGGTGTTTATCTGAGGGTTAAAGATTAACATGACGAAAAGCTCAGTTCCTAATACCAAGAATTAAATGTAAAAGGAATCAGGATTAGCATGTTAGGAAAAGGCTAAGCCATTCGAAAGGCTTTTAATTATACAAAGAAATACCATGAGAAAATGAGCTTAAATTAAAAATCTGAACAGTGGTTTGAAGTGTACACACTCAATATGGAATTGGGAAAAATGACTAAGTACAGTAATACTTTAGCTTCTCTGGGAGTGTTAGAATGCAGCCTCACCCTGAGTGCAGCCCACCTACAGTTCTTATGCTCTGAGCTTTTACTTCGGCATTATGAATCATAGTCGACCTGAATTGTTCTCTGGAGTTAGTGACTAGTCCTCTTTAGCAGTTACCTGGGAAACTTGAAGAGTGGTTCTTCACATGGACAGTAAAATCACAAGTTCTCTTACTCTAATCTTAATTACTAATATCGATATGAATTCTCAGATCACAAATCACACTGTCACCATGGTCATTTGTATGGGTATTTATAGTGTACGAAGAATTAAATAAGGCACAGAGTTCATGCAGGCCTTACCAGAAGCAGAATAGAGGCAGATTCAAGGACGTGCACAGAGTACCTGGAGGTAGCTGCACAAGCTATTAAAAAACCTGTTGGACCCCTTCATGATAAAAGTCTTGGAAAGATCAGGAATTCAAGGCCCATACCTAAACATGGTAAAAGCAATCTACAGCAAACCAGTAGCCAACATCAAAGAAAATGGAGAGAAGCTGGAAGCAATCCAACAAAAATCAGGGACTAGGCAATATAGTACTTGAAGTCCTAGTCAGAACAATTAAAGAAAAAAAAAAAAAAAAGGAGGTCAAGGGGATACAAATTGGAAAGGAAGAAGTCAAAATATCACTATTTGCAGATGATATGATAGTATATATAAGTGACCCTAAAATTTCCACCAGAGGACTCCTAAACCTGATAAACAGCTTCAGTGAAGTAGCTGAATATAAAATTAACTCAAACAAATCAGTGGCCTTTCTCTACACAAAGGAGAGAAAGAAATTAGGGAAACAACACCCTTCACAATAGTCACAGATAATATAAAATACCTTGGTGTGACTCTAACTAAGGAAGTGAAAGATCTGTATGATAAGAACTTCAAGTCTCTGAAGAAAGAAATCGAAGAAGATCTCAGAAGATGGAAAGATCTCCCATGCTCACAGATTGGCAGGATTAATATAGTAAAAATGGCTACCTTGCCAAAAGCAATCTACATATTCAATGAAATCCCCATCAAAATTCCAACTCAATTCTTCAATGAATTAGAAAGGGAAATTTGCAAATTCATCTGGAATTAAAAAAAAAAAAAAAACCTAGGGTAGCAAAAACTCTTCTCAATGATAAAAGAATCTCTGGTCGAATCACCAAGCCTGACCTAAAGCTGTACTACAGAGCAATTGTGATGAAAACTGCATTGTATTGGTACAGAGACAGACAGGTAGACCAATGAAGTAGAACTGAAGACACATAAATAAACCCACACACCTATGGTCACTTGATCTTTAATAAGGGAGCTAACACCATCCAATGGAAAAAAGACAGCATTTTCAACAAATGGTGCTGGCACAACTGGCTATTATCATGTAGAAAAATGCGAATTGATCCATTCCTATCTCCTTGTGCTAAGGTCAAGTCTAAGTGGATCAAGGAACTCCACGTAAAACCAGAGACACTGAAACTTATAGAGGAGAAAGTGGGGGAAAGCCTCGAAGATATGGGCACAGGGGGAAAATTCCTGAATAGAACAGCAATGGCTTGTGCTGTAAGATCGAGAATTGACAAATGGGACCTCCTAAAATTGCAAAGCTTCTGTAAGGCAAAAGACACTGTCAATAAGACAAAAAGTCCACCAATAGATTGGAAAAGGATCTTTACCAGTCCTAAATCAGATAGGGAACTAATATCCAATATGTATAAAGAACTCAAGAAGGTGGACTCCAGAAAATCAAATAACCCAATTTAAAAAATGGGGCACAGAGCTAAACAAAGAATTCTTTTTTTCCCCATTTTTTGTTAGGTAAATTGCTCATTTACATTTCCAATGCTATACCAAAAGTCCCCCATACCCACCCCCCCAACTCCCCTACCCACCCACTCCCCCTTTTTGGCCCTGGCGTTCCCCTGTACTGGGGTATATAAAGTTTGCAAGTCCAATGGGCCTCTCTTTCAAGTGATGGCCAATTAGGCCATCTTTTCATACATATGCAGCTAGAGACAAGAGCTCCGGAGTACTGGTTAGTTCATATTGTTGTTCCACCTATAGGGTTGCAGTTCCCTTTAGTTCCTTGGGTGCTTTCTCTAGCTCCTCCATTGGGGGCCCTGTGATCCATTCAATAGCTGACTGTGAGCATCCACTTCTGTGTTTGCTAGGCCCCGGCATAGTCTCACAAGAGACAGCTATATCTGGGTCCTTTCAGCAAAATCTTGCTAGTGTATGCAATGGTGTCAGCGTTTGGAAGCTGATTATGGGGTGGATCCATGGATATGGCAGTCTCTAGATAGTCCATCCTTTCGTCACACTTCCAAATTTTGTCTCTGTAACTCCTTCCATGGGTGTTTTGTTTCCTATTCTAAGAAGGGGCAAAGTGTCCACACTTTGGTCTTCGTTCTCTTGAGTTTAATGTGTTCAGGAAATTGTATCTTATATCTTGGGTATCCTAAGTTTTTGGGCTAATATCCACTTATCAGTGAGTACATATTGTGAGAGTTCCTTTGTGATTGGGTTACCTCACTCAGGATGATGCCCTCCAGGTCCATCCATTTGCCTAGGAATTTCATAAATTCATTCTTTTTAATAGCTGAGTAGTACTCCATTGCATAAATGTACCACATTTTCTGTATCCATTCCTCTGTTGAGGGATATCTGGGTTCTTTCCAGCTTCTGGCTATTATAAATAAGGCTGCTATGAACATAGTGGAGCATATGTCCTTCTTACTTGTTGGGACATCTTCTGGATATATGCCCAGGAGAGGTATTGCTGGATCCTCCAGTAGTACTATGTCCAATTTTCTGAGGAACCGCCAGACTGATTTCCAGAGTGGTTGTACAAGCTTGCAATCCCACCAACAATGGAGGAGCGTTCCTCTTTCTCCACATCCTCGCCAGCATCTGCTGTCACCTGATTTTTTCATCTTAGCCATTCTGACTGGTGTGAGGTGGAATCTCAGGGTTGTTTTGATTTGCATTTCCCTGATGATTAAGGATATTGAACATTTTTTCAGGTGCTTCTCTGCCATTCGTTTATTCCTTGGGTGAGAATTCTTTGTTCAGTTCTGAGCCCCATTTTTAAATGGGGTTATTTGATTTTATGAAGTCCACCTTCTTGAGTTCTTTATACATATTGGATATTAGTCCCCTATCTGATTTGGGATAGGTAAAGATCCTTTCCCAATCTGTTGTTGGTCTTTTTGTCTTATTGACGGTGTCTTTTGCCTTGCAGAAGCTTTGAAATTTTATGAGGTCCCATTTATCGATTCTCGATCTCACAGCACAAGCCATTGCTGTTCTATTCAGGAATTTTTCCCCTGTACCCATATCTTCGAGGCTTTTCCCTACTTTCTCCTCTATAAATTTCAGTGTCTCTGATTTTATGTGTATTTCCTTAATCCTATTAGATTTGACCTTAGTACAAGGAGATAGTAGTGGATCAATTCGCAATCTTCTACATGATGACCACCAGTTGTGCCAGCACCATTTGTTGAAAATGCTGTCTTTTTTCCACTGGATGTTTTTAGCTCCATTGTCAAAGATCAAGTGGCCATAGGTGTGTGGGTTCATCTCTGGGTCTTCAATTCTGTTCCATTGGTCTACTTGTCTGTCACTATACAAAGAATTCTTAACTGAGGAATATTGAATGGCTGAGAAGCACCTGAAAAAATGTTCATCATCCTTAATCATCAGGGAAATGCAAATCAAAACAACCCTGAGATTCCATCTCCTACCAGTCAAAATGGCTAAGATAAAAAATTCAGGTGACAGCAGATGCTGGTGAGGATGTAGAGAAAGAGGAACACTCCTGGATTGTTGGTGAGATTGCAAGCATGTACAACCACTCTGGAAATCAGTCTGTGGGTTCCTCAGAAAAATGGACATAGTAGTACTGGAGGATCCAGCAATACCTCTCCTGGGCACATATCCAGAAGATGTTCCAACTGGCAATAAGAACACATGCTCCACTATGTTCATAGCAGCCTTATTTATTATATTCAGAAGCTGGAAAGAACCCAGATATCCCTCAACAGAGGAATGGATACAGAAAATGTGGTACATTTATGCAATGGAGTACTACTCAGCTATTAAAAAGAATGAATTTATGAAATTCCTAGGCAAATGGATGGACCTGGAGGGCATCATCCTCAGTGAGGTAACCCAATCACAAAAGAACTCACACAATATGTACTCACTGATAAGTGGATATTAGTCCAGAATCTTAGAATACCCAAGATATAAGATACAATTTGCAAAACACATGAAACTCAAGAAGAATGAAGACCAAAGTGTGGACACTTTACCCCTTCTTAGAATTAGGAACAAAACATCCATGGAAGGAGTTACAAAGTTTGGAGCTGAGACGAAAGCATGGACTATCCAGAGACTACCTGACCTGGGGATCCATCCCATAATCAGCCACCAAACGCAGACACTATTGCATACACTAGCAAGATTTAGGGACCCTGATATAGCTGTCTCTTGTGAGGCTATGCCAGTTCCTGGCAAACACAGAAGTGGATGCTCACAGTCAGCTATTGAATGGAACACATGGCCCCCAGTGGAGGAGCTAGAGAAAGTACCCAAGGAGCTAAAGGGGTCTGCAACCCTATAGGTGGAACAACAATATGAACTAACCAGTACCCCCAGAGCTCGTGTCTATAGTTACATATGTAGCAGAAGATGGCGTAGTCGGCCACCATTGGGAAGAGAGGCCCCTTCGTCTTGCAAACTTTATATGCCTCAGTACAGGGAAATGCCAGGGCCAAGAAGTGGGAGTGCGTTGTTAGGGAAGCGGGCAAGGGAGGGCAGCAGTGGAGGATATAGGGGAGTTTCAGGATAGCATTTGAAATGTAAATGAAGAAAATATCTAATAAAAAATTGGAAAAAAAAACCTGTTGGGAGCTGCTGGATTCCAGATGCAGAGACACAAGACTGCTTAGCCAAGGTACAGAACATTGAAGAGTGGGCATAACATCAGATCTGATAGACTTCCATGCAAGTAGGCTGTATTAAGCAGTGAGGGCCAAACTGAGCCCAAACCCCATGGATGGTTGGGAGTTCTCTGCCTACTAGTCCCTTGATGTACATACTATGTATGATGCACACATGAAGGTGACAGTCAGATTGATGGGGCCATAGACATGCAAGTGTTTAGTGTCCTCCTCCATATGGGTCTAAGTGAGAGTGTTGCATTCCTGTTGGTCAACTGTATCTGAAAGCCCTTGGGTCACATTTTTCTAACACATGCCTGTATCTTCCCAATCAACCTTGATGCATTTATAGGTGGTATTTTTTTACTTTTAGGAATAAGTTGTGTATCAGTTTATGCCTTGTGGGTTGTGCTCCCCAGGCGATAGTGTCTATGCACAAATGTAATGTAGAGTCACCGTTCCTCTGCCCTTGTTCTCCGTGTGCAAAGTTGCTTCTAAAATGGTGTCTCCTAAGAGCAGGACACACCCTGAAAGCTGCCATTCCCCACACTGTGGAGTATCATAGATTCCAACTCAGCCTGATTTGCATATGTCACCTCTAGGTACATCTCCTCTCTGACCTGTTCTATATACATGCTTTCTGTAGCCACCAGTACTAGTCCAACCAAGCAAATAGTCTGCTTTGATGTTAAGACCAGTCCGGGTTGAAATATATCTACACCCAGGTGTCCCTTCCTTCAGGAGCAGAAACTTCAATTCTAGATCTGTCACCAAGATTAATCTATTCCATATCCTGTTACTCACTGTGTGTTTGTTAAGGTGACAAGAAGGACCAGGAATTCTCCAACAACCTGCCGTATTGCATAATTCACTCAAAAGAATTACCCTAGCCAGGATTCTGGTTTATACCCACAGGGAATGCACTAGATTAAATATCAATCAGAAAACAAATACAAAACTCTTGCTTTCTGTATCCTAAGTCCTATGAAAATCTTTTTGCTTAATCTGTGTTATCTGCAACATGAATGAAACTTGAACCTTCTGCTAAGTGAAAGCCAGTCACAAAAGACCAACTACAATTGTATCCCATTTGTCTGAAATGTCAATAGTAGATGATAGAGAGAGAGTAGATTAGGGTGGTCTGGGGCAAAAGGGGTGGGGAAGATGGGTAGAGTGATATGGTGACATTTAAAGACACTTGCAGGGTTTCTTTGGGGGATAATTAAAATATTCTAAGGTTAATAAGTGGTGGTAGTTACACAAGTCTGTGAGTATATTTAAAGCCACTGACTTGTGTTACCTTTGAATTATATCATAGTAAAGTTGTTACCAAAAGAAAAAACATACTTAAAAAGTAGCATTTTACTATTGTCTTAGTAAGGGTTCCTATTCCTGCACAAACATCATGACCAAGAAGCAAGTTGGGGAGGAAAGGATTTATTCGGCTTACACTTCCACATTGATGTTCATCACCAAGGAAGTCAGGACTGGAACTCAAGCAGGTCAGAATGCAGGAGCTGATGCAGAAGCCATGGAGGGATGTTCTTTACTGGCTTGCTTCCCCTGGCTTGCTCAGCCTGCTCTCTTATAGAACCAAGATTACCAGCCCAGAGATGGCCCCACCCACAAGGGGCCTTTCCCCCTTGATCACTAATTGAGAAAATGCCTTACAGTTGGATCTCATGGAACGGAAGCTCCTTTTTCTGTGATAACTCAAGCTATGTCAAGTTGACACAAAACTAGCCAGTACAATTGACCCCTTGTCAACTTGACACACAAACACATTACTAGTAAACCTCAAACCTTAATTTCTTATTCATCCCCAAGATCTAAACAACTTTAAAAGTCCCACAGTCTACACATATTAAAACTCAATCCCTTTAAAATGTCCAATATCTTTTAAAATCCAAAGTCATTTACAATTAAAAGTCTTTTAACTGTGGGCTCCACTAAAATAGTTTCTTCCTTCAAGTGGGAAAATATCAGGGCACAGTCACAATCAAAAGCAAAAATCAATCTCTAACCATCCAATGTCTGGGATCCAACTCATGATCTTCTGGGCTCCTCCAAGGGCTTGGGTCACTTCTCCAGCCATGCCCTCTGTAGCACACGAATCGTCCTCTAGGATCCAGTTACCTGTACTCCACTGCTGCTGCTCTTGGTGGTCATCTCATGGTACTGGCATCTCCAAAACAATGCATGACCCCTTCAGTCCTGGGCCGTCAATTGCAACTGAGGCTGCACCTTCACCAATGGCCTTCCATGGCCTTTCACAATGCCGAGCCTCAGCTGCTCTGCGTGACCTCTTCATGCCTTCAAAACCAGTACCACCTGGTTCACCCTTACACATTACCAAGCCCCGCTGCAGCAGGAGTACAACCTTGGCTATCTCTGGAACACAACCTCTTTGTGCTTTCAGAAAACACTTCCCAGAAGATGTCACCTCAACGATGTTGGTCTCTTCTTAATCACTGCTAATTTCTTAGCTCCAGCTAATCAGCATCAATAGTTCCAGTAACGCAAAAGTTTCACTTTAGTAGTTCTGGTATCTTGTTAATCACAGCTGATTCTTCAGCCCCAGCTAACCAGAACCACAGAATCTTCCCAATCAAAATAGCAATGGCCCTGAAAAGAGTCTTTAATTTTCCCTCTGAAATTTCACAAGCCAGACCTCCATCTTCTGCACTGTTCTCAACATTATCTTCCAAGCTCCTACACAACATCTGACAGAGCTCTTAACAACGAATGGATCTTCAAGCCCAAATTTCCAAAGTCCTTTTACAGTCCTCCCCAAAACATGGTCAGGTTGTCACAGGAATACCCCACTCTGCTGGTACCAATTTGTCTTAGTCAGGGTTTCTATTCCTGCACAAACATCATGACCAAGAAGCAGTTGGGGAGAAAAGGGTTTATTCAGCTTACACTTCCACATTGCTGTTATCACCAAAGGAAGTCAGAACTGGAACTCAAGCAGGTCAGGAAGCAGAAGCTGATGCAGAGGCCATGGAGGGATGTTCTTTACTGGCTTGCTTCCCCCTGGCTTGCTCAGCCTGCTCTCTTATAGAACCAAGATTACCCGCCCGGAGATGGTCCCACCCACAAGGGGCCTTTCCCCCTTGATCACTAATTGAGAAAATGCCTTACAGTTGGATCTCATGGAGGCATTTCCTCAACTGAAGCTCCTTTTCCTGTGATAAGGCCTGTATCAAGTTGACACAAAACTAGCCAGTACAACTATATTAACCCATTTTGATATGCAAAATAATATTTATCAATTAATCAAAGGAGCAAAATATTAACTAAAAACAAAATTCTCCTGTCTTTTTTGAACAAACAAATGGAGCCTGCTTCCTTATATATTGACTTGAGGGGCTGAGGATGCAGCTCCGTTGTAGCATACCTGTTTTGCAGCTCCGGGTACCATATACTCAAACAAAAATACATAGATATACTAACAACAAGAGCAAATATACGTGTATGCTTGATAGCATGACAGTGTGTAGTTTATAGTGTGAAGAGTAATTCACACAAGCAAGTGGGAGCTGGGGACTGCAGATCAACCTTGAACTCTCCGGATTGTTGGGGGCCTTAGTTGGTTATTCATAACCTCTAATAACATTTCTGGTATTGATATAAGACAATTGTATGCTTGATTCCTCAGGCAAACAATTCAGGACACATCTCACATCTTATATAGATATCCAATCCCACTGTTATGTCACTTACTAGTATCCATATTTGACAACAAAGCTAATGTCTGTGCACTTTCCTTATTTGGCCACATTGGCAGCATGTGACTCACGGTAATAGGACACCATCTCTGAAAGCATTATTTTCTGGTGAACAATGGACACAGGCAGAACAATTGGTATGCCATGGAAGTAGGATGAGGCTACAAAATCCAAAGTCCTCCCCGAGTAACAGACTTTCTCCAGCAAGGTTCTATCTGCTAAAGGTTCCATATTTCAAATGTTGCCACCAAATAGGACCAAATATTAAATATATGAACCTGTGGGAAACACTTTTCATTCAAACCACCACAGCAATGCTAATTGAGTGAGGGGCAGAACCGGCTCTTCTCACATTCCGAGCCAGGGGAGAAATGTTTGCTCTTCCCTCAGGTTATTTTCCTGGTGAGTAGCTCTTTGCATTGGTAACAGGTGCTTACTTGGTTCTTCAAGTGCACCCCAGCTAGCATCTTCTCTGCAATATTAACTGAACAATCTTATTTATCTAAGGCACAAGTGGAAACAATGTAATCTGATGGCTTCCTGCTCCTACTGCCATGTGGCCTCTGTCATGGTGGACTCTCTCTCTGGAACTGTAAACCAAAGTAAATCTTCTTTTTCCTATGTTGCTTTTTGTCAGGGTATTTTATCAGAGCAACAGAAAAGAAACTAATATTCTGGATATTAGCTGGATTCCAGAATTCACCTAATTAAATGGGATAGAAATTGGGAGGGGAAAATCTTCAGTGGTGTCCTCCTGCCAAAGCCAAAGACAGTCCCAGCTGTTATGGTGAGGTCACAAGAAGGATAAGAGGGAAAGATTAATTCCCTGCATTTTTTTCAACTCTTGCTCATGTCCCCAGACACCATATCCCTTTGTAGGCAGGCAAGGTTCACAAGTCATAGTCCACAGTTGGTTCCTGCATCTCCTGTCCCTGAAACCTGACACCTGCATCAGCACCAAGAACTCAAAAGCCTCTACTCTGCTGGTATAACTGTAGAAAAGAGGCCACAGCACAATTCTCCTGACATCAATGGCTTTTCTATCTACCTTTTCCTGGAAGACACTTGTGTTAATAATTTGGTTTATTTGTTGTTTAAAGGTTATTCTGTGCTTTGTAGCTAGTTGTTTGTGTGCCAGGCACCTGCATGAGCTCATTCCACTCTGCCACTGGCTTTGCATCACTCCTGTTAAAACAATCTCTATTAGTTACTTGTCTGTCAGTGCAACCAGGTATCTGACAAAAGCAATTTACAGGAGCAAGGGTTTCTTGGAGCTCACAGTTTAAGGATTCAGTCTATAGTGGTGGAGAAGGTATGACTGCAAGAATGGGAGACAGTCATTGTGTTTACCAGGAAACTCAGAAAGATTAAAAAGATGAGTCCATACCTCCCCTACCCCCAGCCCCACCCTGCTTCATCTTATTCAACCCATGGTCAGCATAGCTCTTCCTATTTCAGCTAAACCGTCATGAAACACCCAGAGATGTGTTATATGCCAAGAGGTGTGGCTCCTCTGTTGTTCTAAACCTAGTCAAATTGACTGTGAAGGTTAGCCATTACATCTTCCTACTAAGTGTGGCTGGTATCTGAGTGTGGTCTCCATGTACAGTTCTCAACAGTGATGTGGAGAAACTTTCCATAGTCTTTCTCTCACTTTTCCTTCCAGAACAGAACTAGAGAAGCAGAACTGGTTGCTTACAGGATTCCCACAGCAAGAAGCTCTGTTTCATTTGGTTCTATATTACGTGTGCCTTCCATACTGCTTAGCACTATGTGTACTAAAGAGGTTCTGACTAGAGTCATCAATAATGAGTGATTGAAGACAAACCATTCCCTTCCTTTTGTCCTTGCTGCAGGGCTCTTCCAGAATTATTTTTTTAAATAATTTACTGATGAGGGGCTGGAGAGATTGTTCAGCCATTAAGAACGCCAAAGTTTGGTTCCCACCTCTCCCTCTGGGTAGCACAATTGCTTGTAGCTCCAGTTCCAGGGGCTACAAGCCTTCATGGGCACCTACATACACGTGTACATACTAACCCCACGAACACATACACATAAAGTTATATTTTTTCTAATCTTTAAAAAATGAAAATAAGTAAAACAATAATAAAACGAAATAATAGAATGCTTGAGCGACTTTGAGTCCAACAAATGGACATCAATTTGCTAGAGCAAAGCAAGCTAAGAAAAGCTGGTGTGATCGAAATCACAATCCTGCCTCAGCCTCAGCCTGCAAAGCCCTCCATGTGCATCTGAAGCACCAACACTTTCCTATTAGTATCAGATAAATCATTTCTAAGATATAAAGGGAAGGATTATTTTCTTCGTGCCTTTTCTGCTTTAAAAGCCATCAGTCAAGGGTGACCTGTTGTCCCAAAGGGCTGATGAAAATGTCATAGGAAAATACATAGCCAAGTCTTCTTAACCTGGGCAGTCACAGTTGAAACTCAGAAAAGTTCCCTGAACCCAAGACCTTCCTGAGCACCAAGACCAAGGGACGCTTCATTTCTGCTGCCTGTTCACATTCACATACCAACAAACCATGCACTTCCTTTCTAATGTGTTTAGCTCATCTAAAGGCTCATGTGTCTTTGGCATACGTGTGGGCATGTGGCCATGGGCTCCACATGAACAGGAAGAAACAGGCACAGGCAGGAAGTAGGCTGTTCTGATGTTATTTTTAACCTGAGCCTTCTGAGGGAGTTTGATCCACCAACACAGACCCCAAGGGAGTCATTGTGGTTAAGTTTTCTTTCCTCAGTCAACAGAACTTGGATTCTTTCTTTGCATTCAGCAATGTTGGCTGTGTGTCCAACTGCCAATCTGCCTCAGGTGCCTGTGCTCATCTCTCTCCAGCTCTCTGGTTTTTCGGGGAAAAAGCACAACTCCTTCTTGGCAGCAGATGTTAAAAGAGATGGATTGAAGTCTCTGTTTCTCCCCTGACCCTAAGCGAAGTTCAACTCCTTAGAGCCGATGTCTTCACCTGGGAAGTCCATGACTATTGTATCTATTGTACATGACATGATACTGTTTCTTCACCTTCCTCTTTTGTCCTTTGCAGGGTATATCCCCAGCTATTTAGACAAAGATGAGCTCTGTGTAGTGTGTGGGGACAAAGCCACAGGGTACCACTATCGCTGCATCACCTGTGAAGGCTGCAAGGTAAGTGCCAGTGTCCCAGCACAGACTGCAGCTCAGCATCTGCACTCTCCCAGACAACCACTGGACATCAGGCTTACAGAAAGAGATGTCAACATTGATGACCTTTGGCCTCCAGGGGCCCAGAGGCCCTCTTTATTTTTGATGTTCTCAAGATCTGAATTTTCCTTCTTCCTAAATCATGTATAACTAAATGGAAGTTTGCAATAGTGTGGTGTTTTGTTCTTGTGTTTTTAAAACAGAAGGACAACTAACAAAAAGAAAATAAATTAATAACACTTACTTTGAACATTAGAGCATAATTTTTAAATATCCAATCAATCTGCTTTGCTGTTTCTCCTCCCATTTTATGTGTATTGTCTGAGGAGACGAGTTTGCTCCACAGCCTTTCTGCTGTGGCTCTGCATGTCTATGCCCACTTCTGAGGGTTCCATTAGGCAGAATCTTTGAAGCCACTTAAACTCAATTACGTTCCAGAATTTATTCGAAGTGGCTTTCAGCAGAGCCTGTAATAAATGGAATCAATTTGCCATCAGATAATTTTGTGCTCTGCAAACTTTTCTTTGGGAGATTCTTGACAAAAACATACTGGTCTATTCACGTCTCCAAATGGAGTCTACATCTGCCTACTTAACAATCTTAATTAGTAAAATTAAGATAAGCATTATCTTATGTTTTGATCCATCAACCTAGATTAGAAAATAAAGACAAGGAACTCAATCCAGAGTAGTGTCCAAGCAGCCGATGCTGTCTGTGTAAATAGGGATGTATTCTAAGCCAGAGACAGACTTCTATTTCCTGTAGAGTTTACAATAAAACTTGTACTGAAGCCAAACAAAAAACAAAAAACAAAAACAACTTTCCCTCTTCTATCTTTCCTCCTCACCCACCTCCCTTTCCTTCCCTTCCCTTCCCTCCTTCTTCCACCTTTCTTCCCAAACCTCCCAGCTTTCTTCCTGCCCTTGCCTTTAAGTGCTTACAATTCAAATTCACAGGTTGTGGGGACTTAATACAAACCCAGAAAGGAACCTAAGAGTGAAAAGACACTCTTAATATGATACAGAAGCAACTTGGGAAAGGGAAAAGGTCTTCAAATGTAACATCATCTTCAAGAGTGTCAAGAGATTAAAAAAAAAAAAAGCTACACCCCAAGGTTTATTCAAACCAACAGTGTATGTGGCCAGAATCTGTACTACTTTAGCAACAGAAAGATTTGTGAGTTTTTAACTCTGCTGAGGTGTGTAACTTCCTGCACACTTAATGCTGCTGAGGTAACTTCCTGCACACTTAACTCTGCTGAGGTGTGTAACTTCCTGCACACTTAGCACTTTGTAGAAAGAAGGTTCATGTTTCTATATAACAAACTGTTTTCGAAGAAAATGTAACAATATTACAGTGCTTTTACAACAATATAAGATAGAAATTTGAATTGAGAGAAAACACAATGAAAAGTCAAGGTGACTCTTAACTCCCCAAGCAATTCTAACATTTAGAATTCTAAACTTTCTAAAAGGCATAGACATAAACAATTTCTAAACTGTTACATTCTAAAAAAATATCTAGTGGCTTAACTTGCAGGCCACAGAACATTCCAGGACCATTGAAGGAGTCAGGGCAGGAATGTGAAGCAGAAACATGGAGGAAGGCTACTTGCTGGCTTGTCCATGCTTAGCTAGCTTTCTTATACAGCTCAGGACCACCTACCCAGAGAGTAATACCACCCACAGTGAGCTAAGACCCCCTAAATCAATGAACAACCAAGACAATCCCTCACAGATACTCACAAGGCAAAGTTATCTGGGCAATCCCACAATTGTGACTCCTTTAGTTGACTAAGTTATGTCAAGGTGGAAGTTACAGCTAAAAATGATGGATAGTAACAAAGAGGCCCTGTGTGTGTGTGTGTGTGTGTGTGTGTGTGTGTGTGTGTGTGTGTGTGTGTGTGTGGTGTGATAGTGTTTTGAGACAGGTTTTCTATGGGTAACCCTGGCTGTCCTGGAACTCAGTAAGCTAGGCTGGCTCAAGCTCAGAGATCTGCCTGGAGTGCTGAGATTAAAGGCATGCACCACCACACCTGGCTCCATAGGTGTCCTTATGTCTGGTTAGTCCATCATATGGGACCATTAAGAAATTAATCTGGCTTTTCTCTGAGTATAGAAATATTTCTGTTATAGGTTTTAAAGGCAAGTTCTCCATTCATGTACAAGTCAATGAAACATGCCCTTAGTCCTTAAGAAGCCTCTTTTGTCAGCTCACAAGATCTGGTGGTTGGCTTGGTTTTGGTGCTGGGGAATTAACTCAAAGCTTCATGCATGTTCAGCATGTTTTATGCCGCTGAGCTATGCCCCTAACCCCTAAAATGATTTTTCACATAAATGTCTTATCTTTAATTTTATCTCCGGGAGTTAATTTTCATTGTTTTTTTTTTAATTAAGAGACTTATCATCCTTACATCTATCTAAAGGTAATATTTCCTCATCCTATGGTAAAAGATGCTTTTCCACAGATTAGAATGATGCTTAAAAGTAATTTGGCCCATGAATCAGAGGTAGGCTCAGAAAAGAAACAGCACAGCATGCTGCAGTGCTTCTATTTTCTACAAAAGCGAAGTACTCATGCCATTAAGGAGTACACAGAATTCCTTTGTTGAGATATACGATCCTGTCCTCATTCTGTTACAGCCTTGCTCACCCTGGCCTCAACGTGGTCTTCGTAGGCCACCAGTGTAAGGGAGAAAGCGCTCCTCCTCAGCAACTGTCCATCTCTTCCCTGGCTGGCTTCTCGGTAAACATGGCTTCCTCCTGGAAGAGAGTTGTTCTGCCTCCTCCCAGTGCATCTAGCCAGAAATGACTGGGTTTCTTTTGTCCCCTATTCTGCCTGGGACCGAGAACACAGTTAGTGAACGGAAAGCCACAAGAAAACTTGCCTTACATTCTGGAGTCAAGCTGTGATATGGCCCTCTGGGCAGATTCACTCATTCTGCACCTGGGGAAATATGGTTGATGTCTCTCTCATCCAGCTGCTTGTGTGTGGTTCCTGGACCTGTAACAGCATATCATGCAGAGGCATGCACACATGTTTAAGAACACAAATCCCCAATTCATAGAGTTTTCCTGTTAGAATTTTATTTTGAAAGAAATCATATTTCTTTTTTTTTTAAATGACAGATATGAGTCTTGGTTATATCTGCTTTGCTTAATATAAGGTCCTACTCTGGACCCTATTATTGCAAGAAAGAGCTTTTTCTGAGTAGGGACTATGCAAGTGGGCATGTGCCCACAACCAAAGCCAAAAACTTAAATGAAAGAAGAAAAATGGGCAAAATCTGGGGCAACTGGGGCAAAGGGATGCAGCATGAATCTGCTGCCCATCTGTGCCCAGCACAGCAAGAGCTCACTGTCAGTGTCAATTCCTGTCACCCACAGTACAGTGGCCAAATAAGTCTTGAGAAAGTTGTATAAATTAGCAAAATCTAGAATTAAATAGTGTTCTTCAGAGAAGAGAAAGCCTGTTGAACCCATATGCCTACAGATACTGGAGGAAAAGAAGGTTTTAGAAGGCCTCAAGCTCAAGTTATCTGTTCCTCAAGTCCTGTTGTTTAAAAGGTTAAGAGAGTTGGTAAAGGCCATCATTTTTTTTCCATTTTCTCCTCCTCTTCCTCCTGTTCCTTCTCCTCCTCTTTCTGCTTCTGCTTCTCTTCATGCTCCTCTTCTTCTTCTCCTCTGTCTCCTCCTCCTCCTTCTCCCTCTTCCTCTTCTTCTTCCTCAATTTTTTTTGAAATTAGATTATTTTTAATACAAACATCCCAACCACAGTTTCTCCTCTGTCTGCACATTCCAGCTCCCCCACAGCTTCTTTCCCTTCAGAAAAACAGGCCTCCAAAAGAGGATAGCTAAACAGGACAAAACAAGCTCCATATAGACAAAAGCCCTGAGGCTGGACAAGACAACCCAATTGGAGAAGAAAAATCCCAAGAACAAGTCAAAGAGTCATAGATACACCCACCCCCACAGTTAGGATTGCCACAAAACCACCAAGCTAACAGTCACAACATAGACAAAGAGGGCCTGGTACAGACCCATGCAAGGGCCCATGCTGGCTGCTTCAGGCTCTGTGAGCCCAGGTGAGCCCTACTTTGTCGATTCAGTGAGCCATGTTCTCCTGGTGTCCTTCATCTCCTCTGTTCCCTGATTTGCTATGGGAGGGACTTGATGGAGACCTCCAATTTAGATTCTCTACCTGCATAATGTCTGGCTGTGGGTCTCTGTATCTGTTCTCATCTGGCCAGAGGAAGCCTCTCTGTTGATGACTAGATAAGGCACTGATCTGTAAGTATAGCAAAATGTCATTAAAAATCATTTCATTTCATTGTTTTGTTTTGTTTTTCCAGTCATGTTTAGTTCTATGCTAGGTCTCTGAACTATTCATTCTCTGGTTCCTGGCCATCCAGGCTCCTTCTCATGGAGTGGGCCTCAAGTTAAACCAAACATTGGTTGGCCACTCCCACAAGTTCTATGCCACCATCAACCCAGTCCGTCTTCCAGGTCGGACAGATTATAGGACAAGAGTTGGTACCCAGGTTTCTCTTTCTGTAGGCTTTCCAGACCAGAGACTAGAGGGTAGGGATGTAGGTTTCATACAGACACCAGTTCCACCTTTCTATATGCAATGAACTGGGTGGTTGTTGTCTTCAGCAATGGAGCCTTGCTGTCAGTTTTCAGAGAGTGACCCTCTTTTCAAGTATCAGCCTGGGTTGTTTAGGGATCTCCATAGGACACCCTCAGTCAACAGTTCAACCAAACACAACCAGATCTTGCCACTGGAAGTTTTGCCTGTCTACAAAAAGATGGCCAGTTCAGACTCTGTATCCTCCATTCTAGGAGTCCTCACTAGAGTCACCCTCATAGATTCCGGGATGTTTCCACAACACTACGTTTCCATATCTCCTTCCAAACACTTCCTAATTTCAGCTGTCTCTGCTTGCATTCTTTCCCTCCATCCCCTACCCTGACCTAATCCCTCCCTCTCCTCTCCCTATCCAAACCCAGTCTAACAGCAAAATCTATTCTATTTCCCCCTTCCCATGGAGATCCATGCATCCCCCCTAGAGCTGCTTTATCTAACCTCTCTGGGTTTGTTATTATATTCTTTGTAACAGCTACTATCCATTTATGACTGAATATATACCATGTTTTTCTAGGTCAGGGTTATCTCACTCAGGATGATTTTTTTTCTTAATTTCTTCCATTCACCTTCAAATTTCATGGTGTCTATTTTTTATCCACTGAATAATAATCGATTGTGTAAATGTACCACATTTTCTTTATCTGTTCTTGGCTTGAGGGATATCTGGGTTGTTTCCAGTTTCTGGCTATTGTGAATAAAGCTGTAATGAACACAGTTGAGCATCTTTGGGTATAGATCATGGCCATCTTCAGAGTTGAAGAAGAATTAAGTGAAATCTCTAAGTGAAATAAAGACATATATTTAGTCACCAAACAATTTTAAATGTTCTTGGTGTGTGTATATTCATTGTACATAGTAATGGATTTCTTATAGAAATATTCAATCAAGTATCCTGCACTTTTAATTCAGGATAAAGTAATAAATCTCTTCATTCACTTAGCAGAAAAATTATGACACTATGTAAATAAAGGTTATACCATATAATGTATAGAAA
This sequence comes from Mus musculus, assembly GCF_000001635.26. Classification (NCBI taxonomy): domain Eukaryota; kingdom Metazoa; phylum Chordata; class Mammalia; order Rodentia; family Muridae; genus Mus; species Mus musculus. The sequence continues at coordinate 18,008,306 of NC_000080.6, forward strand.
AATTAGAGCAAACACCAGGTTGCCCGCTGGCTTCATTTCTTTGAGTAAAATACATAATAGTGAATATACAGCAGCCCTGTGAAACCTCCCTCAGCTCCTTAGATTCACTTGCCACCACCATCCTCCATTTGAGGGTATAAAGTAGGAGGCCCCAGCACAGGCTAAGGACCAGAACAATTGCTCTTATTCTTAGGTAGACAAAATTCCAGAGTCATTTAGTTTCAGAAAATATGAACCTATTATCTCGGGTCTTTCTCATTTAGGGCTTCTTTAGAAGAACCATTCAGAAAAGTCTCCATCCATCTTATTCCTGTAAATATGAAGGAAAGTGCATCATAGACAAAGTCACCCGCAACCAGTGCCAGGAATGTCGCTTTAAGAAATGCATCTATGTTGGCATGGCAACAGACTGTAAGTACATGTTCTTCATTCACATGATATTGTGAAGTGTGGAGTGGGAGAGGTTTTGGTTCAAGATCAACAAAGAAAGCAGGAATCCTTGTGGATAGAATCTGGCTCTCACACACCCTCCCTCCCCACATTCAGTCTTGCCATAGGTGAAAATCATTGGCTTTCTTCCTCCTAACTTATCAATTCCCAACTTCCAAAGCATCCAGATGATATGAGAAGGGGTAGTTAGATCATCCTGTGTGGGTTTGAAGCATGTAGCTTGGTCACTTCTCACACACAGGCTCCACATGCTGAGAGTCTTAGAGACCAGTCCTTGTGTTTTCAAAAGCAGAAATAAATTAACTTGGTAGACATCTTTGAGATGGAGTACTGCAGAAAACATCATGCTTAAGAACTTTTGAAGAATTCAAGTTTAAGGTTCCCACATGAGTCATATTGCTGTTGATAGCTTGTTGTATTTTTATCCAAAATAGATTTTTTAACTGGAACTCAATTTTCTCAGTGCCATAGCACATAGCACTGAGATTAACCCTGGAGTCTCTCCTCCTAACCCTGGGCCAGCGGTTTTCACTCCCTTTACACTCAGCCCCAAGCCTGACAGCCTATAAACCCAGTCCCTGAACACCCACATGGTGGAAGGAGAGAATGGACTCCCACAGGTGTCCACTCACAGGGCTGAGGGTATGCACATGGACACATGCATGCATCCACACACACACGCACACACACTTCAACAAATAAGTAAACAACAAGAAGGAAAAAAAAAAGGCAAACCTCCATGCCGGTGCCAGTCCTATCACTGACAAGGCATGTAACCCCCAGATTCCTGCCTGAGAAACCCCCACATACCTTACAGCTTTAGGCCCGGGATTCAGTCGATTCAGCTGCAATAGTGTGGCATACTGAAAGCCTTGAAGCAATGGAGCTTCAGTTTTGTGAGCCTTTAGGGGGTAAACCAAAGTTACCTCACAAGTTGCCTCGTCCATATTTCCCACATCTGAAGACTCTCATGTGACATGGGTGGCTGAATCCTGAAGAGATACTGCCGGAGGGCTTGTGAACTAACTGGACACCTTGCTTTTCTTCTCGCTATGTCCCTTTATACGGCACAAGGACAGTGTGCCTTCATTGCAGGAACCGAAAGCAGGAGTCCTGGGTCTTCCCCTGCCTCTACCATGAGCTTGATCTGACCTTAGAGAAGGCATAGTGTGGTCCATCCTCTGTGAAAAGAGACTGGACCTATCTGCAGTCATCTGAAGCCTGAGCCGTGTCTGCAGTGAAAACAAGAAGGCCTGAGTTCTAACCTCCAACACACATGTAAAAGCTGCAACGACCACATGTATTGGGTTACGGACTAGTACATTCTGTGGACTCACTAGCCAGGAACTTGGCCTAAATGGCAAGCTTCAGATTCAGTGACAGAGCCTTTCCCAAAAATGTGAGTGTGGATTGAGGAACACTCCTGGCATACTTCTCTGGCTTCCATGTGTGTACACAGAAGTTCACTACCACACACACACACACATACACACACAAAATAATAATTAATAATAATAATAATAATAATAATAACAATTAAGTAAAATAAAATAAAAGTAAATAAAGCCTGAGTCTCTCAATCTTACTACAAATCTAATGAAATAGTCTATTTGAAAACTAACCACAGAAAGATAGGTTTCTTGTTCCTTTTTGCACAAATGGTAAATATGACTATATTTACTGAACACTTACCATATTCACATTGCCATAGTGAATACCTTGTATGTGGGCATTATTGATCCCATCTGGGTAAAGGGAGGCATGAGAGCTCAGAGAACCGAACAAACTTGCTTAGGCGTCACGCAGCTAGAAGGTGCTGGTGTCAGGACTCAAACCCACATCTTTCTAGTCCAAGGCTCTTTATCTACCATGGAGGACAGACCAGGTACAAAGATTTGCAAAGATGTACCTGTAAGACTCAAGAGAATCAAAGGCAAATTACAGTCTGCCCTGAGGGAGCCAGGAAGAACCATTTTCCCTCCCATCACTACTCCAGAAGACTTCCTTAACAGGAAGCACAGGAGGCCCAGGGGTGAATGCAGATGGCTGTCCAACTGATTTCTCTGCTAGTGTGGTTTTAAGTCTCTCTGCTTTAGTCTGATTTCAGCCACTGCCTTCTGTAGAGCTGAGTTCCTAGTGCCCATGTCCTTTCCAAGCTCTGCTTTGGACACTTGGTCTGGACACTGGACTCATAGTGGGCTGTTTGCTATGCGAGGAAAAATGTGCCCCGTGTGACCTGAGGCTCAGAAACTATAATTTGCTCCAAGCTCTGGATTAGCAATGGGTCCTCTCACCTTTCTACTTTGCAGTGGTGCTGGATGACAGCAAGAGGCTAGCCAAGCGGAAGCTTATAGAGGAGAACCGTGAGAAGAGGCGGCGGGAAGAGCTACAGAAATCAATTGGGCACAAGCCAGAACCCACGGATGAGGAGTGGGAGCTCATCAAGACAGTCACTGAGGCCCACGTGGCCACCAATGCCCAGGGCAGCCACTGGAAGCAGAAGCGGAAATTCCTGGTAAGGCTTCTGACCAAGCTCACTATTTATGTAGCCTTTGTTTTCTGCCAAAGTTTAGAGTCCTCTGGACCCTCCTGACATGAGTCTCCTATTTTTGTGATGGGCAGTTGCAGCTCAGAGGGCTGGAACTGCAATGATGCCAATGAGGTTACAGAGGCTACTGGAGCAATATTCACTCACTGGAACCCAGAGCAGCTTCCTAGGCCTCCAACCTCAAGGTGAGGCCAGGGATGGAGCCTCTCCTCAGGAATGTCTGCTATCTGATGGCTTACCCTTCTCCCCCCTTCTGCCTTCAGACCTCCAGTGTTTATATTCAGCTATCTAGGCTTGTTCACGTGCCCCCTTCAGCAAAATCTCTAGGAGGAAGGGTCTCAGACCTCAGATTTAAGTTTTTATCTGCCAGAGTTCAAATGCTTGTCTAGGAATAAAAACTTGAGTTCAGAAGCCAGAGAAAATGGGCATAGTGATGGGGAAAGCAGAGAGACAAGGCAGACCTTTTCGGATCTGTGTGCACTTATTGGGTTTTAGAGTGCAACCCCTTCCCATCCATTTCTCATTTAGACTTCCTGGTGTTCTAAAGTTTCTGGAGTTGCTATCCCTGTTTTATAGATAGGCAATTCAATCCCAAGGCCATACATAAATGTCCCAGATGATATGGCAGTAAGTGACTAAGCCAGGCCCAAAGCCAGCATGCCCTCTGATTTCAAGTCTCTCTGCCCACCTCATTAAACAAACTTCCTGCCCAAGCCAGTGTCTAGCCACCTCAGAGACTGGATGTGCCTTCATAAAGGCTTTTGTGAGCACTTTGCTGGCCTGTGGATCTGTCTATACATCAGAGTTGCTTTCTTTAAACAAGGAGCTGTGGTGGTGAAATTGCCTGTACACCACAACAGTGACGTTATAATGGTGTTACACTTATAATCATAGTACTCAGAAACCCAAAGTAAGAAGGTTGCAAGTTCAAGGCCTGCTTGAGTTACCAGTCCAGCCCACGACACTTAACAAGATCTTGCCTCAAAAGTTAAAGCCAGAAAGAGCTGTCACACAGCTCAGTGGTATAGCATTTGCCTAGCCTGCATGAGATGCTGGGTCAGTACCCAGCACCATAAGTAACAATCACAAAAGGAAATTTTGAAAAGAAAGGGCTATGAATAATTTGCCTTTCCTACACCAAATTGTCTCATTATCAACATAAACAAATACTGTCATGTGCTACTTTAGAAAAGTCATCAAACACTGAAATGATGCTTATGCTGTGCCAGGTTCAAGTCTAAATGCTTTGCTCCCTAATCTTCAGACCCTATACCACCTCTATAGGTAGAATACCTCCATTTACAGGACAGAGAGATGTGGGAAACTTGTGGGGCTCCCACAGCTAGATTGTGCTAAGACATGGAGGAGCAGGTATAGCCAGTGCTGGGTCTGCCTGGGCTCCTTCTGCCCACCGCCCATGTAGCCTAACCCACCAAACTAAGAGAGGCCTTGGGAGGGTGGCATTCCACTACTTCACCCTGGTGTATCTGACTGGAAATTAAACTGCACTTATTCTGTATAATAGGCCAATTCCAATCCAATATATATGGACCATATCAGCACAGACTCCAGCATACCCACGGGCCTAAGTCTATCAAAGTGTACTCTTTCCTCAGAAGTGTGGGCCACTGCCAGGCCTGGTGCTGCATTCTAATTCTAAGTAGTCAACAAAAGTGGAAATCAAGCTGAATTCTGAGTCAGATGGAGGAGTCAGGGCCCATTCTGGACTCGTGGAGAATTTTATGCTTTCCCCACCTAGGAGAGGATGAATCTAATTAAGCCAGTTTCTGACATAACTAAAATACGTGTTTTAGAGTCTAAGGATTTAGTCTTTTAACTTATGTATATTTGTATATGTCTATGTGAGAATAAGTGTATGTGTACATGTGTCAAAAGCCAGCTCGACACCCAGGCTAAACTGAGATATGGTGTTGGTGATTGCGGTCATTGCTCATAGCAGCCAATGGTGGGAAGGGGCTCTGCTGATAGCAGCAGGAGATTTACAGGGTGATGGGAGTAAAACTTAATTATCTGGGGCCAGAACTCTCAGTAACTGGGCAAGAAACACTGAACTCTTTTAACTCTTAAGAGAAAGAAAAGGATAGAAAGTCATGCATACATTCACACACACACACACACACACACACACACACACACACACACTCTGCCGGGCCTGACAACCTGTTTCATCAATTTCACAAGTGCACACACATACATATATATATATATATATATATATATATATATATATACATATATGCCTACATATATATTTATGCATGTATATATACACAGTCAGACATGTATACATTATACATATTATACAGATAGACATATATACATATATACACATTTGGTGGATGGAGCAAAGTCCCAACAACCACACTTTATTTTTTTCTTTCAGCTTTTTTATAACTTCTTAGACAAAAGTTCTTAATAAAATTATGTCATAGCTAAAATGTCAAACAAGAGGGTGTTACAGAAGAATGTCAATTGCAAGTTCAAAGGATTGTTTCAGTCTGTAAGCTCTTAATAAGTTCAAAGCAACAGTTTCACATAGCCTTGTTTTATCATGGAGCACACCTGTCGATTCATCTTTGAACCTGACCTAGAATGTATTTTTTTCCTTGATCATTAACCTGTCTCAAGTCTATTTTTCTTTCTGGCACAGTCTATGTGCTTGTTGTGCATGAAAGCTCACCGCATTCCTTCTTACACAGCCCTTACCTACTATCCTAAGAGACCTGGGCACATTCTATTCTTGATTCTAACTTTATTATATCTTTCTGGCAAAACAACTAAAACCATCTCCTTAAACTTTTTATCAACTATTCTAACTTTCTAAAAAATATATGAATCAAATTAGGAATTCTATAAAGTCATTAATTTATCAAAATAGCATTAATACATGAAAGTACATCTTCATATTGATCTGCAGGAAGTTTGCCCAACAGAGTGGGTTAAAACTCAGGAAACAGTGGGCTCTGTCAGATGTAAGAGGGATACTGCAGTAGCAGGCTGATCAGAAGCAAGAAACAATCCTGGGGAAAAGTTTCTGGGCTCCATGCCTCTCCAGAGTGCACCCATCACAGCCATGCAAAATGATGGGCCATCTCTAGCAACTCGCTTGCCATAAGCTTTCCTGCATGACTCCTTCCATGCATGTATATTAGTGTAAGGATGAGTGTATGTGTGTGCACATATGCCTGTGTGGGAATATATTTATGTATGTATGTACATGTATGTCTGTGTGGAGATATGTGTATCCACGTGTGTCTGTGTGGTGATGTACACACATGTGCATGTGTCTGTATATGTCTATGTGAAGAGATGTATAGTTGTATGTGGGTACATGTGTGTCTACATGGGATGTGTCTTAGTTAGGGTTTTACCACTGTGAACAAACACCATGACCAAGGCAACTCTTGTAAAGACAACATTTACAGGGACAGGTTTACAGGTTCAGAGGTTCAGTCCTCAAGGCAGGAACATGGCAGCATCTAGGCAGGCATGGTACAGGCAGAGTTAAGAGTTCTACATCTTCATCTGAAGACTGATAGTAGGAGACTAACTTTCAGGCAGCTAAGATGAGAGTCTTAAGCCCACACTAACAGTGACACACCCACTCCAAGGCCACACCTCCAAATAGTGCTATTCTGTGTGTGTGTGTGTGTGTGTGTGTGTGTGTGTGTGTATGTGTGTGTGTGAATGTATGTCTGTGTGGGGATATATGTATGTGGATGCATGTGTATCTATGTGGGAGTACATGTATGCATGTGTGTCTGTGTGTGGGGGGGTATGTGTGTGTGTTTTTCTATATAGGGATATCTGTATGGGTGATTTCTGTGTGGATATATGTACGTGTTTGTATGTCTTTGTGAGAATATGTATGCATGTATGCATGTATGTCCAAATGGAGATATATGTGTGTATATGTATATGCATGCATGTCTGTGTGGGTATATGTATTTGTGTGAGCAGATCCTCCAGAGATCAGAAGGATAACACTCTTTTAAGTTAAGTGTATATGTATGCATGTATGTCTGTAGAGGGGTGTATGGTGCATATAGGTCTGTGTGAGGATATGAGTATATCAGATACCTCCAGAGACCAGAGGTGTCAGATCCTGCTGGAGCTAGAGTTACAGGTGGCTATGAATTACAGATAGTGCATGCTGGGAATTGAAATTGAGTCCTTTACAAGAGTCATATGCACTCTTAACCTGAACAATCTCTCCTGTCCAAGATCTATTTTTTTTTAAATCTAAGAAGCATCCACTAGAACTATAGAGGTATGTAGCTCAGTCACTAAAATGCTTGCTGAATAGACATGAGGGCCTGACTTTAGTCCCCAGCACTCAAATAAAGCTAAAGCCAGGCATAGTGGTACATACATGTAATCCCAACACTGGAGAAATGAAAACAGAGCCCAGATAACCAGCCAATCTAACATAATTAATGAGCTGTAGGTCAGTGAGAAATCCTGTCTTAAAAACATAAGATGGACAACTAAGAAATAATACCCACACTGATCTCTGGGGTTCATGACTTACATATGCAAGTATGCTTGTGCACCCACCCACACACACATACACACACACGAGAGGGGGGAAGGGAGAGAGGAAGGGAGGAAGGGAAGGGGGAGAGGAAGGGAGGAAGGGAAGGAGGGAGAGGTATTAATGATCAGATGCTTACTTTATGGGAATCACAAAGTAAGTCATATTCCTTATATAACAAGGGCAAGCAGTAAGGGATATCAAAGATAGTAAGTACGGTCAGTGTTGAATACAGGGAAGGTTGTAAACAGTATGAAATTACAGAGTTCTTGTGAGTGGAAGATGGGGAAAGACTTCATTCCTCTAACTAGAGCATTGAAAACAGAAAAGGGCAAAATATCAAGACATAAGAACCAGCCTTGATGTCTCACCTTCAAGGCTCCTAATAGTCTTCATGAATTTGATCATCCAAAGAAGAAAAGTGTGGCAAAGTGGCCTGCTGTTAGACTTCGGTCAGAGCAATGAGGTGATCTCTGCACTGATTTTCTTCAGGAAGTTGATGAAAGCAGCTATTATACCCAGCAGTGCAGTACAACATGACATGTGACATGTACCTTTTATAGATCCCTGATATGTTCAAGAAAGTGTCCAGATTGATCGGGATCCTTCTCTATCCCATCTTACTCTTTACATCTTACATCTTTGTGCCTAGATCACCCCTGTGCCATCATGGAACTAGGGCAACCCAGGTCCACTAAGCACTAGTTCTCCAGTGCTTATGGGTGAAACTCTCAAAAGCATATCTAGGAATAGCTACCACTACACAATACTCCTCAGTATACACAGGCCCTGTCTCCTATAGAAAGAACCTTCTTCCCTCTCCTTGAAAATGGCTGTACCGTGACTACTTTAAAAAGAGGATTTTAGCAGAAGAGATGTTTAAGTGACTTCTTAGTTTCTTCTTAGTCATAAGAAACTTTTCAGGTGCTGGGACAGTAGCTTTGTGGTAGAGAGCTTATGCAAATGCATGAGGTTCTTGGTTCCACCGCCTCGAGCACGTGGGCACAGGAGAAATTTTTCCTGAACACAACACCAATAGCTTATGCTCTAAGATCGAGAATTGACAAATAGTGCCTCATAAAATTGAAAAGCTTCTGTAAGGCAAAGGACACTGTCAATAGGAGAAAAATGGCAACCAATAGATTGGGAAAAGATCTTTACCAATCCTACATCTGATAGAGGGCTAATATCCAATATATACAAAGAACTCAAGAAATTAGACTCCATGAAAACAAATAACCCTATTAAAAATGGGGTACAGAGCTAAACAAAGAATTCTCAACTGAGGAATACCGGATGGCTGAGAAGCACCTAAAGAAATGTTCAACATCCTTAATCATCTGGGAAATGCAAATCAAAACAACCCTGAGATTCCACCTCACACCAGTCAGAATGGCTAAGATTAAAAAAAAAAAAAAAAAAAAAAAAACAGGTAACAGCAGATGCTAGCAAGGATGTGGAGAAAGAGGAACACTTCTCCATTTCTGTTGGGATTGCAAGCTGGTACAACCACTCTGGAAATCAGTTTGGCAGTTCCTCAGAAAATTAGATATCACACTACCTGAGGACCCAGCTATACTACTCCTGAGCATATACCCAGAGGATGCCCCAGTACAGGGGATTGCCAGGGCCAGGAAGTAGGAGTGGGTGGGTTGGGGAGCAGGGTGGGGGGAGGGTATAGGGGATTTGGGGGATAGCATTTGGAATGTAAATGAAGAAAATATCTAATAAAAGTTTTAAAAAATTTTTTAAAAAGACAATATAACCCTGAATGAGGTAATCCAATCACAAAAGAACACACATGGTATTCACTCACTGATAAATGGATATTAGCCCAGAAGCTCAGAATACAATTCACAAACCACATGAAGCTCAAGAAGAAAGAAGACCAAAGTGTGGATACTTGGGACCTCCTTAGAAGGGGAAACAAAAATACCCATGGGAAGATATATAGAAACAAAGTGTGGTACAGAGACTTGAGGAAAGGCCAACCAGAGATTGTCCCACCTAGGGATCCCAGACATTATTGCAAATGCCAACAAGAGCTAGCTGACAGGAGCTTGATAAAGCTGTCTCCTGAGATGCTCTGCCAGTGCCTGACAAATACAGAAGTGGATTCTCTCAGCCAACCATTGGACTGAGCACAGGGTCCCCAATGGGGGATCTAGAGAAAGGACCCAAGAAGCTGAAAGGGATTCCAGCTCCCTAGGAGGAGCAACAATATGAACTAACCAGTAACCCCAGAGCTTCCAGGGACTAAACCACCAACCAAACACATGGAGAGACCTAGGGCTCCAGCTGCATATGTAGCAGAGGATGGTCTTGTCAAACATCAATGAGAGGAGAGGCTCTTGGTCCTATTAAGGATTGATGCCCCAGTGTAGGGGAATGCCAGAACAGGGAAGTGGGAGTGGTTGGGTTGGTGAGCAGGGGGAGTGGGGATGGGATAGGGGATTTTCAGAGGGAAAAAGAGGAAAGGGGATAACATTTGAAATGTGAATAAAGAAAATATCTAATTTTTAAAAAAGGAGAAAAAATGCTTTGAAACTCCAACTTGAGACTTGTGTCTCTTAAAGGAGGAAAGTATGTCGTCAACAGCATTACTCTCATAATCACCATCATCATCATCATCCTTGTAATCCTCCCCTCCTCTCCCTCCTCTTCTTCTTCTTCCTCCTCCTCCTCTCCCTCCTCTTCTTCCTCCTCCTCATCTTCCTCCTCCTCCCTCCTCTTCTTCCTCCTCCTCTTCCTCCTCCTCCTCCTCTCCCTCCTCTTCTTCTTCCTCCTCTTCCTCCTCCTCCTCCTCTCCCTCCTCTTCTTCTTCCTCCTCTTCCTCCTCCTCCTCCTCTCCCTCCTCTTCCTCCTCCTCCTCTCCCTCCTCTTCTTCTTCCTCCTCCTCTTCCTCCTCCTCCTCCTTCATCACCATGTAAGAAGCTGGGGATGCCATCTTGCATCTATAACCCCAGCTCTAGGAAGCTGAGTGGTAACACAATGGTTAAGCACTTTATGTGAGACCCTAGGTTCAATCCCCACTACCATAAAGAAAGAAAAATCAAAAGAACCCTTAGCTATGCCACTAACCCCCACCATACCAAGAAAGAATTTTAAAGTTGTCATGTTAAGTTGCAGTGTTTTAAAGTAATTTGTTACACAGCAATGGCTAACCAAAATGGAACTCAATAAATTTTGAAGTTGAACATGTAGCTCTACTGTTACATCCTCAGAGACAGTGCAGTCAAACACTGAACCACAGTCAGTTTTCATGTTTACAAATGAGTTCTGGTGCTCAGAGTGGAAACCACACTCTTTTGAGCAGTGAATTATTTCTACAAGAATGCCAAGAAATCTTACTTTAAAACACCATAGCTAACGCTTCTGTCTAGTTAGCCTTAACTGCCAGCTTAACACAGCCTGGAGAACCTGAAGAGAGAAGCCTCAGTTGAGGAATTATCCAGATCAGATTGACTTGTGACTTATGTGACAATTCTGTAAAGAATTGTGTTGATATAAGAAGGGACTGTCTAATATGGGCTGCGCTTGAATTCTTGCCCTGGTACCCTTTAATAAGAGGCTATGACAAGGAAGGTATAAGCTAAATTAGCTTTTTCCTCCCCTAAGTTGCTTTTGGTGGGATTGTTTTATCACAACAACAGAAAGCAAACTAGAACACTATACATGTACCAAAAGTTTTCCATAATTATGAACTTTCCATAGTCAAAGGGACCTTTTAGGGTTTATATTTCCTACATGGCTGATGTATTTAGAACACTGCATACGAATTCATTAATTTTTATGTTCTAATGTCCCAACTTGTTCTTGAAAAAATGTGACAGGCTTGTGACCTTAATAGTGCAGTAGCCATGAGGGCTAAGACTCATGCTGTCACGGAAGCTGCAGCTATCCTTTGATTAGGGGTGAGTATCTGGTCCCCAAAAGGAGCTCCTTCATCATTTATCCCTTAAGGTCAGGATCCAGCCAAGTCAGGAAAAGCGATGGTGGTTTCATCTGCTTCCCAGACTTGTGCTTCCTTCTGAGAAAATGAGTGTTTGGCAAGTGAGGAACGTTTGCAAGATCCATAATGAGCCTAAAGCCATGTGTCAAGTCACGCACAAAGCATGAAAATCATGTTCTTTCCATGATATTCTTCAATCTACTTCAGTCACTGAGGTAACAGAAGTGTTTTCAACACTGAAGACACTGTTATGAAGGCAGAATCAGACTGAGGAGGCAGGCTCGTTTCTACCCTCTCCCAGGGAGGCAGAAAGACAATGGCACAAAATCCATGCCCACTGCGGTGAGCTGTGTACATCATTATCTGGGGACACAGCGCATCTGTTCTCCTCCCTGGTTCATTACAAAGGTGTAGCTGGCAAACTTTCTGTACAAAGATGAAATGTGGCCTTTCAAGTCAGGGCACATCTGCCCTATTTCTACCCCTGCCGAGTCACTGCCTGATGACCACATTCTCAGCTGAGACAGTGTCAGACGGGGCACACACAGACTGAAGGATCAGATAGGTCCATGTGTGGTCTGTGAGGTGAGGTCAGGGCACAATCAGAAACTTCAGAAACAAGCAGGAGAGCCTAGCTTCAGGAGCAGACACTGAAGCCAGACTACCTGGCTCTAATCCTTCCTAATTGTGTAAGCTTGAGTTAGTTATTTCTTTCCCTCTCTGGTCATTTGCCCTGTGTCCACCTCAGGTGGGGTAAAACTAATCAGTGGAATGGACACAGAGGTGCCTGGCATCTTGTGCTCCAGGCATCTTCCCTACACTGTACAACTCTCATCTTACCTCATTCATCCCAGAACGAGTAAGCCTGGAGTCAGGTCCAAGGCACCGGGGCCCTGAGAGTGTCCTACATTGTTTTCCAATGGTGTGAGCATACAATGTGCTGAACAGAGAGAAGAACTCATCCACCTGGTTGAATGCCACTCTGCCAGTGCCAAGGAGCTGCCAGACTAAGCCAAGATGTCCTTGGCTTTCACCCGTCCATTTGCAACAAGGCCAACTGGCCACATTTCCTACTTATCTGAAACAATGCTAAGGAAACTTCAACCCAGAGAGCCAGCTGGCAGAGGTCTGTGTAACTTCAGCCTCCCCAGTGCTGAATGGAGACAGATGCCACACTTGTACACACACCTGAACCCCATTTCATACCTCTCTGTCCCTAGTGCCCAGAGGAGCTAGGGAGCTGGGAGTTCCAGTGCATCTTCATAGGGTCTCCACTTCTGGATGTTTTACAGTGAGCCCATAGTCCAGCCCACCTCAACCTGCCACAGCAGCTTCTCCTTGCTCATCCCTTCCCAAACCAAACAGCCATACACTTCATCTAGCCTCTGTCCTCACTGTAGCCCTTCAGTGAACATTGTTCTGTATTTAGAAGATGTTTTTGTCCTCCTGTGGTCCATGGGACTGAAAATGATGCTTCTCTGCCAGGCTTTACCCACCTGGGTCTCTTTCCTGTCCTCAGAACTTTGCACTGCTATATCAGTAACTCTTCTTGATATTTTGGCCAAATCCTTGACAAGGACAGTTTCAAGAAAGGAAGATTTATTCTGGATTACAGTTCGAGAAAAATTGTCCCCCATGGCCATACTAGCTAGGGTTATTTTTGCAGTAAAATACCATGACCAAAGCAACTTGGGGAGGAAAGGGTTTATTTCATCTTATACTTTCAGGTAAGAGTTCATCACTGAGGAAGTCAGGACAGGAACTCATGCAGAGCAGGAACCTGAGGGAGCTGATGTAGAGGCCATGGACAGATGCTGCCTACTGGCTTGCTCCCTATGCTCAGCTTACTTTCTTACAAAACCCAGGACCACCAGCCCAGGGATAGACACCTGAAATGAGTTGGGCCCCTCCCCATCAATCATTAATTTAAAAAAGTACCTTGCCAGATCATACAGAGGCATGTCCTTAGGTGAGGTTTCCTCCTTTCCCAGCTTGTGTCAATTTGATGTAAAAACTAGCCATCATAATGGCCAAGAAGGCACGACAGTAGGAGCAGGAGGCAGCTGGCAGCCACACTCAGGAAGTTGCAAAGAGACAGGAAGTGGAAGCTTGACTATAAACCTGGTAGATTACCTGCCAGTGACCTACTTGCTCCAGTCACACTCCACTTCCTGAAGGTTACATAACTTTCTCAAACAGCACCCCAGGGAGTGTGGAGTATGTGAAACCATGAGGAACACTTCCCATTCAAAATAGAACTACTGGCTTCTTCCTTGCCTTGAATGTTTCTTCTTCAACTCCATGAACGGCTGTCTCTTTGACATTCTTCAGTCCAAAGCCTTGACTACTTTGCTTGTCACCAGGACCTTGGTGCCCCCTGTCTCCTGACCATGGTGGACATGTCATCTCCAGGCTTATCACAAACCATAGTTCTTCAGTGAATTTCTTTTTCTTGCCTATCATCCCTTACCATGAGGCAGTTTATCTTATGAGAGACATTGTTCACTGCTGTAATCTCAGCATCAAGAGTGAAATCTGGCCTATAGTATTTACTGGATATGTGCTGGCAAGGTCATGTATGAACAAGAAAGTGGTCTGCCCTACTTCATCCAAAGGCCTGGTGCACATCAGGCAGAAACACAAAGGCTTTGTCCTTTCCCTTTGAGAAGGCTCTATCTTTGATAAGTGCCTATTTAACTATGAAAAATAAGAGTAAGAGATGTTCAGTGCCATAAAAGTGACCCCTACTGGCCACTATGAGTATGCAGAGAAGATCAACATCAGTTCAGATGAGGTCATCTAGCAAAATGTCTAGGAGTAGACAGAATTCAGTGAGCAGAGACAACAGACTGAAGTAGGGACTTCAGAGGAATGAAAGATCCAGAGAGAGAGATGCAGTAGAAAAGAGAGGCAATCTGTGGGATAAAGGTGGTAAGGTCAGATATGCTAAGCCAGGTGGGTCATTGAGGGCTTAGAGGACAGAAGTCAATGCTATTGCTGGAATGCCCTCTGAGCAAGCTAAGGCAGCTAAGCAGGCCCTCTCTCCACAGGTAAACACAAGCTGATGCTGGAGCTTGGTATCAGGGCACAGTTACATACTGGGCATAGGATCCTTAGTACCCAAGACAACTAGTCACAGTAAGCTAACAGATTCATCACGAACCCAGGAATGTGCAGTCCTTATGGGTAAAAATCTACAGGGAAGCCACATAGGTGTTTGCATTCTGCTGTCTCATTTCTCTGTACCAGGAGGCAGCTCACCTCCTCACACATTCTTCTTCTTTTCCCTAGTACCCGAGGTCCATTATGGAAACAAACTCTAATGATACAACAGCATGCTTTTTTTTCTACTCTGCTGTTTATTTCCCTTCAGAAAAGCCTGTGAAGTTACATCTAAGCTGTAATTTTATCGTTACCATATTCCCTTGCATGATTTTCCTCAGTCTTTCAAATCATTGGTCACAGGAAGTGAGTGCCCTGCTTTTCTACTAGCAGATGAAATGGAAACTGGTAGTCTGAAGCATTGTCCAGGACACTGGGCTGACCATTTCGATAGTCAGATTAGACCTACCCAGTGGATGTTTGAATGTTTGGGTGCTGGGGAGATGTTCAGTTGGTAAAGTGCTTGCTATGCAAGCATGAGTATCTGGGATTAGGTCTCCAGCACAACACATAGGCAGAGTATATTCCTGAAATCCCAGCATTAGGAAGACAGAGATATTCAGATCCCTGGAGCTCACTGGATAGGCCGGCTAGCTGAATCAGTGAGTTCCACATTGAGTGAGAGACCTTGTCTCAAAACATAATCTTGGTCCTTTCAGCAAAATCTTGCTGGCATATGCAATAGTGTCTGCATTTGGTGGCTGACTATGGAATGGACTCCCGGGTGGGGCAGTCTTTGGATGGTCCATCCTTTCATCTTAGCTCCAAACTTTGTCTCTGCAACTCCTTCCATGGGTATTTTATTCTTGTAAGGCTATGCCAGTGCCTGGCAAATACAGAAGTGGATGCTCACAGTCATCTATAGGATGGATAACAGGGCCCCCAATGGAGGAGCTAGAGAAAGTATACAAGGAGCTGAAGGGGTCTGCAACCCTATAGGTGGAACAACAATATGAACTAATCAGTACGCCCCAAAGCTCGTGTCTCTAGCTGCATATGTAGCAGAAGATGGCCTGGTCGGCCATCACTGGGAAGAGAGGACCCTTGGTCTTGCAAACTTTATATTCCCCAGTACAGGGGAATGCCAGGGCTAAGAAATGGGAGTGAGTGGGTAGTGGAGCTGGGCGGGGGGGGGGGGGGTATAGGGGACTTTTGGGATAGCATTTGAAATGTAAATGAAGAAAATATCTAATAAAAAATTAAAAAAAAACATAATCTGGGAATAAAAAGATGACTCAGCAGTTAAGAACACTGGCAGATCTTCCAGGGAGACCTAGGCTCAATTCCCAGCACCCACGTGGTATCTTAAAACCATCTGTAACTCCAGTTCCTAGGGATCTAATGTCTTATTCTGGTTTCCACGGCCACCAGACATATATATGGTGCACATGCACACACACACACACACACACACACACAAACATATGCACATATAATGTATGCATGTAGGTAAAATATCTGTAAACATAAAATAAAAATAAATACATTTTTAAAATAAACTAAAATTTATTAATGAGCAGCAGTATCTAGAAAGAAACTGAAGAAGGCACCTGATGTCAACCCTGGCTTCTACATGCACACATATGACATGACATATACCAATGCATATGTACACACATAGGAACACATATATACTCTACATATATTCGATAAATTTAACGCAAAACTCCCTACCTTGTCAATATATGGCCATGTTTATTTAGCAGCTGACCTTCCTTCCTAACAGGCTTGTGAAGAAGACGGGAGGCAAGAGCAGCCTCCTTTTCAGGGGAAGAAGAAAATATACAAGCCAACAAGGATATTCTCTAGATGCAGGAATCCAAAATAGGGTTGACATTCATTTTTCCTTAGCTCAGGCAATGACAGAAAGTGGAACAGGAATTGTATTCATCATTAGTCTATCTATCAGATCTGTGTCTAGAAAAGCCATGTCACTGGTTACCTCAAATGCCCCCATTCACCACAAAAACATGACAGAACCCAGATCTGTCCATTCACTATCCCCAAAACAAGAAACAGCGACGATGACAAAACCAGATGGTCCTATAGGTAATTTCAACAAGGATGGCACTGCTCACATTTGCTGTGAACACACACATCCTTGAAATACTCCCCAAGGTTTGCAGGGCCTGGCTGCTCCTGTGGCTCCTGATACACAGGCAACTTGAGGATAAGAATTATCTGCTGTCCTATGAGGTGTAACCACTGACAGAGTGTAGGGAGAAAGATGGTTGCTGCTGCAGTGCTCCAAGCTGAATTTGCTCAGTGACATCCTGGCATCCTCAGAGTGGCTCCAGACTACCAGTGGCAGCACATCCCACAACATCTGTGGAAAGACAGATCCTCTAGTTCCACCTGGTTCTAGGTTCAGACCCAATAGGTGAAGCCTAGAAATCTGGAATACAGTGAAGTTTGGGGCCACAGTGTCTTATGTTCCACCTACCACTCTCACTCCCCACTCCCCACTCCCACCGCTGGGTGTTTGGAGAAACCAGGTCTTCTTCACATAGTATTAGACAAAGATGGCTGCCATCCCACACCCATGAGTCTCTGGTGTTTTGGGTGGCATCCACAACACCTAGAGGATGCTTGAAGACACCACGTGTTTCCAGGTGTCAGAAGGTGAACGGGTGTTACAGACATGCTTCCCTTTCCTGCTTTCGGACTTATTCAAAGGCCTAGACTGCTGTGAGCAACATGGGATAGAGAAGTCGAGGCTGACATCCATGTGCTGTTAAGCCATGTGTATCATGTATTATGTTAATATATGTTAATGCATGGTATCACAAAGACAAGAATGGGCAGTAAAGAGGCTTGTTCTCATGGAAAATATAGAAACAGCACAAAATAACCCTAGTGGAGAATGCTCACTGAAGACAGGTGGCTTGTGGATATGGGAAGTCTACCATGCACAAATCACTTAAGGCTGGGCTAAAACCATGCTTCTGAATAATCAGGTCCAAAAAGGACTGAGAACATCCCCCAAGTGATAACCATTTCACTGTCCACTCTTCCCAGTGCAGTTGTGGATTGTCTTCGAGCAAGTAAACAGCAAAGAACTCTGGGGACATAAAAGATAAGCGGATGTCCCACCTGCCCTAATGTTTGCCCTGTTTGTACAACTGAGTTTCCTGCAGGGAGCTGAGAGATTGTCACCCTCAATGCTCAGCAGAGAACACCTCAAACTGGAGTTCACATTTAGAAGCCCGAGGGCTTGTTAGGGCTCACCAGCTGTGTGCCTCCATTACTGTCCATGTGTCCATTACTTTCCCAACACACATCCCAGAACACACAGTGCTCTGAATGTGCCCACCAGTGACCTAGAATTCTTACTACAGGCCTAAATATGACCCTTGTGCCAGCAACATATACCTATCTCTCTTTCTTCCCCGCCTCCCTCCCTCCCTCCCTTCCTCTTCCCACTTCTTCTTTTCATCAACAATCCTATGAGCATTATCCCTTGTGGGGGGTGGGGATAGGGGTATTAAAGCAATGGCCAACGTATACACATTTGGTCAAAGCCGTAATTGATGTGAAAATTATCCACTTTGTCAACACACAGGGGCAACCAGAAGAAACAGTCCTTTAGCCCTACCATATGATGGCTGTAATAAACCTAGGTTTCTTCAGCTTTGCTGAAATTGTTCTCACTTCTCCTCTTCAGCCAGAAGACATTGGACAAGCACCCATCGTGAATGCCCCAGAAGGTGGCAAGGTTGACCTGGAAGCCTTCAGTCATTTTACAAAAATCATCACACCAGCAATTACCAGAGTGGTGGATTTTGCCAAAAAGTTGCCCATGTTTTGTGAGGTAAGGACATGGCTCTTCTGTCTGGGTCACTTTTCTTTATAGCTCCATTTCCAAGAGTGCAGGGTATTGTTTAACAGCAATCAGGAGAACTCCATGCTAGGAAAGCAGAGTTGGTACAAAGTGAGAATGTCTGCCAGGGCTGCAGCTCAGTGGGAGAGCACTTGCCTTGTATGTCTGACCTTGGATCTATTCCCAGTACTGTCAAAAGAAAAGGTCTGGTTCCCCAATTGTGCCTTCTCTCTACAGCCATTGCTGGGTGGGGGACAAAACTAGCTTATTTGCTAATTTTAGCAAAAAAATTATTAGCAAAATTGCTGCAGTTTGAGCTTACATCAATAGCCCTTCTACAGAATATCCCAGAGATGGCTATGTGATCAGTTCTTAATGGAGAAGAATTGAAGCCAAATGGCCCTCACAGCAAGACTCTCGCTGTCTCTGTGGGGATCTCTTCTTCCCTAGGAGCTTGATCTCTCTGGAGCCTGGAAAGCTCACCCAACAGAGCCCATGCTTTCCCTCAAAGATACTTCCTCCCTCTCTTAGCACATGTTTCATCTCACCTCAGCTTACATCCTGTATCACTTTGACAGTGCTATCCTATAGCAGGTGAGAACAGAGCCACTACAGGGAATGCGCAAGAATCCTGGACATGACTGTCTGACCTGAGTCATGTCATCTTTGAGATTTACACTGGTGTCTCTTTAAAGCAGTTGGCATGTTCAGATAGGAGCATACAAATAGAGTGTTGTCCTTCTGCCCTACCTGAGTGACAAACACTGCACACATCTTAGCTACTGATGCTGTTATTTCTTCTCTTTGTCTTTCTGGAACATTCCAAGTAGGGTAGGCCAGCTCCAGCAATTCCCCTGTCTCTTCCTCCCCTGCCCTAGGATTACAAGTTGCTACTACCACCACCACACCTGGCTTTAGAAAGTAAAAACCCATGGATTTTGGGAACAGGGTCAGGTTCAAGCAGCATATCCTGACTATGCTGTCTTCCGGGCTCAAGTTCATCATGACATTTCCATCTTGCCTCTGACTTTCTGAATCTAATAGGGCTGATGGTATCCTCTGTGGAACATCTATCTCCCTTTGCAAAATTCCATCAGGTGTCAGACCATTGCTCTCACACCTTCAAGGAAGCCCAGAGAGTTAGCATATAGATACAGTACAGACTGTAGTGAACCTCTTCTATAAGCTTTGAGAGTAGTGTATAGTTCTTCCTCAGCTGAGAGAACCAAGTCTCCTTGTCTAGGATGAGCATCTGCTGCCTTAACTGCCAGCTCATCTGTGCTGTGAGTTTACAGTAAGGACAGCCCAGCTGCAATGAGGGTGAATCAGATACTGGAGGGGGAAATGTCTTATTGCTTACTTTTGAGCATCCATAGAATCCATACCCAGAAGAACAGAGCAGTAGCCTAAGGATAGGAACTGAGACGGAGAAAACACTTTCTTCCTTCTGACTTCTAATATTTTTAATTAATATTTATGATCATTCTAGATGATGAACAAATAGTACCATTTCTAATTTCCTTCCTATTGTTTGGGCAAACTTAGCCAAAAGTAATTTGGGGGAAGAAAGGGATTATTTGACTTACACTTCTAGGTCTGCTGAATGATTCTTCTCCAGAGTGGGATCAGCAGTGTGTGAGCATTACCTGGGATCTTGGGTGACAGTAAGGATGAGAGCCACATAGAATCCTAGAGGAGCTGGAACAGGTGCCTTTCTGTCCTCCCTGCTGTCTGTAACCTAGCTCAGCCTTCCTCCTTCCAACTCCCTCTTAAGTCAGGCATCTAAGGATATAATTAAAACAAGTCAGGACTTAAACAAAAGCAAATCTTTAATGCGTTATCAAATAGAATCATTAGACATAGAAGCCTGTTTCTCATAGAGAAATAAAAAGTTTAAGGTTGAACTTTGAATAGGCTGACTACTGAACAGAAGTAGACTTCTCAGTGTCTTCCAGCAGGATTGCTTTTAGTTGCATAAAGTAACCTAAACTGGACTAGTCCAGAGTCCCCACCTCCAAAAAGAAGCTACAACAGTTTCAGGGAAGACTTAGACATTATGTACAATTTACATAGTCTTGCATGGTTTACGTATTGAGATGTGTTGGCCTTGAATTGTGATAGAGATAGTTTCAAATCCCAGCCTTACCTACAAAATATCCCTATGCCAGGCATACTAGCACACTGAAGTCTGAGTGCTTGTTTATCACATGTGTGAATGAAACTGGAATTCAAATGTTTACCTAACTGTGAAGTTCAACTGAGATGACTGTAAATTTTGACAAGAAACAGAAGATGTAACAGTCATTCAGACCCATTCAAATGACATCAATATTGAATTCTTGAACTTTTTCTCCAACCCCAGAAAATAATTTTCTATTTTTACTATTTTGCCACACAGAGTTCTGTTGTAAAGTTTTATTAGCCCATTGTCATAAAACCTAAATAGCATGGTGACCAAATAAGCTTTAAATGACCCTGAAATCTGAGCAGAAAGAGCTAGCTTGTCCATTGACTCTGGTATCTAGGTCACCAAATATAGAAACCTGGAAGCCAGGACACTGGATTCTGGCTTCACCTCTGCCCTGGATTTGCTGGTTGACAACGAGCAAAGCTTGTACTGCCTTAGTCACTTGCATCTGGCACCTTCTAAGGAAGTTTTGTACTTCCTGAAAAGCTCAGCTGCCCACTGACCAGCAGAGCTACACACAATAAAAGAAGATGAGTCTTGAACTCTGCTCAGCCGCACTTTCAAGTAAAACTCAGAATGAAGGGCTGACTGATGGAGACTTCTGCATTACTATAATACCAGTTGAAGACCTGTGCTAAAAGAAATGTAAACTGCTGAAATTAACCAGCCTGGAGATTTAAAAACAGTGATTGAGGGGGCTGGAGAGATGGTTCAGCAGTTAAGAGCACTGGCTGTTCTCCCAGAGAACCCAGCACCAACATGCAGCTCACAACCACCCACCCATACCTCTAGTTCTAAGGATCCAATGACCTCTTTGGGTGCATAGACATGTGTGCAGTCAAAACAGTCATAAACATTTTTTTAAGTAGTTGTAGTCTGAGCATGTTATTATATACCTGTAGCTCCTGCATTTGTGAGGCAGAGGCAGATTCCCACTACTTTAAGTCCAGCTTAGTCTGCATAGTGAATTCCAACCCAGGCAGAACTACATAGATTGTCTCAGAACAAACATGGCTGTAAGTGTCCCTCCAGGTAGAGAATGAGAGTAAGGACCTCAGGGGATACAGACCTAGGTTGGCCACCAAGGCTCTGTGGTTGCTTTTCCAACACCCTAGCTGGCACTCATCCTCTGTTCTGTGCTTATGTGTCTGCTTCTTTTCAGCTGCCATGTGAAGACCAGATCATCCTCCTCAAAGGCTGCTGCATGGAGATCATGTCCCTTCGAGCTGCTGTGCGCTATGACCCAGACAGCGAGACTCTAACTTTGAATGGGGAAATGGCAGTGACACGAGGCCAGCTGAAAAATGGGGGCCTTGGGGTGGTTTCAGATGCCATCTTTGACCTGGGCATGTCTCTGTCATCTTTCAACCTGGATGACACTGAAGTCGCCCTGCTTCAGGCCGTCCTGCTAATGTCTTCAGGTGAGTGTGCTGAGATTCTCAAGGGTGTGAGAAGAGCTTCTTGGGGTGGGGGTGGGGGGCCTAGTGCTAATTCACATCACTTAATGGGTTGTCTGTCTCCCTTTAGTTTCTGAGAAACTTATCTGGCTCTCTTGCATCCAGAAACTAGAAGGGTCAATTGACAGAGAGCTGAATGAGGGGTTATCTAGGGTCTGAGGCTCTATAGCTCTGACTAGCTTGGAACTCATTGCATAGACCACACTGGCCTCTAACTCAGGTGCTCTTTGAAATTGTTTGTGGAAACACTTATATCTGAGGCATTTCAGAAGTGTGTGTTGCCTTGGCCTTCGATTCTGACAGAGCTAGCTAGCTACATGTCCCAGCCTCACTTGTAGAATATTTGTATTAAGTCCCAGCCAGCATCTTACCGTTCAGCTGCCTAAATTTACATATCTCCAGATAAAGTTGAAATTAAAATATTTATCTCACTGTATTTTTGTGAAGACTGACTAAGGTAACTAAGTCTTGGTATGATGCCCAATTTGGATAGGGGAAGGTGGGCAGGGGTAGCTGAAGCCCTGTGAAATGATCCCATTTGCAGATAGTTCATCAACCCCTGCCTGTTTGTGCCTTTGCAGATGCTAGGTATAGATGTGAGAGATAGTGCCATCCTATGGATCACTTGGCTCAAGTTTTAGTTTCCTCTTACTGAACAGCACACCAACCCAAAACTGGCTTAAGGCATCTGAGACTGCCAAAGCTAGAGCTGAACATGGCTGCAGAGGTTGCTCCCAGCAGCCTTTCCTCTGAAAGAATACTCAGACCCTTACATGGCTGCCAGGTTCCAAGAGGGAGGGCTTCAAGCATGTGAAAACAAAAGCTGACCAGACTTAAATCCACGGCCACATTCTATTGACCAACTAGCTCCAGCTCCAGCCCACTCAACAGTGACCTCACCAGTCACCCACCAGGGAGGACATGATGTTGTCTTTAACCTACCACCATCTTTTTAACCAATATCTATCAGAACTCTAGCTCCCAACAGTGGAGGTTTAATGACAGAGCTGATCCATCCTCTTTTTATTTACATCATAATAAATAATTGCAAAGCACACTGTATTGTTTAAGGGCATTTAGTCTTAAAATACAGAAAATTGATTCAGGCTCTCCTCTTCATTTCAGAACAGGTTAGGTTTTTATTTCTTTAGCACTTGTCATTTTCTGACACCATCAGCTAGTTACACTTAGAGGTCATAGATATGTCAAGCCAGTGTTCAGGAGGCTCCAAAACTATTTACCAGGTATGTGGCCAAACGTCCACAAAACCTGAGTCACAGATATCTTCAGAGTTCTTTACTGAGCTGAAACTTTCTAAGTATTTTTAAATTGATCTAGAAATTCATTTCCTACATAAAATTTAGATATGGCAGATATTTTTAAAGCAGTAATATTTAAAATTATGTTTGTGGAAAATTTCAAATGTAGACAGAATGGCACACTGAACTCTTTGGGTGACTTTGGAAAGACTCCAGGGGGTTCCATTTTCCCAATACCTACTGTTCTCACCCTGGTGTAACACCCTCCCTATGACTTGCTTTTAACCAATAGAACCAACATATTCGCTGTTACCTCATGAGATTCTATATGTAACATAAAATTATTGCAACCAGACTTATTCTATCAGGGCCTTGGGGACTTTGAGAGATTGACACGCAGGTGGAGAAAGTTCTCACAGTGGGGGAACTGCACAGCTGGTATCCAGGCTAGAACCAGTGGTCACGTGACCCTGAGTGTTTTAGGGAAGAGAGAGTCCTCAGGGGAATATGATTTGGTGCCTCTCTAAGGGCCACCTTTGTGATACAGCCTCTCTAAATTAAAATAGAAATTGAACATATGTGGGAATCAAAGTCATGGAGGGAATGAAAGCAAGTTTTAGCTAAGTCATTATTGGTACAAAGACACATCTACATAATGTTGACTTACATAAATATTATAAAGGTGGCCCTTAGAGAAGGAAGCTATTTCTTCTGTAACATCTTCTAATTGTATGCCCTAAAGAAGGCAGAAATAAAGAATCAATGTGAGGCTAGTCTGACTTCTATACTGTTCCAATACTTACTACCCTTTTGAACACTTTTTTTTAACAAGAAAGTGTTCAAGGACACAAAATCTTCAGCAATAACCTTTGGCTTTAACAAAGAAACTTATTATTTAATAAGCTTTTCTGCAGGCTTTTGTTTTCATAGTCATCAGCTTATGGAAAATGGATTTTAATACTGTGTAATAAGATGTTTCCTCCAGAAAAAGTTAGTAAGAAGAGAGAATAGGTAGAGAAGGCAAATGTGTCTGTTTTTACATTACTATGACAAACACTCCATAAAACCAACTTGAGGGATGGAAGATTTACCTTGGCTCATGGTTCCAGAAGCTTGTGTCCACAGTTGACTGATCCCATTGCTTTCATGCCTGTGGTGAGGAAGAGCATCATGATAAGAAGCTCAGGGTAAAGTGAAGTTGTTCAAATTATGGCTGCCAGGAAGCAGCACACACCCCTCCCCTCACCACAGTATCCCTCACAGCACTGCACCCCTCCCCCACCACAGTATCCCTCTAAGCATTGCACCCCTCCCTCACCACAGTATCCCTCTCAGCATTGCACCCCTCCCTCACCACAGTATTCCTCTCAGCACTGCACCCCTCCCCCACCACAGTATCCCTCTCAGTACTTCACCCCCTCCCCTACTACAGTATCCCTCTCAGAATTGCACCCCTCCCCCACCACAGTATCCCTCCCAGCACTTCACCCCTCCCCCACTACAGTATCCCTCTCAGAATTGCACCCCTCCCTCACCACAGTATCCCTCTCAGCACTGAACCCCTCCCCCACCGGAGCTATCCATCTTAACCTTGGTGTCTGATACTCTACAGCCTAAGTTGCATTCTCACTCACTCCTAGGAGCAGTGAAGTCCCCAGATCTATAACTGAATCAGACAAGCTCACTTCTTCCACCTCTGAATTCAAATCCCTTTCTTCCTCCCTTCAGATCGCCCAGGGCTAGCCTGTGTTGAGAGAATAGAGAAATACCAAGACAGTTTCCTGTTGGCCTTTGAACACTATATCAATTACCGGAAGCACCATGTGACACACTTTTGGCCCAAACTCCTGATGAAGGTGACAGACCTGCGGATGATTGGAGCTTGCCATGCCAGCCGCTTCCTCCACATGAAGGTGGAGTGCCCCACTGAGCTCTTCCCGCCTCTGTTCTTAGAAGTATTTGAGGACTAAATTTACTGGACAAGTTCTTGTCATTCCTGCAGCACGACTGGGTGTCATTGCATTCCACCTGTAGCATTCTGTTGTTGTTTCTTCGTTTCTCTGTGTCAAGTGAGATCATCGATGGTCAGCAGATCACCAATGGCATAGACTTGGATGAAATTGTTCTTTGAATGTGGGTCTTTGTAACCATTGCATTTTGTTCTCCAGTCCTTGGTGTGAATGCTTTGAAGGGCTTACAGCAGTGCAGTCTGAGTGGGGTACAATCATTATTTCACCAGCACGAAGTCATCACCAGCTCCCATCTGTCCCTGGGCAGACTCAAGCAAGCCAAACAGCATTTCAGAAGACTAAAGAAGCCTTAAAACCGAGACCACAGTCATCTTGATCCAACATGATCCATTCTGATGTGTGCAAGGTGAAGCTGTAGAGCCCAGGCCGCCTCAGGGTGAGCATGGCTTTTATCACGGAAGGGGAGAAGGAGCAGTTTCTACTCAGGAGCTCATCATTGCCAGCACTCGTGTTCTCCAAGCAGCCTGACTTGGAATGTGCAGGAATATCCATACCATAACAAATCAACTTTCCTTTCCATGGCCTTTTGTAACCTTATGATTTACTTCAAGTTGCACAAGAGTATGACTTGACTGGTTTGAGGCCACAAAGAAAGTCTTTTTTTTTTTTTTTTTTTTTCAGTATGCCCATAGAGCTTGTAAATCTTCATCAATGTTAAAGCATACTTTCCAAAATGCGTGTGGTGTTACCTCAAGCAGGAAGGCACCTTTCCACCTTAGATTCACAAGCCACAAAGCTCGAATCTGTTTACATAGTGCAGTCCCTTTTCAATGGCCTATGAAGCAGTCCTCTGCCCAGCTTAGCTCACAAAGGTCTTATCCAGGCTGTGTCTGTTGAGCTGATGATGTTCCCCTGTAGACTGAATCTTCCAATCAGGGAGACACATGGGGAAATTCCAGGCTTGTTTGGAAAAATCCCTGGAAAAGATCAGTACAGGAACAATCAGATTCAAAGGAAAAAAACTACTCATGGTATAGGCTGTCAGATTAGAGGGAATGCTCTCCCTGGATCAGCAAGCGCTTTACTTATTCACAAATATCTCCCAGTCCCATCCCATCGCTGTCTCCCAATCTCACCCTTGTGGCTACCCACCTCCCTAGATTCTGAGGCACTAAATAGCTTCTCTCTCTCTCTCTCTCTCTCTCTCTCTCTCTCTCTCTCTCTCTCTCTCTCTCTCTCCTAAATCTTCTGTAGCTTACACACCATTACCCTGGCAAATACTCCTCATAAAATACAGCAGACCATTCATACCTGCTACCCAACTTATCCCCAATGACCAAGTAGAGTAGATGTTTCTAAGCAACAAGTAGTGACAACTTACCCAAAAATGGGCAAAGACTGTACACATACAACTGAATGTACTGACTCTTCACTGACTTCGCAGATGTAAAATATTCTTTGCCTGCCTTTCACTGCCTTAGCCTGGAAATGCTGGGAAAAAAAACAAGCCATATCAGCAAGAATTACCTAAAAGCAAAGGAAGTCACTGTGAAAAGCAAGGAAACTCAATTCTTTCCACTAGGCTTGGTGGGGCATCTTTGGATCTTTGGCCTCGCTGGAAGTCGGGCTGCCTGAGTTCTACTTTGTACTCTGCAGCCTGGGTAATTTAGGACCTTACAATTTCAGTTTTCTTACCTCCTGGGAAATGAGTTGAACTCCAAAAATCCTTCTTCTCTTCCCTATTGTTTGACTTCCAGGAAAGAGAGGGGATGTCTTTGAAAGATCCTTTTGTATTCAAATTTGTAGCTTCAAAAAGGAATGTATTTGGGCAATCAATTTGAGTGAGAATGAGAATTTGATTCAGAGGAAGGCAGAATGGCCTTAGAGGCATAAAACTTAGAGGCACAGCACTGAAAGTCCCAAGAGACTGGGAATAACCAAGGAAGCAGGAATGGTTTGTCACTAAAGGATTTAGCCTGACTTCCCAGATAAAACATCGCTGAAGAGATTAAATAGAAGGAAGAAGCCCCATTAGATTCATGTTCAAACATGTCAGAGGTAGCCTGTACCTGGCCTCCTGCTTCAGGAACTTCATTAAACATGTGATCCCTATGTCAGCTCTTCTGGAAGACCTTCATCCAAACAATAAAAACTTTGCTGTAAGACCAATTCTCCTTCCAAAGGGAGAGGGGGAGGCAGGGAGGCGAGTCCTGCACAGGCATACAAACTTCTGGAACACCAGAATTTCTAAGGAAGTTTCCTGATTCTGACAGTTTTCAAAGGGAATCAGAAACCCTGGCACTAGTGCAGGGTTTGACCCAGAATCATTCAGAGTGCTGTAAGGATTAAGCATTGGGCACTAGCCCAGTCTTCACAACCCAGCCAGCCACAGCAAAGTGACCCTCCCTCTACAGAGGCCCACCTTTCAGGGACAGACCCAGCTCTGGCAATCATGTTTAGGGTTGAATACTCCACAAGCCATGCGAGCTTCACTCTTCTGGTGGGAAGGAACCAGAATGATAGTAGGTCAGGACAGCCAAAGACACGCTTTTGAGAAATTCATTTTATGAAACTAGATTGTAAGGGATTTCCTCTCAAATTTTTTTCTTCTCTTTTAAAAAATCATTCTCTTCTAATCTTGTCCAGACTTTCAAATCAAGTGTGGACATGGTGGCAGGAACCTTTACACCTGCTCCACTGTGGGGAGATATTCCAGTCAAGAAAACACACTCATCCTGCTGGGATGCTCACTGACAAATGGAATTTATGGACAAGAAGGCTGTGCACATGCAGCAAAAATGTGCATGTGTACACATGTGCGTATATCTGTTCATTGCCTCAAGTGTACTTCGCACTTCAGTTTAAATGTGCAGAACTTCCAGAAACTGGAAGGAAAAAAAAAAAAAAAACTTCTTCATGATTCTGCTGAAAACACCACGTGCTGCCTCTGAGCTTTTTCTAGTCCCTTGAGCCTCAGTCCTCAGTGATGCGCTTATGTGATGAAGCCTCAGCCCAGCGCATCCCCTGCCTCTTTCCCAGTTCAATCTTGGGGAGGGTCCTTCTCACAGTGACCTGCAGGCTGGCCCTGCCACCTTGGCCTCCTCACACTCAGTTCTCCCCAAGCCAGCATCCCGACCTGCTGAGCCTCTTCAGAGCATGTCATTGTCAGTAAGACCTCTTCATTCTGTGGAACTCAAGCCTATCCATGTCATATTGACCTTTTGCTGCATGAGTCATAAATTATCAAATCAGTCTTACGGTTTTTGAGATGTAGCCAGTGTTTTATAAGGCTAAACCTTTCTCATGAACTTAATTTAAGTGAATAACCAAACTACCGGTCCTTCTCCAATGAGAGATGACAGACAATTGAATCTCTGCCCTTTGCAGTGGCGATGGCATCAGGTCCTAAAATAAGCTTATAATTTTCCTGTTATTTTAATAATATGGAAATATTAAAATAATGTTTCTTTTGATAGTGATAGACTGATCCATATTTAAATTTTATAGAGAAGAAATTTTATTGTACTGTGATATAGATATTTATTATCCAGGTAAGGACTTGCCCGGTGTGTATTTTTTACAATTGAAACATTTTACTTTAATCTCTAAAAGAAAAAAGACTATAAAACATATACATATTAAAAAAAGGCTAGGGAGAAAAAAGGTTTGGCTTTATCAAAGAATTTTTACTGTGTTGTATACATGTTTGCAAATGAAAAATTTACACATTTTTAGTGTTTCCACATTAATTAGTGCCGCCTTCAAGAGCAATATTGTGCAGTAAACACTGTTTGTGGCTTTCTGTTGCCCAGCTCAAACTGACCCCATCTTATGCACAAGACAATCAGATGTTACGTCTTTCCTCTGAGGACATAGACAATACTCAACAGAGCACAATGTGAAACAAAGAACAAGATTGTAGGCATGGGCTGTGCTGCTGATGGAGATGATCAGGGTGCATGCGCACTCACATGGCCTTGTACCACTGCCTCCTTTTGGTTGTTCTTTGTGACGTTGGTATCTTTCTCTTGACATCAAATAGCCAAAGTAGTTCTCCATGTTTTCTTCAGAAAAGACCATTCTTTTTCCCATAATGTGTTCATGCCCTGAGAATCAGAAAAATGAAAACAAAAACAAAAAAAGATACGGATGGAATAGAGAGGTTTATAGTCAGTGGAAGATTGGTATTTTGCAAACAGTGTTAAGTGATATTGCTATTGCTAGATTGGTAATTTTTTTTCAGCCTAAAATCGTTGAAATCTGTGATCAAATGTTTTAAACTATCCAGAAAGAAAATTTGTATATTTGGGAAAATGGATTTTTACATAGCTTTTGTATGCGGATATTAAATTGTAATTATGAATATAGTGGACATAGGTACTCATAAGCTTAAATTCTAAAAAAGAAAAAGCTTACAATAGATATATTTGCCTGTCTCTTTCTTTAAATATTTCTGGATATAAGGGGCTGCCTCCCACCTCAACACTGAGGCAGGGAAGGAATTACAAATACAAGGCACATCTACTAAGATGAACGAGTTCAACTTTGGGGAGCATATGGAAAGAAGGGAGAAACACAGACAGACAAACTGACTGACAAACAGACGTCATCAAAACATCCAACAGAAATCTAAGGCAACTCCACTAAAGTAGGGTGTTGGGGTTCTCAAGAAAAGAGAACACAGAACTTGGAGCAGAGGGGAGTGTCCCTTAGGATAAGAACAATTAGCGTCATAAAGATTACATCGTCAAATCAGGGCTTGCCTACCAGAAAAACCAATGGGGAAAGTTGAGGCAGTCAACTAGAGTTTTTGGGAGTTCTCTTCAAGGCTGAACTCCCAACAGGTGAGCTCCTGTCAGGGGATAAGTAGCTAAGTCCTTTGATCTTGAAAAGATACCATGATTTATCTCTCAGCTATGCGTAAGGACACAGGATTTACTTTAACAATTCACTCTCCTGTTCTCTAGGACATGATATTTTCATTCGTAGGCTATTTTGCAATCATTGTCACAGAGTTGGGGGTAGGAGGTGGAAAGGGAGGGTGGGCAGACCAACCCCAGACAAGAAACCTTGGAGGACACTTTGATTTAAGCATGCTTGGGCCTGAAAGGAGGGGTTACCCCGCAGAAGAGAGAGCCAATCAAAGGTCATTTTCCCTGAATATTTGTATCACACTTCATAGGAATCAATGGAAATCTTCTCCCATGTGAAACTTCACTTAATCCAAGGACTTTGGGTGATGAAGAGCACAATAAAATGAAGGATGTTTTCTTCTCTCAGGCTGCTAACAACCATTTCCTTTGCATTTTCTTGCATACAATGAGTTGCCCTGAGGAAGGCAGATGTGTGTAGAAAAGGAAAAAACTTCAAAACAGACTTAGGATAAAGTAGTCTGTTCTAGTGCTCTTGGATGGAGTGAGATAAGAACCACTCTCAGTCTGACTCCAAGTGATACAGATGCTGAGTGCCTTCCTCACACCAGATGCACGCAATCCTGTGTGTTCTAGGGGCTTGTGACTCAGTGGCTATTCTGAGCTCAGAAGAGATGGCGGGTTTGTTTTTGACAGGACTTTTGTAATAATGACACATCCAACATGGATGCCTGCATCCCCTGAGAGACATTTACTGGTAAGTGAGCTACTAATCAGACTTTCCAGGAAGTTCGGATCTCCCTGCATGTTAACATCACTCACTAGTCACTGGGTACTTGAGAGTCCCAATGGCTCCCAGCCCCAGATCTTCAGTGTGATGTTAGGTTATGTGATTCTGGCCAGCCTTGTATGAACATTACTCTGTCCTAGGAATCTTGCTTCACCCTTCATTCTACCTCAATTTCTCCAAAGCACATGAGAGAACATGAGGTTTCTGATGACAGGATAATGCAATCCACTGTGGTGATGCTCACTGCTTACCATCCAAAACTGTTCACCCACCCCACTGCAAAAAACCCACATCCACCAAAAGAAAGGCTACCTCAACCCTCAATAGACTAGATCCACTGCAAATGTACTCACGAGGCTTAATATGAGTGGTGATTTCTCCTGGTGGCATTTATGTATTGTCCCAATGGCTTCTAGAGGGCTAACCCAAAGGTATTTTTGTCCTTTTGCTTGAGACAGTCTCACTGTATAGCACAAGCTGGCTAACCTTGAATTCACAGAAAACTGACATCCTCTCCCCCCAACTGCTGGTATTAAAGGCATATACCACCACACACTAAGGTATTTTGTCTTGTAAGCTCTTGGGAGTCAAATTTAGGAAAAGCTATGTTGTATGATAGAATGAGAATTTATAGCAGTGGGAGTTGGGCATCCTGAAAGGGGGAGCTGAGAAAATACGAAGATGGAAGTATTTGCCTTCTAAGAGGAAACAACATGCTATACCACTCTCAACTTTATCAACTTTAAATAATAAAATTATTGGCAAATGAATGGTGCAGGTGAATTTCTTTGGGAAAAGGGGGGATTAAATCATACTGATATGGAACTGGAGGGCCCCAAAATGAAAGGAATCTAATAAGAACACAAATGTCCCTTGATCCATAGGTTTCTGGATCTGTACTGTTTAGTTTCAAAGAGAGTTGTTTTTAATATGTCTCTTCCTTCTTTAACATGTGTGCAGACAATCATGATCATATTCCTCTACTCCTTCCACCTACTCTCATGTCCTCTTCCTTTAACAGGCCCCAGACCTCAGCACAACTGATGCCGTGATGGGAGTCACATTCAGGCAGCAATACCTATCAAAACTAGAATGAAGACTTGATCCATGAAAGTCCATAGTTCTGGGAAAGCCCCTAAATGTACTAATCTTGCTTTTTGCCTTCTGTAGTTCCACTTATACCTATCTATTCTTGCTAACTGAATTATGTCACCCCAGGATGTGTGTAGTTTTGTGTGTGTGGTTTTTGTTGTTGTTGTTTGTTTGTTTTTTTTTTAAGCTCACCCTGAGGAAAGTGACTTCGCTGAGGTCCTGAACACTCAGTGTAGTCAATGGCTGCCTAATAAAGGCTTAAATCTGTGCCTGAGCAGTCTTTTCTGGTGGATACCTCACATTTCTGGAGATCCCAGCAAGATTCTTAGAGACCTCAAGATATTAGGGGCGTCCAGAGCCCCTTGGAGCAGGTAAGAGCACAATGGTCAAGCATCTCCTAGGAGGAACACTCCAGAGATATTCCATGGCTCTAGGACTCCCTCTGATTAATTAATTTCTAAATAATACTTTATAGTATGTATTTTGGAGTCAAGTTGTGGATGTGAGTCTCTGTTTTCTCCCTCTCAGCATGTCCAAATGCTCTGCACACTGAGCTAAAAGGATGATGTGGAGTCCAGAGCAGGTGGGGTCCTACAGAATCTGGGTCTAGCTGGGAGTTAGAGCCAAGGGAGAGGAAGAGGGAGAAGGCCTTCTCTGATAATCTTCAATGAAACAGCTCTCTGAGATGATCTTAGATTGTGCTTTATTCGGAGTGGGTTTGAATGCATACACTTTGGAGTGAACCAGGGGTACATATGGACCTTGAAGAGTAGAAAGGAGTTTTCAGGGTAAATGCTAATCATTGGCTAGAGTTTTAAAGTTCTGTGAATCCCTTGTTTGCATGGAGAGGCATTCCAGGAATCTCAGGTGCTTGCTGGACAGGTTCTTAACTGGCCCTGAACCTGAAATCTCACCAAGTCTACATGACATTCTGCAGGTAGAGGGTATAGAGGTTTCAGGCTCCTCAGACAAGATCAGAAAAAGGGAAGCCCTGCTGGTTAAGGAAATCCCCCATTTTATACAGAGCTCAGGATATCTGGACAATGGTAGAATTTGACCTTAATTAGCAGGGCCCAACAACACTTCAAAGGAATCTGACACCTCCAGCCCAACAGGGAACAAAATGAAAAGTCAGCTGGTCTGGTCCTTCCAGAGGTTAACTCTGCTTATGGTGCCTTCTGTGTAGGACACAAAAGAGAGGCAGGATGGTGGTAACCACTGATCCGGTGTCCAGGATCCATGTGAGATGGCACTGGATTCCCCTGGTTTGTTCAGACGCATGAATGTGTGGTGGCCATCCCTAGGTGTATTTACTATGAGTGTGTTACAGGAAATACTTTAAAATGTAACTGGCATGTTCCTGCTCTTGTACCTCCAACTCTCTGCCCCACCAGTCTGGTAGGCTATGTATTGGCGGGCAATGGCCGACCTGTTTTTAATCTCATGGAGACTGACTTGGAACTCCACAGTCTCTCCACCCATCTCACTAGGTTTCCACTGGCAGGTTGTTACCATGACAACAATGTGCTTCAAATCCCCCACAGCCTTTGTGGTGCACCTCAGGCAAACCCACACTTTGATGCTGTACCTTTCTCTCTTGAGCCCAGACTAGCCACCCAGTGAAAGAAAACAACACAAACTTAGTTCAGAAATGACGGTAACACAATCACTTTGTGCAGCAACTAAAACTCTAACCTTTTAACTTTATTAAATCTAAATCCTACAGTGGCAAATCCTGATGGATCCACAACTGAAACCATGAGACACTTGTAGCTACATCTTGTCCTGTCACTCTCCCTGCCCAAAAAAAGGACATCTCTCCTGCTTCCTCTCTTCCTCCATCCAACCCAGAAGTACTGCTTACTCGAACAGTGATTGGTTCCTTTATACATTAGGGGATTGGTTCACAAGAACAGCACCAGACCCATCCATAACACTTCCCCATTTCTGTTCTAATAAAAAAAGAAAACCTTTCTCTCAAATATAAATAGAGCACAACTATTACCATTTTGTAGTTTTTAAACTATAAGACAGACCTAACACCCAGCCCATCATTTGTGTCACTAAGATAGAACATTGCCATCTATCTTAAATTTAAAAACTTATGATTCTACCTTTACTTATGTCCTGGCTTTATATGGTGTGCCATCTGAAAACCATCCTCTCAAATCTATTCCCTCAAAGTAAATAGCCTGGGTTGGCTATGAGACTATAAGTAGTTTTTCAACCCTGCCAGAAGTTCAAGAACAACTATTACTAACTGAAAAGATATAGGAAGCCTAACACAGCCTCCAGACCTAAGACAAATTGTAGAGACAGCTGCCTAGCTATACAGCACCAGTATAAGTCAGTAAGTTGGACCATCCATCTGGTTTCACCCTTCTGACCCAGGATCATCTGAAAGACCTAGAAAAACAGGAAATTAAGGACTAGCCTATTCTGTCTCAGCAGAACTAAGCTATCCTAACCTGTAAATTTTGTCCTTTTTCTGGAAACTACAGGTCTGGGTCAATTTTCTGCCCGATGGCAACCTAGCCACAAATGTACAGGCTCACCTGGACATGTAATGTTCAGTTCCTTCTTTGAATCCATGAATGGGAAACTGTTAGGAGCAGACTTGTCTCAAAAAGCAAATAAATAACATTAAATGTTACATACATTCTGTGGATCTCTGACATTGTTGAAAACCAATATATATATATATATATACATATATATATATCTCCTATATAAATATAACCTATATAAATAAAGTAATCTGGACTGTGCTCCATTAACTTCTCTCAGCTATTTCTTTTTTTTCTGGAATAAGATTTTTTATTATATATTTTCTTCATTTACATGTCAAATGCTATCCCCAAAGCCCCCTATACCCTCCCCCAACCCTGCTCCCCAACCCACCCACTCCTGCTTCCTGGCCCTGGCATTCCCCTGTACTGGGGCATATGATCTTCACAAGACCAAGGGGCCTCTCTTCCCATTGATGGCCGACTAGGCCATCTTCTGCTACATATACAGCTAGAGACACCACTCTGGGGGTACTGGTTAGTTCATATTGTTGTTCCTCCTATAGGGTTGCAGATCCCTTTAGTTCCTTGGGTACTTTCTCTAGCTCCTTCATTAGGGCCCTGTGTTCCATCCAATAGATGACTGTGAGCATCCACTTCTGTATTTGCCAAGCATTGGCATAGCCTCACAAGAGAGAGCTATGTCAGGGTCCTGTCAGCAAAATCTTTCTGTCATATGCAATAGTGTCTGGGTTTGGTGGTTGTATATAGGATGGATCCCAGGGTGGGGCAATCTCTGGATGGTCTTTCCTTTCGTCTCAGCTCCAACCTTTGTCTCTGTAACTCCTTCCATCGGTATTTTGTTCCCCCTTCAAGAAGGAGCAAAGTATCCACACTTTGGTCTTCCTTCTTCTTGGGTTTCATGTGTCTTGCAAATTGTATCTTGGATATTCTAAGTTTCTGGGCTAATATCCGCTTATCAGTGAGTGCATATCATGTGTGTTCTTTTGTGATTGGGTCACCTCACTCAGGATGATATCTGCCAGATGCATCCATTTGCCTAAGAATTTCATGAATTCATTGTTTTTAAATGCTGAATAATATTCCGTTGTGTAAATACATTTTCTGTATCCATGCCTCTGTTGAGAGACATCTGGGTTCTTTCCAGCTTCTGGCTATTATAAATAAGACTGCTATCAACATAGTGGAGCATGTGTCCTTATTACAAGTTGGAAAATCTTCTGGGTATATGCTCAGGAGAGGAATTGCTGGATCTTGTGGTAGTACTATGTCCATTTTTCTGAGGAACCCACAGACTGATTTCCAGAGTGGTTGTATCAGCTTTCAATCTCACCAGCAGTGGAGGAGTGTTCCTCTTTCTCCATATCCTTGCTAGCATCTGCTGTCACCTGAGTTTTTTATCTTAGCCATTCTTACTGGTGTTAGGTAGAATCTCAGGGTTGTTTTGATTTGCATCCCCTGATGATTAAAACCAGTAGCCAACATCAAACTAAATGGAGAGAAACTTGAAGCAATCCCACTAAAATCAGGGACTGGACAAGGCTGCCCACTTTCTCCCTACCTATTCAATATACTACTTGAATTCCTAGCCAGAGCAATTTGACAACAAAAGGATATCAAAGGAATATAAATTGGAAAGGACGAAGTCAAAATATCACTATGTATAGATGATATAATAGTATATATAAGTGCCCCCAAAAAATTCTACCAGAGAACTCCTAAACCTGATAAACAGCTTCAGTGCAGTAGCTGGATATAAAATTAACTCAAATAAGTCAGTGGCCTTTCTCTATACAAAAGATAAACAAGCTGAGAAAGAAGTTAGGGAAACAACACCCTTCAAAATAGTCACAAATAATATCAAATACCTCAGTGTGACTCTAACTAAGGAAGTGAAAGATCTGTATGATAAGAACATCAAGTCAGCTGGGCGCGGTGGCACACACCTTTAATCCCAGCACTTGGGAGGCAGAGGCAGGTGGATTTCTTTTATCAGATCTACATTACTCTAGAAGGTGTACAGACACTAATCATCTTTTCTAAAAATGCAAAGACAAAATCTTTCTCACAAATCAGCATATCCTTGAGCCAGTAACCAGAAAAACCTTTATTTTGACCTCTTTCCAAGAGGAATTATATAATCACAAAACTCAACATCACACCGATTTTGAAAGTTAAAACCATTCAAAACAAGTGAAGTAAACTAAAATACTGTATGTCCCCATTTTTAGGCCTTTTCTATTTTGCCATGCAGGATAATAGCCCAGAATTCCCATAGAGCTCATGTTAGACAGAATTTGAGTACCATGTAAGATGTACTAGAGCAGTATTAACTAATATAGTTATATTTCCAATATAAATTGGAAAGGATGAAGTCAAAATATCACTATGTATAGATGATATAATAGTATATATAAGTGCCCCAAAAAATTCTACCAGAGAACTCCTAAACCTGATAAACAGCTTCAGTGCAGTAGCTGGATATAAAATTAACTCTGTCTAACATGGGCTCTATGGGAACTAACTGTTCGAGGCCAGCCTGGTCTACACAGTGAGTTCCAAGACAGCCAGGGCTATACAGAGAAACCCTGCCTTGAAAAACAAGAACAAAAACTAACAAACAAAAGAACATCAAGTCTCTGAAGAAAGAAAATGAAGCTCTCAGCTATTTCTAATTAAAATATCTGAAAACACCCTAACAATAAACTCAGAGTCATTAATTTGCTATTTGGCTCTTAACCCACAGAATTAATCATCTCAGATCAGCTTATAATAATAGTTATAGACGGACTGGGTCTAAGCCCTGTACTTTTAAATTTTTTGTATCAATAGAAGGAACTGAAAGATAGAAAGTAGGCTCTGAGGTTTTCTGCTGTGGGGAATGAAGGCTTCTCTGAGTCAGAGAGCTGTAGAATGGAAGTTGCCTACTTCTTGGGGAAGAGATTAATTGAACTGTTAATTTATAAAATTAGGATTATTTGGTTTTAGGATAGATTTATATACAAATTATGTCCAAATTACATGGGGGACTATCACCTGGGTTTGGAATTAGGATACGGAAAATTAGTCACTGACTTCAAGTAAAGAGATCGGTGAACAGGTATTAATAAAATAAATGTCTGTGGCTCCAGGCAGAGAGCTGAACAGACAGATGGTATAACAAGATGGCTGCTCTTGGCAGAGAGCTTAACAAGTAAAAACTACCTGCTTCCTATAGGCAGATATTAGTGAAAGTTTGAATTAATTGCTTTAAAGATGGTATAAAGATATACTGCTCTAATACATCTTACATGGTACTCAAATTCTGTCTAACATGAGCTCTATGGGAATTCTGGGCTATTATCCTGCATGGCAAAATAGAAAAGGCCTTAAAATGGGCACATACAGTATTTTAGTTTACTTCACTTGTTTTGAATATTTTTAACTTTCAAAATCGGTGTGATGTTGAGTTTTGTGATTATATAATTCCTCTTGGAAAGAGGTCAAAATAAAGGTTTTTCTGGTTACTGGCTCAAGGATATGCTGATTTGTGAGAAAGATTTTGTCTTTGCATTTTTAGAAAAGATGATTAGTGTCTGTACACCTTCTAGAGTAATATGGATCTGATTTGATAGAGGGAGACTCCTTGAAAAACTAGATTCCAGAGAATCAAACAAAAGGTTATCTTGAGAATACTAAATTTTTTTTGAGATTTGTATATTACAGAATATACAGCTTTGGTGAGATCCATCATCAGACATGCTGAACTGACCTGCTTGAATTTGTGATGTCTTGGACTTTCAGCTGGGTCCAGTCAGGACACAGACACCAGAGAGTAATACAATCATTGGTGTGGACTTCTTAAAGCCAACCAGTTTCCCCATTTTCCCTACCCTCCCCACCTCTTCAAAATATCTCAACACCCATATTCAGCTTGAAGACGTTATGAAGAATTGTCACCCCAGTACCCTGGGCTTTGGGGCTGGAAGTAGTTATTATAGCTTGTCTTTCTAGGGAATGTAGAAATGGTCATAATTGGAACAGGGAGAAATAGCTAGAATTGATTGCATAGCCATAATCTCATTTGTTAGAAATCTTTATAATTGTTACTAAGATGAAGTCATAGTTTCTTAGTTTGGTACAGAATTTATTTTGATACAAAATCAAGGTTTTCACTAGTATAAATTTCTTCTCTTGATACATAAATTTTAAAGTGCAGGGCTTAGATTATAAACTGATCTGAGATGATTAAGCCTGTGAGTTAATAGCCAAATTCATGACTCTGGGTTTATTGCTAGGGTGTTTTGAAGATATTTAATTAGAAATAGCTGAGAGTAGTTAACAGAAAACAGTCCAGATTACTTTATATAGATAGCAGGTTTTCAAAAATCTCAGAAATCCACAGAATGTGACATTTAATGTTATTTATTTGCTTGTTGTTGAGTCAAGTCTGCTCCTGACATCATTCCCTTTCTTGGATTCAAAGAAGAAATTGAGCATCAATAGAGTTGCTCCAGTTGTGGTAAGAAAGCCAGGAGGCAAGAATTGCTTCATTTCATCTACAGATAAAATACTGTCCAGAAAAAGGGCACACTATGTAGAATAGTCGACTGATAATCTCTGTCAAGACAGGGTAATCAGCCCTTCAAAATTCTGCATTACAAACATCTGTCAGAGGATCCTGGTCCCAAAGGCTGAAGACTGACACTCCAGTGTTTTGAAGTAAGGAACTGTCCAGGTGATTAGCACTCTCTATAAGTTGGTTAAGTTTTGGAAGCTATATTTTTTGCTTCTCATATTTTCAGGTAATATTAGTTGTTCTTAGATTTCTGATGGGTTGAAGACTGGTAGTCTCATAGACAACCCAAGCTGTTTAGCATTGAGAAAGATGATATAGATTTAAGAGGATTGTTTTCAGATGGTTTACAATATAAATCCAGGACATGAGTCAGGTGTAGAATGATAAGTCTTTTAATTTAGGATGGATGACTATGTTCTATCTTAACGACAAAATTGATGGACTGGGTGTTAGGTTTATCTATACCTTATAAGTTACAAAATGGTAAATGCTGTGCTCTATATTGAGAGAAAGGTTTTGATTTTTTTATTAGAACAGAAAGGGGGAAGTATTGTGAATGACTCTGGACTCTGTGCTGCTTATATTTTTATATTAATCCTGCTCTCCCAGGAGAAGCTGTCTGGAATGAGGAATGAGTCACATACTCAGGTGGCTTCTTGTGAACCAATCCCCTAATGAATAAAGGAGCCAATCACTGAGCAAGTAGGCAGGACTCCCGGGTTGGATAGAAGAAGAGAGAAAGCAGGAGAGTGTTAGGTTCTTTTTGGAATGGGGACAGCATATGGGTAAGACGTAGCTGCTAGAGTTTCCCGGTATCATGGCAGATCCGCAAGGATTCGCTACTGGAGGAATCAAATCTTAATAAGGCTTACAAGATTAGGTTTTAGTTATTGTGCCCAGTGTCTGAGTTACCATTGTTTCTGAACTAAGTTTGTGTTGTGTTTTCCTTGACGTGGTGGTTCATCTGTGTTCAAGAGAAAAAGGTATGGTAGCAAAGCATGGGTTTGCCAGATGTGCATCACAAAGGCTGTGGGGGATTTGAAGTACAGGTTTGTCATGGTAACAACCTGCTAGTAGGAACCTAGTGAGTGGAGAGATCATGGAGTTCTGAGTCAGAATCTCCATGAGATAAAAACAGGTTGGCCATTGTCCACCAGTACATGGCTGGCCAGGCCCCTAGGGCAGAGAGTCAGAGGCACAAGAGTAGGAACATTCCAGTTACTTTTTTAATATTTCCCGCAACATTTGTGTTTCTGTCAGTTGTGTTGGTTGGACAAACAGATTTAAAATGGTTGGAGGAATGAGTCTTGCTGGGACTTCACTCCAGCTGCCCTGAGATGTCACAGGATTTCCTCCAGGCTCATTGGTCATGGCCCAACTCCAAGGCAGTATGGAAGATGATGACTGGGAGACTGGCCACACCAACCAGTTTCCCTTTGTTGATCGATGGCCGTTTTATCTGGAGAAAGAGCTGTGCCCCTTGTTGGAGACCCAAATCCTTTTGGCTTGGCCAGGTCAACCACAAAATCCCAAACTTCCCCAATAATGGAAATTACCCTTCCTCGTCCTGCTCCTGGCTCTGATGGCTTCACTACCCACACACTCCTGATTCCACTCTCTGTGTGGAGATGGGGAGGGGCTGAGCCTCTCATCCAGGGTTCTCTACCATGTATTATGTGCTTGCAAAGTGTACACAGGGAAGAGGACATAGATCTCTGAGCCATTATAAACAGCTAGTAATATCAAAGGAAGGAGGAAGTAGTTGCACATGCTGTCTAAAGAAAAAAGAGTTTCACTCCTTCCTCTTTCATGGTTTATGTCTACCTTTCAGTCGGTGATTTGTACCACTAGAAAACTCAGAACACACCACTCCCCAAAAGGAAGAGAAATACTAGGCAAGGGGTGGAGGTAGGGATGATTGCTGCCTGACAGTGTAGCCCAGATAAAGTGGATTTTCTCTCCTACGTGATCTGACTGGAACCCCAACACTAACCAAGGTAAGGAGAGTGTGGACAGCTTCACCAGGCCCTTTTTAGGATTAAAGCTGCTAGAAAATACTCCCTTTGTTATGCAGTCATCTCCAGATATTAGAAAAGAAACTTCAAATTTTAAAAGGATTGAGAGTAAGATTCTGTCTCACCTACTGAGGATTGCTCACGAAATTTACAGTAACTGACTCTGTAGAAGAAATGTAAAGCAGAAGATAAAAGATTCCAGAGGGAAAGCTAGAGACACCAGCAAAAGAAAAGGGAAGAGCTCCCATGCTGTGTAAGTGATCTCATAGGGAGTTTGCCCAGGCACCAGGACCCTGGAAGAAGCTGATGGCCTATCTGTCCAAAAGATCTTGTTCCTGCCAGTTGACTGACTTGTTTGTGGGCAGTTGCCACTACAGCCATACGAGATTTTTAAATAAATAAATAAATAAATAAATAAATAAATAAATAAATAAATAAATCTGACAAACTTACTTTGGTCCAGGAACTGTTCCTAAGTTCCTACACTCTGTAGTGGCCCTCCTGAGGGGAACTCAAGAGAAGTGAATATACACCCTTCTCCTGAACTTGGCTAGTATCCAAATCTGTAAAACTTCAGACTGATGATGATGATAACCCAGCAGAACCACTCCAAGACAGCAGCCAAATTAGGTTCATCATACTCAACCAACCAGACATGTGGCACAACAGGTGTGATTTCATGATGTTGCAGAGTCTATAAACAGGGTTTCCCAGCACTGACCTGAAGTGGAAACTTAAGAGTTTTTTGGAAAGTCAGTTATGCTGGATGGTGGTTTGCTAAAGCAGACACATGAAAGAACATTTTGCTGAAGCAGACACAGGTGAAAGGATGTTCAGCTAAAGCAAAAGGACACGTGATGAAGGATTTTTGCTAACAACATGCATGTATTCATCCACCTTACTTTGTGTAGTTGAGCTCCATTTGTCAGGACTCCATAAAGAGTTCCAAAAAACTTCTGGTGGTGTGATGCATCTTCTTGCTGCTTCTGCCGACTAGGGCTGATTGGCAGAATGATGTCAGCTGAAACAGACTCACATGCTGAGGCAAGACCCATTCTGAGACAAGACCAGTGAAGGACACATGATGTTTGGAGGGAATATAAATAGAACTCTATGGACAGTGACAGGATTGAGCTTAGCTTGCTTACATAGCTAAATGCCTATTGGTCTCATGTCTTCGCTGATCTTCACTTTGCTGAAAGAGGCACAGCCAAGAACTTTTCCCAGCATTCCTATTGGCACTTGTCCCTCCTGCTGAGGTGTGGTGTCTCTGCTAGGTAGTGATACTGCTGCTGATTCATGTTTGCTATCCTGACTCTAGTGAACTAGACTGCTGGTGTATCTGTGAAGTGTTTGCATGTGGATCAAGCTGCCACTGCTAACCTGTGAACTGAACTGCAAATTTCCTGACAACACACCTGGGGTTTGCTCCAAATAGCTATTTCTAAACAGGCCCACTTCCCTCATATTCTTTCTTTTCTACTACTTCTGGTGGGTGGTAGGCTAGGAGGGAGATTAAAGCTCTTAAGAACCATCACTAAAAAATAGGTGTTGAAAAATTAAAGTTACAGTGACTTGTGAGGAGAACCCCCTCACAGGTCCATTGTCTGGCTCCTCTGGCTCTAAACAGAGGAGCTCACAGCTCACCTCTTCCAAGTAGACACTCAAATGCAGAAGATACTTGTAGCCACTGTGAAAGATGGACTCCAACAGCTTCAGTTCCAGCTCCAATGATGTTATCCCTGGGACCACAGCTGATGCATGATCTGCTCTTCTACTCTGTGGCTGGTAGCTCTGAGCCTTCAGCCTCTGCTCTGTGCTCTGCTGTCATCAAAGTCCATGCCTCCTAAAAGTACAAAACAACCCATCAGA
Source organism: Mus musculus (assembly GCF_000001635.26). Classification (NCBI taxonomy): domain Eukaryota; kingdom Metazoa; phylum Chordata; class Mammalia; order Rodentia; family Muridae; genus Mus; species Mus musculus. The sequence continues at coordinate 18,051,393 of NC_000080.6, forward strand.
CCTGAAGAAGTACTATATGGGAGCAGGTTTGTTCAAAATAAAGCCAGATATTCTACGAACCACAGATGTCATCTTGCACAGGATGGTATGAGTCCAGACTCTCGGCAGAGAGAGTTCATCACAAAGAGCCAGTACTTTGGTGAGAGTGTGGCAAAGCTATATCTATCTACACAGTCAGTATATATTTGCAGTAGCACATATCCATGGGACCATCCTCTATAGGGATGGCCTCTGCAGATCTTGATTAGCATCCTTGAACCTGAACTATTCAGAGCCCAACCTATACACAAAGAAACCAAGTGGGCAAAAAGTAAAGATGACAACCAGAAGCCAAATGGTGTTGGTTCTTGCCATACAAGAGGCTGTACTTACTTCCATTATCAGAAGACAGATGGTCACCAAACTCCACCAAGCCACCCTCTGGGGGCAACCAAAACTGCTGAGTTACTCAGATCCAGATAGAACAGATTTTTTTAAAATCTCAGATTTCAGTTGCCCATCTCGCTAGGGTCTCACTGGTGCCCAGCCTTCACATCCAATTTTTCCTAAATCTTGCAAAGTTCCTAAAAGTTGATTGGAAACTAAACTGTGCCTACACACGATAAAACTCAAGACATACAGACTAAATATATGCTTGACTGGTAAAAATTGTGCTCTCCAAAGGGCCAGATACACCCCATGTCTAGAAGCTCATAAAACAAAAATTATTAACCATTCCCTCCTCCAGTCCTTACAGGCCCTGCAACAGACTGAATGTTTGCCTGTCTGAGCTCCTACTGTTCCAGCCTGGAGACCTTCTGTAGGTAAAGAGGATTCTTACAGAGAGGCTAGAACCAACATGAAGAAACACGAGTTCTCACCACCCATACAGCAGTGAAGGTTGCCAGTGCTAACCTGTGGACTCACTGTGCACAGCTGAAGAAGACTACAGAAGATTATAAGAGGTAGGTTGTCACCATGTCTTCCAGCCTTTCAGGATAAAACAGTTATTGCTCACCCCACTTTGTCTTTTTGTCTCTTCATGAGATAGTCTCAAACGCCCATAAGTCTGAACTTTGAATATGGAAATCAAGAAAGACTGGAATTAGGGAGCTCATAGCAATCTATCCACAGAGACCCAACCTAACTCCCAGGTAGATTTATGTAAAACACTGTATCCAGAGGTTACTGGGAGATCACTCAATTGCTCCTGTGGCGGAGCACACACCTCAGGCAATGGGCCTAGCATTCTACCCAATCTATGCAGTACTATGCTGATAGCTTATAGCCCTTAAAGCTGCCAAAAGCCAGGTGAATATTATGTTTGATGGGGTTGTGAAACCATGTCCTCCTGGGGGAGACTGGTCCTCTCATGGTCCTAGAGGGGAAATCACCATCACCTACCTATTTTTACAGGCAATGCAATCCCATATCCTTAAAGGTTAGAACCTGGCTGGAAGCCAAAGGTCATTATTGAGACACTGGTAGGTCTCAGAAGTCAGATTATATTTGAATAGTCCATACCCAGTCAGCAAATTTACAATACAAAAGAAACCTGTACATATAATATTCTAGGTCCATCATCATCCCAAACCAACACGTCTTGGTACCTCCAAAATATGAGCATCCTAAGATAGCAAGCCCCCCGGTGGAGGGTCTAAGGTCCCCAGAGGACTCTCCACGCTGCAGGCACCCTAGCACACCCAGGATCTTGAGATCACTGGTGAGTGGAACTCAGCATCTGTCCCAAAAAACCCAGAGGGTCCTATGCTAGCAGGAACAGGGACAAAGGAAACCTGCCAGACCAGTGGCTGTGGTTCATTCTGGTCGGCACCAACCCCTAGCCATCATGGGCACGAACTTGACAGGACCTAGCACACCAAGGATCTTGGGATCACTGAGACCAGTCTAAGCAGGAGAACACGTGGGGAGCAGAAAAACAGAGCTTCTTGGACAGGGTCTCCTCACGCCTTAATCCTCAGCCAAGAGGCAGAGCTGAGACCCAGACCTCTGGGCACCTTCCCTGCCAGAAGAGACTCAGCCTACAAGGAAGGCTCTGACCCCAGAACTCAGGAGGTGGATCTGAGCTCCAGACTTCTGTGCACCTTCCGCACAAGAAGAGAGCTTGCCCTGCAGAAAGTGCTCTGATCACTGGGACTCAGGTAAGAGTTGGACTCCCAGGAGTGCTTGACAGAGGCTAAAGAATCACAGGAAGAACAAGCTCCAGACAGACATAGCTAGAGCATCTAAAACCAGAGATTACCAGATGGCGAAAGGCAAACTTAAGAATCTTACTAAAAGAAATCAAGAAGACTCAACATCATCAGAACCCAGTATGCCCACCACAGTGAGTCCAGGATACCCCAACACACCCAAAAAGCAAGATTCAGAATTAAAATCATATCTCATGATGCTCGTAGAGGATTTTAAGTAGGGCATTAATAACTCACTTAAAGAAATACAGGAGAACACTGCTAAACAGCTAGAAGCCCGTAAAGAATTACAGGAAAACACTGCTAAACAGGTAGACATCCTTAAAGGGGAAAACACAAAAATCCCTTAAATAATTACAGGAAAGCACAACCAAACAGGTGATGCAATCGAACAAAACCATCCAAGATATAAAAATGGAAGTAGAAACAATGAAAAAAACCCAAAAGGAGAAAACTCTGGAGATAGAAACCCTAGGAAAGAAATAAGGAACCATAGATACAATCATCAGCAACAGAATACAAGAGTTGGAAGAGAGAATCTCAGGTGCAGAAGATTCTATAGAGAACATGGACACAACAATCAAAGAAAATGTAAGAAGCAAAAAGATCCTAAACCAAAACATCCGGGAAATCCAGGACACGATAAGAACAAACCTCAGGATAATAGAAGGAGATGAGAATGAAGATTGTCAACTTAAAGGGCCAGTAAATAGCCTCAGCAAAATTATAGAATACTTCCCAAACCTAAAGAAAGAGATGCCCATGAACATACAAGAAGCCTACAGATCTCCAAATAGACTGGACCAGAAAAGAAATTCCTCCAGACACATAATAATCAGAACAACAAATACACTAAATAAAGACAGAATATTAAAAGCAGTAAAGGAAAAAAGTCAAGTAACATATAAAGGCAGACCTATTAGAATTGCACCAGACTTCTCACTAGAGACTATGAAAGCCAGAAGATCCTGGACAGATGTTATACACATCCTAAGAGAACACAAATGCCACCCAGGCTACTATACCAGCAAAACTCTCCATTACCCTATGGTGAAACCAAAGTATTCCATGACAAAACCAAATTCACACAATATCTTTCCACAAATCCAGCACTTCAAAGGATAATAAAGGGAAAACACCAACACAAGGACAGAAATGACGCCCTAGAAAAAGCAAGAGAGTAATCCTTCAACAAACCTAAAAGAAGACAACCGCAAGAACAGAATCTCAACTCTAAATAAAAAAAAGAAAAATAGCACGAAGCAACAATTATTTTTCCTCAATATCTCTTAATATCAATGGACTCAGATGCCAAATGAAAAATATAGACTAGCAGACTGGCTAAAAATCTCACTAACTGAATCCAAGAACACGTCAAGACAATAATCCATCATGATTAAGTAGGCTTCACTCAAGGGATGCAGGCATGGTTTAATATACGGAAATCCATCAACATAATCCACTATATAAACAAACTCAAAGACAAAAACCACATGATCATCTCATTAGATGCTAAGAAAGAGTTTGACAAAATCCAACACCCATTCATGATAAAAGTCTTGGAAAGATCAGGAATTCAAGGCCCATACCTAAACACAATAAAAGCAATATACAGCAAACCAGTAGCCAACATCAAACTAAATGGAGAGAAGCTGGAAGCAATCCCACTAAAATCAGGGACTAGACAAGGCTACCCACTTTCTCCCTACCTATTAAATATAGTACTCAAAGTCCTAGCCAGAGCAATTAGACAACAAAAGGAAGTCAAGGGGATCCAAATTGGAAAGGATGAAGTCAAAATATCTCTATTCGGAGATGATATGATAGTATATATAAGTGAGCCTAAAAATTCCACCAGTGAACTCCTAAACCTGATAAACAGCTTCAATGAAGTAGCTGAATATAAACTTAACTCAAACAAATCAGTCGCCTTTCTCTACAGAAAGGATAAACAGGCTGAGAAAGAAATTAGGGAACAACACACTTCAAAATAGTCACAAATAATATAAAATACCTTGGTGTGACTCTAACTAAGGGAGTGAAAGATCTGTATAATAAGAAGTTCAAGTCTCTGAAGAAAGAAATTAAAGAAGATCTCAGAATATGGAAAGATCTCCCATTCTCATGGATTGGCAGGATTAATATAGTAAAAGTGGCCATCTTGCCAAAAGCAATCTACAAATTCAATGCAATCCCCATCAAAATTCCAACTCAATTCTTCACAGAGTTAGAAAGGGCAATTTGCAAATTCATCTCGAATAACAAAAAACATAGGATAGCAAAAACTATTCTCAATGATAAAAGGACCTCTAGTGGAATGACCATGCCTGACCTCAATCTTTACTACAGAGCAATTGGGGGGTGTGGGGGGAGAACAAAACAAAAATTGCATGGTACTGGTACAACGACAGATATGTAGATCAATGAAATAGAATTGAAGACCCAGAAATGAACCCACACACCTATGGTCACTTGATCTTTGACAAGGGAGATTAAACCATCCAGTGGAAAAAAGACAGCATTTTCAAAAAATGGTGCTGGCACAACTGGCAGTTATCATGTAGAAGAATAGGAATTGACCCATTCTTTTCTCCTTGTACAATGCTCAAGTCTACGTGGACCAAGGAACTCCACAAAAAAACAGAGACCCTGAAACTTATAGAGGAGAAAGTGGGGTAAAGCCTTGAAGATATGGGCACAGGGGGAAAATTCCTTAATAGAACAGCAATGGCTTGTGCTGTAAGATCGAGAATCAACAAATGGGGCCTCATAAAATTGCAAAGCTTCTATAAAGCAAAAGAAACTGTCAATAAGACAAAAAGGCCACTAACAGATTGAAAAAGAATCTTTGCCAATCCTAAATCTGATAGGGGACTAATATCCAATATATAGAGAGAACTCAAGAAGAGGGACTCCAGAAAATCAAATAACCCTGTAAAAAAAAAAGGGGGGGTACAGAGCTGAACAAAGAATTCTCAACTGGGGAATACTGAATGGCTGAGAAGCACCTGAAAAAATGTTCAACATCCTTAATCATCTGGCAAATGCAAATCAAAACAACACTGAGATTCCACCTCACACCAATCAGAATGGCTAACATCAAAAATTCAGGTGACAGCAGATGCTGGTCAGGATGTGGAGAAAGAGGAACACTCCTCCATTGCTGGTGGGATTGCAAGCTGGTACAATCACTCTGGAAATCAGATTGGCGGTTCCTCAGATAATTGGACATAGTACTACCAGAAGATCCAGCAATTCCTCTCCTGGGCATATACCCAGAAGATGTTCCAAATTGTAATAAGGACGCATGCTCCACTATGTTCATAGCAGCCTTATTTATCATAGCCAGAAGCTGGAAAGAACGCAGCTGTCCCTCAACAGAGGAATAGATACAGAAAATGTGGTACATTTACACAATGGAATACTACTCAGCTATTAAAAACAATGAATTCATGAAATTTTTAGGCAAATGGATGCATCTGGAGGTTGTCACCCTGATTGAGGTAACCCAATCATAGAAGAGCACACATGATATGCACTCACTGATAAGCAGATGTTAGCCCAGAAACTTGACATATCCAAGATACAATTTGCAAGACATATGAAACTCAAGAAGGAAGACCAAAGTATGGATACTTTACTCCTTCTTGGGATGGAGTTGCAGAGACAAAGTTTGGAGCTGAGATGGAAGGAGGGACCATTCAGAGACTGCCCCACCTGGGGATCCATCCCATATACAACCACCATACCCAGGCACTATGGCATGCGCCAGAAAGGTTTTGCTGACAGATTTTCCTGATATAGCTCCCTCTCGTGAAGCTATGCCAGTGCCTGGCAAATACAGAAGTGGATGCTCACAGTCATCTATTGGATGGAGCACAGGGCCCCTAGTGAGGGACCTAGAGAAAGTACCCATGGAGCTAATGGTGTCTGCAATCCTATAGGAGGGACAACAATATGAGCTAACCAGTTCCCCCTCGAGTTGTGTCTCTAGTTGCATATGTAGCAGAGTATGGCCTAATCAGCAGAGGCCCTTGGTCTTATGAAGATCATATGCCCCAGTACAGGGGAATGCCAGGGCCATAAAGCAGGAGTGGGTGGGTTGGGGAGCAACCCAACTATATATATAAAGATAGCAAGCTCCCAAACTCCAATTTCCCTGGAATTCCTTCAGTAACCTCTAAGATAAAGGCCCAGCAAAAGCCAGACTTAGTGTTTGGGATGCTAGAAATAGTTTAACAGTTCTTTAACCATTCTCAACCTGACATAGGTCAGAACTGTTGGCTGTGCCCAGACCACAAGCCCCCATACTATGTTGGGATTGGAACCAATCAAACAAAAAGTTCCACTTTAATCCTAACAGCTGTAAATGGGATGACCTAAGCTCACCCTGGGGATATTCCACGAGAAGGTTGCCTGTTTGATATCATCAAGATACCCTCTATGATAGTTCCCCTATGAAGATTACTGCAGCCATAGCTAAGCAGGTTAGTTCCAGGAAAGGCAGTTAAGTGTATTTCCTGGCTCCAGGGTCTATCTAGCTTGCTCGCACTAACAGCTTAACCAAGTGTGCATCTTCTTAATTGTTTGTCCTGGAAGAAACCCTATTCCTTTTCATCATTGTATATGTTATACTACAGATGTTCATCTATAATGGAGTAGAAAGCAAGGTCTGCCTAAATCTAGATTCTAGGCTTCCCCATACACTGCAAATAGTCCACAATCTTATTCCCTATTGGTGGGGCAGGCATTTCAGGCTCTTCTGTAGTTGGAACTTTACTCCTAGCTATGAGGATAACGACTTTAAGGAACTCAATATTCTAGTAGACATAGATATAGGCCATCAGGAAAACTCTTCTTCCTGTCTGGAAGCCCAGTTATATTCCTTAGCTGATGTTGCTCTGCAGAATCAAAGAGGTTTGAATCTCCTCTTTATGAAGCAAGAAGGCTTTTATATGACACTGGGAGAAATTTGTTGCTGCAATGCCAAGAATTCAGAGATAATTAAAGAAAGTTTATCCATAGTCAAAAATTACCATCAGAAAAGAAAAAGGAGATGTCAATTATCTAACAACTGGTACCAATCTTTTGTTCTCCTAGTCTGCCTGGTTAACTACTCTACTTACAGCCCTGGATGGGCCATTATTCCATTTGCTGGCAGCTCTCACTATAGGACCCTGCTTGGTTAACTATCCACTTAGCTATGTAAAACAGATACTAAATTCTGTTAAATTACTGGTACTAAGGAGATAATATAACCCCTTGACCCCAGATGAAACTACCATTTGACTCACACCAATAGAACCAGTGGGGAATGTAGCAAACCCTCAGACACTAGTAGGTCTGTAGACCTTAACACAACTGACATCTTGATGAAAGTACCATTCAAACCTTGGGACCGAGATGTAGGCAGCAACACCTGCCATGAGAACAAAAACCTCATTCATAGTCCATAGTTCTGGGAAATTCTCTAAACATACTAATCTTGCTTTTTTGACTTCTGTAATTCTGCTTCTGGCTACTATTCTTGGTAACTGATGTGTGTTAACCCAGGATGTGGTTTTGTGCTTAAAAGTTCATCCTGAGAAAGTCTCGTTGTGCAGTTGGGTCCTGAACACCTAGTATAGTCACTAGCCTGCTAATAAAGGGTTTCTATTTGCTTTAACCTATGTCCAAGTGTTCTCTGGTGGTTACCCTACAACACCCACTAAAACCAAGAAGTGTTGCCCACACATTCATGAGTGTGGATCCATCCACCAGAACAAGTCCTGTTGAGATGACAATATTGCACAGTACTTCTCATCCTCTGGCTCCTACATTCTTCTATTTTCCTCTTCAGCAATATTCTCTGAAGCTTGGAGACTGCAGCTATAGATACCCCATTTAGGGTGAAGTGTTCAATACTCACTTATTCCCTGCATTTGAACTAGTTGTGAGTCTCTTTGTTAACTATTAACCATTGGGGGGGAAAAAAAAAGTTCCTGTCCAGGTTGAAATTAGCACTAATCCTGGAATATAAACAAATATTTAGAAGATATTTGGACAACATGAACATGTAGCAAAACAACAGTAGTAGATGTTCTGCCCCCACCTTCATCTACTCCAGCCTAGCAAAATGGTAAACACTAAGACCTTCAGGATAGGTCTTAAGGCTGTGGGAAAGAACTCTGAAAACATGAGTTTAACAATGTATAATTTCTCAACTATGCAAAATATAAGAATGCAGTATGAATTATATGAGAGGCTTCACAGACCTAAAGAAACAAAGCTCAGTGCTCTATGAACCAGCTTGTCAGAAAGATATTAAGGAAGGAAATTAAGAGATTTCAGGAATGGTGACTGCAGGGCAAAATCCCACTCAGCTAAATTTGTGCTTACAAAGGCAGGCAGGTTCCTGAGTTCAAGGTCAGCCTGGGACAGAGTAAATTTAGATCTGGGTATAGTTGGAATGATAATCTCAGGGCAAAATTCTGCTCAGCTAGCTTATTGCCTGTGCTTACAAAGTCAAGAAATTCATGTGTTTAAAAAAAAGTGTACTTGTTGTCTTTTTGTAAGAATCAAGGGGCTAAAGTCATAAAATACTGACTCATGGGATAATCAAAAGTGACCCTATGTAAATGATTAAATTATGGAAATAAAAGACTAGACTTTGGTTTGCAAAAGAGAGCTACCCAGAGAGAACTGCTTGGAGAGCAAACACAGCTATTTTAGAATTTTTCTAGCAAGATTACTGACTTTGATCAGAAAACTCAAGAATTTTTTTCTAGCAGCTCTTCTGACTTTGGTCAGAAAAGCCATGAGCTATATCCAGAGAACTTATAGAATTTTCCTAGCAAGAGAGAGCTGTCTCAAGCAAACTACAGAGCCAAGTGCTATCCACAGAGAGCTTTCTGGGTTGCCATCTCAAGCAGACTACAAGGCCATCAGCTCATACTCACAATTGACTTTGAGAGTCATTTTCCAATGCTCCTACACACCCCTTCTTCAGAATCCCCAACAAATCTGAGGCTGGAACTTGGTACCATAACAATCATTACATTATTTCACCAGAAGTACACCTTGCCTGGAAGATTGGCATTATAGCATCTTCTAACATTGTGAAAGTTAGTGACCAATGAGGAGATCCAAGTCAGTTCCAGTTGGATTTCTCTATACTCTATAATAAATATATATGGTGTCTTCAACAATAGGACTTTGCCATCCAGTGATGCTAAAAATCAATAACAATGGCAATAACCTGCCCTGTTTGGAAAGCCTCTGGCTTCCATGACTAACAATTCAAGGCAGGTCTCCTATACCTAGTACTGAGATTTTTATTTGATAAACTATATCTTCTGGGAGGAGAAGCATTGTATATCCATGCAGAGTACCTCTAGAGAAAAGTTTCTAAAGTTGGTTTTGCCTTGCTTAGAAAGGAGGTCAAAGGTGAAGCCTAGGAGAAACATTCAGCAATGTTGCACAAAGACATGAGAATAAATGATTTTAGCATCCTGAAATGAAGAGCATAGTGATCTCACCATAGCTACCCACCTACCCAGAGAACTTCCAGGCTTTCACTGTCTCTTTTCTGAATCACCCACATTACAGAATATCAGTCATTGTGTAATTAGATAACAGATTGTGAGGTGCCCAAACAGAAACAAACTTTACAGGAGGAGAGAGAAAATCAAGGTGATGACTATGGAGAACAAAATGAGAAGGAGAGGTGGAGTTCCTGCTGCATGAACACCTATCCTGCTATAGAGCCCATTTCTTCCATAAATAATACAACTCTGTAACTCCATAGGTCAGAAAGAAACAGTGTTCTGTGTCTTCCCATCTAGCACCACAAACCCCCACAAGATTAATTTGTTTCTAGGGACCCTTAAATCTCTATCAAAATTCTGGAAACCTCTACTTTAGAAAATCTTATATTTATTATTCAGGCTACTTTCCAGAGTGATAAGCTACTGAGTCTCCTAAGTGTCATCTATGGTACACAGGGATAAGATCAGGAATAAACCTGGGATGACAGGAATAGAAAGCTTAAGAACCATCTTTTCTTGCTGATACATGGTATCATGAGCTTTAGCCTCTAAATTCCAATTTAAAACTTCCTCAGTTTCTTGTGAGACTGGTATTGAACATTGAATTGCATTGTGTGAGAAGAGTGGCAAGTTGAATTCATGTTTACTTTTTTCTCACTCCTCTAAGTCAGGAGGCTTAACTAGGACCCTACCCATTCCATATGAGACATGATCCAAGGACACAAAAACAGTGAACCTTCAAAAGGCTTGAAGTGGTATTCTTGGGTTCCTGTCAGATAGAGCATTGTTGTTGCCTGCTAGCACATCCATGATTAGTTAGAAACTGCTCAGAAGCCAGCATTAAACTCAAAGAAAAAAAATGCACCACAGTTGCCATCAGTATATGGAAAATTGTTCCCTATCACCAACCCAAGATGTTTAAGCAAAGACAAAAACGTAAGAAACCCATAGTCTCAAGACAAACAACCTTTCAGCTCTGCCCTAGCCTGGTTACCATCACTCTGTGTCCTCAGCAGCTGACTCCCTGCACCCACTGTCCCTGCTGCTCTGTCTTAGATTTTCCAGAAAGAAACATGTGAGGTGAGCCGCAGGAGGATTTGGCTTGTGTAGCACGTGCTTTGAATGCACAATCATTCCATGTAAAAGCAGAAGGGCCAGAAAAAATAAAGTCTGCCATCTGTCTTGCTGAAACAGTCATCTAAGAAGCTCGTTAGGGAACCTCTGTGCAGCTATGAATCAGCCTGGATGATCTGAGCCATTACCAGTGAGAGTGATGTGCCAGAATCAAAAACCAACTCTCAAGTGAGGACAATACAGCCAAATAAATTACAGGACAGTCTAACATGCCGGGGACATGATAGTGCTGTCAGTTCATCCAAATGGTGTTGAATATCCCAGGAGCTATTAAGAGTCTGTATCATCTACTTAGTCTCAGTTGACTTGCCTCTGGTTGGAACTATGTGTTGGTTGTTTGCCCAGGCACAAATTTGTTTTAACCAAAATTACTCTTAATCAGCTTGGCTGAGTAATAAGACAGCCGGAATCTACAGCCAGCATGCTGGCTTCTACAACAATTTATAACTTAGAGGAGAACAGAACATTTTTTGTTGTTGTTCTGCAATGAATTAATCCATCTCCTACATTCCAGGATGTTCTTATTCAATGTTGTGAGGCTAGACTGGAAGCTTGAAAGAATCAGAGCTTGAGGCAAGCATTTTGAAGTTCTTCTATAAGACCTCAGCAACTTCTATGTGACTGTCTTGAGAGTCTCGGGATCTGGGAAGATGACTTGCTTTGGAAGTCTATCAAAAGTAAGCATAATTAGATTCTGATTATTCAAATGTGTTGATATAACTTTTTCTTCACAATAGTAATTATGAGTCATATATGTGTGTGTGTGTGTGTGTGTGTGTGTGTGTGTGTGTGTGTATGTATATATATGAATTGATGGCATACAGCTTATCATATTTTCCCAAATTCAGACAACCATGTCATCTCCAGAAGTCCCTGACAGATACATCTCATGTAGACAGGAATACTGAAGCAGACATGGTGAGGAAGAAGAAACACTATCATTCATGAAAGTAGAGTGTGCATGGCATAAAAACAGAATTTTGCAGAATCCTGCATGGTTGCATGTGGCTATAACCCAGTTTTCAGGAGGCAGATGCAAAGTATGGGAGCATGTGGATATAACTCAGTACTCAGGAGACATATACAAAGTATTTGACTGTGGTCACTCCACTTTCCCCTAACTCCCCCTAGATCACTTCCACCTCTTCCTAACTTCATGCCTCCTTTTTAAATAACCCCTCCAATGAAATCTGTGCTACCCATAGATTCATAGGTGTGACCCTAAACTCACATGAACTATGAGCATCAACTGTGGAGCTTAACAGAAAGTTCTCAGAAAAGGAAACACAAATGGCTACTAAACATTTTTTAAACAATTTTTATTAGATATTTTCCTCATTTACAATTCAAATGCTATCCCAAAATTCCCTTATACCCTCCCCCATACTGCTCTTCAACCCACACACTCCCACTTCCTAGCCCTGGTATTCCCCTGTATTGAGGCATATGATCGTTGTAAGACCAAGGGCCTCTCCTCCCATTGATGGCCAATTAGGCCATCTTCTGGTACATATGCAGCTAGAGACATGAGCTCACAGGGTACTGGTTAGTTCATATTGCTGTTCATCCTACAGGGTTACAGACCCCTTCAGCTCCTTGGGTACTTTCTCTAGCTCCTTCATTGGGGGCCCTGTGTTCCATCCAATAGATGACTCTGAGCCTCCACTTCTGTATTTGCCAGGCACTGGCATAGCCTAACTAGAGTCAGCTATATCAGGGTCCTGTTGGCAAAATCTTGCTGGCATATGCAATTGTGTCTGCGTTTGGTGGTTGATTATGGTATGGATCCCCGGATGGGTCAGTCTCTGCATGGTCCTTCCTTCTGTCTCATCTCCAAACTTTGTCTCTGTAACTCCTTACATGGGTATTTTGTTCCTCATTCTAAGGAAATAAACAAAATTAGAAAGAAAGGGGGACATAACAACAGACACCATGGAAATCCAGAGAATCATAAGGGCATACTTTAAAACCAGTACTTCAACTACCAGACCCAGGCTTTATGGATAGCATTTCAAATGTAAATGAATAAGATATCTAATATAAATAAATAAATAAATAAATAAATAAATAAATAGCAGTACTTTCCCAAACTGGAAAATGTAAAATAAATGGATAATTTTCCCAAATATAAATCTTATCAAAGTTAAATCAAGATCACACAAACAATTTAAACAGACCTATCAACCCTCAGTGAAATAGAAACAGTTATTACAAAGGTTTCATGCAAAAAATAAAATAAAATAAAATAAAATAAAATAAAATAAGCAAAGCCCAGGGCCAGATGGTTTTAACACAGAATTCTACCAGATTTTCAAACAAGAGTTAATGTCAATACATCTCAAATTATTCCAGAAAATAGAAACAGAAGGAGCACTGCCTAGTTCATTTCCAAACTATGTAAAGACCCAACAAAGAGAATAACAAACTAATTTCCCATATAAACATAAATGCATAATTTCTCAATAAAATACTTACAAACCAAATCCAAAAACATATCAAAAAGATCATCCATCATAACCAAGTAGGCTTCATCCCAGAGATGCAAGAATGGTGCAACATGCATTGAGAAGTATAATCCACCATATAAACCGAAATCCACCATATAAACTGAAAGACAAAGCTACACGGTCATCTCACCCGATGCAGAAATGGCCTTTCTGCATCTAGCACCCCTCTATGATAAAAGTCTTGGAAAGATTGAAGATACAAGAGACATACCTCAAAATAGTAAAACAGTTTACACCAAAAGCATAACCAAAATCAATTTAAGTGGAGAGAAACTCAAAGCAATTCCACTAAAATCAGGATCAAGACGAAGTTGCTCACTCTCTTCATAACTATTCAGTATAGTATTTGAAGTCTTATCTAGAGCAATAAGACAACTGAAAGAGATCAAGGGGATACCCTTTGAAAGGGAAGAAGTCAAAGTATCTTTATTTGCAAATAATATGATTATATACATAAGTTACCCCAAACATTCCCCTGGGGAAATCCCACAGATGATAAACACTTTCAGAAAAGTGGCTGGACACAAAATTAATTCAGAAAAGTCAGTAGCACTCCTATATACAAATGTCTAATGGCCTGACAAAGAAATCATTGAAACACCACCTTTCACAGTAGCCTCAAACAACATAAAACATCTTGGGATAACTCTAACCAAGCAAGTGAAAGACTTGTGTGATTAAAAACTTTAAGAAAATGAAGAAATAAATTGAAGGTCTCCAAAGAAGGCAAGATTTCCCATGCTCACGGTTCAGTAGGATTAACATAATAATAATGTCATCCTACCAAAGTCAGTCTACAGATTCAATGCAATCCCCATCAAAATTCCAACACAGTTATTTACATATTGTGAAAGTATAATTCTCAGCTTCATATGACTACACAAAATATCTAGGACAGCTAAGACAAGCCTGAACAACTAAAACAGACTTACCATTCTCAATTTCAAGTTGCACTATAATACTACAATAATAAAAACAGCTAGGTATTGTCACGAAAGCAGACATATTGATAAATGGAATAGAATTGAAGTCCTAGACAAATCCATCCACTTATGGACAAACACCTGATTTTTTTAATCAAGAAGGCAGAAATATGGACTAGATGAAAATTACACTTCAACAAATGGTGCTGATCTAACTGGATATCAGCATGTAGAAGAATGCAAATAGATCAACTCTCCTTGCCCTGCACAAAACTCAACTCCAAATGGATCAAAGATCCCAACCTATAACCAGATACACTAAAACTCTTAGGAGAGAAAGTGGGGAATAGCCTTGAACTAATTGTCACTAGAAAATACTTTCTGAACACTCTATTGTTAGCACGGGCACTGAAATCATCAATTAATAAGTGGGACCACATGGGACTGAAAGGATTCTGTAAGGCAAAGCATACCACTATTTGGACAAAGAAGGCAACAGAATAGGAAAAGATCTTCACCAACTACACATCCAATAAAGAACTAATAATATGCTAAATATATTTTTAACTCAAAAAACTAGATACTGAAAAACCAACCCAAATAATCCAATTAAAATGGATGTGTGTGTGTAAGTGTGTGTGTGTGTGTGTGTGTGTGTGTGTGTGTGTGTGTGTGTATCTGAGAGTTTAGAAGTCTCAGTTGAAAAAATTCAAATGGCTGAGTTATCCTTAGCTATCAGGGAAATGCAAATTAAAACTACTTTAATTTTTTTCCTTACACCTGGTAGAATGGCTAAGATAACAAAATAAGTGGCAGTTCATGCTGGTGAGGATATGGAGCAAGGGGAACACTCCTCCATTACAGGTGCAAGTGCAAACTTGTACTGCCAGTTTAGAAATGAATATGGCAGTTCCTTAAAAAACTGGGAACCTCAAAATCCAGCTATCCCACTCCTGGGCATATACTCAAAGTATTCTGCCACAAGGACACTTGCTCAAACATGTTCAGTGTGACTTTATTCATAGTAGCCAGAAACTGGAAACAATTATATGTCCCTCTACAAAAGAATAAATCACAAATCTCTTCTCTAACCTTTCTTCCCCAATGCATCCCATTATCCCAGAATACAAGTAGGCATCCCTGTTAACATACCAGCTAGACTGGTGAGGAAAAGAACCATAAATTGAAAACAACCTAAATGGTTCTCTGTCCCAGGATTTTCCCTGTCTAATTATATTAATGCAGAGGAGATCTGTGATTAATCAGGGAAAAGGGAGGCAGAGCAGAGAATTGCAGAGAGAAGGGGGGGATCTCAGGAAGGGAGAGAACCAACATGGTGTTATCAAAAGGTTAGAATAATTGGGCTAAAGCTCTATTATTATCAATTGGCTCTGAAATTATTGTATTGATATCTTATAATTGTCTTATTATTGATACATAAATCTGATTGGCTAATTAAGCTTTAACAGTCTTGATTCTACCGGTAATTAGGTGTTGAGATGGCTAACCAGGGGTGCATGGAAGCTAGAGGAACTTGGGGGGTGTCTAAGAGATGGCCTGGTGGGAGCCCTGTGGCCTCATGGGGCCAGAGAGTTGGTAGACTGAGAGACCAAGCGAGTGAGATCACCTGGTGAGAGGGGGGAGCGGGGGGGGGGGAGCTCCAGAAAGCTGGTGGTACTACTTAACTACTTAAAAAAGGATATCATTACATTTTCAGGCAAATGGATAGGATTAGGAAAAATTATTCTGAGCAATGTAATTCAGGCTCAGAAGGATAAGTATGGTATGTATTCACTTATAACTGGATATTATCTGTTAAGTAAATAATTACCAAGCTACAATCTATCCTGGGAGGTTAGATATAGAGGAAGGGACTAGGGAAAACACAAAGCTCTCCCTGGGAGGGGGAAATAGAATAGATTTTATGGGTGGATTTGGAGTATGGAAGCAGGCCAATAGGAGAATCAGGTAAGGAGGATTGGAGATCGAGTTGACAAAGGAAATTTGGGGAGAGACAGCTTGAATTGAGTGCCATCTGAAGGGTGTTATGGAAACCTAGTGTAGTAGAAACTTCTTAAAATATATGAAGATGATCCTAGTGAAGACTCTAAATAATGAGGGAGATTATAGGTTTAGATTTTTTAAATAATAATTCTTAAACAGTTCAATGTCCCCTCTAATCCACCACCCACCAAAGGTAAAGCAAAGGATGATGTGGAGTAAATCCAACCTTTCAGGATATCAGCAGTTCTGTTCAAATGAATCAGCAGCTCAATCCATTTGAAAACACCATTCGCAAATCAGCAACAGCAGGACTCACAAATACCATTCATGAATCAACAATATCAGGTCGATCCAGAAGAAACTGCAAAGCTCTGTTAATTTTCTATAGTCTGCAGAAGCAGCAAGAAGTCACCAGAACACCACCAGAAGTTTTGATATGTTTCTCTCTATAAAGTCACAAAAAAATGATGACCAACAAAGAATGATAAGGCATATCAATACCACCCAGCATCAGCAAAGACCAACAATGGCCAGCAAAGAATGGCAAGGTGTATCAATACCATCTAGCATTGTAGACTGTCCACTGGGCTATATTTATATCCTTTCCAAACATCATGTGTTCTCTCAAGCATCTGCTCTAGCAAAACATCACATGGCCTTTTACCAGACTGCCTCCAGGACAACACCACATGTCTGCTTCAGCAAAAACATCCTCTCATAAGACAGTTTCCAGAAAAAAAATCACGTGACACAACTGAGACTCCAAATAAACCAGAAATTTCCATTCAGGAGAGAGTGTCAACTCTAAATGAGATTTTTTTTCCTCCTAGTCCCAAGTTCCCAGAATAACAACTCTGAGAGTCAAAATATATGTATAAACACCTTAGCCATAAGCTTTGGCTTGTTCTCCAACTAGTTTGTAACCTAATATCCCATTTATTCTAATCTAAATTCTGACACATGGCTGGTTACCTCTGCTCAGCTCCCATGCTTCCGTCCTCCTCTATGTTCCCAGACTGAATCTTCTGCCTGACTGTAACCCAGAATCCATTCTCCCTATCCCACCTTCTATTCTGTCCTTTTCTATAGGTCATATTTTTTTATTGACAAGTGATGCACCTATACAATACACAAGATATTCTCTCTACATTCAACTGTCTATCTCTTGTCTTCAAGTAAAGCTTCTAGTAACAGAACTGGGTTATATCCAATTGAGTTGATGGCCAAAGGGCTTCAATGTAATCTTAAAACAATCCATACTGTTGCCAAGAGAACAGATTGTTCTCCACAAATTGACATCAAGGCCCCATTGCTAAAAACAACACCCATACAGCTCATTGAACATAGAGAAAGCAAGCTGGTGACTGCATAGAACTTTCACCCTTGTGTTCTAGTGGTTTTGCTATGGGAAAGTACTCCATGAGCTACCAAAATAGAAATGTAAGCACCAATCCAGCCACAAAACCTTTGATCTACAATGCTGTCTTGCCTACAAAATATGCTAGGACAATGGTGGCACTAACTTGTGGGAGTAACTAAACAATGTCTAATTTGACTTAACCCTACTCCATGAAATAGAACCCACACTTGCACACTACCTGGGTGACTAAGAACCAGAGACTAGAGAGCCGAGACACCTATGATAAAACCAAATATTGCTGGTCTAAAAAAAAACAGAAAGAAAAGAAGAGAAAAGAAAAGAAAAGTGTGAGGAGCCGCCCTCACATTTGCCATTACAAGATGGCGCTGACAGCTGTGTTCTAAGTAGTAAACATAATCTGCACACGTGCAGGGGCAGTTTTCCCGCCATGTGTTCTGCCTTTCTCATGATGACAACTGGGCCAATGGGCTGCAGCCAATCAGGGAGTAATACGTCCTAGGCGGAGGATAATTCTCCTTAAAAGGGACGGGGTTTTGCCATTCTTTCTCTCTCTCTTGTTCTTGCTTTTTCTCTCTCTTGCTCTTGCTTTCTTGTTCTTGTTCTTTTTCTTGCTTTCTTGCTCTCTCTTGCTCTTGCTCTTGCTCTCTTGCACTCTTGCTCCTGAAGATGTAAGCAATAAAGTTTTGCCGCAGAAGATTCTGGTTTGCTGCGTCTTTCCTGGCCGGTCGAGAACGCGTGTAAGAGTTGGTGCTGAGACCCGGGATGAGAAGACCTGGGACGAGAAGACCTGGGACGAGAAGACCTGGGACGAGAAGACCCGGGACGAGAAGACCTGGGACGAGAAGACCCGGGACGAGAAGACCTGGGACGAGAAAACCCGGGACGAGAAAACCTGGGACGGTTACCACCACCGGCGCAAGGAAGATCCCTCATTCCGGAACCAGAACTGCAGGTCATGGTAATGAAGTGTTCCTGTAAAACAGACTGTTGAGAAGGATCCAGCCTGGATTCAGAACTCCTCAGCTGGGGAACAGTGGTAATGAAGTGTTCCCGCAACACAGACTGTTGAGAAGGATTCAACTGCGTGGATTCAGAACTCTTCAGCTGGGGAACAGGATACCCGTAAGTATAGCTTTACAAGGTAAGTCTGGCCTTGAACTTTCTAATGAAATTCAAGACAGTCTATCAGAAGTAAAGTGGGAAATAGCTTTACAAGGTACGTCTGGCCTTGAACTTTCTAACGAAATTCAAGACAGTCTATCAGAAGTAAAGTGGGAAATAGCTTTACAAGGTATGTTTGGCCTTGAACTTTCTCTAGTGTTAGGAGCCTTTTTGTTCCTTTTCACATGTTATCAAGTGGTTAAGGCAGGGCTGAAAATTCTGGATGAAATTCAGGGCAATCTATCAGAAGTAAAGCGGGGAGAGAGAGTAGGAGCAAAGAGGAAATATGGTACACAAAATAAGTATACAGGTCTTTCCACGGGTCTTGAACCTGAGGAAAAGTTTAGGTCAGGTAAGAATACCTGGGGAGAGATTAGAAGGAAGGAGAAGGAAAAAGAAAAGAAAAAAGATCAATCAGTGGAGGTTTCTAGGAGAAGGAGCCTATACTCATCACTAGATGAGCTCAAGGAGCCAGTTCTTAATAGTTCTGAATCAGATGAAAAGGCTATTAGGGCCTGGAAGGCGCTCTCCCGAGCAGGTGAAGCCACTGGACAACTAACAAAGATCGTCCAGGGACCTCAGGAGTCATTCTCAGATTTTGTGGCCAGAATGACAGAGGCAGCAGAGCGTATTTTTGGAGATTCGGAGCAAGCCGCACCTCTGGTAGAATAGCTTATTTATGAGCAAGCCACGCAGGAATGCAGAGCGGCCATAGCCCCAAGAAAGAACAAAGGTTTACAAGACTGGCTCAGGGTTTGTCGGGAGCTTGGGGGACCTCTCACTAATGCAGGATTAGCGGCCGCCATCCTCCAATCCCAAAAATGCTCCATGGGCAGAAATTAATCAACGCATAGATCTTGTCCAGGAACAACTAGATGTATTATGGCAAATAGCTCAGCTGGGATGTGAACAAAAGTTTCCGGGATTGTGCGTTACTTCCATTCAGTATGAGAAATTTACTAGGGCAGCTAATTTGTTAAAAAGTCTTTCTCAGTATATGTTACAGAATTGGACGGCTGAATTTGAACAAACCCTTCTGGAATTGCCATCATTCAGGTCAACTCCACGCGCTTGGACCTGTCCCTGATCAAAGGATTACCCAATTGGATCTCCTCAGCATTTTCCTTCTTTAAAGAATGGGTATGGGTGGGATTATTTGGAGATATACTTTGCTGTGGATTAGTGTTGCTTCTTTGGTTGGTCTGTAAGCTTAAGGCCCAAACTAGGAGAGACAAGGTGGTTATTGCCCAGGCACTTGCAGCTCTAGAACATGGTGCTTCCCCTGATATATGGTTATCTATGCTTAAGCAATAGGTCGCTGGCCATTCAGCTCTTGCACCCCACGAGGCTAGTCTCATTGCACGGGATAGAGTGAGTGTGCTTCAGCAGCCCGAGAGAGTTGCATGGCTAAGCACTGCAGTAGAAGGGCTCTGCGGCATATATGAGCCTATTCTAGGGAGACATGTCATCTTTCAAGAAGGTTGAGTGTCCAAGTGTCCTTCTTCCCAGGAAAAACGACACGGGAGCAGGTCAGGGTTGCTCTGGGTAAAAGCCTGTGAGCCTAAGAGCTAATCCTGTACATGGCTCCTTTACCTGCACACTGGGGATTTGACCTCTATCTCCACTCTCATTAATATGGGTGGCCTATTGCTCTTATTAAAAGAAAAGGGGGATCTGTGAGGAGCCGCCCTCACATTTGCCATTACAAGATGGCGCTGACAGCTGTGTTCTAAGTGGTAAACATAATCTGCACACGTGCAGGGGCAGTTTTCCCGCCATGTGTTCTGCCTTTCTCATGATGACAACTGGGCCAATGGGCTGCAGCCAATCAGGGAGTAATACGTCCTAGGCGGAGGATAATTCTCCTTAAAAGGAACGGGGTTTTGCCATTCTTTCTCTCTCTCTTGTTCTTGCTTTTTCTCTCTCTTGCTCTTGCTTTCTTGTTCTTGTTCTTTTTCTTGCTTTCTTGCTCTCTCTTGCTCTTGCTCTTGCTCTCTTGCACTCTTGCTCCTGAAGATGTAAGCAATAAAGTTTTGCCGCAGAAGATTCTGGTTTGCTGCGTCTTTCCTGGCCGGTCGCGAACGCGTGTAAGAGAAAAGAAACAAGCAAACAAACAATAAAGTTATTCCTAATGATATTCTGCTATACTCATAGATCAATACTTTATTCAGCCATCATTAGAGAAGCTTCTGCCTGCAGCAGGTGGGAATAAATACAGAGACCCATAGCCAGACGTTATACTTAGAGAGTAAGATCTGGAACACTCAGCTCTAAATGGGATATCTTCATCAACTCCCTCCCCTTAGAGCTCAGAGAACCCTGCAGAAAAGGAGGCAGAAACCGTACAAGAGCAGATGGGACGGAGGACACAAGGAAATCAAGGCCCTCTAAATCAACTGAGGAAAGCTTATATGTTTAGAAATAACTTATGTTCATGGACTGGGAGATGGTGACTAGAACCTGTTTCCATGTGATCTGCAAAAGCCACTTGTTTTGAATAATACCTCAAACAATAGAAAGCTCCACAAACTGCTGCCTGGCTGTGAGATTCAGCCAACTCAGTCGTGCCTGGCAGTTGGAGGTACTGTCTAGAGCCTTTGCTGGGCCTTTGTGTAGGACCCAAAGTGCAGGTGCTTGGAGCTTTGGCTTAACCTTTGCCATGATCCCTTGTCCCCTCCTGAGAAACTGTACCTTAGTAGAGACAGGGCACTCATACTAACTACTTTTCTACTGCTGTGATAAAACACCATGACCAGGAAAACTTGGAGAAGATGATTTGTTTGGGATTACAGTTTTGAAGAATTAAACTCAGCCCATAATGGCAGAATGGAGGCAATGAACAGCTGACTTGGCCACTAGAGTCAAAGCTCAGATTTCACATCTTCAACAGCCAATAGAAATTGGAGTGAGAGACAACCAGTCACCTTCCTGGTGAGAGCACAGGGGTCCGCCCGGCCCGAGAGGTTTCTGCCTCAGGCCCCGGCGGCGGGAGCCTCCTTGACTCCAGGAATCCGCGGAGGGCAGGCTGCAAGGGTGAGGGTGTGCAATACAGAGGCCAGCCTTTTCTGGGACAGACGAGAGCCAGAGAGCTTCTGAGGCGGCGCCATCTTCGGCTCCAGACAACCTGCCCCCTTCCTGGCCAAAGCAACACAGCTCCTGGGAAAGATCCTGTTTTGGGCCTTCATCTTCAGCCAGGAGGAGGTCCAAACACCAGATAACTGTGCACCTTCCCTGAAAGAGGAGAGCTTGCCTGCAGAGACTGCTCTGACCACTGAAACTCAGAGGAGAGAGCTAGTCTCCCACGTCTGCTGATAGAGGGTAACAAAATCAACAGAGGAACAATCTCTAAACAAAGACAACTATAACAACTAACTCCAGAGATTGCCAGATGGCGAAAGGTAAATGTAAGAATCCTACTAACAGAAACCAGGACCACTCACCATCATCAGAACCCAGAACGCCCACTTCGCCCAGTCCAGGGCATCCTAACACACCTGAAAAGGTAGACCTGGATTTAAAAGCATATCTCATGATGATGGTAGAGGACATAAAGAAGGAATTTAATAACTCACTTAAAGAAATACAGGAGAACACTGCTAAAGAGTTACAAGTCCTTAAAGAAAAACAGGAAAACACAACCAAACAGGTAGAAGTCCTTATAGAAAAACATGAAAACACATCCAAACAGGTGATGGAAATGAACAAAACCATACTAGACCTAAAAAGGGAAGTAGACACAATGAAGAAAACCCAAAGTGAGGCAACACTGGACATAGAAACCCTAGGAAAGAAATCTGGAACCATAGATGCCAACATCAGCAACAGAATACAAGAGATGGAAGAGAGAATTTCAGATGCAGAAGATTCCATAGAGAACATCGGCACAACAATCAAAGAAAATGGAAAATGCAAAAAGATCCTAACTCAAAACATCCAGGAAATCCAGGACACAATGAGATGACGAAACCTACGCATAATAGGAGTGGATGAGAATGAAGATTTTCAACTCAAAGGACCAGCCAACATCTTCAACAAAATTATTGAAGAAAACTTCCCAAATCTAACGAAAGAGATGCCCATGAACATACAAGAAGCCTACAGAACTCCAAATAGACTGGACCAGAAAAGAAATTCCTCCCGACACATAATAATCAGAACATCAAATGCACTAAATAAAGATAGAATACTAAAAGCAGTAAGGGAAAAAGGTCAAGTAACATATAAAGGCAAGCCTATCAGAATTACACCAGATTTTTCACCAGAGACTATGAAAGCCAGAAGAGCCTGGACAGATGTTATACAGACACTAAGAGAACACAAATTCCAGCCCAGGCTACTATACCCAGCCAAACTCTCAATTATCATAGATGGAGAAACCAAAGTATTCCACAACAAAACTAAATTCACCCATTATCTCTCCACGAATCCAGCCCGTCAAAGGATAATAACAGAAAAAAACCAATACAAGGGCGGGAACCACGCCCTAGAAAAAAACAAGAAGATAATCCCTCAACAAAACTAAAAGAAGACAGCCACAAGAACAGAATGCCAACTTTAACAACAAAAATAACAGGAAGCAACAATTACTTTTCCTTAGTATCTCTTAATATCAATGGACTCAATTCCCCAATAAAAAGACATAGACTAACAAACTGGCTACACAAACAAGACCCAAAATTTTGCTGCTTAGAGGAAACTCATCTCAGAGAAAAAGATATACACTACCTCAGAGTGAAAGGCTGGAAAACAATTTTCCAAGCAAATGGTATGAAGAAACAAGCTGGAGTAGCCATCCTAATATCTGATAAGATTGACTTCCAACCCAAAGTCATCAAAAAAGACAAGGAGGGGCACTTCATAATCATCAAATGTAAAATCTTCCAAGAGGAACTCTCAATTCTGAATATCTATGCTCCAAATACAAGGGCAGCCACATTCATTAAAGAAACTTTAGTAAAGCTCAAAGCACACATTGCACTTCACACAATAATAGTGGGAGACTTCAACACACCACTTTCACCAATGGAAAGAACATGGAAACAGAAACTAAACAGGGACACAGTGAAACTAACAGAAGTGATGAAACAAATGGACTTAACAGTTATCTAAAGAACATTTTATCCTAAAACAAAAGGATATACCTTCTTCTCAGCACCTCATGGTACCTTCTCTAAAATTGACTACAGAATTGGTCACAAAACAAACCTCAACATATACAAAAATATTGAAATTGTCCCATGCATCCTATCAGACCACCATGGTCTAAGGCTGATCTTCAATAACAAAATAAATAATAGAAAGCCAACATTCACGTAGAAACTGAACAACACTCTTCTCAATGATACCTTGGTCAAGGAAGGAATAAAGAAAGAAATTAAGGACTTTTTGGAGTTTAATGAAAATGAAGCCACAACATACCCAAACTTATGGAACACAATGAAAGCATTCCTAAGAGGAAAACTCATAGCTCTGAGTGCCTCCAAAAAAGAAACTAGAGAGAGCACACATTAGCAGCTTGACAACACACCTAAAATGTCTAGAAGAAAAGGAAGCAAATTCACCCAAGAGGAGTAGAAGGCAGGAAATAATCAAACTCAGGGGTGAAATCAACCAAGTGGAAACAAGAAGAACTGTTCAAAGAATTAACCAATCAAGGAGCTGGTTCTTTGAGAAAATCAACAAGGTAGATAAACCCTTAGCCAGACTCACTAGAGGGCACAGGGAAAGCATCCTAATTAACAAAATCAGAGATGAAAAGGGAGACATAACAACAGATCCTGTAGAAATCCAAAACACCATCAGATCCTTCTACAAAAGGCTGTACTCAACAAAACTGGAAAACCTGGACGAAATGGACAAATATCTGGACAGATACCAGGTACCAAAGTTGAATCAGGATCAAGTTGACCTTCTAAACAGTCCCATATCCCCTAAGGAAATAGAAGCGGTTATTAATAGTCTCCCAGCCAAGAAAAGCCCAGGACCAGATGGGTTTAGTGCAGAGTTCTATCAGACCTTCAAAGAAGATCTAATTCCAGTTCTTCACAAACTATTCCACAGGATAGAAGTAGAAGGTACTCTACCCAACTCATTTTATGAAGCCACTATTACTCTGATACCTAAACCACAAAAAGACCCAACAAAGATAGAGAACTTCAGACCAATTTCCCTTATGAATATCGATGCAAAAATCCTCAATAAAGTTCTTGCTAACCGAATCCAAGAACACATCAAAACAATCATCCATCCTGACCAAGTAGGTTTCATCCCAGGGATGCAGGGATGGTTCAATATACGGAAATCCATCAATGTAATCCAGTATATAAACAAACTCAAAGACAAAAACCACATGATCGTCTCGTTAGATGCTGAGAAAGCATTTGACAAAATCCAACACCCATTCATGATAAAAGTCTTGGAAAGATCAGGAATTCAAGGCCCATACCTAAACATAATAAAAGCAATCTACAGCAAACCAATAGCCAACATCAAAGTAAATGGTGAGAAGCTGGAAGCAATCCCACTAAAATCAGGGACTAGACAAGGCTGTCCACTCGCACCCTACCTATTCAACATTGTACTTGAAGTCCTAGACAGAGCAATTAGACAACAAAAGGAGATCGAGGGGATACAAATTGGAAAAGAAGAATTCAAAATATCACTTTTTGCAGATGATATGATAGTATATATAAGTGACACTAAAAATTCCACCAGAGAACTCCTAAGCCTGATAAACAGCTTCGGTGAAGTAGCTGGATATAAAATAAACTCAAACAAGTCAATGGCCTTTCTCTATACAAAGAATAAACAGGCTGAGAAAGAAATTAGGGAAACAACACCCTTCTCAATAGTCAAAAATAATATAAAATACCTTGGTGTGACTCTAACTAAGGAAGTGAAAGATCTGTATAATAAGAACTTCAAGTCTCTGAAGAAAGAAATTAAAGAAGATCTCAGAAGATGGAAAGATCTCCCATGCTCATGGATTGGCAGGATCAATATAGTAAAAATGGCCATCTTGCCAAAAGCAATCTACAGATTCAATGCAATCCCCATCAAAATTCCAACTCAATTCTTCAACGAATTAGAAAGGGCAATCGGCAGATTCATCTGGAATAACAAAAAACCGAGGATAGCAAAAACTCTTCTCAAGGATAAAAGAACCTCTGGTGGAATCACCATGCCGGACCTAAAACTGTACTACAGAGCAATTGTGATCAAAACTGCATGGTACTGGTATAGTGACAGACAAGTAGACCAATGGAACAGAATTGAAGACCCAGAGATGAATCCACACACCTATGGTCACTTGATCTTTGACAAGGGAGCTAAAACCATCCAGTGGAAAAAAGACAGCATTTTCAACAAATGGTGCTGGCACAACTGGTGGTTATCATGTAGAAGAATGCGAATTGATCTATTTCTATCTCCTTGTACTAAGGTCAAATCTAAGTGGATTAAGGAACTCCACATAAAACCAGAGACACTGAAACTTATAGAGGAGAAAGTAGGGAAAAGCCTCAAAGATATGGGTACAAGGGAAAAATTCCTGAATAGAACAGCAATGGCTTGTGCTGTAAGATCAAGAATCGATAAATGGGACCTCATAAAATTGCAAAGCAAAAGACACCGTCAATAAGACAAAAAGGCCACCAACAGATTGGGAAAGAATCTTTACCTATCCCAAATCAGATAGGGGACTAATATCCAATATATATAAAGAACTCAAGAAGGTGGACTCCAGAAAATCAAATAACCCCATTAAAAAATGGGGCTCAGAGCTGAACAAAGAATTCTCACCTGAGGAATACCGAATGGCAGAGAAGCACCTGAAAAAATGTTCAACATCCTTAATCATCAGGGAAATGCAAATCAAAACAACCCTGAGATTCCACTTCATTCCAGTCAGAATGGCTAAGATCAAAAACTCAGGTGACAGCAGATGCTGGCGAGGATGTGGAGAAAGAGGAACACTCCTCCATTGTTGGTGGGATTGCAAGCTTGTACAACCACTCTGGAAATCAGTCTGGTGGTTCCTCAGAAAATTGGACATAGTACTACCGGAGGATCCCACAATACCTCTCCTGGGCATATATCCAGAAGATGTCCCAACCGGTAAGAAGATCACATGCTCCACTATATTCATAGCAGCCTTATTTATAATAGCCAGAAGCTGGAAAGAACCCAGATGCCCCTCAACAGAGGAATGGATACAGAAAATGTGGTACATTTACACAATGGAATACTCATCAGCTATTAAAAAAATGAATTTATGAAATTCCTAGGCAAATGGATGGACCTGGAGGGTATCATCCTGAGTGAAGTAACCCAATCACAAAGGAACTCGCACAATATGTACTCACTGATAAGTGGATATTAGCCCAGAAACTTAGGATACCCAAGATATAAGATACAACTTGCCAAACGCATGAAATTCAAGAACGAAGACCAAAGTGTGGACACTCTACCCTTTCTTAGAAATGGGAACAAAACACCCATAGAAGGAGTTACAGAGACAAAATTTGGATCTGTGACGAAAGGATGGACCATCTAGTGATTGCCATATGCAGGGATCCATCCCATAATCAGCTTCCAAATGCTGACACCATTGCATACACTAGCAAGATTTTGCTGAAAGGACCCAGATATAGCTCTCTCTTGTGAGACTATGCCAGGGCCTAGCAAACACAGAAGTGGATGCTCACAGTCAGCTATTGGATGGGTCACACGGCCCCTTATGGAGGAGCTAGAGAAATTACCCAAGGAGCTAAAGGGAACTGCAACCCTATAGGTGGAACAACAATATGAACTAACCAGTACCCGGGAGCTCTTGTCTTTAGCTGCATATGTATCAAAAGATGGCCTAGTCGGTCATCACTGCAAAGAGAGGCCCATTGGACTTGCAAACTTTATATGCCCCAGTACAGGGGAACACCAGGGCCAAAAAGGGGCAGTGGGTGGGTAGGGGATTGGGGGGGGTGGGTTTGGGGTACCTTTGGGATAGCATTGAAAATGTAAACGAGGAAAATACCTAATAAAAAAAATTGTCAAAAAAAAAAAAGAAAAGAAATTGGAGTGAGCACACTGCGAACAGCACAAGACTTGCTTTGTTTGTTTGTTTGTTTGTTTGTTTGTTTGTTTGTTCGTTCATTCATTTGTTTGTTGAGACAGGCTCTCATTAGCCCAGGTTGACCTTGAGCTCAGTGATCAACACTTTGTGCATGTTATGTAGGCATTCTACCAAATTAGCTACATCTCTAGCTAAAGCTTTGAAACTTCAAAGTCCACCGTCAATGAAACACTTCCTAACCCTGCCCCCAAACAGTACCACCAATTTTTAAATGCCCAAGTATTAAACACCCAAGAGTATGGGGAACGTCTCACTGAAACTATTACAGTGCTTAACTGTGAACCATAAAAATACCACATGACCTATGCTGTCCATAGGAACTGACCGTTTCTGTCCTACCAAGATCTACATCAGTGTACAGTGCTACCTGGAAGTGATAGACATATGATCTGACACAATCAGGCCTACAAGGCACTAATAAGTTACATGAAGTGGCCCACAATGTTACTCCTAAACCTTCTGTCTCCACATATAAGGACATGGTAGCCAGGCTACTTTAGAGACAGTCCAGTGGGCAGTGCTTGCTGTGTAAGCATGAAGACCTGAGCTGTGGCCAGGCACACCTGTCCCAATGATAAGAAGAGACAGGAGGGTTGTTGGTGCTTTCTGTCAGCTGACCTAGCTCCATGTTCAGTGAGAACCCTGCTGAAGAATGACAGAGCAATGTTGTGGATTGCACTGGTGCTGTTTGTATTTTTCTGTTAATTCCACTTCCTCAAGAGGGGCTACCCAGATGAGGAGTGGATCATGTACTCAGGAGAATTCATGTGAACCTCTCCTCATTTTAACTGTTCAAATCAAAGGCTAGAGCTGTGATTGTGCAGTGGAAGAGAAAGGTGATGATGGAGGTTTTAGAGAGGGAGACAAGAGGAAAAAGAGGGGCAGACAAGGAGGCAGAGGAGACAGAGGAAGATGAAGAGGAAGTGGAAGGAAGATGGAGCACATGGCCTGGAGAAGCCGCAGGTAGCAAAGGATTTCATAGCTGGTGAATAGAGTAGTGTAGTAGTATTATGTGCCCAATCTAGGCATGCAGCATATAAATATTATTGCTGAGTTGTGCTTTTCTTTCATGGACTTATTGAGGTTGGAGATTTACTGCAATAAATTGGAGCCTAATGTGGGACTCAAACCCACGACCCTGAGAATCTTGTGCTCTACCAACTGAGCTAGCCCTGTATATTCTTCTGACATCCGTAACCACAGAGTGCACACACAGACACACACTATATGCAGACACATGCTAAACACATATTCACTATACACACACTATACACATACTATATATACACACTATAAACATATCCACATGCTATACCCATACACACATGCTATACACACATATGTTATACATACAGTATACATATACACAACACAGACTATAGATATATTCAGTACACACTAAACATATACACAATACAAACTATACATACAAACTAAAATACACACACTAAACACTCACACACTGTATACACACACTATAAACACACAAGATACATGTACTATATACATACACACTATCACATATACACACAGTATACACACACAATATATACTATACATACACTATATACATAAACAGCACACACTATACACATACACAATATATACTATACACATACATATGTATACACTATACACATACATACACACATATACACATACACACAATATACACATATGCAATATGCACAATATACCCACTATACACATATGCAGTATGCACTTCACACATGCACATTACATACTATACATATAAACATAGACAATACACACTATACACACATACGCATTATACACTCACACTATACACACAGGCATACAACATACATACATAATACATAATACATACATACATACATACAACTCTTAGCTTATCTACTATGGAGATAAAATTCTTTGGTGATGTGAGGGACATTCAAGTACAGCCTTATTACAATGAACTCCAATGTCCAAAAACTGTTATTATTTTGTGTTTGTATCACAGTAAGAGCCGAGATTTTAAGCTCTACTAAAAACAAAACAAACAAACAAACAAAAAGACTTTATCTATTTATGTTCATAAAAAACTAATAGTAATATACTATTTTAAAATATCATATAGTTAATATATTTGGAGTTATTTAAAATTTATATTGAGAAAAACATGTATTTTCAATATTGCTGTAGACAAACATCTACATAAGACTTCAATTGATTGTTGTTTTATATTAAACAACTTTTATAATACTCATTTTTATTGTTACAATATTTTATAATTTTTAAGAATATCATAAAAAATGAAAGGCATTGCAGGTGTTGAAGGGGGGCTCTCTGAGAAGAGTTGGAATACAAAAGGGAAAGATGAATGTGATGTAAGTCTATTTACTCAAAATATGTTTTTAGATGTTAACAAATTCAGATAAATTGAAATTATGTATCTTTTTTCATCATAATGCAATAAAACTTAAATCAAAGGGGGGAAAAAAGAAGCCCTTCAAGATTATCATTTTAGCTGGGTAGGTTGGGTCGATGGTTGTTTGAGACCTAAATGGAAAAAAGAAAAAGTACAGGTAAAGATCCCACAGAGACACAGTTGACAGTTGACAGTTCAACCCCATACCCTAGGGAGTACCCTAACAAATGCAGTGAGCACAACAGAGAAAGGGGGAAATGATGGCGCTGTAAAAGCAAATTCCAGATGTGCACAGCAGGTTAGGAAACCAAGGAGCTCAAGTGTTTTGAAGTCATTCTTTTTAGAAAAACACCTGGGCAGACAACCCCACCCATGTCTTTCTTACAGCAAAGCCAGGCAGAGCAGATGAAAACCAAATATCTAAGCCTTTATTTTTGCCTAGCTGCTTCTAAGCCAGAAATCAATGAGTCACTATGAAATAAATCATAAAAAGAAAATAAAATGTACTTTCTCCTGGTGCATGTGATAGAACCTTATGTTGGCTGTAAAAACTGACTCTTGTAATTGAGGTAGGCTTCTGTGCCTCTACATTACATTCTTGTCTCTTGTTTACCTATTTAGTTTTGCTCTGGTAATAAATGTTTAGATTCTTCAGAAGCAGAAACTAAGCCAAGAATTTAGAAGTACTTTATTTATTAAGGGAATTCTCCCCAAGAGAAGTCTGGAAAAGAGTAGAGGAGACACACTATCAGCGACCTCTCATTCACAAGGACACAAAACTAGGAGCTCACAGCCAGCCAGTTAAGAATTATTCTGCAGAGGATCCAATATTTCACTAGAAGATCCAAAGAGCCAGACCCTCAAAGTAAGGCTTTACTGAAGTAGCCCGGACCTTACAAAGATGCACCCCAAACTTTACATCAACTCAGAACAGCACCCCAACCTGACCTGCCTGAGAGAAACTAAGGCCTTTGGACAAAGATGATGTTACCCAACCACCAATAATACTTCAGCACAGTCCCTGACATGTGTCCTTGTATGCCAACAAAATAAAAAGACAACAGAAACAGGACAAGAGATAATGCCAGTATCAGAGAGACCAACCATGGGCTTTTAAATATCCAATCCTTTGACCCTGCACTCAGAAGAAATCCTTCAAGCACAGAAACTGTCCTGATACACCATCATTCTCAGTGCCAAGCTCATGTCTGTGAATTCATCCATTTTAGACATTTCTCCACCAACTCTGTGCTATAGACAAGACATTCCAACACTCCATAGCTTTTTAGCCTTACAAATCTCTCATGGATTTGTAAATCCATGAGGCTCATAAAAGCTCCTTCATACTGCCAGAAATACCTAATATTATTTCTCATAGGGTCAAACAGGTGGTTAGTAGTTAGCTAACTACATTTTAACTAGAAATAACATTCTTAAGGCTACATGTTTCTCTTCTCCAAGTGCATCTATCTGTAAGCCCAGATCCACATCTGCTGTACACTGATGCTCTTGCAACCTGTTTGGTCCCATTGCATTATGAATAGGCTCTCTGTAACCTCAAATTTTCTGCATCCTGTGTTTTATTTGACTCCCTGCTTGGTGTACCTTCTAACACACTTTAGAAATAAAATGCTCAGGACTCTCTGTCTAACAATGATTGAGTTCTCCTCCCACACTTCATTGAGTGGGCTCTTTGTAGAGAAAATTCATCCTACTTAGAGAATTATTTCCCTTAGAATGTAAAGACTCGCCTTTATTATGTTCTATTATTTACTGTGTTGGTTGAAATGACTGGAGTATTATTTCTCTCTGTGTGTGGCCAACATTTTAATCTCTGAATGGTTCTAGAACCTTCTCCCTAAAGCCAAAGTTTTTATAATAATTGTCTCAGTAAAGTTTTTCTAATTCATATTGGAGACATAAATCCTTCTGTTCTGAGAAATTACCTAAAACTACTTAACTGATGAGTGTCTATCCTTTGAAGCTCTTGTCAAATTCATGCTGACATCTCCAGGCCCCTGAAATCATCTTTGATTTTTTTTACCCACAAATTATACAACTTCTACTTGATGAAGTGGAACCTGAATATCTACTGCTTATTCTCCTATTGCTTTGATATAGAATTTGAAGAGATGAAACAATGACTCTTATTCTTCTGTCTTTAAAGCAAATGTTGTGCTGCATTTTGCTGTTTAAAGAGCCACTGAGGCAAAAGAAACTGTTTCACTTAAATTTCTAGTAATTGCCATTGCCAAGGAAACTGTGCTGTGTACCGGCAGTAGTTGCTCTGCCACAAAACTCAATTGAATATCAGCCAGTCCTATGGAAACCCTCCCATTTCTCATTACTTCAAGGGTACATGTAGGCAACTTTTTAAGGAAACTCTGAATTTCTCTCCTGAACTGAAAAGTGAGACAATATTTAGGGGACGCTGTACCACTGAGCTCAGAGCTCTTCGTCAGAAATGGCAAGGGACTCCTTGGGGAAGTCCAGGGGTGGATTCTTGACTCTGACCAGACCACAGGTGGGCACAAAGGGCCAGGTGCACAGTGGGTTCCCAAGTGCAGCCACAACACCCAAAACACTCTAGAACCAAGAGGTTTTCGCTTTGAAATTGCTCAGAAACCCTAGAGGAGTTTTTTTCAATACTTAGTAATTTGTCTCTGTCTTTTTTTTTTTAACCTCAACATCTAACTCCCAGTTTACTCAAAGAAGATAAAAGGCATGTTCAGATTCTTGCAGCATGCTCTCATGTTTCTAAGGTAACTAAATTCTCTGACATTTTAAATCCGGGTCTAGCTTTTCGGGTGTGTTGGGGTGCCCTGGACTGGGCAATGTGGGAGTGCTGGGTTCTGATGATGGTGAGTGGCCTTGATTTCTGTTAGTAAGATTCTTACATTTGCCTTTCACCATCTGATAGTCTCTGGAGTTAGTTGTTATAGTTGTCTCTGGTTAGAGATTGTTCCTCTCATGAGTCTGTTAGCCTCTATCAGCAGACCTGGGAGACTAGCTCTCTCCTCTGAGTTTCAGTGGTCAGAGCACTCTCTGCAGGCAAGCTCTCCTCTTACAGGAAAGGTGCACAGATATCTGGTGTTCAGACGTCCCTCCTGACCGAAGATGAAGGCCCAAAACAGGACCTGTCCCAGAAGCTGTTAGCTTCTGTAGTCCACACTCTCACCTGCTCAGACTAGTCTCACAGGGACCTGGGAACCAAGATGGCACCCCCAGGTGCTCCTGTAAAGCCCTCCCGGGCAGGGCGGTCACCTCTCCTCTGGCAGGGAAGGTGCCCGGATGTCTAGAGCCCGAAAAGAGGGCTGCCTCAGAAGCTCTGTGGCTCCCGTCTGTCCCAGAAGTTGTTAGCTTCTGTAGTCCACACTCTCACCTGTGCAGACTAGTCTCGGTGGAGTCGCAGAACCAAGGTGAATCCTACAGATGCCTTCTCTGACATTTTACTGTTTGGGCAAAGAATATATGATTATATTCCCTTTATCCGGGATCCTTGAAAAATTAGGGTCCATTAAAACCCATGAAATGCTGTTGCGGCACCGCTCCACACCCTCATCTACACATGAAATGACTCTGTAATGCCCTCATCCACTTGGACATCACTTAAATAGCAGAGCAGAATATGTACCTGTGTGTTAGCCATTCCACAGCCCATACAAATCTGTCTTCCAGGAGGAGACTTCAGATCTTTGCTCTTTTCCTATTATATAGGATATATAGCCCTGTCCCATAATGGGAAAAAAATTAGTTTAGAGCCCTGAAAGATAGCTCAGTAGATAAAGGTGTTTGCCATCAAACCTAAGCATGTGGGTTTGATCCACCAGGACCTACATGGTAGAAGGGGAGCACCAATTCCCAAAAGTTGTCCTCTGATCTCCACACACATGTGCCTGGAACAAGCACTTCTCTAGAGTCTGGAGAGTTGATTAATAACTCACAGAACACATTCTTGAAAAAGACCTGAGTTCTATTCCCAGCACCCATGTCGGGCTACCTCACAACCACCTATAACTAAAAATAAATGAGTTTGGATGCCACATTCTCTATAAATTCAGGCCATCAGCTTTATGAGTATGAACATCTAGAACTCTTTTCTGGGAGTTCAGAAAGCCCAGATCCAGAAAGTACAATGTCATCAACCTTACCAATGGCTGTGGTTATTCAGGAAGAAATCTTGTCTTTCCACAGAACCCCACCCCATACTTTCCCACTATATTCTTATGATGTTGTGCTATAACTTTGGGGTTTATATCTGTCTCTTTACACACTTCTCACTCCCCTTGTCACCCTATCTATCATTTCTTAGGATGGCGGCGCTCATTTTGCCTCTGACCTGCTAGCCAACACCCCCTAATCTAGTATGCCAGAGCAACAGAGCAATGAAGGATGATGAGATTGTTTTTACATGAGGATAAATGGCCCTTGTAAGGACCTGGAATGCTACTCTGTGATAATATATACACAGGGCTGAATCAAGTGAATATTGGGAAATGGCACATGTGGCTTCTACAGGTCAGTCAGGGACCCTAAGGAGTCCCACAAGGTCTCAATTTTTCTTGAATTAATTTTAAAACTCTCCAATTTCCCCTTAATTCCTTCTCCCAAAGTATGATGAAGTTTTTGCAGACCACATAATAAGTCGCCAAGGAAGCTGAATGTAGAAATAGCTCTAAGAGTGTAGTTCTCTGCTTGACAAGGTAAAAATGTAGAACAATGAAATCAATAGTATTTGTTTGGAATATATATTATTTTGTGTATATAACTAAATAGATACATATATTATAACTAAATATATACTATTAATGATGTAAAAAATAGATATATAATTGTTTGTTTGTATTGAATCAGAGTTTCTCTCTGTAGTTCTGGCTGTCTTGGAACTAACTCTGACCTCAAATTCAGAGATCTACCTGCCTCTGCCTCCCAAATGCCAGAATTAAAGGTGTGCACCACCACTGCCTAGCATTTAAATGCTATTTTTAATAAATTATACAAAAATACTTTTTATAGGATATATTGACAGATACAATTCCTATAAACAAAATCTCTTGATAATTCTCAGTAATTTCTATAGTGAAAAGATTCTTGTGTCCCAAAAGTCCAAGACCCGGTTAAAAAACACAGCCTAGTAGCTTTTTCCCAACATACACAGACTAAAGGAAGAGGGAGGTACTAGGACACCACAGTTCTCCTAACAGATGCCTTCAGCTATAGTAACTTTTATAACAGAGTAGGGGAAAGACACAACCAAATAAGAGATATACTGCATAACTCAAAAAGACCTGGAAGTCACTTCCCAAAACTGTAGAGAAGGAAAAACCTCAGCATGTCCCAAAGCCATAGCTTCCCAAGCTGATTCTCAACAACCAGTCCTGTTGACATGGCTTTTGAGGTAGCCACATGTATAGACACTCCTGGTTTTCAAACACTAGTGTGTTTTGTTTTGTTTTTATATGAAGAAATAATGAAGCATGTTTTTCTGCCCACTCATATTCACAACTAATAGCATCTGCCATTCAGTCATCACCTCTAAGCCACAGTAAGCAAGCCAAGGCCATGCCCCATCCTAGCTATCACAGCTTTCATTGCAATAAGTGGATTTGAAACACTGAATGATTTGATCAAACAACTGGTTTTTCCCTAAATAGTATTCCAACTATGAATTTGCTTTTTAAGATAAAGAAATATGAGTTTTCATTTAAAATAATAACAATAATAATAGGAAAGTTTAGAGCCAGCCTAGAATAGAAATGGCTGCAATTATTTGTTCTCCTATTCCGGTTGCAAATGCACTCTAAAGCTATTCTTTTTAGGAACTAAAAATAAATGTTATTTTTAAAAGATTTTTTTCGTGACACATTCTTACCAAACAAATGCAGAAGCAGAAAATATAAAACATGTTAGAGAATTACATTTCTTCCATAAAAACAAATGACTAAACCAGGAATCTCAAGTAATTAGAACAAAACCAAACCACAGGAGATGCTCAGAGCCTGTAATAATAGTTCAGCTCCGCTGCCAACTTCTCTGAATTGAGAATCACCTAGATATACACCTCCATGTGTAGTCATGAGGGAGTTCCCAGAAAGATCTAATTTATAACTACCAGCAGATTAAGGTCCTGGACTGAATGCTAAGGATAAAATGCTTCTATCATTCACCTTTCTCTCTGCTTCTAACTGTAGATGCAATTTAACAATTGCCTCATGCTCCTACCACCAAACCTTCTCTACTCTGATGGACATCTCCTCAAACTACAAGCCAAAAATAAATAAATAAATAAATCCATTCTTCCTTTATTGTTTATGTCAGGTATTTTCTCAGAGCAAATGAAAAATATATAACAACACAGTGTTTAAAGAATTAAAAATGTAATCTCAAGCCCCACACATTGTATATGTAGCCCCTAATTTATAGAAAATCAGTTTTGTGTTTCATTGGGAATTGACATAATCGTACTGAGATGAAGGACCAGTATAGTTGGTCCTGTGAACAAATCTACCCTGCCCTCTATGTTTTGTAAATAAAATTTTATTGAAACAGTATTTTCATCTTTCAATGCACTGCCAATGGCTCCTTCTACACAGCAGCAGTGCTGAGTCCTGGTGACAGAAACTGCCCTTTGAGGCCTCAATGAGTGCCATCTGGATTGCAGCCAGTGAAACAGGCAGACTACCATTCTTCACTTTTTTCTCCATTCCCCCAAGTCTAATGCCCCAATTTCATCCCCAGCTCGGCAGCAGACCACATGTCGTGGCCTTCTCCTTCCTCTCTGCTTTTTTCTCCTGTTGATCACACAGATCTTCCTCTTTAAATCCCTTTACCCCACTCATTGCTTTATTCTATCTTCAACTCCAATAATCATTCCCTAGAAACCCATAGGTCACTTTGGCCAGCCAAGCAAGTAGGCGAATTAAAGATTGTCACCTCTCCCTCCATTTTTCCAAATACAATCATTCGTTTTCATCCCCAGCTCTATAGCAGACTTCCTGCTATGTCCTCCCCTCATTCTCTGCCCCCATTTCCAGGAGGACTAAGCAGATCCTGGTGAAACGCCTTGTTTTTCTCCCTCCTGTGGATGCCTTCAGTAACTACCTGCCTATTCCTAACCAACCAGTGGCCATACCTATCAAAATCCCAGAAGAAATTTCTGACAGGTAAAAACCAGCCAACACACTTTCTTAGGAACCAGAGGGTAACAAAAACCAAGGAACAAATCATCCACCCAATAAAGACAAAACCAGACATCAGCACTTAAAATTGTAATCTTGTTAAATCCAGATGCTTAGATGACATCATCAAAGCATAGTGAGTAACTTTCAGGACAGTATGTCTCCACTAGATGCCAGCAACTGTACCACTGCAGGCCCTACTTTCCAACATAGCTTAAGTACAGGAAAAAGACCTTAAAATGGCTGTTTTGAATACAGTCGAGGTCCTTAAAGAGGAAATGAATAAATCTCCTAGAGAAATTTCTGAAAATACAAACAGACAAATAAAGCAGTTAATCAATAGAGAAAACACAAACTAAAGCAAAATCTGAAAATGAAAATTTAAGAATTCAAACAGAAGCCTCAGAGACAAGATGGAAGAGAGAAGATCAAGTATTAAAGACACAGTAGAAAATATGGAAGGATATCAAAGAAATATCAAAGAAAGAATATTAAAGAATATCAAAGAAAATGTTAAATCTAAAAAAATGCTGACAAAATAATTCAGGAAATCTGGAATATAATAAAAAGAACAAATCTAAGAATAATGAATAAAAAGAGGAGAACAAGGGAAAGGAACCAGATCAAAGGCCCAAAAAATACTTTCAGTAAAATCACAGAAGAGAATTTTCCTAACCTAAAGAAGGAAATGTCTATAAAGATACAAGAAGCATACTGAACACCAAATACATTAGACCAGAAAAGAAAGTCTCCTTACCAATGATCAAAACATTAAGTGTAAAAAACAAAGAAAGAATTTTAAAAGCTGCAAGAGAAACAAAGTAACATATAAGCCAAACTTATTAAAATCATACCTGATTTCTCAATATAGACTTTAAAAGCCAGAAAGTCCATGACAAATGCAGACTCTAAGAGATCACAGATGCCAGCCCAGATTATTATACTCAGCAAAACATTCAATTACCATAGATGGAGAAAATAAGATATTTCATGATAAAGCTAAATTTAAACAATATCTACAAACCCAGCCCTACAAAAGATGCTAAAGGGAAAACTCGAACCTAAGAAAGCTAACTACAACCATGAAAAGCAAATCAAAAGAGGATAAACACATACTATCATGGATCGATGTAAACACATATACATACATACCAACAACAACAACAAAAACAAAAACAGGAATCAACAAACACTGCTTAATATCTCTCAACATCAATAGACTCAAATCTCCAATTAAAAACATAAAAAAACACAAGGGGAACAAATATGAGATCCATCCTATCACATCCAAGAAACTCACCTTAACATCAAGGGCACCCATTATCTCAGAGTAAAAAGACTCAAAAATAATTCCAAGAAAATAGACCTAAAAACCAAGCTAATATAGCCATTTTAATATCTAGCAAAATAGACTTGAAATCAAAACTAATCGTAAGAGATAGGAGCACTATATACTCCTCAAAAGAAAAAACTCTACCAATATTACATTGCAATTCTTAACATCTATGCTCTAAACAAAAGGGCACTATATAGCTTAAATATTGACTCTCACACATTGATCATGGGAGACTGCAATATCACTCTCTCCCTGTGATGGTTTGTATAGCCTTAGACCAGGGAATGGCACCATCTGAAGGTGTGGCCTTGTTAGAATAGGTGTGACCTGGTTAGAATGGGTGTGTCACTGTGGGTATGGGCATAAGATCCTCACCCTAGTTGCCTGGAAGTCAGTCTTCCACTAGCAGCCTTTGGATGAAAACATAGAACTCTCAGCTCCTCCTGCGCCATGCCTGCCTGGATATTGCCATGCTCCCACCTTGATGATAATGGACTGAACCTCTGAACCTGTAAGCCAGCCCCAATTAAATGTTGGTTTTTTATAAGACTTGCCTTGATCATAGTGTCGGTTGACAGCAGTAAAGCCCTAACTAACACAGAAGTTGGTACTGGGAGTGGGGTATTGCTGTGATAGGCCCGACCATGCTTTTATTTGAAAGAATGGGGACTTTTGGACTTTGGATTTGGAACTCAGTGGAATGCTTTGAATGGGGCTTAATGGGTCATCCTAGTAGGAATATGGAAGTCTTTGTTGCTGGGAGTAATTTGAACTGTGTTGACCTGGCCCAAGTGATTTCAAAGAAGAATTTCAGTATGTGGCATAAAGACTGTTTTTGTGGTATTTTGGTGAAGAATGTGGCTACTTTTTTTTTAATTTTATGGTTATTTTATTTTTCTATTGCAGTTTTCCTATTCTCTCTTTGTTCTATATGTTTTTTTTAAAATTAGGTGTTTATTCCATTCACATTTCCAATGCTATCCCAAAAGTCCACCACAACCTCCCACGCCCACTCCCCCACCCACCCACTACCACTTCTTGACACTGACGTTCCCCTGTACTGAGGCATATAAAGTTTGCACTACCAATGGGCCTCTCTTTCCACTGATGGCTGACTAGGTCATCTTCTGATACATATGCAGCTAGAGACATGAGCTCTGGGGGTACTGGCTAGTTCATATTGTTGTTCCACCTATAGGGTTTCAGATCCCTTTAGCTCCTTGGGTACTTTGTCTAGCTCCTCCATTGGGGGCCCTGTGATCCATCCAATAGCTGACTGTGAGCATCCACTTCTGTGTTTGCTAGGCCCCGGCATAGTCTCACGAGAGAGAGCTATATCTGGGTCCTTTCAGCAAAATCTTGCTAGTGTATGCAATGGTGTCAGCGTTTGGAAACTGATTATGAGATGGATCCCGGGATATGGCAGTTTCTAAATTGTCCATCCTTTGGTCACAGCTCCAAACTTTGTCTCTGTAACTCCTTCCATGGGTGTTTTGTTCCCAATTCTAAGAAGTGGCGGAGTGTCGACACTTTGGTATTCATTCTTCTTGAGTTTCCTGTGTTTTGCAAATTGTATCTTGTATCTTGGGTATTCTAAGATTCTTATCAGTGAGTACATATTGTGTGAGTTCTTTTGTGATTGGGTTACCTCACTCAGGATGATGCCCTCCAGGTCCATCCATTTGGCTAGGAATTTCATAAATTCATTCTTTTTAATAGCTGAGTAGTACTCCATTGTGAAAATGTACCACATTTTCTAAATCCATCCTATGTCGAGGGACATCTGGGTTCTTCCTGGCTTCTGGCTATTATAAATAAGGCTGATATGAACATAGTGGAGCATGTGTCCTTCTTACTGGTTGGAACATCTTCTGGATATATGCCCAGGAGAGGTATTGCTGGATCCTCCAGTAGTACTATGTCCAATTTTCTGAGGAACTGCCAGACTGATTTCCAGAGTGGTTGTACAAGCTTGCAATCCCACCAACAATGAAGGAGTGTTCCTCTTTCTCCACATCCTCGCCAGCATCTGCTATCACCTGAATTTTTGATCTTAGCCATTCTGACTGGTGTGAGGTGGAATCTCAGGGTTGTTTTGATTTGCATTTCCCTGATGATTAAGGATGTTGAACATTTTTTCAGGTACTTCTCAGCCATTTGGTATTCCTCAGGTGAGAATTCTTTGCTTAGCTTTGAGCCCCATTTTTAATGGGGTTATTTGATTTTCTGGAGTCCAACTTCTTGAGTTCTTTATATATATATTGGATATTAGTCCCCTATCTGATTTAGGATAGGTAAAGATCCTTTCCCAATCTGTTGGTGGCCTTTTTGTCTTATTAACGGTGTCTTTTGCCTTACAGAAGCTTTGCAATTTTATGAGGTCCCATTTGTCAATTCTCGATCTTACAGCACAAGCCACTGCTGTTCTATTCAGGAATTTTTCCCCTTTGCCCATATCTTCGAGGCTTTGCCCCACTTTCTCCTCTATAAGTTTCAGTGTCTCTGGTTTTATGTGGAGTTCCTTAATCCACTTAGATTTGACCTTAGTACATGGAGATAGGAATGGATCAATTCTCATTCTTCTACATGATAACAGCCAGTTGTGCCAGCACCATTTGTTGAAAATGCTGTCTTTTTTCCACTGGACGGTTTTTGCTCCCTTGTCAAAGATCAAGTGACCATAGGTGTGTGGGTTCATTTCTGGGTCTTCAATTCTATTCCATTGGTCTACTTGTCTGTTGCTATACCAGTACCATGCAGTTTTTATCACAATTGCTCTGTAGTACAGCTTTAGGTCAGGCATGGTGATTCCACCAGAGGTTTTTTTTTTTTTATCCTTGAGTAGAGTTTTTGCTATCCTAGGTTTTTTGTTATTCCAGATGAATTTTTCAGATTGCCCTTTCTAATTTGTTGAAGAATTGAGTTGGGATTTTGATGGGAATTGCATTGAATCTGTAGATTGATTTTGGCAAGATAGCCAATTTTTACTATATTGATCCTGCCAATCCATGAGCATGGGAGATCTTTCCATCTTCTGAGATCTTCTTTAATTTCTTTCTTCAGAGACTTGAAGTTCTTATCATACAGATCTTTCACTTCCTTAGAGTCACACCAAGGTATTTTATATAATTTGTGACTATTGAGAAGGGTGTTGTTTCCCTAATTTCTTTCTCAGACTGTTTATCCTTTGTGTAGAGAAAGGCCATTGACTTGTTTGAGTTAATTTTATATCCAGCTACTTCACCGAAGCTGTTTATCAGGTTTAGGAGTTCTCTGGTGGAATTTTTAGTGTCACTTATACATACTATCGTATCATCTGCAAGTAGTGATATTTTGACTTCTTCCTTTCCAATTTGTATCCCCTTGGTCTCCTTCTGTTGTCGAATTGCTCTGGCTAGGATTTCAAGTACAATGTTGAATAGGTAGGGAGAAAGTGGGCAGCCTTATCTAGTCCCTGATTTTAGTGGGATTGCTTCCAGCTTCTCACCATTTACTTTGATGTTGGCTACTGGTTTGCTGTAGATTGCTTTTATCAAGTTTAGGTATGGGCCTTGAATTCCTGATCTTTCCAAGACTTTTATTATGAATGGGTGTTGGATTTTGTCAAATGCTTTCTCCGCATCTAATGAAATGATCATGTGGTTTTTGTCTTTGAGTTTATTTATATACTGGATTGCGTTGATGGATTTTTGTATATTGAACCATTCCTGCATCGCTGGAATGAATCCTACTTTGTCAGGATGGATGATTGTTTTGATGTGTTCTTGGAACTTAATGATTCCTTGGTCAAGGATGTAATAAAGAAAGAAATTAAAGACGTTTTAGAGTTTAATGAAAATGAAGCCACAACATACCCAAACTTATGGGACACAATGAAGGCAGTCCTAAGAGGAAAACTCATAGCTCTGAGTGCCTCCAAAAAGAAGCTAGAGAGAGCATACACTAGCAGACTGACAGCACACCTAGAAGCTCAAGAAGAATGAAAACCAAAGTGTGGACACTTTGCCCCTTCTTAGAATTGGAAACAAAACACCCATGGAAGGAGTTACAGAGACAAAGTTTGGAGCTGAGACAAAAGTATGGACCATCTAGAGACTGCCATACCCAGGGATCCATCCATTAATCAGCTTCCAAATGCTGACACCATTGCATACACTAGCAAGATTTTGCTTAAAAGACCCTGATATAGCTGTCTCTTGTGAGACTAGGCCGGGGCCTGGCAAACACAGAAGTGGATGCTCACAGTCAGCTATTGGATGGATCACGGGGCTAGAGAAAGTACCCAAGGAGCTAAAGGGATCTGAAACCCTATAGGTGGAACAACAATATGAACTAACCGGTACCCCCCCCCCTCCGAGCTCATGTCTCTAGCTGCATATGTATCAGAAGATGGCCTAGTCGGCCATCAGTGCATTAGTGGAATGAGAAGCCCATTGGTCATGCAAACTTTATATGCCTCAGTACAGGGGAACGCCAGTGTCAAGAAGTGGGAGTGGGTGGGTGGGGGAGTGGGTGTGGGAGGTTGTGGTGGACTTTTGGGATAGTATTGGAAATGTAAATGAAATAAATACCCATTAAGAAAAAAATAAATAAATTCAGATGAAATAAAATTACATCCAAAAAAAAAAGTACTATTCTCAGCTTCATATGAAAAGATAAAAAATAGTCCAGGATAGCTAAAAAAAAGAAAAAGAAAAAGAAAGAAAGAAAGAAAGAAAGAAAGAAAGAAAGAAAGAAAGAAAGAGAAACAATAAAAAATTGTTGGAGGACCTACTATTGTCAATTTCTTGTTGTATTACAAAACTATATTAATTAAAACAGCATGATGTTTACATCATGACACATTTGTCAATGGCATAGCATTAAAGCCCCAAACAGCAATCCTCACACCTATAGACAGACATCTGATTTTTTGGTAAAGAACCCAGAAATACACACTGGAAAAAACACAAATGGTGTTGGTCAAGCTGGATAACTGCATGTAGAAGTCTGCAAATAGATCCATATTGATCACCCTGTATTAAACTCAACTTCAAATAGACCAAAACAGACCTCAACATAAAACCAGATACACTGAACCTGGTAGAAGAGAAAATGGGGAATAGACTTGAACTCATTCACACAGA
The DNA here is from genome assembly GCF_000001635.26 of Mus musculus. Classification (NCBI taxonomy): domain Eukaryota; kingdom Metazoa; phylum Chordata; class Mammalia; order Rodentia; family Muridae; genus Mus; species Mus musculus. The sequence goes on from NC_000080.6 coordinate 18,095,383, forward strand.
CTTTCTCAACAGAACACCTTTAGAGCAGGCAGTAAGATGAACAATAAATGCAATGTCATGAAACTGAAAATCATCTGCATGACAAAGTACACCATCATTTGTACAAAGAAGGTTACAGGATGAGGAAAGACTTTTTTTTTTTTTTTACCAACTACAGATCCAATAGAAGGCTAATATACAAAATATATAAAGAACTCAAGAAACTAGGTATGAAAAAAACAAATCATCTAATTTAAAATGGGGTATAGATCTAAATAGAAAACACAAATTGGTTTGTTTCCAGTTGGCTCTGGCTGGAAGATTGAATATTGAGTGTCCTAGGAGGTCAGATTGTTGTCGACATGGCTGTTGGACACGGATATGAACATGGACATGAACATGGACATGGACATGGTAAAATGGAACTTCCAAATTACAGACAGTAGAAAATTGAAGGGATGACATTAGAAACGATGCAGAAGAAACTTGCTGCCCGAGGGCTGAGGGATCCATGGCTCGCAATGAGGCTTGAAGATACATGGACGGCTTTGCAGGCAACATCACCTTCATGAGCATAATATTAAAAGGATTCAAATGGGGGTTTGCTGTGTTTGTGGTAACTTTGGGGGCTGAATATTTCCTGGATTTCCAGAATGATGATAAGAAGCATCACTGATGAGAGTGCCTTGTGATGTCTCTCATAAAAATAAGATTCTCTCGCTGTAGCAAACAAAAAGAAAAAAGAAAAAGAAAACACAAATGGCTGACACTTTAAGAAATGTTCAGTGTCCTTAACTATCTATAAATGTAAATCAAGACTACTTTGAGATTTCATCTTACACCTATCAAAATGGCTAAGATCAAAACACAAGTTAGTTCATGCTTTCGAGGTTGGGGAGCAAAGGGAACACTCATTTGTTGCAGGTAGATGTACCAACTTGTCCAGCCACTACAGAAATCAGTGCGGAACCCACACCTGACACTGCTTGGGTGACTGAGAGTAGATAGTCCAAGGATCTAGGGTAAATCCAAATAATATTGATATATATATAGACTCCTAATGCTATTCTGCTGTACTCATAGATCAGTGCCACATACAGCCCTCATCATAGAGGCTTCCTACAACAGAAGGGAACAAATACAGAGACCCACAGCCAGACATTATGCAGAGTCCTTGAAACACTCAGCCCTAAATGGAATGTCTCATTCAAATCCCTCTCCTCAGGGATCAGGAAATCCCATGGAAGAGGAGGTGTGAAGAATGTAAGAACCAAAGGGAATGGAGGACACCAGGAGAACAAGGGCCTCAAGACCAAGATGATCAAAACTCATATGGACTCACAGAGACTGCAACAGCATTCACAGGGCCTGCATGGGTCTGCACCAGATCCTCTGTACACTGTATTATGGCTTCCAGTTTAGTGGTTCTGTGGGGTTCCTGAGTGTGTGAATGAGTGGGTCCCTGTTTCTTGGGCTTTCTCTTGGGCTCTTTTAGTTGTGTTTGTTTTGTACAATTTTAATGTATTAGTTTTTGCTTACCATATCTTATTTTATTCTTATCTCTTAGAAGCCTGTTTGTTCTCTAAGAGAGACAGAAAGAGAGTGGATCTAGATGGGTAGGGAGGCAGGGAGGAGCTGGGAGGAGTAGAGGGAGGGGATGCTCTAATCAGAACATATGTGAAAAAATTACCTTCAGTAAAAGCAGGGAAGAGTACAATCTGTCCTTCGCTTTAAAAGTTTCAGTGTAGCTCTGAGAATACTAGGGCCCTTCTTGATCCAATTGTGTTTGAACCAAGGCTTAAGGAATAGGAAACTCAACAGCCATCAGAAGCCAATCTGACAAAGTGGCTCTTGTGTTTGTTCTTTCATGTCAATGAAAGTGAAGACGCAGGCTCTCCAGCAGTAAGCAAAGGAGAAACAAGCTTCTCTAAGAGAAGTTTTTTTAAAAAATGAAAAACTAATGAAAGTGAGAGCAAATTCCTGAGTGGGCAGGGTTCCTAAGGAAGGAAAAGGCCACTGAACCTTTTTGTCTATGGGTTCTGTTTTTGAGCCATATCTCACTATGTAGCCTGGACTAGACTGGAACTATCTAGACCCAACTGGCCTCAAACTCATAGATCTGCCTGGCTCTACCTCCTGAGAGCTGGAGTGTGTGAATGGTGTGTCCACCATGTCTGGCTTTGTGTGGGGAATTTTATAGAACTTGAAACTTGACAAAGACTGAGGAATTTCATTATTGAGCACTTACAGGGTCCATGCTCTATCTTGTTCCATGGGCCCAACCAGGGAAATGGCTGTGCTTGGTTCACGTGTTGCCTATTAAAAGTAACTGGCACCTTCTATTTCTACATCCTGACTCCTATTTTATTAGCTTCTGGCCTTACTTGTTATTGCCATTATCAGCCCAGCATGTGCCTTGTTAACTGATAATTGAACTAAATGGTCTTTCTTCTCATGTTCATGTGAGTAGCTTACAGTTTTACCATGGCAGAGAGTTGATTCTTTTACAGCTTTCACGATGTAGCTGCCATCTGTCTTGGTTATCTCATATTTAGTTCCTTGTCTATGGAAGGATCTGGAGGCCTCTGTTGGGAACAGATAGAAGCTTCTTGTTAGAAGCCACTCACACTCACTATGGACCCTGGTACCATTAACTGTGTGGGAAATGATAGCATTAGAATGGCTACAGTACCTTCTATGTCTTCTGTGAAAAAGGAGGGTCATGGGAGGCAGTTAGAATGCAGACGGCTAACCAGGCCACACTACCTTTGCCTCTTAGGGCCTGTCTGCCTCATACCAGGTCGGTTTGGCCATCTCATACCCAGCTGCTAGCCTTCTTAACAAAGTTTCCTTGGGATTCCCAGCCTGGCTACTTTAACCATGTTTCATTTTAACATCTGTTTTCATTGCAACATGTGTGAGCAATTTGTGGTCTTCAGCATGGGCCCTTTTCCTACTGCCTACAATAAACTTGTTCCTGCCTTATTTTAACTTCTAGGACAAATTCAAAGAAGATAGAAATCTGTATAAAGAAGATAAAAATCAGCATGTTTTTCGGCCCACAGTCAGTTAACTAGAATCAACCAAAATGGTGGTGGGATGAGGAGCCCTAATGCTGGGAGCACTGACCTCAATTGGAGTGGCTATAACCATATTGAGATCACCAAAATCTAGAAAGAGTCCTGAAATTGTGTTATACCTTAAAGGCATAAGAAGCCCCTTACCTCAATATAGACAACTCTGAGAGCCACACCGACTCCACAGTCAGTGACTTAACAGCAATTTATCACCTCTAATGTCTGTAATTTTGCAGTTTATGTTGCACTCTGTCAGGTAATTTGTCACTTCTTGCCTAGGCTCAAATGCAGGTACAAGCCCCAAAGTGTCTCCTTGGGGCAATATTGCTATGATGTCATTGGCCAGAGCAAGTTCTATCAGAAAGCACAGAGGGTACAGAATACTGAAGGCTCTGATCAGAGAGAATTCTGTTGATTAGATTATGCCCAACTCATTATACTATCTATATTTAAGTTTGACAAAAATTGGAAGCCAGTTCCCATATAATTGAGGAGTCACCTTCCCTAGCATTACAGAGTTCATTTTATGTTGGATACTACATTTGTTATCATACATCCCTAGGAAGTAATTGTCCTCACTTTTTGGTGCAATTAAGTTTATTAATGGTATTCAAGAGAGTAGGTAGGCCAAATTGGGACAGGGACTCCTCAGCAACTGAGGGCCTTTCTTTAGGCTCTCAGTGTCCTTGCTGGAGTTGATAGTCCAAAGTTTCTTACTCCTTGGAGGACATGTAAATCATGAGGTGGAAGAGTGAGAATTGTTGGTGAAGTCACAGGAGACAACCTTGTCCTCAGCGTAGCCCAGGATGCACTTCAGTGGGCCCTTAGATGCCTGCTTTGCCACCTCTTAATGTCATCATACTTGTCAGGTTTCTCCAGGTAATATGTCAGATCCATAACAGATACACTAGGGGTAGGAACAAGGAAGGCCATGCCAGTGGGCTTCCCGATCATCTCTGGGATGACCTTGTCTACAGCCTTGGCAGCATCAGTGGATGCAGGGATGGTGTTCTGAGCAGCCCCAAGACCATCATGCCACAGCTTTCCAAAGGAGCTATCCACAGTCTTCTGAGTGGCAGTGATGGCAAGTATCATGGTCATGAGCCCTTCTATGATGCCAAAGTTGTCATGGATGACCTTGGCCAGGGAGGCTAACCAGTTGGTAGTACAGGATGCATTGCTGACAATCTTGAGTAAGTTGCTATATTTCTCATGGTTCACACACATCACAAACATGGGATCACCATCAGAAGAGGCAGAGATGATGACCCTTTTAGCCCTGCTCATCAAATGAGCCCCAGCCTTCTTTATGGTGATGAAGATACCAGTTGACTCCACAACATACTCAGCACCACATCACCCCATTTGACGTTAGTGGGATCTTACTCCTGAAAGATGGTGATGGGCTTTCTGTTGATGACAAGCTTCCTATTCTCAGCCTTGACTGTGTAGTTGAATTTGCCATGGGTAAAGTCATACAAGGACATGTAGACCATGTTGTTGAGGTCAATGAATGGGCCGTTGATGGCATCAATCTCCACTGTGCCAAGTGCATAGCAGAAGGCAGCCCTGATAACCAGACACCCAATATGGCCAAATTTGTTCACACCGACCTTCACCATCTTGTCTACAGGATGAGGCTGACACTGCACGAGAAGATGTGGCTGTCTCTGAAACAAAAAGGAGCAGATAGTAATTGTCCTCATTTTCAAATGAGAAAGCTGAGACTTTTGCCAAGGCTATTCAGCTAATTGTTAAAGGAACTGGAATGCAACCTGGTTTCATAGGATCACAGAACAAACACCCAGACATCTGAGCTACCATCTTATGTGCCCATTTGCAGAGGACTAGTGGCAGACATGATAGTGATCTAGAAAGGAGGACATGAAAGTTAAGAAAGAAAAGTGACTCAAAGATAGCTCAGATTACAAACCACCAAGGCAGGGAAAGTATGCAAATGAAAACCAGCCTTGAGTCAAGGAAAATACCAGTCATCTATACAACTCAGCTCTTAATGATTCTTGAGACGTGAAGGATTACAGGGACAAAGCTTAAGATAAATGTTCAAGGGTCCGGCAGCTCCAAGCAGCTAACACAGAGGAAGAACCACTTGGACGAGCTCCCCACTTACCAGTCTTCCTCTCAGTCTATGCCACATCTGTACATTTTGATGTTTGTTTGTTTATTTATTTGTTTGTTGAGGCAGGGTCTCTTGTAAGCCATGCTGGCCTTGAATTCACTATAAAGATGACATTGGACTTCTGATCCTCCTACCTGTACCTCCCAGGTGCTGAAATTACAGGCATTGCTACACCTAGTTTTATGTATATTGGGTATCCAACCTATGACTTTGGGCATGCTAGGCAAGTGTGTTACCAATTAAGCCTCATCCCCAACTCCCAACTTGCTCTTTCAGAACCCTCTAAATTGCTTTCTGGACAGAAGGTTTGTAGTTCTACAGACCTGTTTTGTAAAAATGAATCTGTTGGTAGAGCTATCACGTCTGTTTGGATAAAGTAAAGCTCCCCCAGTTTCAAAGGGGGAAGTAAAAGTGTGTATGGCCATAATCACTTCTGCTTAAAACTTTATTTCAGTTGGTATAACAGAATGACTTATCAGTTATAAATTAGAACAAATAATTGTATGTCTGGTCCTTGTATCCTAATTTTATCAATGGAATTGTGCACTAATTACTATTATACTTTTTTAGGTGTCCTTTGTAATACACCATGTATAAGTCTTAGTTTTTAAATTTTTCTGCATAGTTAAATCATAATTAAATCTGTTTCTGATGCTCTTTTTAAAAAATGCTTTCTGGTCAACTGCTTTGATGATATCATGGCTAAGAAGATGGAAGGATAGATACTCAGGCCTTATTAAAGAAAATAATAAGCTCTAGGAAAGTACAATCCTGGGAGAAGAAGTGGGGTAGGTCTGTGACTAAGTAAAGTAACTACTTAGGATGCTTAGGAGGATTGCAAATTCAAGCCTGCCTAGGCTCTATACCTAGTGAGTCTGTCTATGAAAAAATGTTTTATAAACTGCAGAGAGAGCTCAGTAAAATCCCAACCTAACATCTCCAAGTAAATAGACAGAGGTTTTGTGGGGACTCAGGACATAGCTCAATGGTAGAGCACTTGATAATATGTTCAAGGGCATATGTTTGAATTGCAAGCATTTATTTGGAAATACTTTATTAGTAGTAGCACAAATGTACTAGCAGATTGGGGGTAGACAAAGCAAGCACTTTCTATCACACTGACCTGCAAGTGCCTTCACTAGCCTCACTCACACAGTGTGACTTGAATGGTCCTCAGAGTCAGCCTGAAAAGGCAGGGAGTCCTGTGTCTACAAGAACACTACCAGGACGGGGTGAAATGCATTTGCTCAGATCTAGTGTAGTGAGTCCTGAGGAACTCTTGTGGAATCCACAGTAGGAAGTAAGCCTGGGTTCATAACAAAAGGAATCTTGCACTAGAGAATGGCTTTCTATCCCTAAGGAACAAGCCAATGACAGGCTGGGGAATGCATCTTGGAAGAAAAAGTCATCATGGGACACACAGCAGCTAGCTAATACAAAAGCTCACACCAAGGTCAGTCACCAAGGTGCTCTGGCTATGACTTAAAAAGAATGTCTGCAAAGGTGTTAGAAAAGCCCAACACATGCCCATTAAGTAAGCCCAGTCCTGGGCCTGGTTCTTTCCAGGCTTCAGTTCCAGTGGAACTGGACATGTTGGGAACCCAGAAGGACACAGAAGAATGAGCCAAAATGAAAGCTGATGTTTAAAATGCATAGAGTGGATTATCCCATCCATCTCTGTATCAACTACATTCGAGAAAGTTCTCTCCATCACACAATAGTGATTAGAAGAGTCTCTCCTTTCACTAGCCAAGATGGACCGGCCATTCCAAAGGGCTTAAAAGAAATGGTAACAGTGAAAATGACTTTCAAGTTCATTCCAGAGTGCTGCCAATGTAACACATCAGTTAACAGAAATATAAGCAGCTAATTTGAGACTGTTTAAAAGACAGTAGCAGTGAGTTTGTTCCTAAGGAAGAGAAGCTGAGTACGGTGACAGAAAATATCCAAGTGGTGGAGGATGCAGAAAGTCATAGATAGGAAAGGCAAAAGGTAAATAGAGAGAGCTCTGGTGATAAATGGTTACAGGCATTTATAAAGGCTGATGTGAGGATATATTACTATAATTCTAACACATGAAGCTATCTTGGGCAGCATAGTGAGTTCAAGGCAAGCTTGAAGTACATAATAAGCGGCCAGACATGTTGGCTCATGCCTTTAATCCCAGCACTTGAGAGGCAGAGGCAAACGGATTTCTGAGTTCGAGGCCAGCCTGGTCTACAGAGTGAGTTCCAGGACAGCCAGGGCTACACAGAGAAACCCTGTCAAAAAAAAATAAAAAGCTGCTAGAGTTACTTTGGTACTGTTGCATCAAGGCTTTGGGAGGTTGCTGGACACTAGGGAACCTCCTGAAGAGAAGAGGTGTCTGTGGTACATACCAGCTGTGGTGCTCTGCCAGTGAAGCCCACCCAGGAGGCAGTCAAGCCAAGGCACTAGGACCTCAGTGAAGAGGATGGTACAGTACTGCAGTAGGAAAGGTAGTGAATGCTAGTAAAGACCCACAGTCCAAGATCGAAAATCTTAATTAAAAACTCAGAAAAAGACCAGCAGAAGGGAGATCATGAAATAGATCATGGCTCAAGGTCTTCAGCTCCTAGGCATGACTCCATTTCTAGCAGTCCAATGTAAAGATGAGCCACCATCAACAACATCTACATCAACAAAGACACATCCCAATAAACTTGACCTGAGTCAGCCTGTGAGTCTGATGAAACTGAAATGCTCTGCATATGCTCAGTCCAGCAAGTGGCACTATCTTTGGAGTGGGTGTACTACTCTGGGTGTGGGCTTTAAGACCCCCATCCCAGCTGCCTGGAAGCTAGTATTCTGCTAGCATCCTTCAGATGAAGATGTAGAACTCTCAGTTCCAGCTGTACCATGCCTACCTGGATTCAACCAGCTCTGGGGATACTGGTTAGTTCATATTGTTGTTCCACCTATAGGGTTGCAGACCCCTACAGCTCCTTGGGTGCTTTCTCTAGGTTCTCCAGTGGGGGCCCTGTGTTCCATCCTATAGATGACTGTGAGCATCCACTTCTGTATTTGCCAGACACTGGCATAGCCTCATACGAGACATCAGGGTCCCTTCAGCAAAATCTTGCTGGCATATGCAATAGTGTTTGGGTTTGGTGGCAGATTATGGGATGGATCCCCGAGTGGGGTAATCTCTGGATAGTCCATCCTTTCGTCGTAGCTCCAAACTTTGTCTCTGTAACTCCTTTCATGGGTATTTTACTCCCTAAAGAACCAGTTTTCAAATAAGTTTAACTCCTCAAGTCCAGCAGAGACTTGTATCTTGGTGGGAGACTTAGCAAATAAAAGTACAAGATGCCTCAGTTAAATGTGAATTAATTTAACTGAGAAAAAAGTGCACAAACATGCCAAATAGCACACAAAATAGTTATACTTAAAGAAAAACTGCATGTCAGAAATGTAAGTAATACTGGGTCAACTATATTTTTTCTGGCAACACTAATCCAGGCTTTTTTTTTTCTTTTCCAGCCAGAGACACTCTAGAAACAAGAGTAGAAGAAGCTGGGCTCTTTTACCAACTTTTTCTATGAGTTTTAGTAACAGGTGACAAAGCCATTCTACCTAATCTTTACCAGGCAGACCTCCTGAAGACCTGTTCTGACAGCACTCTTGCTTCTTCACAGGGACACCATTTAAAAGCTACCCTGTTATATTAGCAAAGGGAATAAGCTAGTAAGATTGCATCAGTAGCTTCCATCTCTGTCTGAGATGTCTGCTCCAACAGCCACCATCTCCTTGTTGTGGAAAAGGAGGGGGAAAAAATCAAGTTGTCATCTTAGAGATAGAACCTGAAAGCCTCAAGTATCCTGCTGGCCAACCTAGCTTCAAGGGAGTCAGAGAAAAAGTGGTCCCATCCCAAAAGCCACCCTTACAGAAAAGAGGAAAGAACAGGTAGAGAGACAGAGTTCTACATGAACTGTGGCTATGCCTGACAACTAGATGATTCTCTATGTAATGTCAACAATTTCCCTTGACTCCTGTATAAGGTAGGAATTCTGCCCTAGTTCACCTATCTTCTGGTCTAGGTCTCTTTCTAAAATATTCCATGAACATAGTGGAGCATGTGTCCTTATTACATGTTGGAGCATCTTCTGTGTTTTTCCGGAGTGGTATAGTTGGTTCCTCCTGTAGTGCTACGTCCAATTTTCTGAGGAACCACCAAACTTATTTCCATAGTGCTGAACCAGCTTGCAATCCCACCAGCAATGGAGGAGTGTTCTTCTTTCTCCACATCCTCACCAGCATCTACTATCACCTGAGTTTTTGATCTTAGCCATTCTAACTGGTGTGAGGTGGAATCTCAGGGTTGTTTTGATTTGCATTTCTCTGATGACTAAGGATGTTGAACATTTTTTTAGGTGCTCCTCAGCCATTCAGTATTCCTCAGTTGAGAATTCTTTGTTTAGCTCTGTACCCCATTTTTTAATGTGGTTACTTGGTTTTCTGGAGTCTAACTTCTTGGGTTCTTTATATATATTAGATATTAGCCCTCTATCGGATGTAGGAATGGTGATCTTTTCCCAATCTGTTGGTTGCCTTTTTGTCTCACTGACAGTGTCCTTTGCCTTACAGAAGTTATGCAATTTTATGAGATTCCATTTGCTAATTCTTGATCTTACCAGTATCTCCAGAGCTCCCTGGGACCAAACCACCAACCAAAGAAAACATATGGTGGGACTCATAGCTCTAGCTGCATTTGTAGCAGAGGATGGCATAGTTGGTTATCAATGGGAGACGAGGCCCTTGGTCCTGTGAATGGTTATATGCCCCAGTATAGGAGACTGCCAAGGTCAGGAAGTGGGAGTGGATGGGTTGGTGAGCAGGGAGGGGGGATGGATAGGGGATATTTTGGAGGGGAAGCTAGAAAAGGGGATAACATTTGAAATGTAAATAACGAAAATATCTAATAAAAAAGTCCATAGACGAGAAGAAAGAATTGAGGAAGAATATGGAAATTTCTCCCCTGGGGTCTGTAACTCCATCTCAGCTTCCACCAGGTGGAGCCTCCTGGCCTCCCTGCTCTGGTTGAGGTCACACACACACACACACACACACACACACACACACACACACACACTGCTTCCCCCACACACACACACTTTATTTTGCCCAGCTGGGATAATGAGGGACAGCATCTATCTCAACCACAGAGTCTCCACATCCCTCTCTGTGGCTCCATGTGTCCAGACAGGCAAGAAGTTCAGCCTGCACTGCCTGGCTAATGACCAGCTCTCAACTCCTATAATGGCCCATCTGTTTCTTGTTTGCTCAGTCTTGGAAAAGTCTCTACAATCATGCAGGCTAACTGAGTAGTAGCCCAGACCTCATCTGCAGATAAGCAACTGAATCTTTACCCAAAATGCTTCTCTAACTAACTCGACTTCACCCTGAGACCAGTGCCCGGGTTTTGAAGAGGCTGGCAGAATATCTGATAGACACTTCATGTATTAGCATTCTATGATGAGTAAAGTTTCCTAAATGCTGAAAACAGCTGCCATGACCAACTTTAAAACACCTTGCAGCTGTGAAGTAGTACCAGATACGTGGAGACAGACAGCTTTGGGTTTACATACTGTCCCAAGCATCTATTAGCTATGTGACCTAAAGCAAGATACTTAATTGCTCTGAATCTACATCTTCTCCACTATAAAACATAGAGAGTTATAGTAGTATAATATGTCTTATGAGGTTATATGGGAGAAAGTGAGTATATATGTCTCATACTGTGGTTTTTCATGACCCCCTACCGTGTCTTCTCCCATTGAGTGCCAATGGACTGGGACTGCTTTGACACAACCATTGTATGCTCAAGAGACCAGATCAGAAAAACCACTCACGTCTGCCAGTTTTCTTATGAATCTTTACCAAGGAGTCAGCTCCCATGTGACAGGCTGACCCACCAGAATGCCATGCTAGACAGATGCACGGGATATTCAGTAGCAAATCAGGCAGGGCCCCAGCAACAGGTAGGTCAACAGCCTGTCTCATCAAAGCCCAGAAGAGCCTTCAGGTGGTGACAATTCTACTTAGCTCTTTCCAGATTCATCAGGACCCTGAGCCCCAAAGTGTCTGGACCTGGCAGTGCCAGGGTAGCTTACCACATAGTCACAGGAACCAGTAAGCATTCCTGATATTATCACCTACATCAGGGGCATCCTAAGTCAAACAGAGGCCCCTGGCCTTCCTGTTGTGCCTCCTAGGGAGTGTCTTAGCCCAGATCTACCCTGGCCAAGTGGGTCTCTCAGCCTAGGAGCCTGGCTCCTTTCTGCTTTCAGCTGGGCTTCCTGTCTGGATAAACTTCAGATAAACACTTTAAAATTCTGTCCAGGAAGCTCACCAGCCTGAACATGTGAATCTTCCACTGTCTGCACAATTGAAAACAAGTTATATAATCCCCACTTTCTTGGGGTGGGGGCTGTGCAAGCTGGGGAGGCTGAGCTGCTTGTCGTCTGAAATCCCATTTTAAGTAAATAGATGAGGTGATCTGTGAAGATGGAGACTAATGAAAAGGGAGAGGAAGAAAGCCCTGAGGAGTGGAGAAGCTATTTCTGTCCCTCACCAAGCACTCCTGTTGGCTTGGGTTGGTGTTTAGTTCTAAGGAAGTGGATTATTTTTAATGTTTCTGAACAGAGCGTCTCCATGGCATCCATTATGCCCACATGCCTACAACTTGGGCCCCAAGTCTGAGTTCTCCTAAACATGGGGAACAGCCCAAGCTGAGCCTGGATACATGTTTTTCTTGCAATCATTTGCAATCTTCGGCTACTGAAGCTATTTTTGGAACTCAATCTCCAGTGAGAATGTTATTTTTTGTGGTTGGCTTTGCTCCCTGTTTCTGCTTTGTTCTGAGTCAAAATGCTGGTCCATCCTTCTGGGAAAATATCTTTGGGTTGGCATTTGCATCTTCCAGAAAACAAAATGGGTACAGATCAGAGGTAAGCCCCACAGACATCATGATTGTGGCTGTGTCTTGTTCCCTGTTCCATACTCTCATGATATACTGTGGCACTGGTGATACTGTGCCAGTGGCATAAGTGAAAAACACTTGCAGATTTGGAAGTATTTCAAAGACTTTCAGGATTTTTGAAATAATTGTAGCAACTGGTGTGCATGTTAAAAGCTGGGTGTGATAGCCCACACTGTAGAACTTGAGGCAGGAGGACTGACAGTTTTAGGTCTTTAAAGAACTTGCCTCATGGCCAAACAATGGCTGGTCCAGCTTGAGACACATGCCATAAAAGGGAGTCCACTCCTGACACTGTCTGGAGGGTCAGGTCCCAGAGGCTAGATAGCCCAGAAACCTAGGTTAGGAAGTGATTCCTAATGATATTCTGATATACTCGTAGATTGATGGCTGACCCAATTGTCATCAGAGAGGCTTTATCCCATAATGGATGGAAACAGATGCAGAAACCTACAGCCAAATATTAGGTGGGTCTCAAGGAATTCTGCTGAAGTGGGGGAAGAAAGGTTGTAGAAACCAGAGGGTTCAAGGACACCCCAAGAAAACCCAAAGAATCAACCAACCTAGGCACATAGTGGTTCACAGAGACTGAACAACTGACAACAAAGAAGCCTGCCTGGGATGACCTAGGCCCTCTGCATATATGCTACAGTTGTGTACCTTGATCTTCCTGTGGGATTCCTAACAATGAGAATGGGGGCTGTCTGTGAATCTTTTGCTTGCTTTAGGGGCCCTTTCCTCCTACTGGGTTGCCTCATCTAGCCTCAAATTCAAGAGGAGGAGCTTAGTGTTACTGAGACTTTATATGCCATGGTTGGTTGATATCCACAGGAGACCTGCACTTTTCTGAAGAGAAACAGGGGAGAAGAGGATGGGAGGGGCAGAGGGGAGATGTGGAGAGATTGAGAAGAGGGAGGAGAAACTGCAATCAGGATGGAAAAAGAAAATAAAGAAGGAAAAGAGGAAGAGGGAAGAAGGAGGGAAGGAAGGAAGGAAGGAAGGAAGGAAGGAAGGAAGGAAGGAAGGAAGGAAGGAAATGCATTAAGAAAAATAATAAAAAGAACTTACCCCTCCCAAAACTTCATGGGGGCCCAGAGAGATGGCAAGCAATAAAGGTGCTTGCCACCAAGTCTGACAGCCATATTTGTTTCCTAAGACCCATTAGGCAGAAGGATGGACTGACTTCAAAAACTCCCCAAAATGTATGCTATGACATAAGTATGTATACACATGTGTACACACACACACACACAATTCATTAATTAACTAACTATATTTCATTCAGCCTAGGCATAAGACTAACAAGTGTCTCGATGGAGTCTTATAGACACAAGAGGATGCCTATGAACACACCATGGTGGGCATGGTTCAAGTGTAGAATTTAAGAGACAGAAAATTTCTGGAGAGATGAGACTCTCCAGATGCGATTGACAGTCCATGAACTTGCTTGAATGTCTACTTCTCTGTGTGCTCAGCCTGCATCTATTTCAAGTTTGAAAAAGCTTATTCTGATAGGAGTTTATTGCCACTTTGAGTGAAGCAACCTAAAGGGTAAAGGATTTCTGTGGGCTCACAGTTTGAAGTCCCATATAGCCATCATGATGGGAAAGACAAAGAGATAGGGGTCCATCCTGAGTAATGGCAACAAGGCAAGGCTTATTGCATCTCTGAGGACCAAAACTCAGAGAGCTCAAGTTGAAGCCAGAGGAAGATGTGACCTTCAAAGCCCACCACTGGAGATAGATTTCTGCCATATGGGTACCACCTACCCCAAGTTCTACAACCTCCCAGAACAATGCTATCAGCTAGTCGCCAAGTGTACAAATGCATAACCTGTGGATGCTCTGCAGTTTGTTTGATAGAGTGCTTGCCTATTGTACTGGCTGGTTTTGTGTGTCAATGTGGCACAAACTAGAGTCATCAGAAAGGAAGTCTCAGTTGAGGAAACACCTCCATGAGATTCAGCTGTAAGACATTTTCTCAATTGGTGACCAATGGGGTAGGGCCCAGTCCATGGTGGGTGGTGCCATCCCTGGACTGCTGATTCTGAGCTGTATAAGAAAGCAGACTGAGGGGTTTCAGATATCCTATCAGTGCCAGCACTGGGCCACCTATGATGCAAACTTGGCTGACAGACCCAGGGTCCCCAGAGGACTCTCCACTCTCCAGGTGACCTAGCACGCCCAGGGTCTAAGAATCACTGGTGAGTGGAACACAACATCTATTCCAACACAAACAGGAGTGCCTGCTGCCAGCAGGAGCAGGGACACAGGAACACCGCCTGACCAGTGGCTCAGGTTCCTTCCAGTCAGCGCTATTCTGCCTTGGTTTCCAGCCCTTCAAAGGATAATAACAGAAAAAAACCAATACAAGGACGGGAACCACGCCCTAGAAAAAACAAGAAGATAATCCCTCAACAAAACTAAAAGAAGACAGCCACAAGAACAGAATGTCAACTTTAACAACAAAAATAACAGGAAGCAACAATTACTTTTCCTTAGTATCTCTTAATATCAATGGACTCAACTCCCCAATAAAAAGACATAGACTAACAAACTGGCTACACAAACAGAGCCCAACATTTTGCTGCTTACAGGAAACTCATCTCAGAGAAAAAGATAGACACTACCTCAGAATGAAAGGCTGGGAAACAATTTTCCAAGCAAATGGTATGAATAAACAAGCTGGAGTAGCCATTCTAATATCTAACAAAATCGACTTCCAACCCAAAATAATCAAAAAAGACAAGGAGGGGCACTTCATACTCATCAAAAGTAAAATCCTCCAAGAGGAACTCTCAATTCTGAATATATATGCTCCAAACACAAGGGCAGCCACATTCATTAAAGAAACTTTATTAAAGCTCAAAGCACACATTGCACCTCACACAATAATAGTGGGAGACTTCAACACACCACTTTCATCAATGGACAGATCATGGAAACAGAAACTAAACAGGGACAAAGTGAAACTAACAGTAGTGATGAAACAAATGGACTTAACAGATATCTACAGAACATTTTATCCTAAAACAAAAGGATATACCTTCTTCTCAGCACCCCATGGTACCTTCTCCAAAATTGACCACATAATTGGTCACAAAACAAGCCTCAACATATACAAGAATGTTGAAATTGTCCCATGCATCCTATCACATCACCATGGACTAAGGCTGATCTTAAATAACAAAATAACTAATAGAAAGCCAACATTCACGTGGAAACTGAACAACACTCTTCTCAATGATAACTAGGTCAAGGAAGGAATAAAGAAAGAAATTAAGGACTTTTTGGAGCTTAATGAAAATGAAGCCACAACATACCCAAACTTATGGGACACAATGAAAGCATTCCTAAGAGGAAAACTCATAGCTCTGAGTGCCTCCAAAAAGAAACTAGAGAGAGCACAGCACACATTAGCAGCTTGACAACACACCTAAAAGCTCTAGAACAAAAGGAAGCAAATTCACCCAAGAGGAGGAGAAGGCAGGAAATAATCAAACTCATGGGTGAAATCAACCAAGTGGAAACAAGAAGAACTATTCAAAGAATCAACCACTCAAGGAGCTGGTTCTCCGAGAAAATCAACAAGATAGATAAACCCTTAGCCAGACTCACTAGAGGGCACAGGGAAAGCATCCTAATTAACAAAATCAGAAATGAAAAGGGAAACATAACAACAGATCCTGAAGAAATCCAAAACACCATCAGATCCTTCTACAAAAGGCTATACTCAACAAAACTGGAAAACCTGGATGAAATGGACAAGTTTCTAGACAGATACCAGGTACCAAAGCTAAATTAAGATCAGGTTAATGATCTAAACAGTCCTATATCCCCAAAAGAAATAGAAGCAGTAATTAATAGTCTCCCAACCAAAAATAGCCCAGGACCAGATGGGTTTAGTGCAGAGTTCTATCAGACTTTCAAAGAAGATCTAATTCCAGGTCTTCACAAACTATTCCACAAAATAGAAACAGAAGGTACTTTACAAAACTCATTCTATGAAGCCACAATTACTCTGATACCTAAACCACAAAAAGACCCAACAAAGATAGAGAACTTCAGACCAATTTTGCTTATGAATATCGATGCAAAAATCCTCAATAAAGTTCTTGCTAACTGAATCCAAGAACACATTAAAACAATCACCCATCCTGACCAAGAAGGTTTCATCCCAGGGATGCAGGAATGGTTTAATATACGGAAATCCATCAACGTAATCCAGTATATAAACAAACTCAAAGACAAAAACCACATGATCATCTCGTTAGATGCTGAGAAAGCATTTGACAAAATCCAACACCCATTCATAATAAAAGTCTTGGAAAGATCAGGAATTCAAGGCCCATACCTAAACATGATAAAAGCAATCTACAGCAAACCAGTAGCCAATATCAAAGTAAATGGTGAGAAGCTGGAAGCAATCCCACTAAAATCAGGGACTAGAAAAGGCTGTCCACTCTCGCCCTACCTATTCAACATTGTACTTGAAGTCCTAGCCAGAGCAATTAGACAACAAAAGGAGATCAAGGGGATACAAATTGGAAAGGAAGAAGTCAAAATATCACTTTTTGCAGATGATATGATAGTATATATAAGTGACACTAAAAATTCCACCAGAGAACTCCTAAGCCTGATAAACAGCTTCAATGAAGTAGCTGGATATAAAATTAACTCACACAAGTCAATGGCCTTTCTCTACACAAAGGATAAACAGGCTGAGAAAAAAATTAGGGAAACAACACCCTTCACAATAGTCACAAATAATATAAAATACCTTGGTGTGACTCTAACTAAGAAAGTGAAAGATCTGTATGATAAGAACTTCAAGTCTCTGAAGAAAGAAATTAAAGAAGATCTCAGAAGATGGAGAGACCTCCCATGCTCATGGATCGGCAGGATCAATATAGTAAAAAATGGCTATCTTGCCAAAAGCAATCTACAGATTCAATGCAATCCCCATCAAAATTCCAACTCAATTCTTCAACGAATTAGAAAGGGCAATCGGCAGATTCATCTGGAATAACAAAAAACCTAGGATAGCAAAAACTCTTCTCAAGGATAAAAGAACCTCTGGTGGAATCACCATGCCAGACCTAAAGCTGTACTACAGAGCAATTGTGATTAAAAACTGCATGGTACTGGTAGAGCGACAGACAAGTAGACCAATGGAACAGAATTGAAGACCCAGAAATGAACCCACACACCTATGGTCACTTGATCTTTGACAAGGGAGCTAAAATGATCCAGTGGAAAAAAAACAGCATTTTCAACAAATGGTGCTGGCAGAACTGGCTGTTATCATGTAGAAGAATGCGAATTGATCCATTACTATCTCCTTGTACTAAGATCAAATCTCGTGGATTAAGGAACTCCACATAAAACCAGAGACACTGAAACTTGTAGAGGAGAAAGTAGGGAAAAGCCTCGAAGATATGGGTACAGGGGAAAAATTCCTGAATAGAACAGCAATGGCTTGTGCTATAAGATCGAGAATTGATAAATGGGACCTCATAAAACTGCAAAGCTTCTGCAAAGTAAAAGACACCTTCAATAAGACAAAAAGGCCACCAACAGATTGGGAAATGATCTTTAACTATCCCAAATCGGACAGGGGACTAATATCCAATATATATAAAGAACTCAAGAAGGTAGACTCCATAAAATCAAATAAACCCACTAAAAAACGGGGCTCAGAGCTGAACAAAGATTTCTCATCTGAGGAATACCGAATGGCAGAGAAGCACCTGAAAAAATGTTCAACATCCTTAATCATCAGGGAAATGCAAATCAAAACAACCCTGAGATTCCACCTCACCCCAGTCAGAATGGCTAAGATCAAAAATTCAGGTGACAGCAGATGCTGGTGAGGATGTGGAGAAAGAGGAACGCTCCTCCATTGTTGGTGGGATTGCAAGCTTGTACAACCACTCTGGAAATCAGTCTGGTGATTCCTCAGAAAATTGGACATAGTACTACTGGAGGATCCAGCAATACCTCTCCTGGGCATATATCCAGAAGATGGCCAAACCGGTAAGAAGGACACATTCTCCACTATGTTCATAGCTACCTTATTTATAATAGCCAGAAGCTGGAAAGAAACCAGATGTCACTCAACAGAGGAATGGATACAGAAAATGTGGTACATCTACACAATGGAGTACTACTCAGCTATTAAAATGAATGAATTTATGAAATTCCTAGGCAAATGGATGGACCTGGAGGGCATCATCCTGAGTGAGGTAACACATTCACAAAGGAACTCACACAATATGTACTCACTGATAAGTGGATATTAGCCCAAAACCTAGGATACCCAAGATATAAGATACAATTTCCTAAACACATGAAACTCAAGAAAAATGAAGACTGAAGTGTGGACACTATGCCCCTCCTTAGAAGTGGGAACAAAACACCCTTGGAAGGAGTTACAGAGACAAAGTTTGGAGCTGAGATGAAAGGATGGTCCATGTAGAGACTTCCATATCCAGGTATCCACCCCATAATCAGCATCCAAACGCTGACACCATTGCATACACTAGCAAGATTTTATCGAAAGAACCCAGATGTAGCTGTCTCTTGTGAGACTATGCCGGGGCCTAGCAAACACAGAAGTGGATGCTCACAGTCAGCTAATGGATGGATCACAGGGCTCCCAATGGAGGAGCTAGAGAAAGTAGCCAAGGAGCTAAAGGGATCTGCAACCCTATAGGTGGAACAACATTATGAACTAACCAGTACCCGGGAGCTCTTGACTCTAGCTGCATATGTACCAAAAGATGGCCTAGTCGGCCATCACTGGAAAGAGAGGCCCATTGGACACGCAAACTTTATATGCCCCAGTACAGGGCAACGCCAGGGCCAAAAAGGGGGAGTGGGTGGGTAGGGGATTGGGGGTGGGTGGGTATGGGGGACTTTTGGTATAGCATTGCAAATGTAAATGAGCTAAATACCTAATAAAAAATGGAAAAAAAAAAAGAAACCAGATGCCCCTCAACAGAGGAATGGATACAGAAAATGTGGTACATTTACACAATGGAGTACTACTCAGCTATTAAAAAGAATGAATTTATGAAATTCCTAGGCAAATGGATGGACCTGGAGGGCATCGTCCTGAGTGAGGTAACCCAATCACAAAGGAACTCGCACAATATGTACTCACTGATAAGTGGATATTAGCCCAGAAACTTAGGATACCCAAGATATAAGATACAATTTGCTAAACACATTAAACTCAAGAGAACGAAGACAAAGTGTGGACACTTTGCCCCTTCTTAGAAGAGGAAACAAAACACCCATGGAAGGAGTTACAGAGACAAAATTTGGAAGTGTGACGAAAGGATGGACCATCTAGTGATTACCATATCCAAAGATCCATCCCATGATCAGCTTCCAAACTCTGACACCATTGCATACACTAGCAAGATTTTGCTGAAAGGACCCAGATATAGCTGTCTCTTGTGAGACTATGCCAGGGCCTAGCAAACACAGAAGTGTATGCTCACAGTCAGCTATTGAATGGACCACAGGGCCCCCAATGGAGGAACTAGAGAAAGCACCCAAGGAACTAAAGGGAACTGCAACCCTATAGGTGGAACAACAATATGAACTAAGCAGTACCTCGGAGCTCTTGTCTCTAGCTGCATATGTATCAAAAGATGGCCTAGTCGGCCATCAATGCAAAGAGAGGCCCATTGGACTTGCAAACTTTATATGCCCCAGTACAGGGGAACGCCAGGGCCAAAAAGGGGGATTGGGTGGGTAGGGGAGTGGGGGGTGGGTATGGGGGGACTTTTGGTATAGCATTGGAAATGTAAATGAACTAAATACATAATAAAAATGGGAAAAAATTGCAAAGCTTCTGCAAAGCAAAAGACACCGTCAATAAGACAAAAAGGCCACCAACAGATTGGGAAAGGATCTTTACCTATCCCAAATCGGTAGGGGACTAATATCCAATATATATAAAGAACTCAAGAAGGTGGACTCCAGAAAATCAAATAACCCCATTAAAAAATGGGGCTCAGAGCTGAACAAAGAATTCTCACCTGAGGAATACCGAATGGCAGAGAAGTACCTGAAAAAATGTTCAACATCCTTAATCATCAGGGAAATGCAAATCAAAACAACCTTGAGATTCCACTTCACTCCAGTCAGAATGGCTAAGATCAAAAACTCAGGTGACAGCAGATGCTGGCGAGGATGTGGAGAAAGAGGAACACTCCTCCATTGTTGGTGGGATTGCAAGCTTGTACAACCACTCTGGAAATCAGTCTGGTGATTCCTCAGAAAATTGGACATAGTACTACCGGAGGATTCCGCAATACCTCTCCTGGGCATATATCCAGAAGATGTCCCAACCAGTAAGAAGGACACACGCTCCACTATGTTCATAGCAGCCTTATTTATAATAGCCAGAAGCTGGAAAGAACCCAAATGCCCCTCAACAGAGGAATGGATACAGAAAATGTAGCACATTTACACAATCGAGTACTACTCAGCTATTAAAAGGAATGAATTTATGAAATTCCTAGGCAAATGGATGGACCTGGAGGGCATCGTCCTGAGTGAGGTAACCCAATCACAAAGGAACTCGCACAATATGTACTCACTGATAAGTGGATATTAGCCCAGAAACTTAGGATACCCAAGATATAAGATACAATTTGCTAAACGCATGAAATTCAAGAAGAACGAAGACCAAAGTGTGGACACTTTGCCCCTCCTTAGAAATGGGAACAAAACACCCATGGAAGGAGTTACAGAGACAAAATTTGGAGCTGTGACGAAAGGATGGACCATCTAGTGATTGCCATATGCAGGGATCCATCCCAGAATCAGCTTCCAAACGCTGACACCATTGCATACACTAGCAAGATTTTGCTGAAAGGATCCAGATATAGCTCTCTCTTGTGAGACTATGCCGGGGCCTAGCAAACCCAGAAGTGGATGATCACAGTCAGCTATTGGATGGATCACATGACCCCCAATGGAGGAACTAGAGAAAGCACCCAAGGAACTAAAGGGAACTGTAACCCTATAGGTGGAACAACAATATGAACTAAGCAGTACCCCGGAGCTCTTGTCTCTAGCTGCATATGTATCAAAAGATGGCCTTGTTGGCCATCACTGCAAAGAGAGGTCCATTGGACTTGCAAACTTTGTATGCCCCAGTACAGGGGAACCCCAGGGCCAAAAAGAGGGAGTGGGTAGTTAGGAGATTGGGGGGGGGGGTATGGGGGACTTTTGGTATAGCATTAAAAATGTAAATGAGGAAAATACCTAATAAAAAATTAATTTAAAAAATCACGATCAGATTAACAATCTAAACAATCCCATATCCCCTAAAGAAATAGAAACAAGCATTAATAGTCTCCCAACCAAAAAAATCCAAGGACCAGATGGGTTTAGTGCCGATTTCTATCAGACCTTCAAAGAAGATCTGATAAAAATACTCCTCAAACTATTCCACAAAATAGAGACAGAAGTAATGCTACCCAATTCATTCTATGAAGCCACAATTACTCTGATACCTAATCCACACAAAGACTCAACAAAGAAAGAGAACTTCAGGCCAATTTTGCTTATTGATGCCAAAATACTCAATAAAATTCATGCAAAACATTCATCCGTCATGATCAAGTAGGCTTCATCCCTGGGATACAAGGATGGTTCAATATATGGAAATCCTTCAACGTAATCCACTATATAAACAAAGTCAAAGAAAAAAAAAACACATGATAATTTCATTAGATGCTGAGAAAGTATTTGACAAAACTCAACACCCCTTCATGATAAAAGTCATGGAAAGATCAGGAATTCATGGCCCATAATTAAACATAGTAAAAGCAATATACAGCAAACCAGTAGCCAACATCAAACTAAATGGATTTAAACTTGAAGCAATCCAACTAAAAATCAGAGACTAGGCAAGGCTGCCCACTCTCTCACTACCTATTCAATATAGTACTTGAAGTTCTAGCCAGAGCAATTAGACAACAAAAGGAGATCAAGGGGATACAAATTGGAAAGGAAGAATTCAAAATATCACTATTTGAAGATGATATGATAGTGTATATAAGTGACCCCAAAAATTCCACTAGAGAACTCCTATGCCTGATAAACAACTTCAGTGAAGTAGCTGGATATAAAATTAACTCAAACAGATCAGTAGCCTTTCTCTATACAAATGGTAAACAGGCTGAGAAAGAAATTAGGGAAGCAACACCCTTCACAATAGTCACAATAATATAAAATACTTTGGTGTGACTCTAAGGAAGTAAAAGATTTGTATGATAAGAACTTCAAGTCTCTGAAGAAAGAAATTGAAGAAACTCTCAAAAGATGGAAAGATCTCCCATGCTCATGGATTGGCAGGATTAATATAGTCAAAATGGCCAAAAGCAATCTACAGATTCAATGCAATACCCATCAAAATTCCTTCAGCGAATTCTTCAACGAATTAGAAAGGACAATCTGCAAATTCATCTGGAATAACAAAAAACCTGGAATAGCAAAAACTATTCTCAACAATAAAAGAACCTCTGGTGGAATCTCCATCCCTGACCTTAAGCTGTACAGACAGGTAAACCAATGGAATAGAACTGAAGACCCAGAAATGGACCCACACACCTATGGTCACTTGACCTTTGACAAAGGAGCTAAAACCCTCCAGTGAAAAAGACAGCATTTTCAACAAATGATGCTGGCTAAACTGATGGTTAGCATGTAGAAGAGCAAGGACATCCACATAAAACTAGAGAGACTGAAACTTATAGAGGAGAAAGTGGGGAAGAGTCTCCAAGTTATGGGCACAGGGGAAAAATTCCTGAAGAGACCACCAATGGCTTGTACTGTAAAATAATCAACAAATGGTACTTCATAAAATTGCAAAGCTTCTTTAAGGCAATGGACACTGTCAATAGGACAAAGTGGCAACCAAGGGATTAGGAAAAGATCTTTACTACATCTGATAGAGGGCTAATATCCAATATATACTCAAAAAGCTAGACTCCAGAGAACCAAACAACCATATTTTTTAAATGGGGTACACATCGAAACAAAGAATTCTCAACTGAGGAAACTCCAATGGCCGTGAAGCACCTAAAAAAATGTTCAACATCCTTTGTCATCAGGGAAAAGTAAATCAAAACAACCCTGAGATTCCACCCCACACCAGTCAGAATCGCTAAGATCAAAAATTCAGGTGACAGCAGATGCTGGTCAGGATGTGGAGAAAGAGGAACACCCCTCCATTGCTGATGGGATTGCAAGCTGGCACAACACTCTGGAAATCAGTTTGGTGGTTCCTCAGAAAATTGGACGTAGTTCTACCAGAAGATCCAGCAATACCACTCATGGGCATATATGCAGAAGATGCTCCAACAAGTAATAAGGACACATGTTCCACTATGTTCATAGCAGCCTTATTTATAATAGCCAGAATCTGAAAAGAACCCAAATGTCCCTCAACAGAGGAATGGATACATAACATGTGGTACATTTACACAATGGAGTACTACTCAGCTATTAAAAACAATGAATTCATGAAATTCTTAGTGAAATGGATGTATCTGGAGGATATCATCCTAAGTGAGGTAACCCAATCACAACAGAACACACTTGACATGCACTCACTGATAAGTGGATATTAGCCCAGAAGCTGGGAATACCCAAGATAAAATTTGCAAAACACATGAAACTCAAGAAGAAGGAGGAAGACCAAAGTGTAGATACTTCAATCCTTCTTCGAAGGGGGTACAAAAAACCCATGGAAGGAGTTACAGAGACAAAGTGTGAAGCAGAGACTGAAGGAATGACCATCCAGAGACGGCCCTATCTGGAGATCCATCCCATAAACAATCACCAAACCCAGACACTATTGCAGATGCCAACAAAAGCTTGCTGACAGGAGCCTGATATAGCTGTCTCCTGAGAAGATCTGCCAGTGCCTGGCAAATACAGAAGTGGATGCTCACTGTCATCCATTGTACTGAGCACAGGGTCCCCAATGAAGGAGCTAGAGAAAGTACCCAAGGAGCTGAAGGGGTTTGTAGCCCCCCATGAGGAACAACAATATGAACTAACCAGTACCCCCAGAGCTCTCTGGGACTAAACCACCAATCAAAGAAAACACATGGAGGGACTTGTGGTTCTAGCTGCATATGTAGCAGAGGATGGCCTAGTCTTTCATCAATGGGAGGAGAGGCCCTTGGTCCTATGAAGGTTCTATAGAGCAATATAGGGGAATGCCAGGGCCAGCCGGCAGGAGTGGGTGGGTTTGGGAGCAGAGGGAGATGAGAGAGGATAGGGGACTTTTGGAGAGGAAAATAGTAAAGGAGATAACATTTGGAATTTAAATAAAGAAAATATCTAATAAAAAATAAAAATAAATGGAAAAAAAAAGCAGACTGAAGCTCTGGAGACCAAACCAGTAAGCAGAACTCCCATGACCTCTGCATCAGCTCCTGCCTCCAGGATCCTGCCCTGCTTGAGTTCCTGTCCTAACTTCCTTCAATAATAAACTGCAATGTGGAAGTATTAGCTGAATAAACCCTTTCCTTCCCAATTTGCTTTTTGGTCATGGTGTTTTATTGCAACGATGACTGACTAAGACACCTATCATGCACAAAGCCCTCATAAACCAGGTATGAAGATGCATTTCTGTACTCCTGCCTGCTCAGAATGTGTATCAGAAATTCAAGATCATGGAAAACCATCCTGCCTCCATCTTAGGCTTAGAATCCATCTCATAGTAAAGACAAACTAGGTTCATCCTTGTTTGTGATTAAACCTCTGTTTCTCAAGGACCGGGCTATGCCCCATCTGCAACCTCCACTAAAAATAGTTCTGCACTGCCTGTTCCAGAAATTGGAATCATGTCTTTGTTTTAAAAAGTTGTTTATAGCCATCTTGAAACCCTACCTTTGTTCTGACCACCTTGTTATGACCACCTTGTCTTTGGTTCAGAAGGTCCTTAGGACTAGCTTGTTCTACTCCTGTATTTTGCCTGACAAATGCCCCATTTGGAAACCCTTATCTCTGAGCTAAAAAAGTTGGTCTTTCCCACATCCAATGCTGACTCTCAAACCCTGCCTTAGGAGAAGGAGGCCTGTGTACACAAATTAAAAGGCTTGTTTTAATTAATTACTTTCTTTAATTAATTTGGCCATGATTATTTGGGTCTTCTGCTTCTATCTTTGGGATTAACAGTCATCCTCACATTACATAATGAGTTCAAGACCAGTCTAAGCTACATCAGACCCTATCTCAAAAGCAGCAATAAACCAAAAAACAGAAACAAAAAAATACAACAACAAAATTTTTTTAATTTAAAAACCCTTAAAATACATGAATCTGTGTGCTGTATGTCACATCCAAATCACCAGGTGTACACATGGGGCTGGAAAAGAGGGATTTGAAATCAAAAGACAAAGGTCATCCTAGTGATTTTGACGTTATTAATATTTAAAAGAGGCAGCAACCTAAGCAGTCAGATTTTGGTGCCAAAGGAAACGGGGACATGAAGAAGAAAAACTCAGGAATTCCACATTGGAAAATCCAATTACATTCTTTCTCAGAAAGGGAAACACTGGTGTCAGCTTGCTGGTCACATTCTTGGTATGCTAAAGGAAGTGCTTAATAGTTTTTACTCAATACTACTACAGATCAGCTCTCACAGTGGTCTAAATTCTTGATACTATGTGGTAAACGTACATACCTCAAGTGTAATTTTTTATTACTGAATACTAATTGTATGCCACAGTGTGTTTCTCTAGGATAATTTATCAAGTAGAGAATTTAAGTTAGTTCTGAGTTATCCATATGCCAAGGCAAATAACAGAAGCAAACAGAAAACCTCTCTGAAAAAAAAAAAAAAGAAAACTGTAGAAAAGTGAGCAAAAAAACACAGAACAGCCATGTAGAGCAAAGGAGAACAGAGAAGTTACAGGACAGCACTTGGCCCCACATTAGAGCTACACAAGGAAATATAAACAATAGTCATAGGCTGTATATATGTTAAAAGAAACAGGTGACAGTTTTGAAAACAGCATGAGTTTCTTTCAAGAATAAAGATTAGTCAATTTAAACAAACAAAAATTGAATAAGTTTTCTTTGATGAAATTCTAAAGGACAAGTTCAGGCTAATGGGATGAGCTCCCTGAGGATCTCAGATTCTGTGAGATAAAACACCAAGACACTGGAAAATATGTGAGGGAATAAAGACAAACATTGTGCAAAGCAGTAGCTGTGGCATGGCAGGACAGAGGGCCAATACCAGGAAACAGTAGCATAAAACAAGTGAGGATGGGCAGAACTGTGACAGTAATTCAACTTTCAAATGTACAAATGTCATGAGTAGGCATTTATCAAAGAAGAGGCACAAATGGCCAAGGGTTTGTGAGACGTCAACTTGGTCTCAGGAAAATGCAGTGTAAAACCTCACTCAAGTCAAAATGAATGCTATAAATCCAGACAACAGTCACAAAAGGCCAGAGGATATGGAGACAGGCAAGCTCTCGTACTCTGTGCACAGGGATGCAAACTGGCAAAATCCTTACAAAAGCAATCATTACTGACAACCAGAAACTGATCTACCATTTGTAGCAATGCCAGTCTTACATATAGCTAAAGCAAATGCTCATGCCATAGCCCCCACCTTCACCAGAGAAGCCCTCCAGACGATAGACAATGACAAACGCAGAGGCTCAAAACCAAGTGACATCTGTGGATCCAGCCCTAGACAAGTTACTTGTACCACCCACTCTAAGGGTTGCTTGTAGAAGAAAAGAGGAACTATGTAAGAGATGGGAAACAGGGACAACAACGAGACACTACCCCCAAACTTGATATAGCTACTGTGGTCATAAACTCACACAGCACCTGCTCAGAGCCCACCCACCCTCAACTGGCCAGATCAACAATTGTTCATGAAAGGAGGAGCTCCTAGAGCCTGAACTATGGCTACTGAAGGTTCTGGAAGAGGATTCGCTGGCTTTAATTGTGACTCCACCTGACAACAGCAAACCCTCGGTCACAATGATGGCATACGTTAATCTTGCTGGGCCACAAAGTTAATTAATGAATTAAAACTTAAAATGAATTTTAAAAACACATAAACTCTATAGAGCGGTCTGAGTAAGGGTAGGAGTGTGAATCAAAGGGTGATTTCTGGACGGTGAGAAATGGGGTCATCAGCATCCAAAGTATGAACATGGAACTTTTAAAATACTGGCAAGAGTTTAAATACTTACAAAACACTGTTAAAAATATGTTGAATAGATGCCTGCATGTCATGTTTAATGTGTCACTATGCATAATAGCCAAGACATCAATTCAACTGGTGTCCACTGACTTCTGAGTTAATAAAGAAAGAGAACATTATATACAGTGGAATGCTATTCTTCCATAAAATAATAGAAACCTATCACTTATATAGTGGACAGAGCTAGATGGTGTTCCAGTAAGTAATATAACTCAGCATAGAAAGGCAATACTGAATATTCTCACACTTGGACATTTGGACAGTTTAGGTCATGATAATAATCAAAAATAGAATAAATGTTAATAGAGACTGGTAAGGGTGTGTGATGGTGGACAAAAATGGCCATATCGTCCTGGGAGCAAGCTTAATGATCTATATAGAACATGGTCTGAAAAAAAATAAAGAACATGGTCTGGTAACTGATAAGGAGCATGTCTAATGATCTATATAGGACATGATCTGGTAACTATATAAAACATGGTCTGGTAGTTATATGGAATGTGGTCTGGTAACTGGTAAGGAGCAAGCCCAATGATCTATATAGAACGTGGTCTGGTAACTGGTTACCCACAGATGATTCCGTGTTTTTAAATAGCCTACAAAGGGTTCTGAATATTCCTCAAAGAAAGACATGAGGATATAGCAGTAAGGATCTGCCAGTCTCCCAGATCTGATCATGACACATAGCACACCTATGTGGAAATGCAGTATCCCATCACATAAGCAGGTAGGAAAACAGAACTATTTCAAAATTATGGCCTTTGCTATGCTTGATAATTTTCTAAAAAGAAATATAGAACATTTGAACAAAACAATTAACAAATTTAATCTCCTGGGCATATATAAAAAAATCAAATATGGTGTCCCTGGAAGACCTGATCTTTTCTGAGAAGAGGTAAATTGGGGGGGGGGGGTAGATGTGGGGGAAAGAAGAGGGGAGGGGGAGAGACTGGAGGAGGGGAAGGAATGGAAACTACAGTGGGGTGGGATGTAATATATGAGAGGAAAAGAAATATAAAGAAAAAATTGAGTAGAAACATGAATTCTTGCTGGGTTGATGATGTGCATCAGTACTCCCAGCCTGTGGGAACTGAGGCAGGAGGATTACCAGCTCTAAGCCATCCTCTGACTCACACTAAATGTTAAAACAACAACTGCAACCAAAAAAAAGAAATGGAACATAGCTCATCAGTAGAGCACTCATTCAGCATGCGCAATACCTGCATTCATTAAAGAAGGAAGAAGCTGGGCAGTGGTGGTGCACTCCTTTAGCTCCAGAAGTCAGGAGACAAAGGTAGGCAGATTTCTGTAAGTTCAAGGCTACCCTAGTCGATAGAGGTAGGTCTAGAACAGCTAGAGCTATACAGAGAAAATATTTCTTAAAAAAGATGAACAAATTTTGAATGTATGAAAGAAGAGATCAATAAACTTAATAATAAAGATAATGATATTATTATTATTACAGATTGAAGATGAGGAGAATTTTTAAGAAAAACAAAACTACATAATAAAACTAAACTGATTCTTTGAGAAAATATTACAAATGCAAGAAACAAAAAAATATCAGAATGTTTGTCTCGGTCCATGCATTAAAATCATACAATACCATACAACACAATTCAACTGCCATCAATATTTGTAGTTACATTATTCAAACTGAGGAGAAGAAGGATTAAGTATGGCAGACTCTATAGAATAGTTAGCATCACAGTCAACACAGAAGACTCTAGATATAACCCATGGAGGACTGCAGGGAAGAAAAGGTTATTTAATAAATGCTACTGAAAATAAAGCCAAATAGAAAAAGGTAAACCAAGTCACCACTCCATACTGACAAGATGCCAGTTCTTAGGGCTAGCAAGATGGCACAGCAGCTCAAAGCACTCCTTGCTCTTCCAGAGGACCCATTCTCTCCATTGGAATAAGAGTGCCCATCATGTCAATCTCTCCTACTTCATGGCTGCATTTTGGAAGAAGGCTTGTCCTCAGAGAAATGGACAAAAAAATCCACAGGCCTATTGTTTTTTTCAGCTCTAAAAATCTATTTGGAACACTAAACATGATAGAAGAAGGGAAAAAATCCCTATGAAAGGAAACTGTGACAAGTTCCTGATTAGACAGAAACTGTTCTATCTCCAAGAGAGAATATGCAGCATAACTTCAGATTCATAGAATGGATTGAGTAGTGTTCCTTCTGTTTATTTTTTATGGAATAGTTTGAAGAGTATTAGTATTAGATCTTCTTTGAAGGTCTGGTAGAATTCTGCACTAAACCCATCTGGTCCTGGCTGTTTCTGGTTGGGAGACTTTTAATGACTGCTTCTATTTCTTTAGGAGACCCTTTAGATGGTTTATCTGATCCTGATTTAACTCTGGTATCTGGTATCTGTCTAGAAAACTGTCCATTTCATCCATATTTTCCAGTTGTGTTGAGTATAGGCTTTTGTAGTAGGATCTGATGTTTTTTTTTTTAATTTCCTCAGATGCTGTTGTTAGATCTCCCTTTTCATTTCTGATTTTCTTTATTTGGATACTGTCTCTGTGCCTTCTGGTTTGTCTGGCTAAGGGGTTATCTATCTTGTTGATTTTCTTAAAGAATCAGCTCCTGGTTTGGTTGATTCTTTGTATAGTTCTTTTTGTTTCTACTTGGTTGATTTCAGCCCTGAGTTTGATTATTTCCTGCCATCTACTCCTCTTGGGTGAATTTGCTCATTTTTGTTCTAGAGTTTTCAGGTGTGTTGTTAAGCTGGTAGTGTAAACTCTCTCCAGTGGTGGTCTTACCTGTGCTCACATTTGTGTTGGCACTCCTGGAAGACCAGCTCTCTCCCAGCGGTATTTGAGTATGGAGGCACATGATCAGCTCCAGGACAGATGGAAACCTGAAGAATGCTGTCTCCACTGGCCTATTGAGTTCTCCCAAGGACCCACTAAGTGTAGCTGTCCAATTGTAAGTGCTGCTTGGCAAGGAAGGGATTCACAAAGACATAAAGAAGCCTCAGTGCTCACAGAGGCTCATCACCACCCCCCTTTTATGTATATAGGTATTTTGCTCACATGTATGTGGTGCTCAAGGAGAATAAAGAGGGCATTGGAATCCCAGAACTGGAGTTACAGACAGTTGTGAAGCACTGGGTAGATGCTGGCAGTTAAACCTAAGTATTCAGGAAAAGCAGCCACTGCTCTTAACTGCAGAGCCATCTTTCCAGCCTCCTAAAATTTGGGAGTGTGTTATTTTGGTCTGGAGGGCATTTTGTTGTTGTTGTTCTTGTTCTTTGTTTGTTTGGTTTTTTTGTTGTTGTTGTTGTTTTGTTTGAGACAAGGTCTCTCTTTGTAGGCCTGATTATCCTAGAATTCCAGGCTATGTATTCCAGGCTGATCCTCTGAACTCTGCTTCCCAGGACTAAAGGTGTGTATCACCACACCCATGATTACCACCTTTAATTCCAAAACACTGGGAGGACACCTTAGTGTTTGAAGAAAAGTTAATCTGTGGCTGAATTTTAGTGATGCAGGGTCACAAATCCAAGAAAATACTATTATCAAACAAAAGAGTTTTATAACCTCGCCTAGCTGAGTATCTGTAATAGGCTATTATTAGTGCCCTCCCATGTAATAAACAGCTTTCAGCATTATTTCCCCAGACCCTGTGACATGAGCAAACACAATCTATTCATCAATCATCGCTTATTAGGTAGTAAGGTTGTAAAGAGATGGCTCAGCAGGTAAAGCTCTTACCAGCAAACCTGATGACATGAGTTCAATACTTAGAATGCACTTGGTAAAAGAAGAGCACCAACCCTGACCTCATAAAGGCCCCCTAGCATGTGCCCTCCCTTCCTTGCATATACATGCACACAAATTAAATAAATTTAATTTTGAAACTATTAAAAATAAGTATTGTGCTTTAATTAGTATAGTCAGAGAACACTGTAAAGTATGTGTTCAGGTGTACATCTGTGTATATACAGACCCACATGTATCTTTATACTTTATTTATTGAATACCTGCTTCAGATCAGTTCGTAGAGTTAGGATCAGAGTCTAAGGGAAGGTATGTATTGGCTTATAGCTATGCTCTAGAAAAGGCATGATGTGTATTTCTCCCATTCAGAGAGCATTTCTCTACATCCTCTCCACCCTGAGTACTCGTGTGTCTTCAATTTGGGATCATTACTTCATAATTGACATTCAATTCAGTGATCTGCTTTCTCCATGAAACCCTTTTTTTTGTTGTGTTTTTTTTTTTTTCAGTTTTTTGAGACAGGATTTCTCTGTATAGCCCTGGCTGTCCTGGAACTCACTCTGTAGACCAGGCTGGCCTCGAACTCAGAAATCCAACTGCCTCTGCCTCCCAAGTGCTGGGATTAAAAGCATGCACCACCACTGCCCAGCTGAAACCCATTCTCTCTCTCTCTCTCTCTCTCTCTCTCTCTCTCTCTCTCTCTCTCTCTCTCTCTGGTTTTGGGTTTTTTTTTTTTTTTTTTTTTTTGAGACAGGGTTTCTCTGTATAGCCCTGGCTGTCCTGGATCTCACTCTGTAGACCAGGCTGGCCTCGAACTCAGAAATCTGCCTGTCTCTGACTCCCAAGTGCTGGGATTAAAGGCATGTGCCACCACCGCCCAGAGAAACCCATTCTCTTAATCAGAGATAGAGCACTCAATTTTCTTCTGCAGTGTAAGAGACAGAACTCCATACCTACTGTGCAGCCAGCCTCAGGACACACCATCTTCCCTGCAGCAGATTCTGTGGGTATTTTCAGAGGTACAATGTGTGAAGATGTCCTGGATGAGCCACTCTCTTAAAAGACAACACTGTCCTATACATAGATACTCCACTTCCTCTCTCCCAAATACCTGCAATTGACCTTAATACATATGCAGAGCTGAACATTTAATATTCCCTCTCCCAGAATGACTCCTAAGGGTTCAGAAACAGACAAACAATGTAATCAGCTGCAAGTAGGCATCCCCCGACCCACTCAGCTGTTTCTCATTCCAGGTCAGCTAGACTATGGATGCCTAGAGTCTAGTCCTTACCCTCACAGTGTCTGTTGTTTCTAAAGATGCTACACTTCAAAACTGCAAAGAGATAGCAGATGAAGTTGGCAACCATATCTGGAGCCCCCATCACTGATGCACCAGCACTCTGACTTGACTTTCATGTCTTGAATTGGCATTATGAGGACTGAGCACAGCTAGTTAAAGATGGAACAAGCACGTAACCCCAAGTTGGTAGTTCTGGAGTCAACGCCTGAGTCACTGTATTTTGGAGTTTGAAGTAAAACAATGGAAACCATTCTTGTGAATGGAAATGCCTCAAATGGTAAAGATCAGCTTGGTTCTGTTCCCTTGAGAATACCTGAGAGATTATTCAAAAATACTGGTATTTTTTTTCTCTGTCTCTGGTGCTGAGTGGTTTGTTAAAAGCAATGCAGTGTAAATCTTGCTGGAGCACAGACTCTAAAGCCAAAACTAAAGGATGGCCTGAAGGACCATGAACACCAATTCTCTACCAATACAAAGGCTCAACTCTAAAAACAAAATGCTTGGCCAATACAATCCAACAATCCCCACAGGTGCCTATTCAGTTGTAAAAATGTGCTTCAAAGTTAAAAC
Organism: Mus musculus; assembly: GCF_000001635.26. Taxonomy (NCBI): domain Eukaryota; kingdom Metazoa; phylum Chordata; class Mammalia; order Rodentia; family Muridae; genus Mus; species Mus musculus. The sequence goes on from NC_000080.6 coordinate 18,128,457, forward strand.
AACAAAAATTACTTGAGAATCAACCATCCGCAGAAGTGACACAGCTTCTGAGACTGACCCAGTTTGTGGCTCCAGACATCCAGGCTCCTTCCCCGCCAGAGGAGAGGAGGCCGCCCCACCCGGAAGGGCTCTGAGGCAGAGCACCTGGAGGAGCCATCTTAGGTCCAGGATCCCTCAGTGACTAGTCTGCACAGGTGAGTGTGCAGACTACAGAAGCTACATAGCTTCTGGGACAGGCAGAAGCAACACAGCTTCTGGGACAGACTCTGTTTCGGGCTCCAGACATCCAGGCACCTTCCCCACCAAAGGAGGAGTCTACCCAGGAAGGCTCTGCCAGAGCACCTCGGGTAGCCATCTTGGGTCCCAGATCCCTAAGAGACTAGTCTGCCCAGGTGATAATCCAGACTACAAAACCTACACATCTTCTGGGACAGGCAGAAGTGACACAGCTTCTGGGACAGGTCCTGTTTCAGGACTTCATCTTCTCTCAGTAGGCAGGGCGGAAAACCAGATATCTGTGCACCTTACCTGCAAGAAAAGTTCTTGTCTGCAGAGAGTACTCTTATCGCTGAATCTCAGGAGAGAGCTACACTCCTAGGTCTGCTGACAGAGGCTAACAGAATCACAGGAGGAACAAGCTCCAACCAGAGACAACTATAGTAACTAACTCCAGAGATTACCAGATCGTGAAAGGCAAGCATAAGAATCTTACTAACAGAAACCAAGACCACTCACCATCATCAGAACCCAGCACTCCCACCTCAGCCAGTCCTAGATACCCCGACACACCAGAAATGCAAGACTCGGATTTAAAAATCATATCTCTTGTTGCTGGTAGAGGACATCAAGAAGGACTTTAATAATTCACTTAAAGAAATACAGGAGAACACTGCTAAAGAGGTAGAAATCCTTAAAGGAAAACAGGAAAACACAACCAAACTGGTGATGGGATTGAACAAAACCATTTAAGACCTACAAAGGGAAGTAGACACAATAAAGAAAAGCCAAAGTGAGACAACTCTGGAGATAGAAACCATAGGAAAGAAATCAGGAACCATAGATGTGAGCATCAGCAACAGAATACAAGAGATGGAAGAGAGAACCTCAGATACAGAAGATTCCATAGAGAACATGGGCACAAAAATCAAAGAAAATGCAAAATGCAAAAAGATCCTAACTCAAACATCCAGGAAATCCAGGACACAATGAGAAGACTAAACCTGTGGATAACTGGAGGAGATGAGAATGAAGAATTTCAACTCAAAGGGCCAGCAAATAACTTCAAGAAAATTATAGAAGAAAACTTCCCAAACCTAAAAAAAAAAAAAAAAAAAAGAGATGCCCATGAACATACAAGAAGCCTACAGAACTCCAAATAGACTAGACCAGAAAAGAAATTCCTCCCGACACATAATAATCAGAACAACAAATGCACTAAATAAAGATAGAATATTAAAAGCAGTAAGGGAGAAAGGTCAAGTAACATATAAAGGCAGATCTATTAGAATTACACCACACTTCTCACCAGAGACTATGAAAACCAGAAGAGCCTGGACAGATGTTATGCAGACCCTAAGAGAACACAAATGCCAGCCCAGGCTACTATTCCCAGCAAAACTCTCAATTACCATAGATGGAGAAACCAAAGTATTCCATGATAAAACCAAATTCACACAATATCTTTCCACAAATCCAGCCCTTCAAAGGATAATAAAGGGAAAACACCAACACTAGTACAGAAACTACACCATAGCAAAAGCATGAAAGTAATCCTTCAACAAACCTAAAAGAAAACAGCTGCAATAATAGAATCCCAAACTTATCAACAAAAATGACAGGAAGCAAAAATTACTTTTTTAAATTTCTCTTAATATCAATAGACTCAATTCCCCATTTAAAAGACATAGACTAATAGACTGGCTACACAAACAGGACCCAACATTTTCTTGCTTACAAGAAACCTCCCTCAGGGAAAAGGACAGACACTACCTCAGAGTGAAAGGATGGAAAACAATTTTATAAGCAAATGGTCCAAAGAAAAAAGCTGGAGTAGCCATTCTTATATCGAATAAAATTGACTTCCATCCCAAAGTTATCAAAAAAGACAAGGAGAGGCACTTCATACTCATCAAAGGTAAAATCTACCAAGATGAACTCTCAATTCTGAATATCTATACTCCAAATACAAGGGTAGCCACATTCATTAAAGAAACTTTAGTAAAGCTCAAAGCACACATTGCACCACAAACAATAATAATGGGAGACTTCAACACCCCACTCTCACCAATGGACAGACCCTGCAAACAGAAACTAAACAGATACACATGGACACGAACAGAAGTTATGAAACAAATTGATTTAATTGATATCTACAGAACATTTTATCCAAAAAAAAAGGGATATACATTCTTCTCAGTGCCAAATGGTACCTCCTCCAATATTGACCATATAATTGGTCAAGAAACAGGACTCAACAGATACAAAAATATTAAAATTATCCCATGCATGCTATCTGATGACCACAGACTAAGGCTGATCTTCAATAACAACATAAATAATAGAAATCCAACACTCACATGGAAACTGAACAATACTCTACTCAATGATTCCTTGATCAAGGATGTAATAAAGAAAGAAATTAAAGACTTTTTAGAGTTTAATGAAAATGAAGCCACAACATACCCAAACTTTTTTTTTCTTTTTTTTTTTATTACGTATATTCTTCAATTACATTTCCAATGCTATCCCAAAAGGCCCCCCTCTCCCCCCCCCCGCACTCCCCTACCCACCTATTCCCATTTTTTGGCCCTGGCATTCCCCTGTACTGGGGCATATAACGTTTGCCTGACCAATGGGCCTCTCTTTCCAGTGATGGCCGACTAGGTCATCTTTTGATACATATGCAGCTAGAGTCAAGAGCTCTGGGGTACTGGTTAGTTCATAATGTTGTTCCTCCCATAGGGTTGCAGATCTCTTTAGCTCCTTGGATACTTTCTCTAGCTCCTCCATTGGGGGCCCTGTAATCCATCCAATAGTTGACTGTGAGCATCCACTTCTGTGTTTGCTAGGCCCCGGCCTAGTCTCACAAGGGACAGCTATATCACCACCCTTGCAACAAAGGCTTGCTAGTATATGCAATGGTGTCATCGCTTGGAGGCTAATTATGGGATGGATCCCTGGATATGGCAGTCTCTAGATGGACCATCCTTTTGTCTCAGCTCCAAACTTTGCCTCTGTTACTCCTTCCATGGGTGATTGTTTCCAATTCTAAGAATGAGCAAAGTATCCACACTTTGGTCTTCGTTCTTCTTCAGTTTCATATGTTTTACATATTGTACCTTATATCTCGCTATACTAAGTTTCTCGGTTAATATCCACTTATCAGTGAGTACATTTCATTTGAGTTCTTTTGTGATTGGGCTACCTCACTCAGGATGATGCCCTCCAGGTCCAACCATTTGCCTAGGAATTTCATGAATTCATTCTTTTTAATAGCTGAGTAGTACTCCATTGTGTAAATGTACCACATTTTTTGTATCCATTCCTCTGTTGAGGGACATCTGGGTTCTTTCCAGCTTCTGGCTATTATAAATAAGGCTGCTATGAACATAGTGGAGCATGTGTCCTTCTTACCGGCTGGGACATCTTCTGGATATATGCCCAGGAGACGTATTGCGGAATCCTCCAGTAGTACTATGTCCAACTTTCAAGGAACCGCCAGACTGATTTCCAGAGTGGTTGTACAAGCTTACACTTCCACCAACAAAGGAGGAGTGTTCCTCTTTCTCCACATCCTCGCCAGCATCTGCTGTCACCTGAATTTTTGATCTTAGCCATTCTGACTGGTATGAGATAGAATCTCAGGGTTGTTTTGATTTGTATTTCTCTTATGGTTAAGGCTGTTGGACATTCTTTCAGGTGCTTCTCAGCCATTCTGTATTCCTTAGTTGAGAATTCTTTGTTTAGTTTTGTACCCCATTTTTAAATAGGGTTATTTGATTTTCTGGAGTCCGGCTTCTTGAGTTCTTTGTATTAAGAAAAAGTAATTGTTGCTTTCTGTTATTTTTGTTGTTAGAGTCGGGATTCTGTTCTTGTGCCTATCTTCTTTTAGGTTTATTGATGGATAACTTTCTTGCTTTTTCTAGGGCGTAATTTCCCTCCTTGTGTTGGAGTTTTACCTTTAATATCCTTTGAAGGGCTGGATTTGTGGAAAGATATTGTGTGAATTTGGTTTTGTCATGGAATACTGTGGTTTCTCCATCTATGGTAATTGAGAGTTTTGTTGGGTATGGTACCTGGGCTGGCATTTGTGTTCTCTTAGGGTCTGTATAACATCTGTCCAGGATCTTCTGGCTTTCATAGTCTCTGGTGAGAAGTCTGGTGTGATTTTAATAGGTGTGCCTTTATATGTTATTTGACCTTTTCCCATTACTACTTTTAATATTCTATCTTTATTCAGTTCACTTGTTCTTCTGATTATTATGTGATGGGAGGAATTTCTTTTCTGGCCCAGTCTATTTGGAGTTTTGTAGGCTTCTGGAAATCAGTCTGGTGGTTCCTCAGAAAATTGGACATAGTACTACCGGAGGATCCAGCAATACCTCTCCTGGGCATATATCCAGAGATGTTCCAACAAGTAATAAGGACACATGCTCCACTATGTTCATAGCAGCCTTATTTATAATAGCCAGAAGCTGGAAATTACCCAGATATCCCTCAACAGAGAAATGGATACAGAAAATGTGGTACATTTACACAATGGAGTATTACTCAGTAATTAAAAATAATGAATTTATGAAGTTCTTAGGCAAATGGATGGATCTGTGGATATCATCCTAAGTGAGATAACCCAATCACAAAAGAACACTCATGACATGCACTCACTGATAAGTGGATATTAGCCCAAAAGCTGGGAATACCCAAGATACAATTTGCAAAACAGATGAAACTCAAGAAGAAGAAAGACCCAAGTGTGGATACTTTGCTCCTTCTTAGAAAGGGGAACAAAATACCCATGGAAAGAGTTACAGACACAAAGTATAGCATAGAGACTGAAGGAATGACCATCCAAAAACTGCCCCACCTGGGAATCCATCCCATCAATAACCACCAAACCCAGACACTATTGCAGATGCCAACAAAAGCTTGCTGACAGGAGCCTATATAGCTGTCTCCTGAGAGTCTCTGCCAGTGCCTCATAAATACAGAAGTGGATGCTCTCAGCCAACCATTGCACTGAGCACAGGGTCCCCAATGAAGAAGCTAGAGAAAGTACCCAAGGAACTGAAGGGGTTTGCAGCCCCCTATGAGGAACAAAAATATGAACTAACCAGTACCCCCAGAGCTCCCTCTACTAAACCACCAATCAAAGAAAACACACGGAGGGACTCATGACTCTAGCTGATTATGTAGCAGAGGATGGCCTAGTCCTTGTACTAGTCCTTGGTACTGTGAAGATTCTATGCCCCAGTATAGGGAAGTGCCAGGGCCAGGAAGCAGAAGTGGGTGGATTGGGGAGGGGGGGAGTGATAGGGAATTTTCAGAGGGGAAAATAGGAAAGGGGATAACATTTGAAATGTAAATAAAGAAAATATCTAATAAAAATAAAAACACTCATAGCTTGAAAAGAAAAGAAAAGAGCCAGATCATCAGGACTCAGCAGTTAAGAACACTGCCTGCCGATGTAGGGAGGACCTCAGAGGAGTTGAAGGAGGGAACAAACTATTGAAATACATGGAAAAAAAAGACTTTAAAAAGGAAGTGTGAAATGATTACCATGAAATTTTGATCACTCTTACTCTAGAAGGTAAAGTCAACTTGAATCTATAAAATCCTCTTGACAAATAGAAAATCAAATCATCATAAATGGTTTGTTAAAAAGTAAAACTAAGCCTCTAATCCTGCACTCAGGGGGCTGGAGAGATGGCTCAGCTCTTCCAGAGGTCCTGAGTTCAATTACCAGCAACCATATGGTGGTACACAACCATCTGTAATGGGATCTAATGCCTTATTCTGGTGTGTCTGAAGACAGATTTTTTTCAAGAAGCAGGGGAAGGCAGATCTGAGTTCAAGGCCAGCCTGGACTATAGAGTGAGTTCCAGAACACCCAGGGCTACACAGAGAAACCTTGTCTCAAAAACAAAAACAAAACAAAACAAAGCACAAAAACAAAAATGTAGAGAGTGTCAGCATGTACCAAAAGCAGGTGAAAAACACCGAGAGGCCCACCAGCCATGCCTGCCAATAAGATGTGCAAGTGTGTGGTGGAGAGATGGGAAAGAGGCAGAAAGGTTTGAGCACTAGGAAGAGAGGTAGAACCAGAAACAAGAGGGTGGGAGGAATGGCCCAATGTTAGTAGCCTGTGCTATCAGCTGAGATCATAGGAAAGTCTGCCAATACTATCACTGAAGGTCATGTCTGAGTCCATAGCCCTGTAGCAACGGGTGTCTGTATCAATGTCCATGGCTATTGTTACCACCAAAGGTCACATCCTGGTCTGAGCTGTTCGTTCTTGAGACTATGTTGATGTCCAAGGACAGTGAGGAGCTGATCCTGTACTTCACTAGCTGCAGCACTCAGGACAGGACCCTCCACCTCACTTGCGTAGCACAGTAGAGCTTGACCTGGTAGTGAGGACACAGTTGAGCTGGCTCCACCTCTCATCTGCAGTAGGGTGGTGAGGGCATGAGAGTAGGAAAGCTGGCCCCACCCCTTGCCTGGGCAATGCAGGAAAGCTGAACCTGTTGGGAGTGGTGCAGGAATACTGGCGGCTGACCCAGATACCACCCAGGCCCAGATCCAGCACTTTGAGTTGGCCCACCCCAACATCTACCCCATCTATGAATTGCTGGAACTCATGAAGATCCTGCAGGATCTCCATGACATAGGGCAACAACAGAATATCTGAAAGGAGTTCCAGTGAGGATAGAGTATTGATAGTGTAGCATAACTAGAGGCTTCGAATGAGACTAGTGACTGCTTGCAATGAACATTTGCAAGTAAAATCTGTGGACAAAACCCTATGACACACTGTGACACACTACAGCTTCCACAACAACTTTTTTTTCATTCTACTTTATTTTATTTTATGGGGGAGGTTGCCAGGGTGGAAGGCAGATATAAAGGTACAGAGAGATGAGTGGGATTGAGATGCATGATATGAAATTCACATTGAATCAACAAAAAGTAGATAGATGAAAGACAGATGACAGACAGACAGACAGACAGACAGACACACACACACACACACACACACACACACACACACACACACAGATAAATGTACTGAAAAGTACTGGCTGTTCTTCCAGAGGACCTGGATTCAGTTTTCAGCTCCTACATGACAACTCACACCATCTGTAACTCAAAGTTCAAAGGGATCCTTCCTGGGCACTGCACACGTTTTACAGAGACATACATCCAGTCAAACACCCAAACACATGAAATTACAAATAGACAGATAACCGTACCAGTGCCACAAGGGAGCTGACAGTAGAAACTGCTTGTGTCAGACTTTGAGATCGAGATTGCAGAATCCAAGGTCCAGAGCAGGAATTGACCAGTCTGGTTCAAACAAGCAAGCAAGTGGAGAGATAGTCAATCAGGTAGGTTGTATCACTGGTGAGGACCAGCTGAGTCAGGGAGACACACACCAGGTATGAGATGATGCATTGATGTGGAGCCATGCTGCATCTGTCACTTTATGGGTTCTGGCCCAAAGCATCCCACCCTCTCTTCAGTCATTCTTGAGCCTGGTTTCCCTGATGCAATTTTAATGTACTTATGTGTCCCCATGGTTTCATTCTCTCCAGTGACCTTATATTCTCAGGAGTATGTCATTTGTTAGTCTGCTGGGTGGATGGCTCCAAACTGGAGATAGAATATTTGGGATGCAGTCATCTTTCTCCCTCACAATGGACTCAAAGGCTGCTTGTAAGATGGAGTCCCCTAGAACAGTGTACAGCATGGGAGGCCACTAATTTATATAACATAGAGTAATTCATGGCATGGCTTGATAAGATCAAGGAAGTCTCACTCTGTAGCTGAGGCTAGCCACAAATCATAGTAATCCTCCTGCCTCAGCACCCCCAATTGCTGGAATTGTAAACGCCATACCCAACTTAAAATGTACTTTTCTAATGCCTTATCTGACTCAAATTGAGACCAGTTTCCTTTCTTCTGCTCTTAAAAAAGCAGATAAATCCCCAGGACCACTGACTTTCCTCTAGGATTGTCTCAGTGACCTTTCAGAATATCATTCTCATTTGAAGTAGCAATCCAAAAAACGCACTATAATCTGCGGCAGCCTTACATGAACAGATAAAATAGTGCAATAATGAAACTTAAGCCATGGACTTCTGCCACAAGCAAGTGCCTGGGCCAAAATACACATCAGTGCAGAATGCCAAGATTGTCTTGGACATCCATTGACACAGGAAGGTGTCTGGCCATTGTAAGAGGTAAGTGCCAGACTTGGAAGGGGGACAAGGCTAAGGATCATAGCATGTATTGATATTGGGAAGGGGGTGGTAAAATAACCATGCTGGAAACAAAGCTAATAGGCATGGAATAGCTTGAGCACAGCAGTCTGGGGATGCTGCAGAATGGGAGGATCTTTTCCTCACTTCCTTTTATTCCAGATTATCGTTCTGAATAATCTACACATATGCAGACCTCAAAGAGCAGTTATAGTTTTGCTATGACCCTACACTGAACATGAGCAAACCACATGATTTCTGTTATCATTTCAATAACTCTCCTGACAAAGTGAGTATTAACATTTCATATTACCCCCTCCACCCCAAGAATGTGCCACTCATCAGGGTGGGGTTCAAGACGAGCATGTTGACAATACTTTTGTGCCATGACCCCCTTTGGATATCTTAGGAACTCTATGGATCCACTCTCAGAAGTTTTGTTTTGTTTTGTTTTATTTTTATTCTGAGACCAGCTCTAATATTCCCCCGGTGATCTTGGAGCTGACTCAGGCCAAGGATGGGCTTGAAGTCCTGATCCTCCACCTCATTTTGGGCCTCAGTGGCAGTGCTGAGAATCGAACCTAGGTCTTCTGGTATGCTGCCTAGCACTCTCTCCACGCCTCTAGCTTGGAATTGCTTTTAAAGACAAATAATAATATTTATAGGATGAAAAGGAAACCAATTACTTCTACTCACAGCTTCATTCATGGATTTCACAAAACCATGCAGACACATAGAATCTAATGTAAAAGCAAGCCATGAAGCTGCAGAATACCTGTGCTAACAACCAAAAGCAGGCGTTGCCTGGGTTTAACCACTATGTAGCCAACACTAATAGGCTTCTACCCTTGTGATTACAATTCCAGGCTTGTTTAATATGCTTACAAAGTTGTGTCTCCTACAAATTGCTGTCTATTCTAGGATTTTTTAAAATTAGATATTTTCTTTATTCACATTTCAAATGTTATCCCCTTTCCTGGTTTTCCCTCAGAAGATCCCTTATCCCTTTCCCCCCTCCCCCTGTTCACCAACCCAACCACTCCCACTTCCCTGTCCTGGCATTCCCCTACCCTGGGATATCAAGCCCTCACAGGACCAAGAGCCTCTCCTCCCATTGATGACCGACAAGGTCATCCTCTGCTACATATGCAGCTTGAGCCATGGGTCCCTCCATGTGTACTCTGGTTAGTGGTTTAGTCCCTGGGAGCTCTGGGGTTACTGATTAGTTCATATTGTTGTTCCTCCTAGGGGGCTTCAAATCCCTTCAGCAACTTGGGTCCTTTCTCTAGCTCCTCCATTGGGGACTCTGTGCTCAGTCCTATAGTTGGCTGAGAGCATCCACCTCTGCATTTATCAGGCACTGGCAGAGCCTCTCAGGAGACGGCTATATCAGACTCCTGTCAGCAAGCACTTGTTGGCATTCACAATAGTTTCTGGGTTTGGTATCTGTATATGAGATGGATCCCCAGGTGGGACAGTCTCTGGATGGCCTTTCCTTCAGCCTCTGCTCCAAACTTTGTCTCTCTATCTCCTCCCATGGGTATTTTGTTCCCCCTTCTAAGAAAAACAAAAGTATCCACACTTTGGTCTTCCTTCTTCTTGAGCTTTATTTGGTCTGTTAATTGTATCTTGGGTATTCCAAGCCTCTGGGCTAATATCCACTTATCAGTGAGTGCATACCATGTGTGTTCTTTTGTGATTGGGTTACCTCAATCAGTATGATATTTTCTAGTTCTATCCATTTACCCAAGAATTTCATGAATTCATTGTTTGCTCCACTATGATAATGGCAGCCTTATTTATAATAGCCAGAAGCTGGAAAGAACCCAGATGTCCCTCAACAGAGAAATGGATACAGACAATGTGGTACATTTACAGAATGGAGTACTACTCAGCTATTGAAAAGAATGAATCCATGAATTTCTTAGGCAAATGGGTGGAACTATTCTAGGTTTTAAACACATTCTGCATGGAGAACTGCCATTTATCTCCATTAGAGAGGTGTCAAGGATTTCAATTTCTCCAACTTGGAAGATCAACAACCCAAAGTCACTTACACAGTAATTCTAGAAGTCTGACCCTCCAGCTCCCCATTAAGATGAAATCCTGTGGGAACACTCATGATGGACTCTCACACTCTTCAACCTATCACACACACTCTCATCCTTCCTTATTATGTGCTACGACTCTGGTGGAGTCAGCTTGACAGATGAAAGTCTGGAAGCTTTCTCATGAGGAAAGAGTTTCAAGGAAACTTCCTCCTGGAGTTTTGGCCATCCCCCTAACCCATAAAATTAATTTTCCGCGTTAGTCTAGTGTATGGATCCACGTGCCCTCTATTAAGCATTACCCTATAATAAGTGCCTTTTAAGATTGTATCCTGAATTAGCTAAAGCCTCTCCCAGTGTTTCAAGATTCCAGTTAGCAGCAAGGAGCTTAACCTATTCAGTAACTAATTAAGCACTACAATAAAATCAAAGCTATTAACTCAGTTGTCTACAGTAAGAGACTAAAATTCTCACTGAGATAAAAATTTCATTCAGACTACATTCCATACCAAGAGTGAGTTAATATACTATCCTAATAATGAGGATTCTCCAGACAAGATAAAATTTAACAAGGCCTAGAGAATTTTGGGGTCAGTGACACTACATTATTCTTAAACCCTGTCAAGAGTTAATAACCCCCTGGTGCTATTAACACTAAAGTGTGAAACTCTTGCCTGGCACAAAGCTGATCTGAGGCGGAGATGCTAATTTCTAGTGTAAACATTTATCTGATTCCTGCTGTTATTAACGCGTTCTCACGCCCGGCCAGGAAGAACACAGCAAACCAGAATCTTCTGCGGCAAAACTTTATTGCTTACATCTTCAGGAGCAAGAGTGTAAGAAGCAAGAGCGCGAGAAAACGAAACCCCGTCCCTATTAAGGAGAATTATCCTTCGCCTAGGACGTGTCACTCCCTGATTGGCTGCAGCCCATCGGCCGAGTTGACGTCACGGGGAAGGCAGAGCACATGGAGTGGAGAACCACCCTCGGCACATGCGCAGATTATTTGTTTACCACTTAGAACACAGCTGTCAGCGCCATCTTGTAACGGCGAATGTGGGCGCGGCTTCCCACAGTTCCCCCTTTTCTATTAATAAGAGCAATAGGCCACCCATATTAATGAGAGTGGAGATAGAGGTCAAATCCCCAGTGTGCAGGTAAAGGAGCCATGTACAGGATTAGCTCTTAGGCTCACAGGCTTTTACCCAGAGCAACCCTGACCTGCTCCTGTGTCGTTTTGCCTGGAGAGAAGGACACTTGGACACTCAACCTTCTTGAAAGATGACATGTCTCCCTAGAATAGGCTCATATATGCCGCAGAGCCTTTCTACTGCAGTGCTTAGCCGTGCAACTCTCTCGGGCTGCTGAAGCACACTCACTCTATCCCGTGCAATGAGACTAGCCTCGTGAGATGTAAGAGCTGAGTGGCCAGCGACCTATTGCCTAAGCATAGATATATCAGGGGAAGCTCCATGTTCTAGTCCTGCAAGCGCCTGGGCAATAACCACCTTGTCTCTCCTAGTTTGGGCCTTAAGCTTACAGACCAATCAAAGAAGCAACACTAATCCACAGCAAAGTGTATCTCCAAATAATATCAATCCCACCCATTCTTTAAAGAAGGAAAATGCTGAGGAGATCCAATTGGGTAATCCTTTGGTCAGGGACAGGTCCAAGCGCGTGGAGTTGACCTGAAGTCTCAATTCCCGAAGGATCTGTTCAAATTCAGCCATCCAATTCTGTAACATATACTGAAAAAGACTTTTTGACAAATTAGCTGCCCTAGTAAATTTAACATACTGAATGGAAATAACACACAATCCCGGAAACTTTTGTTCACATCCCAGCTGAGTTATTTGTCATAATACATCTAGTTGTATCTGGACAAGATCTATGAGTTGATTAACCAGCATGAGACCTCTCTGTATCTTGACATTAGCTGAGGCCTGTTTATCTATGACTGTAGTCACTGAGGCTGACAAAGTGTTAATGGTGTCAGTCGTCTGGACCTGTCCAGACAGAGCCAAGGCTGTCTGAATTAAGGCCAAACCCAGTTCCCAGTTAGTGGTAAAAAAGCAGGAGAATACTTGAGCATTATACATCACCGTCATTGGGAGTGGAAATGTCGACATTATCCCCCAACGCTGCTCTCTTTTTATTATTGACGCCCTGGACATCACCAAGACGAGGGACATTAGTATTCCCTTGGTCAGTCTGGATTTTTCGGGTGAGTCTTTCTGGTATCCAAAATGGGTTGTCTTCATTCTGTGGGAAAACACAGATAGCTCCCCTGGATCTTATCAAAATAGGATCCGGGCCATACCATTTATTATCAAGGACATTTTTCCATTTAACCATCTCATTGGGCCTATCTGGCTCTGTACAATGACGTTCAGCCGCAGTATGGCCATGAGCATCAATATTTAAAAAATTGAGTGTAAAGAGTGCCAAAGACACAGACACTCTTGGTGCTCGGGGTAAAATCTCTTCAATTCCCCTCTTCTGTTTTATAAGATAGGTTTTGAGGGTGCGATGCGCACGCTCAACAATACCCTGTCCTTGAGGGTTGTATGGAAGTCCAGTCAGGTGGGTCACGTCCATCTGACGGCAGAACTGTTGGAATTTTTGAGACGTATAAGCTGGTCCATTATCAGTCTTAAGGAGTCTGGGTTTCCCCCAAGCACTCCATGCCTCAAGGCAATGTTGAATCACATGTGAGGCTTTTTCTCCGGTTAACGGAGAGGCAAACATGATGCCAGAACATGTGTCAATGGACACATGGAGATATTGAAGTTTTCCAAAGGAAGAAACATGTGTAACATCCATTTGCCAGACCTGTAGAGGTCGAATACCGCGTGGGTTAATTCCCACATGAGGAACTGGCAAGAACTCACAGCAGCTTTGACATTGAGTAACAATGTCACGGGCTTCTTTTCTTGTCAGGGAGAAACGACTGCGTAATGTTTCAGCCGTCACATGAAAATTGTTATGAAAATTTCTTGCAGCCTCTACCGGGGATGATAGGGCAGCAGCCACCACTTTAGTGGCCTTATCTGCCAAATCATTTCCCAGAGCCATGGGGCCAGGTAGGCCTGAATGGGCTCTAACATGAGTAATATAAACAGGAAATCTTCTAGATAACAAAACTAATTGTATTTGCTGAAAAATATTGGCAACTCTACTGGAAGGCTTAATCACTCCAGCCACTTCTAAAAGATTTACTGCATTAACCACATAACAGGAATCTGACACAATATTAAGGGGTTCTAAAAAGGTTTTTAAAACTTCTAAGACCACTAAACATTCTACCACTTGAGGTGAATTTTCATTATATTGTTTGGATACCACTTTACCATTAGCCACATAGGCACCTATGCCAGTTTTTGATCCATCAGTATATACCACAATCCCATTTTTAAGTGGGTTTCTTACTGTTATTTGTGGAAACACAACAGATTGATTTTGGGCAAACTGTAAGATTGGATGCTTTGGATAATGGTTATCTATTTTTCCTGAAAAGGAGGTAACTAAAACTGCCCAATCATTAGATGTGGCTGCCAAGGTTTGAACCTGTGCAGCGGTATAAGGTACAATTAAAAGATATGGACTTCGCCCAAAGTGGGTGATTGCTGCTTTTAGACCTTTAAGGGCAAGCTGTGCAATTGCATCAGGATACCAATCTATTATTTTAGCTGGGGATACGTTTGGATGGATCCACAACAATGGCCCATTCTGCCACAAAACTGCAGTTGGCAATTGTGCTGTCTTAAAGACACACAAACTGAAAGGCTGCGAATCCTCAATACGTTGTAATTGTGCATTCTGTAAGGCTTTTTCCACTTTTTGTAAGGCCTGGTTAGCAGCTAGAGTAAGAGTCCTAGGGGAGGAGATATGAGGATCTCCTTCTAAAATACCAAACAAAGGCCTTAACTCAGCGGAAGGAATCTTTAAAAAAGGTCTGAGCCAATTAATATCTCCCAACAGCTTTTGAAAATCATTTAAGGTATGGAGGTGATCTCTTCTTATCTCTACCTTTTGGGGCACAATCTTATCTGGGGACACCACAGAGCCCAAGAATTGTCCTGTATCAGAAATTTGGACCTTTTCTGTGGCTATCTGTAAACCCCACTGACTTAAAGTTTTAAGTAGAAAAGGATATGCCTTTTGTAGCATGGTAAGGTCTTTATGGCACAGGAGGATGTCATCCATGTAAAGGAGCAAAATTAAAGAGGGGAATTGTTCCCTCACTGGCAAAAGAGCTTCTTGCACATAAAGTTGGCACATTGTAGGACTATTGGACATTCCCTGTGGTAAGACCTTCCATTGATACCTCTTATCAGGTTCCATGTGATTAATAGAGGGGATGGTAAAGGCAAATCTGGGCCTATCCCTTGGACACAAAGGTATAGAAAAGAAACAATCTTTAATATCTATAATAATTAAATTCCAGCCACGTGGTAAGGCGGAAAGTACAGGGAGACCCCTCTGTACTGGGCCAAATAAGTTCATTTGCTCATTAATGGCTCTGAGGTCATGGAGCAGTCTCCACTTTCCTGACTTTTTCTTAATTACAAAAATTGGAGTATTCCAAGGTGAGGTAGATGGCTCAATATGGCCTAGTTTTAATTGTTCCTCTACCAGTTGAATCACAGCTTCCAGTTTTTCAGAGGATAGGGGCCATTGAGGAACCCACACTGGATTCCCCGTTTTCCATGGTATGGGCCGTGCTGCCCCAATGGCCGCTATGGAAAACCCAGACCCTGTCTGTCTTGGTTTCCATTAGGTAAGATAGGCTCTATCCTTCCCTGTTCTTGATGTCCTAACCCTTTTCCTTCTTTATAACCCATCTTTGCCATGATATTTTTTGCTTTAGTTGAATACCCTCCCGATGGGGCGTTTTCATTGGACAAAATAAGGCCCAAATGCTGCATAATATCCCTTCCCCAGAGGTTAACCGGGAGTGGGAGCACATAAGGTATGAATTTCCCTTGCTGTCCTTCAGAGGATTCCCACGTCAAGGCAACGGAGCTTATAGTGGGACATGATTGATATCCTAGGCCCTGTAATGAATGAGATGACTCTGTGGTGGGCCATGCTTTGGGCCACCAATGTGTAGAGATTATACTTTTATCTGCTCCGGTATCAAGGATGCCTTCAAACTCTTTTCCATTAATCTTAAGGCGGAGCTTAGGTCTATCATTTAAAGATACAACCAAATAGGCAGAATCATTTCCTGAGGAGCCCATTTTCTTTATCTCAGGTCCTGCAGATTTCTCCCTGGTATTATCAGGGAGGAGCAGCAGCTGAGCTATCCTATCTCCTTTACTAATAGAAAAAACGCCCTTAGGGCTTGAGCACAGGACCTGTATTTCAGGGGAATGTTGACAATCCATAACTCCAGGGTGGACTACTAAGCCCTGCAAGGTGAGTGAACCCCGGCCGAGAATAAGGCCCATGGTTCCCGGGGGCAAGGATGGTATAGGCTCCACTGGCACCGGCTGAATACTCATTTGAGGCATTAATAGGAAGTCGGAGGCGGCACGCAGGTCCACCCTTGTGGGTCTTCCTGGGTCGCCTCTCTGACTGCTTCCTGGGTCCTGACAAACCGGTTCCCATATCTTTGAGGGCCCTGGGACCGAGGGCCCGATGACCCGTTTTTTGGCACATCAGTTGATTGACTATCAGGTGGGGGAAGGATTCTGCCCTTTATATCCCTCACAGAGCGACACTGGTCAGCTCTATGATAACCCTTGCCACACTTAGAGCAAAGAGTGAGAGTCCCCCCCTGTTTATCTGGAGCTCTGCAATCTTTCTTAAAATGCCCAGGCTTTCCGCAATTAAAACATGTCCTCTGATCATTTCTGCTCATGGAGCGGTTCTGAGATTGGAGGATGGCGGCCGCTAAGCCTGCATTGGTGAGAGGTCCCCCAAGCTCTCGACAGACCCTGAGCCAGTCTTGTAAGCCTTTGTTCTTTCTTGGGGCTATGGCCGCTCGGCACTCCTTTGTGGCTTGCTCATAGATTAGCTGTTCTACCAGAGGCGCGGCTTGCTCTGAATCTCCAAAAATACGCTCTGCTGCCTCTGTCATTCTGGCCACAAAATCTGAGAAGGACTCCTGAGGTCCCTGGACAACTTTTGTTAATTGACCAGTGGTTTCACCTGCTCGGGAGAGCGCCTTCCAGGCCCTAATAGCCGTGGAGGAAACTTGGGCATAAGCTCCCCAATGGTAGTTTGTTTGATCAGCAGAATAAGCTCCCTGACCCGTTAACAAGTCAAAAGTCCAATCTCTCTGCTCTGGAGTCAAAGCAGCTGCGTTTGCTCGGGCCTGCGCTTGTGCAGTTTCATGCCAAAGAGCTCTCCATTCCATATATTTGCCCATACTAGGGAGAGCGGCTTTTACAACCGTTTGCCAGTCGGCAGGAGTTAGTGCCATGCCGGCAAGCCTGTCTAACTGCACCAAGGTAAAATTAGCATTGGTTCCATATTTACGGACCGACTCGGCAAGCTCTTTAATCTGCACATATTCTACCGGAGCGTGGACACGCCCACCCTCGGCTCCTTCAAAGACCGGAAATGCCTGTTGTATTTTCCTTTGTTCCTCTCTGGGAATGAATGAGTCTGCGCACTGCCTCTCTGCGCATTGTCTCTCTGCGCAGGGCTGACGCACTACGCAGGGCGGGGACTCCGCATAGGGCGGACCTTGAAGCCGACTGCCCTGAGGCCAATCAGCAAACTGGCCTTCGCCAGCCGCTTTTGGCTTCCTTAACTGATTAGCTAGCACTTTACCTGGCTGGTACCCTTTTTTCTCATAATGAGCTGCTTCTTCCTCCCAGTCTGTTTCTTCAGAGGAGAATTCATCATCTGATTCAGAGCTACCAAGAGCTGGCTCCCCGAGCCCATCCAGCGATGAGCACAGGCTCCTTTTCCTAGAGACCTCCGCTAATTGATCTTTCTTCTTTTCCCTTTTTCCTCTTTTTCTTCTAATCTCTCTCCAGGTATTCCTACCTAACCTTAACTTTTCCTCGGGTTCAAGACCCTTGGAAAGGCCTGTATACTTATTTTGTGTACCATATTTCCTCTTTGTTCCTACTCTCTCTCCCCACTTTACTTCTGATAGCTTGTCCTGAATTTCCTCTAGAATTTTCAGCCCTATCTTAATCACTTGATAACATGTGAAAAGGAACAAAAGGGCTCCTAACACCAGAAAAAATTCAAGGCCAAACATACCTTGTAAAGCCATTTCCCACTTTACTTCTGATAGACTGTCTTGACCTTCCTTAGAAAGTTCAAGACCAGACTTACCTTGTAAAGCTGTACTCACTGGTACTCCCGTTCCCCAGCTGAAAAGTTCTGAATTCATGCAGTTGAATCCTTCTCAACAGTCTGTGTTGTGGGAACACTTCATAACCGTGACCCGCAGTTCTGGTTCCGGAATGAGGGATCTTCCTTGCACCGGTGATGGTAAACTCTCGTCCCGAGTTTTTTCTCGTCCCGGAATTCGGCACCAATTGTTATTAACGCGTTCTCACGCCCGGCCAGGAAGAACACAGCAAACCAGAATCTTCTGCGGCAAAACTTTATTGCTTACATCTTCAGGAGCAAGAGTGTAAGAAGCAAGAGCGCGAGAAAACGAAACCCCGTCCCTATTAAGGAGAATTATCCTTCGCCTAGGACGTGTCACTCCCTGATTGGCTGCAGCCCATCGGCCGAGTTGACGTCACGGGGAAGGCAGAGCACATGGAGTGGAGAACCACCCTCGGCACATGCGCAGATTATTTGTTTACCACTTAGAACACAGCTGTCAGCGCCATCTTGTAACGGCGAATGTGGGCGCGGCTTCCCACATCCTGCAAATTCCCTTTGAAGTCACTCCTCTTGCATCTGTGCTAATCTCTAGTGTTAAACATTTATCTGGTTCCTTTTGAAGTCACTCCTCTTGCACCTGGAAAACTTCAATGTGCCTTATTCTGTTATGATTTGCAATTTACTCTGTATTATAAAAAGTCTGAGGCTCGACCAGAACATGACATCAGATTCAACACCTCTCTTGTGTGTTTGTCTGTTTGTCAAATTAATCCTAAACTTTGCCCACCTACTCTAGAGACCCATTTTCCGCAGACACAGGGACCCAGAGGGTCTGCGGCAATTATGTACAGAATCCATCATCCCCCTATCAATCATACATACCCTCTTCCTCTTCCTCCTCCTTTGTAATGTATAGAGTGTGTCTGCCTCTCATCCCCTCCTTCATCAGTGGGTGAAATCCACCCAATAACATATAATGCAAGGACATCTCTTGGGATATGCAACCACTGATATATATCTCACAGGGGAAAATGTCTCTAACCATAAAGAAGAGATTTGAAAACAACAGGAATAAAATTACATGCTAATGACTAAATCATGGATTCCTCCAAGAAGTCAATATGGTGTTAGTTTCCCCAATGCCAGTGTTGCTCTTCTGCCCTCCCACTCTCTTCTCTCCAAGTGAAGAAGATTTTATAACATGTTTGGGGTGTGGAATTCCTGGCAAGGCTGGTGGGGGAAAGAATCCTGTACACAAAGCATATGTCCAGGACTAAAACCACTGTTTGCTATGTTATCACATAACCCTGCCAAATGTGTGGGCGTCAGTTTTCTCCTTCTGTCTTGTGGTCTTGGGAGGTGAACTCAGGTTGTCAGGTTTGTCAGCAAGCACCTTTTACTACTAAGCATTTTGCTGGCCCTATGTATTATTTTAAATTTATTTTTATTTTATTTTATTGTATGAGTGCCTTGCCTGTAGGTATGTCTGTTTACCACATTCATGCATTAGTCATGGAGGCCAGAAGAGGGCAATTAATCCCCTAGAACTGGAACTATGAACATCCATGAGCTTCTATGTGGATGCTGTGAACTAAACCTGGGTCCTGCAATAGAATATTTGGAGATTTTCATGTAAAACCTTCTATGGAGAATCACAGACTCCCATGTGAATGTGAGAAGTACAGAAAATGATCTGTATTTGAAAATATCCCAAAAATAAGACACAAACTAGAAGCATCTAGTTTTCAGGCTCCATGATGAGAATGAGGCCAGAGCTTCTGACAATGGAGACACAGAGCACAGGAGGGGAGAATTCCACTCTCAGACTCTGTTCCTGGAGCAACAAGCCAAAGAGAGGCACTTTTCTGTCCGTAGCAACTATTTCCAAAAGGAATACAGTCTGGGTTTACTAGACTCCACAAGGAAAGTCAAGTTCATGAACTGACCTCACTTCCCTTGTGACCATGGATCAACAATGCTACTTTTGGGCACCTCTCCTGTTTTCATGGTCCAGCCAAGATTAGTTAACATCTGGGTCCCATCTCCACTCGGGGTTAGGAATGATTGACAGACATTTGCATATGCATCTTTTTTCTCTTCTTTCCCCTATTTTCATGTGTGTGTGTTGTGCATGTGTGTGCACCTGTACATGGGAGCACCTGTAGGTGGATGTTAAGTTGATGTCAGGAACAATCCTCCATTGCTCTTCCACATTACATCTTGAAGCAGACCCTCTCAATCAAACTCAGAGATCAATGATATAGCTAGTTTGATAGACAGCTTTCTCTACCTGCTGAGGCCACTGTATCAACCCAGAATTTATATGAGTTCTGGGGACTCAAACTCTAGCTCTCATACCTTCCCAGACCCAGAACACATATATATAAAGAGAAGCAATGGGAGAGAGCCCTGTCCCCAGAGATGACTTACAGAATGGAAAAGTGGATTGATGACAGGTGAATTCCTGCCTTCTTGCCTGTGACATTGGGATATTCTGATGAAAATAGCTTATGAGCTATAAAAACCCTCAAATGACCTCAGTCTTGACTGCCTCTCATCCTGGGCTTTTTTTTTTTTTTTTTTTTTTTTGGTTGGGAGACTATTAATGACTGCTTCTATTTCTTTAGGGGATATAGGACTGTCTAGGTCATTGAACTGATCCTGATTTAACTTTGGTACCTGATATCTGTCTTGAAATTTGTCCATTTCATTGAGGTTTTCTAGTTTTGTTGAGTATAGCCTTTTGTAGTAGGATCTGATGGTATTTTGGATTTCTTCAGGATCTGTTGTTATGTCTCCCTTTTCATTTCTGATTTTCTAATTAGGATGCTGTCCCTGTGCCCTCTAGTTAGTCTGGCTAAGGGTTTATCTATCTTGTTGATTTTCTCAAGGAACCAGTTCCTGATTTGGTTGATTCTTTGAATAGTTCTTCTGTTTCCAGTTGGTTGATTTCACCCCTAAGTTTGATTATTTCCTGCAGTCTACTCCACTGGGTGAATTTGCTTCCTTTTTTACTAGAGCTTTTAGCTTTTTGTTGTCAAGTTGCCAATGTGTGCTCTCTCTAGTTTCTTTTTGGAGGCCCTCAGAGCTTTGAGTTTCCCTCTTAGAAATGCTTTCATTGTGTCCCATAAGTTTGGGTATGTTGTGGCTTCATTTTCATTAAACTCTAAAACTCTCTAATTTCTTTCTTTATTCCTTCCTTGACCAAGGTATCATTGAGAAGAATGTTCAGTTTCCACATGAATGTTGGCTTTCTATTATTTATGTTGTTATTGAAGATCAGCCTAAGTCCATAATGATCTGATAGGATGCATGGGACAATTTCAATATTTTTGTATCTGTTGAGGCCTGTTTAGTGACCAATTATATGGTCAATTTTGGAGAAGGTACCATGAGGTGCTGAGAAGAAGGTATATCCTTTTATTTTAGGATAAAATGTTCTGTAGATATCTGTTAAATCTATTTGTTTCATAACTTCTGTTAGTGTCCATGTGTCTCTGTTTAGTTTCTGTTTCCATGATCTGTCCATTGATGAAAGTGGGGTGTTGAAGTCTCCCACTTTTTTTGTGTGAGGTCCAATGTGTGCTTTGAGCTTTACTAAAGTTTCTTTAATGAATGTGGGTGCCCTTGCATTTGGAGCATAGATATTCAGAATTGAGAGTTCCTCTTGGAAGATTTTACCTTTGATGAGTATGAAGTGCCCCTCCTCGTCCTTTTTGATAACTTTGGGTTGCGGATCAATTTTATTCGATATTTGAATGGCTACTCCAGCTTGTTTCTTCAGACCATTTCCTTGGAAAATTGTTTTCCAGCCTATCACTCTGAGGTAGTGTCTGTCTTTTTCCCTGAGATGGGTTTCCTGTAAGCAGCAAAATGTTGGGTCCTGTTTGTGTAGCCAGTCTGTTAGTCTATGTCTTTTTATTGGGGAATTGAGTCCATTGATATTATGAGATATTAAGGAAAAGTAATTGTTTCTTCCTATTATTTTTGTTGTTAGAGTTGGCATTTTGCTCTTGTGGCTGTCTTCTTTTAGGTTTGTTGAAGGATTACTTTCTTGCTTTTTCTATGGTGTAGTTTTCGTCCTTGTATTGGTTTTTTTTCTGTTACTATCCTTTGAAGGGCTGGATTCGTGGAAAATTATTGTGTGAATTAGGTTTTGTCATGAAATACTTTGGTTTCTCCATCTATGGTAATGGAAAGTTTGCTTGGGTATGGCATTTGTGTTAGCCTGGGCTGGCATTTGTGTTTTCTTAGTGTCTGTATAAGATCTGTCCAGGAACTTCTGGCTTTCATAGTCTCTGGTGAGAAGTCTGGAGTAATTCTAGGCCTGCCTTTATATGTTACTTGACCTTTTTCCCTTACTGCTTTTAATATTCTATCTTTATTTAGTGCATTTGTTGTTCTGATTATCATGTGTCGGGAGGAATTTCTTTTCTGGTCTAGTCTATTTGGAGTTCTGTAGGCTTCTTGTATGTTCATGGGCATCTCTTTTTTTAGGTTTGGGTAGTTTTCTTCTATAATTTTGTTGAAGATATTTGCTGGCCCTTTGAGTTGAAAATCTTCATTCTCATCTGCTCCAGTTATCTGTAGCTTTGGTCTTGTCATTTTGCTCTTGATTTCCCGGATGTTTTGATTTAGGATCTTTTTGCACTTTGCATTTTCTTTGATTGTTGTGCCGATGTTCTCTATGGAATCTTCTGCACCTGAGGTTCTCTCTTCCATCTCTTGTATTCTGTTGCTGATGCTCACATCTATGGTTCCTGATTTCTTTCCTAGGGTTTCTATCTCCAGCATTGTCACACTTTGGGTTTTCTTTATTGTGTCTACTTCCCTTTTTAGGTGCTGTATGGTTTTGTTCAATTCCATCACCAGTTTGGTTGTGTTGTCCTGTTTTTCTTTAAGGACTTCTACCTCTTTAGCAGTGTTCTCCTGTATTTCTTTAAGTGAGTTATAAAAATCCTTCTTGTTGTCCTCTACCAACATCATGAGATGTGCTTTTAAATCCAGGTCTAGCTTTTCAGGTGTGTTGAGGTATCCAGGACTGGCTGAAATGGGCGTGCTGGGTTCTGATGATGGGGAGTGGTCTTGGTTTCTGTTTGTAAGATTCTTACATTTGCCTTTTGCCATCTGATAATCTCTGGAGTTAGGTGTTATAGTTGTCTCTGGTTGGAGCTTGTTCCTCCTGTGATTCTGTTACCCTCTATCAGCAGACCTGCGAGACTAGATCTCTATTGAGTTTCAGTGGTGAGAGTACTCTCTGAAGGCAAGCTCTCTTCTTGAAGGAAAGGTGTACAGATATCTGGCATTCGGACCTGCATCCTGGCAGAAGATGAAGACCTGAAACAGGGTCTGTCCCAGAAGCTGTGTCCCTTCTGCCTGTCCCATCAACTATTTAGCTTCGGTAGTCCACACTCTCACCTACACAGACTAGTCTCTGAGAGATCCCGGACCAGAGATGGCTCCCAAGGTGCTCCAGCAAAGCCCTCCCAGGCTGGGTGGACGCCTCTCCTCTGGCAGGGAAGGTGCCTGGATGTCCGGAGCCTGAAACTGGGTCTGCCCCAGAAGCTGTGTTGTTTCTGCCTGTCCCAGAAGCTTTGTAGCTTCTGTAGTCCACACTCTCACCTGTGCCGACTAGTCTCTGAGGGGTCCGGAAACCAAGATGGCTGCCCCAGGTGCTCCAGCAAAGCCATCTCAGGCAGGGCGGACACTTCTCCAAATTCATTGTTTTTAATAGCTGAGTAGTACTCCATTGTGTAAATGTACCAAATTTTCTGTATCCATTCTTCTGTTGAGGGACATCTGGGTTCTTTCCAGCTTCTAGCTATTATAAATAAGGCTGCTATGAACATGGTAGAGCTTGTGCCCTTATTACCAGTTGGAACATCTTCTGGGTATAAGCCCAGGAGCGGTATTGCTGGATCTTCCGGAAGTACTATGTCCAATTTTCTGAGGAACCACCAGACTGATTTCCAAAGTGGTTGTACAAGCATGCAATCCCACCAGCATTGGAGGAGTGTTTCTCTTTCTCCAAATCCTCGCCAGCATCTGCTGTCACCTGAATTTTTTTTAAGATTTATTTATTTATTTTATGTATATGAGTACACTGTAGCTATACAGATGGTTGTGAGCCTTCATGTGGTTGTTGAGAATTGAATTTTTAGGACCTCTGTTCACTCTGGTTGGTCCCGCTCTTTCTGGCCCAAAGATAAGTACACTGTAGCTGTCTTCTGGTGCACTAGAAGAGGGCGTTAGACCTCCTTGCGGATGGTTGTGAGCCACCATGTGGTTGCTGGGATTTGAACTCAGGACTTTAGGAAGAGCAGTCAGTGCTCTTACCCGCTGAGCCATCTCGCCAGCCCCTGAATTTTTTATCTTAGCCATTCTGACTTGTGTGAAGAGGAATCTCAGGGTTGTTTTGATTTGCATTTCCCAGATGATTAAGGATGTTGAACAATTTTTCAAGTCCTTCTCAGCCCTTTGGTATTCCTCAGTTGAGAATTCTTTGTTTAGCTCTGTACCTCATTTTCTAATAGGGTTATTTAATTTCTGGAACCCAACTTCTTGAGCTCTTTGTATATATCAGATATTAGCCCCCTATCAGATTTAGAATTGGTAAAAATCCTTTCCCAATCTGTTGGTGGCTTTTTTGTCTTATTGACAATATCTTTTGCCTTACAGAAGCTTTGCAATTTTATGAGGTCCCATTTGTCGATTCTTGATCTTACACCACAAGCCATTGCTGTTCTGTTCAGGAATTTTTCCCCTGTGCCCATATCTTCAAGGCTTTCCCCCACTTTCTCCTTTATACATTTCAATGTCTCTGGTTCTATGTGGAGGTCTTTGATCCACTTCGACTTGAGCTTTGTACAAGGAGAGAAGAATGGATCAATTCGCATTCTTCTACATGATAATCACCAGTTGTGCCAGCACCATTTGTGAAAATGCTGTCTTTTTTCTACTGGATGGCTTTAGCTCCCTTGTCAAAGATCAAGTGACCATAGGTATGTGTGTTCATTTCTGGGTCTTCAGTTCTATTCCATTGATCTACCTGTCTGTCACTGTACCAGTACCATGCAGTTTTTATCACAATTGCTCTGTAGTAGAGCTTGAGGTTAGGCATGGTAATTCTACCAGAGGTTCTTTTATTGTTGAGAATAGTTTTTGCTATCCTAGGTTTTTTGTTATTACAGATGAATTTGCAAATTGCCCTTTCTATCTCAGTGAAGAATTGAGTTGGAATTTTGATGGGGATTGCATTTAATCTGTAGATTGCTTTTAGCAGGAAAACCATTTTGACTATATTAATCCTGCCAATCCATGAGCATGGGAGATCTTTCCATCTTCTGAGATCTTCTTTAATTTCTTTCTTCAGAGACTTGATGTTCTTGTCATACAGATCTTTCACTTCCTTAGTTAGAGTCACACCAAGTTATTTTATATTTTTTGTGACTATTGTGAAGGGTGTTGTTTCCCTAATTTCTTTCTCATCCGGTTTATCCTTTATGTAGAGAAAGGCCACTGATTTGTTTGAGTTAATTTTATATCCAGTTACTGCACTGAAGCTATTTATCAGGTTTAGGAGTTCTCTGGTGCAATTTTTAGGTTCCCTTATATATACTATCATATCATCTGCAAATAGTGATATTTTGACTTCTTCCTTTCTTTTTTTTTTCTATTGAAACAATAAAGAATGTTTTTTAATAATTTTATTAGGTATTTTCCTCATTTACATTTCCAATGCTATCCAAAAAGTCCCCCATACCCTCCCCCCCACTACCCTACCCACCCACTCCCACTTTTTGGCGCTGGTCTTCCTCTGTACTGGGGCATATAAAGTTTGCAAGTCCAATGGTCCTCTCTTTCCAGTGATGGCCGACTAGGCCATCTTTTGATACATATGCAGCTACAGTCAAGAGCTCTGGGTTGCTGGTTAGTTCATAATGTTCTTCCACCTATAGGGTTGCAGATCCCTTTAGCTCCTTGGGTACTTTCTCTAGCTCCTTCATTGGGGGCCCTGTGATCCATCCAATAGCTGACTGTGAGCATCCACTTCTGTGTTTGGTAGGCCCCAGCATAGTCTCACAAGAGAGAGCTATATCTGGGTCCTTTCAGCAAAATCTTGTTTGTGTATGCAATGGTGTCAGTGTTTGGAAGCTGATTATGGGATGGATCCCCGGATATGGCAGTCCCTAGATGGTCCATCCTTCGTAACAGCTCCAAACATTGTCTCTGTAACTCCTTCTACGGGTGTTTTGTTCCCAATTCTAAGAAGGGGAAAAGTGTCCACACTTTGGTCTTCATTCTTCTTGAGTTTCATGCGTTTAGCAAATTGTATCTTATATCTTGGGTATCCTAAGTTTCTGAGCTAATATCCACTTATCAGTGAGTACATATTGTGTGAGTTCCTTGGTGATTGGGTTACCTCACGCAGGATGATGCCCTCCAGGTCCATCCATTTGCCCAGGAATTTCATAAATTCATTCTTTTTAATAGCTGAGTAGTACTCCATTGTGTAAATGTACCACATTTTCTGCATCCATTCCTCTGTTGAGGGGCATCTGGGTTCTTTCCAGCTTCTGGCTATTATAAATAAGGCTACTATGAACATAGTGGAGCATGTGTCCTTCTTACCAGTTGGGACATCTTCTGGATATATGCCCATTAGAGGTATTGTGGGATCCTCCGGTAGTACTATGTCCAACTTTCTGAGGAACTGCCAGACTGATTTCTAGAGTGGTTGTACCAGCTTACAATCCCACCAACAATGGAGGAGTGTTTCTCTTTCTCCTCATCCTCGCCAGCATCTGCTGTCACCTGAATTTTTGATCTTAGCCATTCTGACTGGTGTGAGGTGGAATCTCAGGGTTCTTTTGATTTGCATTTCCCTGATGATTAAGGATGTTGAACATTTTTTCAGGTGCTTCTCAACCCTTCGGTATTCCTCAGTTGAGATTTCTTTGTTTAG
Source organism: Mus musculus (assembly GCF_000001635.26). Lineage (NCBI taxonomy): Eukaryota > Metazoa > Chordata > Mammalia > Rodentia > Muridae > Mus > Mus musculus. Next base: position 18,155,249 of record NC_000080.6, read on the forward strand.
TTCTGTACCCCATTTTTTTAAATAGGGTAATTTGTTTCTCTATAGTCTAACTTCTTGAGTTCTTTGTTGGATATTAGTCCTCCATCGGATGTAGGATTGGTGAAGATCTTTTCCCAATCTTTTGGTTGCCATTTTGTCTTATTAACAGTGCCCTTTGTCTTACAGAAATTTTGCAATTTTATGAGGTCCCATTTGTCAATTCTTGATCTTACATCACAAGTCATTGGTGTTCTGATCAGGAATTTTCCCCCTGTGCCCATATGTTCGAGGCTCTTCCCAAGCTTATCTTTCTTATCTGTCCATGTGTGAATCCTTGGTTCTGTCTTACTGGTGCTCTTGATGATGGGATGCTGGTACCAGGGGACCTGACTGAGGGCATATGCATCTTCTGAACCCTTCCAGCTGCTCATGTGCTACCCATCTCAGGCTGTACTTTCCTGTTTCTCACTACTTGGCCTGGGCAGTGCCTGGCTGCTGGCATCTGATATCCTCACTAGATGTTTCGTTAATTTCTCAGCCCATTCTGCTCCACTCCACTCATCATTTTTGCCTCCTTCAAACTTGCAACTTCCCTGGAATGACTCTCATGGCTGCAGACACTCTCTTCCATGCATGTATTGTACTGGGCTGAACTTTGATTTTATTGAATCTGTTTTCTATCCTTGTCCTGACATGAGCGGCTAAGAAAAATGATAGGGAATGAAGACAACTTAGAATTAAAAACTGGCATGACAGATTGGAAACTTTGATTATTTATTTCAGAGAACTCAGACCTGTTAAGACCATCTTGAAGCTCTAGTATAGTAGAAATAAATGCAGGGCCTCAAAATTAGTTTTGAAAGAGTAATTACACCCACATAGAATGGAGAAAACATAGTTTGGTTGCAATTTGTCAGAGGAAAATCTAGAGCATGTGGCTTATTATAAGCTTCCAAAAAACTCTGCACAAGTCTGCCAGCACTGCTCAGAAAGGGCATGTGTCATATTCTGTTGTTAAAGGTGAAACATTTTAACATGTTTAATTAGATCCATTTGTGTTTCTTGTCTTAAAAAGATCTTTCTGCTTCCCTCATCATCATTTAATGGGAATGTTAGCACTGACATTATTCCTATTGTTTTTAAGTTTTCTTTCCTGTCATATACATCATACAGATTTACTGAGACTATAATAGGACATATAATAGGACATTTCTTTGACTAGTGCCTGTTAGATACTTAAGATTAAAAAACTATTTGTTCCAAGTTGAGTCAGTCACCGGGATGTCATTCTATGGGCAGGCACCAAAACCTGACACTATTACTGATGCCATGTTATGCTAGTAGAGAGGAGCCTAGCATGGCTGTCCTCTGAGAAACTCTACCAGCAGCTGCAGCAGCTGACTGAAACAATTGCAGATACTTAACGCTAACCATTGGACTGAGCTTGGGGAATCCCTATGGAAGAGTTAGGGGAAGGATTGAAGAAGCTGAAGGGGATGGCAACTCCATAGAAAGACCAACAGTATCAGCTAACCCAGACCACTGGGAGCTCCCAGAGACTGAGCCATCAACCAAAGAGCATACAGGAGCTGGTTCAAGGCTCTTGTCTGGCCTCAGTGGGAAAGGGTGGGCCCAATCCTGTAGAACCTTGATGCCCCAAGGAACAGGGATGCCTGGGGGTTGGGGGGAGACAAGGGTGAGGACTAGGAAGGGGCAACATTTGGAATTTAATTAAATAAAATATTAATTGAAACTTAAAAACCATGTATTTATTTACTGTATATGCTCACACACATGGTGTGTGTGCTGGTCTGTTCACCTGTGTTCAAGCACAGTCCAGGAGAGGGCATCTGAAGTCCTTTTGTCTTTCTCTTATGGAGACTTTTGAAGCATCATCTCTCCCTGAACTTGGAGTCCTTGTTTCCTTGACTAGGTTGGGGCCAGAGGCAACAGTGATCCTCCCTTCTTTGCTTTCCTTGGAGTTCCTGGCTTACAGCTGTGTCTATGTTGGGGTGTGTATGTGTGTGTGTGTGTGTGTGTGTGTGTGTGTGTGTGTGTGTGTGTGTGTGTACATGCATAACTGTCTTCTGCATGTCCTCAGAGGTCAGAAGATGGTGTTGGATTTCCTGGAGCTGCAGTTACAGACAGTTGTGAGCTGCCTGTGTAGGCACTGGGAACTGATCTCTGGTCTTCTGTAAGATTAGCAAGTCCTCTTAACTGCTGACCCATCTTGCCAGCCCCTTGCTGTGTTTGAATAGACTATTTCAGTGACAGGAACCTGAGAAGCAGTTAGTCCTTTATTTACTTATGTCAGGATTTACAGGGGACAGCTAACTAGCATGTGCTGCTACTAAGAGCCTTTTATGTTTCAGGTATATACTGGGAGAGTTGACAGTTCCTGGGTAGAGGGGCAGGCTGGCAGCCTGGTGGGTGGAGCTGTGGCTTCTTTCACCTTTTCTAGTGGCTGGTGATCTCTTGCATTTGAGCAAGTGATGCAATTTAGTAGTAAAAGACTCAGAACTGGACGTTTGTGCAGGATCAGGAGCCTGGAGTACCATTCCTTGAAAGGAGAGCTGCTAATCGGTGGTTGAATTTTCTGGAGAGTTCTAGGCCTACCTGAGAGGACAAAGGGGAGCTAGAGGGAGAGAGAATGATATAGGCTTTAAGTAGCTTGTTGGGATCAAAGTGAAGAAAATACCTTCTAGGTCACGGGCTGGAGCTGAAGCTATTGACAGACTCAGCCAAGAGCAGAGATTGAGGGAAAGAACCAGCTCTTCCATGGGAGAAATACTTAGCACAGATGCTCCCAGGCCCTACAGGATGAACCATATGCTTTATGAGAGAGGATGGATCAGATATAAGAGAACCCATTCTTTGTCCTCACCTTTCTATCGGTGTTGGCTGGTTTTACATCTACCTGACAAACTAGAGTCATCTGAGAGGAGCCTCAACTGAGAGAATGCCTCTATATGATCAGATGTAGGCAAGCCTGTTAGAGATTTTTTTTTTAATTAGTGATGGATGGAGGAGCACATCCCTGGGTTCTGTAAGAATGTAGACTAAGTATGTCACAGAGAGCAAGCCAGTACACAGCATCCCTTCATGACCTCTGTGTCAGCTCTTGTCTCCAGGTTCCTGCCTTGGCTTCTTCCAGTGGACTGTGACTCAGGATATGTAAGTCAAATAATCCCTTTCCTCCTTAAGTTGCTTTTGATTATGTATCTCGGTTTTAAGGTTGTAGTCTACCATGTCCAATTAGGTCCTCTGAGTTCTATGCAAAATGAAGGACTCCCTTTTTTTAGTGGGGGTTCCTCCTCTCTGCCTAATCTGGGGATCCAGACCCTCAGTCTTCTACCTGAGGAATGTATATAGTTCTTCTCAAACCTCTCAACTTCCTCTTTCCTGTTAAGAATCTACCCAGCAAGTACCTGGGATTCCTGGAATGCCTCTCTACTCAAATGAGGCATTTATAGTACTTTAAGCTCTAGCCAATGTTGTTACATTCACCCAGAAAAATCCCTCTTCCTCTCCAAGGTTCTTATTTAGCCCTTGGTCATCATGAATAATCTGTATTCACACAGCAGTTTCACTGAAGATTGTTGAAGAAGACCTTTGTGTAAAAGAGCTGCAACACTAAACTCCTCAGAGAGAAGCTGTTGGGGATTGGTTCTAATGTTTTGATTTAATCAGGAATCTGTATGTTCAAACGCTGAAGGTCCTTGTCCCCAGTTGATTTTTTTTTTTTTTTTTTTTTTTTTGGTTTTTCAAGACAGGGTTTCTCTGTGTAGCCCTGGCTGTCCTGGCACTCACTTTGTAGACCAGGCTGGCCTTGAACTCAGAAATCTGCCTGCCTCTGCCTCCCGAGTGCTGGGATTAAAGGCTTGTGCCACCACGCCCGGCTCCCAGTTGATTTTTGATTGATCAATAAAGATGCCAAGAGCCAATGGCTGGGCAAAGGGATACAGGGTGGGACCCTTAGATTTGTGAAGGCTAGGATGAAGGAGAGAGGAGGAGGGAGAGAGGATCATCATGGCTTGGAGGCAGTGGAGATCAATAGACATAGGAATTGCAGGAGATAAAGTCAACCAGACATGTGAGATTTTAGGTAAGTTGGCCACTGGCCCCTTTCTCAATTGGGCCTAGGGTAGCAGGCAGAGGGTTAAAAGTGCCCAGTTTTTGAGTTAGCCAAGGCATCAAAAATAAGCTAATGTGGATGTGTTCCATTTGTAGATTCAAAGAGCCACTTGGTGGGTGGCTGGAAGTGCCCAACCCTCTGGGAGCCCAAAGCAGAGTAGCTAAAATTCACCATTGCAAGAAGTCTGACCAAGATATTGCAGACCCCACCCATTTTGAACTCTGCTTCATCCTTCCACCCTGGTGTGTACCAGTGTCTGGATACCCTGAGGGAGGAAATAGAGGACCCAGAACCACAGCTGGAGCCTAAATATGTACCTTGGTCATGGTGTGGGTGGTGCTACCTCTGGGCTGGTAGTCCTGGGTTTTAAAAGAAAGCAGACTGAGCAAGTCATGAGAAGCAAGCTAGTAGGCAGCATCTCTCCATGGCCTCTGCACCAGGTCCTGCCTTCAAGTTCCTGACTGGAATTTTTGCCCTGCCTTCCTTTAATAATAAACTATAATGCTGCCTTGTATATTATATATAAATAAACCCTTTCTTCCCCAAATTGCTTTTGGTCAAGGTGTATTGTTATAGCAATAGAAAGCTAATCAAGACACTGTAGATCTCCCACCTGAACCCAGCAGAGGCTGCCAAGATCCCCAGAGGAGTCTCCACGCTGCAGGACCTTGGGCTCACCTCAGGATCATGGGTGAGTGGAATGCAACACAGCTGCAAAGAATCATGGAAGGTCTTGTGCCTGTAGGAACTGCGACAAAGGAACCCCACCCCAACAGAGGCTGGGATTCTTTAAGGTCAGGGCCAGCCCCACCATTTTCCACATGAACACGGCTGAGGCCATTGAGGGCCACAGAGGACTCTACGGCAGCAGGACCACTAGAACACCCAGGACCTCATGATCACAGGAGAACACGTGGGCGGCAGAAGCAACATAGCTTCTTGGACAGGGTCCCTTCAGGCCTTCATCCTCAGCCAGGAGGCGAAGCTGAGACTCAGACCCCTGGGCACTTTCCTTGCCAGAGGAGAGTCTACAGGGAGAGCTACAGGGAGGGCTCTGACCCCAGAACTCAGGAGGTGGATCAGAGCTCCAGAATTCTGGGCACCTGCCCTGCAAGAGGAGAGCTTGCCTGCAGAGAGTGCTCTGACCATTAGGACTCAGGTGAGAGTTGGAATCCCAGGAGTGCTGACAGAGGCTAACAGAATCAGAGGAGGATCAAGCTCCAGCCAGTGACAGCTAGAACACTAACACCAGAGATTGCCAGATGGTGAAAGGCAAACGTAAGAATCTTACTAACAGAAACCAAGACCACTCAGCATCATCAAAACCCAGCACTCCCACAACAGAAAGTCCTGGATACCCCAACACACCCAAAAAGCAAGACTCAGATTTAAAATCATATCACATGATGCTGGTAGACGATTCTAAGAAGGGCATTAATAACTCAATTAAAGAAATACAGGAAAACACCACTAGACAGGTAGAAGCCCTTAAAGAGGAGGCACAAAAATCCTTCAAGGAATTACAGGAAAACACAGCTAAACAGGTAGAAGATCTTAAAGAAGAAACACAAAAATCCCTTAAAGAACTGCAGGTAAACACAACAAAACACATGATGGAATGAAGAAAGACACCCAAAATCTAAAAATGGAAGTAGAAACAACGAAGAAAACCCAAATGAGGCCAATTCTGGAGATAGAAAACCTAGGAAAGAAATCAGGAACCATAGATGTGAGCATCAGCAACAGAATACAAGAGATGGAAGAGAGAACCTCAGGTGCAGAAGATTCCATAGAGAACATGGGCACAAAAATCAAAGAAAATGCAAAATGCAGAAAGATCCTAACTCAAAACATCCAGGAAATCCAGGACACAATGAGAAGACCAAACCTATGGATAATAGGAGTTGATGAGAATGAAGATTTTCAATTTAAAGGGCCAGCAAATATCTTCAACAAAATTATAGAAGTAAACTTCCCAAACCTAAAGAAAGAGATGCCCATGAACATACAAGAAGCCTACAGAGCTCCAAATAGACTGGACCAGAAAAGAAATTCCTCCCAACACATAACAATCAGAACAACAAATGCACTAAATAATAACAGAATATTAAAAGTAGTAAGGGAAAAAGGTCAAGTAACATATAAAGGCAGGCCTATTAGAATTACTCCAGACTTCTCACCAGAGACTATGAAATCCAAAAGATCCTGGACAGATGTTATACAGACCCTAAGAGAACACAAATGCCAGCCCAGGCTACTATACCCAGCAAAACTCTCAATTACCATAGATGGAGAAACCAAAGTATTCCATGATAAAAAAAAAAAATTCACACAATATCTTTCCATGAATCCAGCCCTTTAAAGGATAATAAAGGGAAAACACCAACTCAAAGATGGAAACTACACCCTAGAAAAAGCGAGAAAGTAATCCTTCAACAAACCTAAACAAAGATAGCTACAAGATCAGAATCCCAACTTTAACAACAAAAATAACAGGAAGAAACAATTAAATTTCTTTAATTTCTCTTAGCATCAATGGACTCAATTCCCCAATAAAAAGAAATAGACTAATAGACTGGCTACACAAAGAGGACCCAACATTTTGTTGCTTACAGGAAACCGACCTCAGGGACAAAGACAGACACTACCTCAGAGTAAAAGGCTGGAAACAATTTTCCAAGCAAATGGTCTGAAGAAACTGGAGTAGCCATTCTAATATCGAATAAAATTACTTCCAACCCAAAGTTATCAAAAAAGACAAGGAGGGGCACTTCATACTCATCAAAGGTAAAATCTACCAAGATGAACTCTCAATTCTGAATATCTATTCTTCAAATGCAAGGGTAGCCACATTTATTAAAGATACTTTAGTAAAGCTCAAAGCACACATTGCACCTCACACAATAATAGTGGAAAACTTCAACACCCCACTCTCACTAATGGACAGATCATGGAAACAGAAACTAAACAGAGACACATAGACACTAACAGAAGTTATGAAACAAATGGATTTATCAGATATCTGCAGAACATTTTATCCTAAAACAAAAGGATATACCTTCTTCTTAGCACCTCATGGTACCTCCTCCAAATTTGACCATATAATCGGTCACAAAACAGGCCTCAACAGATACAAAAATATTGAAATAATCCCATGCATCCTATCAGATCATCACGGACTAAGGCTGATCTTCAATAACAACATAAATAATAGAAAGCCAACATTCATGTGGAAACTGAACAACACTCTACTTAATGATACCTTGGTCAAGGAAGAAATAAAGAAAGAAATTAAAGACTTTTTAGAGTTTAATGAAAAGGAAGCCACAACATACCCAAACTTATGGGACACAATGAAAGCATTTCTAAGAGGGAAACTCATAGCCCTGAGTGCCTCCAAAAAGAAACTAGAGAGAGCATACATTAGCAGACTGACAGCACACCTAGAAGCTCTAGAACTAAAGGAAGCAAATTCACCCAAGAGGAGTAGATTGCAGGAAATAATCAAACTTAGGGCAGAAATCAACCAAGTGCAAACAAAAAGAACTATTCAAAGAATCAACCAAACCAGGAGCTGGTTCTTTGAGAAAATCAACAAGATAGATAAACCCTTAGCCAGACTAACTAACGGGCAAAGGGACAGTATCCTAATTAACAATATCAGAAATGAAAAAGGAGACATAACATCATCTAAAACACCAACAAATCCTTCTACAAAAGGCTATACTCAACAAAAACTAGAAAACCTGGATGAAATGGACAAATTTCTAGAAAGATACCAGGTACCAAAGTTAATCAGGATCAGATTAACAATGTTAACAGTTCCATTTCCCCTAAAGAAATAGAAGCAGTCATTAATAGTCTCCCAAACAACAACAAAGCCCAAGACCTGATAGGTTCAGTGCAGAGTTCTATCAGGCCTTCAAGGAAGACCTAATTCCAACTCTCCTAAAACTATTCCACAGAATAGAAACAGAAGGTACTCTACCCAATTCATTCTATGAAGCCAAATTACTCTGACACCTAAACCACACAAATGTCCAACAAAGAAAAAGAACTTCAGACCAATTTCCCTTATGAATATCGTTGCAAAAATACTCAATAAAATCCTCGCAAACCGAATCCAAGAACATATCGAAACAATCATCCATGATGACTAAGTAGGCTTCATCCCAAGGATGCAGGGATGGTTTAATATATGGAAATCCATCAACGTAATCCACTATATAAACAATATCAAAGCCAAAAACCACATGATCATTTCATTAGATGTGGAGAAAGCGTTTGACAAAATCCAATACCCCTTCATGATAAAAGTCATGGAAAGATGAGGAATTCAAGGCCCATACCAAAACATAATAGAAGCAATCTACAGCAAGCCAGTAGCCAACATCAAAGTAAATGGTGAGAAACTGCAAGCAATCCCACTAAAATAAGGGACTAGACAAGGCTGACCACTTTCTCCCTAAGTATTCAATAGAGTACTTGAAGTCCTAGCCAGAACAATTCGACAACAGAAGGAGATAAAGGGGATACAAATTGGAAAGGAAGAAGTCAAAATATCACTTTTTGCACATGATATGATAGTATATATAAGTGACCATAAACATTCCACCAGAGAAATCCTAAACCTGATAAACAGCTTCAATGAAGTAGCTGGATATAAAATTAACTCAAACAAGTCAATGGCCTTTCTATACACAAAGGATAAACAGGCTGAGAAAGAAATTAAGGAAACAACACCCTTCTCAATAATCACAAATAATATAAAATACCTTGCCGTGACTCTAACTAAGGAAGTGAAAGATATGTATGATAAGAACTTCAAGTCTCTGAAGAAAGAAATTAAAGAAGATCTCAGAAGATGGAAAGATCTCCCAAGCTCATGGATTGGCAGGATCAACATTGTAAAAATGGCTATCTTGCCAAAATCAATCTACAGACTCAATGCAATCCCCATCAAAATCCCTACTCAATTCTTCAAGGAATTAGAAAGGGCAATCAGCAGATTCATCTGGAATAACAAAAAACCTAGGATAGCAAAAACTCTTCTCAAGGATAAAAGAACCTCTGATGGAATCACCATGCCTGACCTAAAGCTGTACTACAGAGCAATTGTGATAAAAACTGCATGGTACTGGTATAGCGACAGACAAGTAGACCAATGGAACAGAATTGAAGACCCAGAGATGAACCCACACACCTATGGTCACTTGATCTTTGACAAGGGAGCTAAAACATTCCAGTGGAAAAAAGACAGCATTTTCAACAAATGGTTCTGGCACAACTGGCGGTTATCATGTAGAAGAATGCGAATGAATACAGAATGGATACAGAAAATGTGGTACATTTACACAACGAAGTACTACTCAGCTATTAAAAACAATGAATTTATGAAATTCTTAGGCAAATGGATGGATCTGGAGGATATCATCCTGAGTGAGGTAGCCCAATCACAAAAGAACACACATGACATGCACTCACTTACAAGTGGATATTAGCCCAGAAGCCCAGAAGCTCGGAATACAATTCACAAACCACATGAAACTCAAGAAAAAGGAAGAGTAAAGCATGGATACTTCTGTCTTAGAAGAGGGGAACAAAACACCCATGGAAGAAGTTACAGTGACAAAGTGTGGAGTCGAGGCTGAAGAAATGACCATCTAGAGACTGCCTTATCTGGGGAATCCATCCCGTTTACAACCAACAAACCCAGACACTGTTGTGGATGCCAACAAGTGCTTGCTGACAGGAGTCTGATATAGCTCTCTCCTGAGAGGCTCTACCAGTGCCTCACAAATATAGAGGTTGATGTTCACAGCCATCCATTGGACTGAGCACAGAATCCCCAATGGAGGAGTTAGAGAAAGGACCCAAGGAGCTGAAGAAGTTTGCAGCCCCATAGGAGGAACAACAATATGAACTAGCCAATATCCCAGAGCTCCCAGGGACTAAACCACCAACCAAAGAGCACACATGGTGGGACTCACGGCTCTCTGGCTACAGGCTACATATGCAGCAGAGGATGGCCTAGTCGGGCATCAACGAGAGGAGAGGCCCTTTGTCCTATGAAGGCTCTATGCCCCAGTCTGGGAGAATGCCACAGCCAGGAAGCAGGAGTGGGTAGATTGGTGAGCAGGGGGGAGGGGGGAGGTGATAGGGGGAGAGTTGTTTTCAGAGGGGAAACCAGGAAAGGGGATAAATAAATGTAAATCAAGAAAATATCCAATAAAAAAGAAAGATAAGCTCCAGCTGATGCTCCAACATTAAGCTATCAGAACATGACAACAAACAAAGCTACCACCCAATGGGAAATGCTAATGCTCCATTAGGAGAGTTTGGAAGAAGGATGGGAAAGGAATCAGTTAGAGCTGGGAAGTTCATAAAGGGAACAATAGATGCAGCTGGGAAGATATTAATAAAAGCAAACAGGTTTCTCAGAATGTATGGGAAAGGAGTAAAGAGATTGAAAATATGAAGCAAAGTTGTGATGTTATCTGTACTGTATTCTGTCATCAAGAAATATGACAGAGCTAACCAGGTTCAAGGGGAATAGTCTGTGGTATAACAGCACACACTAGGAGCCCATGCCTGCTTCCCTCTCTGCACCTCTGCATTACACTTCATGCAGTGTTAGGATTTGTTTACTTTTAATCACCCCGTTCAACTGAGACTCATGAGGTTGAGAGCTCAGTCAGGGCTCAGTCCTCTATGAGACGTCTATATCACACTCTTTCTCCCATCACAGGTTCGGAAGAGGTTATGGGAGATTGCTGTGAAATACATATTGTGTTGTGCACATGACAGGAGCAGGGCACTCATAGCACACAGCAACAACATCTCACCCCTAACTGAGGAGGTTTGGCAGGTGATGTCTGCTGAAGAGGAAAGGCCACATTTCTTTGACAGGGTGGCCCCTGGTAAGTTTGCACATGCTCTGGTGGATATCTCCACATCCATGCATATATGGGTAGAACTTATTGAACTTAGTGGGTTATTTTTTAAAAGAAAATTATGACCTGGGAGAGAGATATGAGGAAGGAGAGGAAGGCATTGAAGGGGAGAGTAGAGTAGATATTATTTATTAAAATGCACTGTATACACATATGAAATTTTCAAAGAATATTTTTAAAGAACTGGCTTGCACCCTCAAGTCTGCAGTGCCTACTTCAAGCACAGCCTAAGCAAAAACTCACAAAGGCCTCAGAACTACCAAGTCATTCAGAATACATACAGCCAAAGTTTCCGACTCCAAGATAACTCTGAATCATCTGGAAAATATTGCCAAACATTAATATGACATGAATTGCTTTGGTAGCCACCACAACAACCAGACTTCAGAAGGAAGAAAAGTAAAGCAAGCAAGCAACTCAGCAAAGGCCTTTTATATGCCTCACCCCCAAATCTTCACACAATTAAAAGTATATCTGCACCAAAGGAATAAGAAAGGCTCGGTGAGTAGAGGCCCTCACCGTATGACCGGACCATCTCTGTTCAGCCTCAGGACCCACATAATGGTGGAAGAGGAAGAGCAAATGGAAAACTTCTCAACCTCCACACCCATGCTTTTCCACATGCACAATAACAATAAGAGTAAATAAGAATAAGAAGAAACAATTGACCTTACAACCTATTTGAATTCAAGCTCATGTGGAATAAGGTTTTCTACTTATGCCACAAAAACTCATATTCAAAAAAAAATGTAGGTCTTACTGCAACACAATTTAAAACTCTCAGATTTTTTAATTAATGTTTCATGAACTGAAGATAAGGCTCAGTGGTTAGGAGCACTTGTAGAGGATCAGGGTTTGATTCCTAGCATTCACAGGGCAGCTCACTACCATTTGTAAGTCTATTATGAAGGGATCTGGTGCCCTCTTGTGGCTTCTACTGACATTGCAAGAATGTGAAGCACAGGCATGCATACCATCAAAACACCCATACAGATTAAATAAAAATTTAAAAATTTAAAGTTATATTTTTCACCACAAAAGCTATCTATCTTACAATGTGAAAAGGCTTTCTAAAAATTTAAGTAGAACAACACACACACACCACTTCCAAAAGAGAATCAATGTCACACAGGATTTCAAACCTACAAACCTACAGAGTTATACCCTACAGAGTTATAATTTCCAGGCCATATATAGAAGCTTATCTCACAGATACAGGTTGAAAACTCTTAATATGAGATTAACATAATAATGATACTAAAACCAAAAGGGACTGTGTAAGAGGAAAAATATAAGCCAGTCTCATTGTAAATGCATACAAAGTGCATAATAGAAAATTTAAATAGTCTAAATATTTAAATATGACTAATTCTGGAGGCTGGATCAGACCACCTCTTCTAATCTGCAGAAGTTTCGGAGATACTCAGTAAAGGCCAACTGTACAGCATAAGAAACTGAGTTTGAATTTCCACTATGAGTGGAAAAAGCACGTCATGACAGAAAGATTTAAGTGAGAATGAGGAAGAGGTATGAGAAAAACAGGAGGGTAGGGGAGGGATTCACCAAAACAAAATACGCATGGAAAACCCATGTGGAATTTTCTATCTTATTTACTGGTTAAAATATATAATTTTAAATATAGAAAGTTTGGCCAGAACTACCCTGCATGAGTGGTAGCAGATAATGTTGTTCCTGAACAGAAATGATTATCAACTGAAAATCTCCCTTTCCCATTATTCTCAGTTGCCCACTAGAGCAACCAATAAGATCTTATTGCTACAAGCATCACATACATTGGTTGCAGAACACAGAGAAACCAAGAAGAACTGACCTGGAAACTTCTTCCCTGCTGGTGAGTTTCATAGTGTCAGAAGGCACGCCACGGGGGGAAAAGCCATCCATGCTCTTATCCAGCATTTAACCCTGCAAGCTACCATTCCCACCTTATAGTTATGAAGTTAACTAACCTTTTTCTGATTGAAATTGAGACCTGCTCCATAGGAGGAAATCCATGTCTGGAACTATAAACCTAAGGAAAACCCTTGGGCCCTGTAAGAACCCACTATTACTGTTTTGCTAAGTGAACTGCCTTCTAAATATTTGTATTCACACGCATACACTAATGCTGATCTTAGCCTTGGTCAGTGATACTTATATTTGCAGTGAGTGATAGTTAATGCAAACACTCATAATTTGTTAGATGCTCAGACCTAAATAGGACATCTACAATCATCCCCACCAAAGCTAGGGCAACATTGTAGAAAGAATATGGAAAGATTTAAGGACTAGAGAAAGGGAAAGAGGTAAATATGCTATAAAACACTTTCTGGACATGGTTTTGCCTTTTTGTGCTCATGAACCCACAGCAACTGTAGTTGCCTACATAAGACCTGCATAAAAAATCAAGCTAGCCAAATTTCTGCATGGATTGGGAATGTCACCCTCCTCCTAATGAAAAAGCTGCTGACTGGCAGCAGCTGGGGGGGGGGGGGAGTCGGTGCTTTGGGGTTTGAGTGGCAGGAGTTGATGGTATGGCCTCTGGTAGGTGCCAGTGTTCCAGAGGATTCCCCGGTACTCATGTGTATACAGGCAACACTAACTGGGCTCAGTGGGTAATAAAGAGGAGGGTGAGGAGAAGATGGTGACATCTGAAAGGATATGTGACCTGTGTTGGGGGATCCAGGGCAAGCTGAAAAGTGGCATGGAGGCTGACGCATGTATAAAACTCTTGATTAATGCAGTAAAGACCTAAATGATGGAGAAGCTAATCAGCCAGGCTTGATTTTCACACATTTTGTGCACCTGTCTGGTTATCACAGTACTTCCTAAAAGTATACTTTTGGGGCGAGTTTTTTCTTTTCTTTTATCTTTGTATATTAGTCTTTGTATATTATCTTTGTATATTAGTCTTGCTCTGTAGCCTGGAATGTCCTAGAACCTATTATGTAGACTAAGCTGGCTTCATGTGACTTAATCCTCCTGTTTGTTTCCTGGGTTTGGGGATTATAGGCATGCACTACCATACCCTGCTTCCCTGTGATTGTAAGCAATTATATATGCTACATATTTTTAAATAGACACAGTCAAAAGAGATACTATCACACCCATAACTGGAAACAAACTCATATTTTCAGCAAATAATAAGAAAAGATGAGCTCTTGTTGTACTGTTGTTGTTGTTGGTGGTGGTGGTGGTGGTGGTGGTGGTGGTGTGTGTGTGTGTGTGTGTGTGTGTGTGTGTGTGTGTATTGCTTGTTACCCTAGTACTCACTATGTGCAACAGGCTAGCCTTGAACTCATAGAAATCTGTCTGCCTCTCTCCCTGCCTTCCAAACACTGGGATTGAAGGTGTGCCTACCATGCTCTGCTAAGAAATATAACCTCTTGAGAACTAAAACTATTGTGTCAAGATTCAAAACCTAAGAGGTTAAAAAAGATAAATCAAGGCAGACATTGTCACACATGCCTGTCATCCCAGCACTCAGGAGTCAGAGGGAGGAGCATCACAGAAGTTGACAAATCTGGGCTACATAAGCACACTCAGTCTCAAGATAAATAACTAAGTAAATAAGGAGATCTCCCTAGAGATAAACAGAAGACAAAAAAGGTAATAGAGAGTGGTGCTCAAACTGGAGAGAGGGCTCAGAGACTAAGAGCACTGACTGCTCTTCCAGAGGTTTTAAGTTCAATTCCCAACAACCACGTGGTGACTCACAACCATTTGTAATGGGATCCGATGCCCTCTTCTGGTGTGTCTGAAGACAGCTACAGTGTACTCATATACAAAATAAATAAATAAATAAATAAATCTTTAAAAAAAAATAAAGAGTGTTGTTCACAATCAGTGTGGGGTCCAGTACATCAAGAGAAGTTTCCAGAGGAAGGGGAAGGGAAATCACTATAGCAGAGGAAGTCAGTGAATCTATGAAATCGGAATGTCAACAGCATAGAGGAGACAGAAACTTCCTGGATTCCTAGATAAAGGAGATTGAAAGCATATCAGGCCAAAGAGCAGACTCAGGGACAGAGCCCCTGGCAGTGGTGGTTAACAATGGGAGTGGAACCCACAAGTATATGTAGGGCAAATAATAGCTCTGGGAGAAAATAACCAAAAGAAACCTCGATGGAAGGAAATGCACATTTTTTTTCCTGAAATAGTAAGAGTAGAAAGTCAGGGCAGAGCAACTGTCAGTTCTTGTCCTGTCTGTCTGTCCTCATCCTTTTCTGCCAAAGGCAAAATGTGAATTTTCTGTCCTGAAATCAGTTTCTGCTAGCTTGGAAGCAACAGCAGGGGGCTTTGCAGAGTGCCTGGCCTCCACTAACACCTCTCCCAGTCTGTGCATCCCAGTTTACTGTGGTCAGGATCCCCTACCCTGTGGCTGTTATTTTTTTTATCATTTTTTGTCTCTTACAGACCACTGTCCTCTGGTCATGACATGACCATTGCCATCTAGAAACCAAAGTGGCTACAGTTAGCCTCACAAGACCCCAAAAGGAGTGGCTAGAAGGTCATTAGACCTTCACCTGAGATTCCAGCCACTCACTAACTAGTTTCTCCCATGTACCAGATGCACATAATCCTGCCTCAGCAACAAATGATCCAAGGAGCTATCAGCTTTTATATACGTTTGTGCTTATTACGTTTCTATAGCTGTAATAAACACTCTAACCAGCGGGCCGCAGAAGCAACAGAGCTTGAACAAGGTCCCTTCAGGCCTTCATCCTCAGCCAGAAGGAAGAGCTGAGACCCAGACCTCTGTGAACTTTCCCCGCCAGAAAAGAGTCCTCCTCCAGGGAGGGCTCTGACCCTGGGACTCAGGCAAGATTGCCATCTTGCCATCGCTGGTCTCTCAGAGACCAGTCTGCTCAAAAGAGCATGCGGGCCACAGAAGCAACAGAGTTTCTTGGACAGGGTCTCTTTGGGCCTTCATCTTCAGCCAGGAGGCAGAGCTGAGCTCCAGACCTCTGTGCATCTTCCCTGCCAGAGGAGAGCTTGCCTGCAGAGAGTGCTCTGACCACTGGGACTCAGGAGAGAGTTGGACTCCCAGGAGTGCTAACAGAGGCCAACAAAATTACAGGAGGAACAAGCTCCAGCCAAAGACAGCTAGAACATTAATACCAGAGATTACCAAATGGTGAAGGCAAATGTAAGAATCTTACTAACATTTCAAATGCTATCCCGAAAGTTCCCTATACTCTCCCCCTCCCCTGTTCCCCTAACCAATCACTCCCACTTCTTGGCCCTGGCATTCCCCTGTCCTGGGGCATATAAACTTTGCAATACCAAGGGGCCTCTCTTCCCAGTGATGGCTGACTCCTACCCGGGAATCCATCCAATAATCAGCCACCAAATGCAGACACTATTGCATATGCCAGAAAGATTTTGCTGAAAGGACCCTGATAGAGCTGTCTCTTGTGAGGCTATGCCACTGCCTGGCAAATACAGAAGTAGATGCTCACAGTCATCTATTGGATGGAACATGGGGCCCCCAATGGAGGAGCTAGAGAAAGTACCCAAGAGCTGAATGGGGTCTGTAACCCTATAGGAGGAAAAACAATATGAACTAGCCAGTATCCCCAGAGCTCCTGTCTCTAGCTACATATGTAGCAGAAGATGGCCTAGTTGGCCATCATTGGGAAGAGAGGCCCTTGGTCTTGCAAAAATTATATGCCCCAGTACAGGGGAATGCCAGGGCCAGGAAGCATGAGTGGGTGGGTTGGGGAGCAGGGTGGGGGGAGGGTATAGGGGACTATCAAGATAGCATTTGAAATGTAAATGAAGAAGATGTCTAGTAAAAAATTGTTTAAAAAAAAAAAAGAATCTTACTAACAGAAACCAAGACCACTCAGCATTATCGGAACCCAATACTCCCATCACAGTGAGTCCTGGATATACCAACACACCCGAAAAGCAAGATTCAGATTTAAAATCATATCTCATGATGCTGGTAGAGGATTTTAAGAAGGGCATTAATAACTCACTTAAAGAAATAAAGGATAACACTGCTAAACAGGTAGAAGTACTTAAAGAGGAAACACAAAAATCCTTTAAAGACCTACAGAAAAACACAACAAAACACGTGATGCAATTGAACAAAATCATCCAAGACCTAAAAATCGAAGTAGAAACAATAAAGAAAACCCAAAGGGAGACAACTCTGGAGATAGAAGTCCTAGGAAAGAAATCAGGAACCATAGATAGGAGCATCAGCAACAGAATACAGAGATGGAAGAAAGAATCTCAGGTACAGAAGATTCCATAGGGAACATGGACACAACAATCAAAGAAAATGCAAAATGCAAAAAAATCCTAAATCAAAACATCCAGGAAATCAAGAGACAATGAGAAGACCAAACCTATGGATAATAGGAGTAGATGAGAATGAAGATTTTCAACTTAAAGGGCCAGCAAATATCTTCAACAAAATTATAGAAGAAAACTTCCCATACCTAAAGAAAGAGATGCCCATGAACATACAAGAAGCCTACAAAACTCCAAATAGACTGGGCCAGAAAAGAAATTCCTCCCATCACATAATAATCAGAAGAACAAGTGAACTGAATAAAGATAGAATATTAAAAGTAGTAAGGGGAAAAGGTCAAGTAACATATAAAGGCACACCTATTAAAATCACACCAGATGTTATACAGACCCTAAGAGAACACAAATGCCAGCCCAGGTACTATACCCAACAAAACTCTCAATTACCATAGATGGAGAAACCAAAGTATTCCATGACAAAACCAAATTCACACAATATCTTTCCACAAATCCAGCCCTTCAAAGGATATTAAAGGTAAAACTCCAACACAAGGAGGGAAATTACGCCCTAGAAAAAGCAAGAAAGTTATCCATCAATAAACCTAAAAGAAGATAGGCACAAGAACAGAATCCCGACTCTAACAACAAAAATAACAGAAAGCAACAATTACTTTTCCTTAATACAAAGAACTCAAGAAGCTGGACTCCAGAAAATCAAATAATCCTATTTAAAAATGGGGTACAGAACTAAACAAAGAATTCTCAACTAAGGAATACAGAATGGCTGAGAAGCACCTGAAAGAATGTCCAACAGCCTTAACCATAAGAGAAATACAAATCAAAACAACCCTGAGATTCCACCTCACACCAGTCAGAATGGCTAAGATCAAAAATTCAGGTGACAGCAGATGCTGGCAAGGATGTGGAGAAAGAGGAACACTCTTCCATTGCTGGTGGGATTGCAAGCTTATACAACCACTCTGGAAATCAGTCTGGCGGTTCCTCATAAAATTGGACATAATTCTACCAGAAGATCCAGCAATACCTCTCCTGTGCATATACCCAGAAGATGTTCCATCTTGTAATAAGGACACATGCTCTACTATGTTCATAGCAGCCTTATTTATAATAGATAGAAGCTGGAAAGAACCCAGATGTCTCTCAACAGAAGAATGGATACAGAAAATGTGTTACATTTTCACAATGGAGTGCTACTCAGCAATTAAACACAATGAATTCATGAAATTCTTAGCCAAATGGATGCATCTGGAGGATATCATCCTGAGTGAGGTAACCCGATTCACATGATATGCACTCACTGATAAGTGGATATTAGCCCAGAAATTTAGAATACCCAAGATACAATTTGCAAAACACATGAAACTCAAGATGAAAGAAGACCAAAGTGTGGATACTTCATTCCTTCTTAGAATGGGGAACAAAATACCCATGGAAGGAGTTACAGAGACAAAGTTCAGAGCTGAGACAGGATAGACCATCCAGAGACTGCCCCACCCGGGGATCCATCCCATAAACAACCACCAAACCCAGACACTATTGCAGATGCCAACAAGAGCTAGCTGACAGGACCCTGATATAGCTCTCCCTTGTGAGGCTCTGCCAGTGCCTGACAAATACAGAAGTGGATGCTCACAGTCATCTATTGGATGGAATACAGGGCCTCTAATGAAGGAGCTAGAGAAAGTACCCAAGGAGCTAACGTGGTCTGCAACCCTATAGGTGGAACAACAATATGAACTAACCAGTACCCCCCCCCCCCAGAGCTGTGCCTCTAGTTGTGTATGTAGCAGAGGATGGCCTAGTCGGCCATCAATGGGATGAGAAGCTCTTGGTCTTGCAAAGATTATATGTCCCAGTACAGGGGAATGCCAGGACCAGAAAACAAGAATGGATGGTTTGGGGAGCAGTGCCAGGGAGGGTATATGGGGCTTTGGGGATAGCATTTGAAATATAAATGAAAAAATATCTAATTTAAAAAAAAAAAAAACACTATAACCAAAAGGAACTTGGGGGAAAGTGGGATTACTTCATCCTACAGTTTATAGTCTATCATAAAGGGACTCAGAGCAAGGATTCAAGGCAGAAACCTAGAAGCAGGATGAACCTAAAGCAGAAGCCATGGAAAAGTGCTGTTTACTGGCTTGCTCCTCATGACTTGATCAGCCTGCCCAGGAGTGATATCATCCACAGTAAGCTGGACCTTTCTAGATTAATCATTAATCAAGAAAATGCTTTCCCACTTGCCTATAAGTCAGTCTGACGAGAGGCAATTCCTCAAATGAAGTTCCCACCTGCCAGATTATTCTAGTCTGTATCAAGTTAACAACCTCAAACTTAACCAACACAGAGATAGAGAGTAAACTGAAGGGTGGCCTTGATCTAAGCTGGAGTGGAACTACACAGTGGTACATCTATTACTTTGTCATCCATGATCCTACACATAGCCCTTCACCTATGCTCCAATATGTAACCCCTCATTTGCCTGCCTCCAAGCAAGCCCAATAAACCCATTTGTTTTCCAAAAAGAATATAAATGGACCCTGTCTTTGGTGCCCCACTAACATGAGAGATATTTGATCAGGTCTCCTCATGAAAAATCTAGAAATTATTAATTATCTTGCTTCAGCCATTTCTTTGAACTCCACTCTTGTGGAAATCACCATATATATTCTTTTTCTTATTTTCTTTCTTTCGTTCAACTGATATGCCAATTTGGTTCTCAGATTCAGCTAAAGATCTTACTTAAAAACTAATAGGATCTTGGCATAGTAGAACAGATCAATAATCCTAGAACTCAGAGTAGAGGCAAAAGTATCAGAAGACCAAAGTTATCCTTGGTTATGTTGCAAGTTCAGGGCCAGTCAACAATACAAGAGACCCTACATCAAAAGAATCACAATATTTACAGAGGCATGATCAGAACTGTAAAAATTAGATATTGCTGCAACCAAAAACATTGAAAGATGATACTTGAGAGACCTAGGTCACAGAAGAGAGCTCACTGGTCATTGGCCAGTGTATTAGTTAGGGTTTTACTGCTGTGAACAGACACCATGACCAAGGCAAGTCTTATAAAAAACAACATTTAATTGGGGCTGGCTTACAGGTTCAGAGGTTCAGACCATTATCATCAAGGTGGGAGCATGGCAGTATCCAGGCAGGCATGGCACAGGAGGAGCTGAGAGTTCTATGTCTTCATCCAAAGGCTGCTAGTGGAAGACTGACTTCCAGGCAACTAGGGTGAGGATCTTATACCCACACTCACAGTGACACACCCATTCCAACCAGGTCACACCTATTCCAACAAAGCCACACCTTCAGATGGTGCCACTCCCTGGTCCAAGGATATACAAACCATCACAGCCAGAGCCAAAATAAGTAAGTCAATGAAAACTGCCTAAGCTATAATGGTGTAGGCTATAATGCAACCCTTGGGAAACAGATATGGGAGAATAGCAAATTAGTGGTCATCTTAAGTTAATAGTAAGACTTTATCTCCAAAAAGAAAGAAAAGAAGAAAAAAAGTGTGGTTCAAGAAACAAAGCTAGGAGGGCTGGAGAGATGGTTAAGAGCACTGACTGCTCTTCTAGAGGTCCTAAGTTCAAATCCCAGCAACCACATGGTGGCTCACCACCATCTATAATGAGATCTGATGCCTTCTGATGGTATGTCTGAAGACAGCTACATTGTACTCATATACATAAAATACATAACTGAATCTTTGAAAGAAAGAAATTTTTAAAACTGAAATGAATTGAAATGAAGCAGAGCTAGTATATTCTGAATATCAGAAATCCCATATGGAAACCAAAAGTAAGTCTCCCAAGAATGGGGCACTGTAGCCTCTACTTTTTTATTCTTTTTTTATTCATTGCATCCTGACTGTAGTTTTCCTTCCCTCCACTCCTCCAAGTTTCCCCACACATACCTTCTTTCTCCCCCAGATCCACTCCTCCTCTGTTTCCCTTCAGAAAAGAACAGGCCTCCCAGGGAAATCAACCAAACACAGCACAACAGGGTACAATAACAAATCCTCATATCAAGGCTGGATAAGGCAACCTAGTGGGAAGAAAGGGATCCCAAAAGCAGGCAAAAGAGTCAGAGACACCCCCACTTCCACCGTTAGGAATCCCACATAAGCACTAAGCTACACAACCATAAAATATATGCAAAAGTTATATTTCAGACCCATACAGGCTCTCTGATTGTCAGTTCAGCCTCTGTGATCACCTGTGAGCCCTGCTTAGTTGATTCTGTGGACCATGTTCTCCTGGTGTCCTCAACCTCTCTGGTTCCCCTAATACTTCCTCCTTATCTTCATTTGGGTTCCCTAAGCTCTGCAAAGAGTTTGGCTGTAGTTCTCTGCATCTGCTCCCATCACTTGCTGGATGAAGCATCTCTGATGACAACTGGGCTAGGCACTAATCTACAAGTATAGCAGAATATTAATAGAAATCATTCCATTGACTCTGAACATGCTTGCATGTGTGAATCAGTTGTGTTTGGTTCTTTCCTATGCCTATGGGCTGTTCTACCTCTGGTTCCTATCCCTCTAGGCACATAGGCTCTCTCTCATGGCATGGGTCCAAGTTGGACCAGTCACTAGTTGACCAATACTACAAGTTCTTTGCCACCACTACCCCAGCACATTTTGCAGGCAGGACAAATCATAGGTTGAAGGCTTTGTTGGTAGGTTGATTTCCCAATCCCACTTCTATGAGGCTTGCCTGGTTATAGAAAATGGCCACTTCAGGATCTGTACCCGTCACTACTAGGAGATTTCATTAGGTCCACTCTTGTAGATTCCATGGGATTTCCACTGCAGTAGGTTTATATATTGCCACGCCCTCCGGTCAGGTCTGCTTGACAGGCTGAAAAAGTCTGTAAGCACTCAACAAGGAAAAGAGTTTCAAGGAAGCTCACCTCTTGGAGTTTTGGCATTCTCATTTACCCATATACTCATACTCTATTCCCGTGTTAGTCTGGTGTATGGATCTATGAGCTCTCTTTTAATATTTTACTATAAATGCCTTTTAAGATTAAATTCTGTTATAGTTAAGCCTCCCCATTGTTCCAAGGTCCCAGAAGCCTGCAAGCTTGAAATCTGGAAGGAATGAAGAAAAGAAGTTACCTATTCAGTTACTAATTAAGCATTACATAAGATGAGGTCTGCAAAATATTTACCAAGGACAGTAGCAATTCTCACCCAAACAAGGGAATAATAGAGCTAGGGAATCCCACTGAGACAGAGATCTTCTCTACAGCTAGGTATAGCGAGCTTCACATTAGAAGCAAGTTGGTATATTCTTCTGTAGACCCAGGAAATAGGGTGTTGGGGTATTGCAATATTCATGATAAGGTCTGCTAGTGCAGAACCCCTGGTGGTGGGTTTAACAATAGACTAGTTTACACTTGGCTCCCTTCTTTTGTGGCAGCAGCCTGGTCCCCACCTTCTTTTGATGTATACATTCCCTTTGTATTGTGTCACTGTAACTTGGTGGATTGTATTTTGCCTGGTTTCTTGTTATTTCTTTGGTATAAAAAGTTTGATGCTGGACCTGACACGATACATTCAGATTCTACACAATCTCACATGCTGGTCTGTCTGTCAACTGATGATGTTTTGTCCACCTGCCCCAGAGACCTGTTCCATGTAGACAAAGGGACCAAAAGGGTCTGCAGCAATAAATCACACCTCAAATGTCCTCCAATTCCAACCATCTCTCCCAGTATCCTCTCCCTCCATTCCTCACACCCTCCACCTGATCCCTCCTGTTCCCATCCATCCCCATTCTCCCCCAGTCCACCCACAAAATCTATTCTATTTTCCTTTCCCAGGGAGATCTATGCAACCCCCTTAGTGCCATCCTTGTTACTTAGCTTCTCTGGTCTGTGGGTTGTAACATGTTTGTTCTTTACTTAATAGCTAATGTCCACTTATACATGAGCACACACCATGTTTGCCTCTCTGAGTCTGGGTTACCTCACTCAGATGACCTTTTCTACTTTCATCCAGTTGCTTGCAAATTTCATGATGTCATTATTTTTAACACCTGAGTAATACTTCCTTGTGTAAATGTACCACATTTTCTTTCTGTTTTTTGTTATTTCAAGATACTTTATTTTCACAATGGGTCACAACATAAGCTTCTGGCCCATTCTGCCAATATACAAGCTACAAGTGCTTTCTCAGCAGCTGAGGGCACACATTACATCATGTCTGAAAAGTGAATAAAAATCCATATAAAACAAATATTCCAAGTTTCCATAGGAACACAGCAAGTATTCCTCCTAGCCTTCCATACTGCATTGGTGTCAACCCTACTCTTACAACGACATCCCAAACTAGCAGTAATTAAGTTAAATGGTCCCCGAAAATGCAAGAGCTACAAGAATGGCATCTACACATTGATCCTAGCAGAAACACGGGTTTCAGGGTGACCGTTCATCCCATTCTTCTGGGCACAAGGTATGGACTAAGTGCTCCTGCTCCACAGACTGGTTGGTCTTAAATACCAACATAAATAACACTCTACTCAGTGATAACTTGGTCAAGGAAGAAATAAAGAAAACAATTTTTAGAATTTAATGAACCTGAAGACACATCATACCAAAAATTATGGGACACAATGAAAGCAGTGCTAAAGGAAAACTCAGCTCTAAGTGCCTCAAAAAAGAAACTGAATAGAGCATAAGTGAGCAGCTTGACAGCACACCTGAAAGCTCTAGGACAAAAAGAAGAAAATTCACCCAAGAGGAGTAGACAGCCGGAAATTGTAGTCTCCCCTCCCCTAGCCTGAAACCTGCTTGCTCAGGGTGGAGCTTCCTGCTCATTCGTTCTGCCACGCCCACTGCTGGAACCTGAGGAGCCACACACGTGCACCTTTCTACTGGACCAGAGATTATTCGGCGGGAATCGGGTCCCCTCCCCCTTCCTTCATAACTAGTGTCGCAACAATAAAATTTGAGCCTTGATCAGAGTAACTGTCTTGGCTACATTCTTTTCTCTCGCCACCTAGCCCCTCTTCTCTTCCAGGTTTCCAAAATGCCTTTCCAGGCTAGAACCCAGGTTGTGGTCTGCTGGCCGGACACAACAATTGGCGAACCAACGTGGGACTGAGAAATGGCAAAGGATTTTTGGAAGAGACGCTGCTGGTTCGGAGCTCCATAAAATAAAGGATAAGGGAAATTCATACCGGAGAAGGTATGGGCTAAGCTGAGACAGCGTTAAACCCGAGCGCTGGTTCACTTAGGTTCAGCAGTGAGGAGCTGGGTATCAGGCAGTAGGCCGTAGCTCTCCGAAGCTACATGAGGTGTGAGAAAAGAAAGGGTTTATTAAAAGGAATAGGCGGATTGCCCCAGTTAATAAAAAATGCATCATAAGGGAGGAAAATGTCCCAAAAAGCAGAGAGAAATATCTCTCTGGGCCTTATAGCAGGAGTACTCTGTTCCCTTTTGTGTCTTGTCTAATGTCCGGTGCACCAATCTGTTCTCGTGTTCAATTCATGTAAGTTCGTGTCCAGTCTGTATGAATGAATGTTCTATGTTTTGTGTTGGATAATAAAGATGGTATAAAAAACTTTACCTGCAAAGCCGAGAGCTGCCACGTGTTTCAGCCAGGAATCAGACACATGGCGGGAGGGCCCCTGCTGGAAAAACTGTTCGTTTTAGGAAATAAGGGCGAGTGCACAGCCTCTAAGTTTCAGAGTAAAAAAGCTAATAAATGGTTCATGATTAATGTGTTTGACAATGGTAAAGTGTTTTTTATTTTTATGGTTGTAGCTACAAAAATTATTATTCTCTGATTGGTCTAAATGTAACTGCTTCATTTGGTTCTTTTTTATTGATAATGTGCTCTGAGTGTTTTCACAATCAGCTCATAAGTTGTTGGTTAAGATTAATAATTGTTACATTGCTACAGATGGTTAGTGTTAAATTTGATAACTCAAGTTTAGAGTCCTTCCGATACATGGCATAAGGCAGCCCAAGAGGCTGGGTCTCTAAAGATATTTCTAGTTTAGGTAATAATTAATGTGGTTCGTATCCTAAATAGTAAAATTTAAGATAAGATTTAAAGCAATGTCTTTTTATTAAAGCATTAAAGCTTGCTTTAATAGGTATTCATAGGTATTAATTGACATCCAAACTTCGTAATATGATAGTAATGCTTCTAATATTGATTTTAAAGATAATAAATTGTTTTAAACTTGGGTTTTGCTTTCCCAAGGTTATAGGTATTATCCTAACCTTGCACAAAAAACTTAAAAATTATGGTTAAAACTGCTATTGTTCCATTGACTGCAGCTTGCAGTTTGATTTCAAATTTAAGATCTTTAATTCACCTGTATACTGTAATTAAGATAATTACAAGAGTAATCATCTTATGAGAGCGCTCATACAGCTCACTTCATACAAAACTGTGACAGAGTTATCTAGTTATGTTTGTCTTTGTAAATAGATTAGACAAACAGTTTGGTTATAGTTGCTGCCTGGCAGGAAACTGTAGTACAGGCAATTTTTTCACAACACTAAAGTTGTGAAGAACGTTTTAACTGTAAGTCATCTTAAGAAAGAGTATCAAAATTTAGAGGCATAGACAGTTATATTGTTTCTCTAGAATCGGTCCTTATTACAGGAGGGCCAAGATGCTCAGATTAAAAAGTATTTTACGTTTGAGTCAATGCAGGGCTCTGGGCAGCCCCAGAGCGGCTTGTGGCTTTTCTTTTGTTTTGCAAACAGTGCCTGAGAAAGATTTTTCCCTGTGTTCAAGAGAAATTCTTTTTAACAGTGTTACAGATCTATTCAGATGTTTAAAATAATGCTTAAATTCAAAGAGTTTTGCTTCTAGTGAACTGTAATCACTAGAAAATTTTGCCTCTAGGTATGGCTAATGTAACTTTACATTATGTAAGAAAAATTTTTATTGTTTCTGCTTCTATACAAGAAGCCAAGAGTTTTAATCTTTCAGTGTATATTGTTTCTTAAGTGAAAAGTATTTTATTAACTAATGCTTCTTAAAGTTTACCTTAAATCCTTGCTCTCACCCAAAAGATTCAGAGACAATATCCTTTTATTACTTAGGGTTTTAGTTTACTACAAAAGTTTCTACAAAAAATAAAGCTTTTATAATTGTTATTAATTGGTAATTAAAAATTGGTTGTGCCCAAAACAATTCTTTGGCCAAAAAGAAAACATTATTGTAAAGTCATTTTTCTCATCCTCCCAGCCAATCGTTGGCCCATGTGGGCCCAACTAGCTTCTGTGGGGCGGAGTCTTAAGACACAGTTTTCCCTGTTCCAGCACAGATGATCTAGTTGTGTGCTGTAGATGTGTTTTAAAATGCTGAACAATCAAACCTTAATTTGTATATTAATAGTCAATGCCATATCTCTGAGCTCACAATTGCTTAAATTGTTCATCCCTCAGATACTATTAATTCTCAAATTTACAATTGCTTATGCATATTTCTAGTTAATAAATAAATTATGCACATGTGACTCTTAATAACTTTGCAAGCCTTCTAGTTACAACTGCTCCTTAAGAAAATTGATTAAAAGTACAATTAGTCACTGCCCCTTTACAGCCATGTATTGAAAATATTTTGTCAACTAGTTATTAATTCAAAAGTTTAGGTATTATAAAATTTTAAAACTTTAACTTCTTAAAAGACAAAAAAGAGAGAAATTGTATCCCCGTGCATACTATTTAGTACATTCCCATGCACACTATTGAAGTCTTACCTTTATTTTCAAAATCTAATATTTTAATGTCAAAGAGTTTAATAAATGCTTTATAGTATCTTAAAGGGATCTACTTATTGGCTTATAGATTAATCCTAAAACAACTACCTTATTAGAAAAGGGAAAAACAGGTTTTCTCCACAGAACGCTGCAGAAGCATATTAGTAAATTCGTGTGACGAGCTGGTAGGTAAGTTGACTCATGTCCTGATTGAATTGACTAAAAAACTAAATTAAATTCATGTTTTAGATCCATCCTTACTTGTCATTTTTCCAGTTTAGACTAGCTTCTAGTCTTTTAACTTTATGACAATAGTACATCAGAGACTGTATATTCAGACTTAGTAAAATTAGTCATTTAATAGAGTCATAATGATTTTTCTCTTTTCTTCAGTGTGACCAGCCATTCTAACTCAATCTCAGACTGGTCTAATATTCAGTCCAATGTTAGAGATTCCTATATTCTAAATTACCTAGCAAAGTTAATTCAGAGCACATCCCCCACTTCCCCTAGATCCCTAACCTCAGAAGGATTTCTGGCCTTACAGCTAGTGGAAAAAGCTATTAAAGAGCAATTGGTCACTTAATACATTGGTAAAATAGAAGGACCCCCTGACTAACGAATAGAAGGGTCCAGATCCAGTTCTAATTTGGGGTAGGGACTCAGTTTGTGTTTTTTCACGAGATGAAGATAGAGCGCAGTGGCTGCCAGATAAATTAATTTGTTAGATGAACACAGATTCTAAATCTTCTAAAGTATCACCTTGAGGACTAAAATTCCTCTTTTGCTTAAAAGTCGGCTTGAGGACTCAGGCTCCGAAAAAAGCTACTCTCTGAGCCAGCTCCCGACAGGAGGCCAGAGACTAGCCTCAGCTTTACAATTTGCATTTGAATAAAGTACCTAGACTTCCCCAAAAGAAGTTCTGCTTTCCTACTTTCTCACTGTCGAGATTTTGTCTTTCAAGCAGGTAAATCAACATTCTCGAGGTGGACCAGCGGATGTGCATCCCCGCCCACCTAGAGCACACAGGTGGCTGCTGTTATCTCCTTTCCAAGGACATTTCCAGCATGTGGCTTTCAGTCTGAGTTAAAAATTAGGTTTACCAAGAGGGCTAGAAAAGTAGATATTTCTATATTAATAAAGATTGGGGGGCTGGTGAGATGGCTCAGTGGTTAAGAGTGCCGACTGCTCTTCCAAAGGTCCCGAGTTCAAATCCCAGCAACCACATGGTGGCTCACAACCATCTGTAACGAAATCTGACTCCCTCTTCTGGAGTGTCTGAAGACAGCTAAAGTGTACTTACATATGAATAAATAAATAAATATTTAAAAAAAAAAAAAAAAAAAAAAGATTGGTTTTTATTTTGATAGACAGGCTTAGTCCCTTAGCTGACCTCTGGCTTTTCACCCTTGCTGTTACTGCAAGGTGTCCTTAGGCTGTGGAAAAAACAGGGATGAGGAGAAACGACTTCCAGCTCCTATTTTAGCCACAAATCGTGGTGTTACTAACGACATAATTCTTGCTTAGGCTTTGCTAATTCTGAGGTTGATAATTCTCCTTTAGGAGCTGCACAGCACTCAGAACTGTGCATACTGGTTTGTGATTGTACAAATTCAGTATGGGCATCGCTTGGTGCAGAGGTACTGCAAGGGAAGGTCCGGCTTGACCATTTCTGAGTTTCCTGTGAGATAAACCCGGTTTAAAAGAGGTTGGTATCATATTTTGGTTAAAAATCAAAAATATTTTCCGGCTCTGCCTCGCCTCCCCAAAAAATACCCAGAGCCACATGTGTGGGTCTTATCAATACCCACGGGAGGAATCGGGTCCATGTTCACCCAAGCCAAGGTTAAAAGCCCACTCATCTACGGATGAGAAAATCATTTGATCACCTCAGTTAAGCGTTGCGTTATTTAACTTAATCAATAGGGGGGAGAGAGATTGGAGACGTACTATTGAAAGGGCAAGCCCTTCACTGCCTCCCACCCAAATAAAAAAGCCAATTGGCCTTGTACTACAAGAGCCGGTCGAACTCCTATCATCCAAAAAAGCGGAGAAATATCAACTTAGTGTTATTATAGTGTATTTCACATTTGTTCAGTCAAACTTAGCCAGAGTTCCAACGCCCTACTTAAAATTCAACTAGAAAGTTACCTACCAAGTACTAATTAGCATTATAAAGTCAGAGCCTACAGCTCCAGGCTTTTCAGTTAGTTGTTCACTAAGATAAGAAAGGACAGTCTTAGCCTTATACAGTTTACCATAAGAAAAGTTAAGGAATCCCATGAAAGCAAGTTTTTTCTTTAGCCCTAGATTCCAGGCAGAACTATTGAGCATAGATAATTTTTCCCCCCTCAGGCCAGCTTTTTCTTTTTTTTAAATTTTGTTAATAAAAGGGAGGAGATGTAGTCTCCCCTCCCCTAGCCTGAAACCTGCTTGCTCGGGGTGGAGCTTCCTGCTCATTCGTTCTGCCATGCCCACTGCTGG
Source organism: Mus musculus (assembly GCF_000001635.26). NCBI lineage: Eukaryota > Metazoa > Chordata > Mammalia > Rodentia > Muridae > Mus > Mus musculus. Next base: position 18,184,822 of record NC_000080.6, read on the forward strand.
AACCTGCGGAGCCACACACGTGCACCTTTCTACTGGACCAGAGATTATTCGGCGGGAATCGGGTCCCCTCCCCCTTCCTTCATAACTAGTGTCGCAACAATAAAATTTGAGCCTTGATCAGAGTAACTGTCTTGGCTACATTCTTTTCTCTCGCCACCTAGCCCCTCTTCTCTTCCAGGTTTCCAAAATGCCTTTCCAGGCTAGAACCCAGGTTGTGGTCTGCTGGCCGGACACAACAGGAAATAATCAAACTCAAGGCTGAAATCAGCCAAATAGAAACAAAAAGAACTATCAACGAATGAACAAAGGCAGGAGCTAGTTCTTTGAGAAAATCAACAAAATAGATAAACCCTTAGCCAGACTAACTAAAGGGCACAGGGACAGTATCCAAACTAATAAAATCAGAAATGAAAATGGAGACATAACAACAAAATATATCTTAAAACAATTATTCTGTCTATTGACTATTAAGAGTTGAAAATATTAAAATCATGTTCTACAAACATCATCGAAAAAAAGAATCAGAACAAGACAAAGAAGAAACTTGGTCAAAAAGCACTAACATGAGGGTCCATAAAATCAAAAGTCTGGCAACCTGGAAAATATTCCGTTTGTAAGCTTTTACTTACTAAACAACATCATTAAGAGATTCTTTATTGTCATAGAATAAAATGAAGTGTCTTTATATATTTAAAATAAAAATGAGAGTTGCTATGACAGAAAGAAAAAAAGAAGGAAGGAAGGAAGGAAAGGAGGAAGGAAGGGAAAGAGGGAAGGAAAGAAGAAGAGAGGAATGGGAAAAATAGGAGTGGGCTGGTAACATGAGAATTCCCTCTCTGCGAGTTTGGAAGTTTTTACATTAAAAGCTTAATAATTGGGAGATTAGGGCAATGCCTCAGTGAGTAAGAGCTCTTGCTGTGGAATCATCAGGAGCTGAGTTCAAACCCAGCACTAAGCAAAGCCAGCACGGTTAGATATAGCTCTATAACCTCAGTGTGATAAAGAATGGAGACAGAAGAGTAGCTGGCTACGTGTTCTCTACCTGGGGTTTCGACAGCTATTCCAAGACATCCATCACCCAGCTGTTGCTTCAGCTGATCTGTCTGGTTAGGCCTCTCTTCCCTCACTGCTCCATGTGTGTTCCTCCTAAAGCTGTTTGCTCTCTTCCCCAACCTGAGGAAGACCAACTTTCCATCAAGAGTGTGCCAGTAACTGCATGCCCCTGCTAGACTCTCCTGTACATTACCAATCATCACAGTTGACATGGTCATAGAAAAGATGTAAGTGAGAAGATGAATAATGTAAACAACCACCATGGGACAGCACACCACACACACACACACACACACACACACACACACACACACACACACACACACACCAAGAATCCTGAATATAGAAGACCTATGACCCAGCACTCTGCAGTTTGCTGGGCCATCTCTCCAGCCCCCTCTCCAGAACTTTCCCACATTTATCTATTTTTAATCTGGTCAGTAGCACAGGCTGCTCTTTTTCCAAGGACCCAAGATGGGTTCCTAGCACCAACTTCAGGCTCACAAGAACTTATAAGTCCATCTCCACCTTCTGACCTCTGCACTCACCTGTACATTCACAACACACACAATTAAAAATAAATTATTTTTAATAAAAAAAAATTCTGAAGAAAAGCTGTTTTTACAATCAAGTGCAAGAGTAAAGTCTTGCCTTTGGTACATCGCTATAACCCTCAGTAAGCTAACACAAATGACACTCTCTAAATACAACCATTTCTGCTGTAAATAACTTAATTAGGCTGTCAAAACAGCCCCAACCTCTTTAACTAAAATCCCAATTCATCTGTCTCATTCTCACTTCACTTGCAGGCAATGCTGGGGCAATTGCCAGGATCTCGAGTTCAAAGCCAGCCCAGGTCAGACCTACGTGTGGCTTGTGCAGCACTTGGGACTAACCAGCAAGCAACCTAAGTGTCCAGCAAGGTCAATCTCCTCATTCCCAGCTCACTCCCTAGATTGTTCCCGCTGATCCGCAGCTCCAACAAGGCCTGTGGATGGTCTTCATGGTCCTCTGGTTCCCTCTGATTTTCAACCTTTTGATTTTCTCCTCCTCTGAAGTTTTGCTTTTGTTGTTTTGTTTTGTTTTTAAACTATGCTTACAGGCGGCTCAGCTTTTACTTGCGCAGGAACTTTTTTTTTTTTTTTTTTTTTTTTTTTTGCTGTCCTTGAAGCAACAGTTTGTCTTTCCCCTCGACGTCTTTGTCTCAATGTCTGATAAACTGCTTATTTTTTTTAAACAGTTTTCCTTTTGAGCCTGAAAAAACAAACATTAACCAGAAAACGGGCCTCATTTCTCTGAATTGTAACTTGCCTCATTTCTCTGAATTGTAACTTGCGATGAAATCCCTGGTGCTATAGCGCCGCCTTATGGTAAACTGAGAATTAGCAGGTAACACTGCCTTTGACTCCTTGATACAGGATATCCTGATGTAGCCCAGATCTTTTTTTATTATTATTAGATATTTTCTTCATTTACATTTCCCCAAAGCCCCATATACCCTCCCCCTGCCCTGCTCCCCAAACCACCCACTCCCGCTTCCAGGCCCTGGCATTCCCCTGTACTGGGGCATATGATCTTCACAAGACCAAGGGCCTCTCCTCCCATTGATGGCCGACTAGGCCATCCTCTGCTATATATGCAACTAGAGACACAGCTCTGGGGAGTACTGGTTAGTTCATATTGTTGTTCCTCCTATAGGGTTGCAGACCCCTTTAGCTCCTTGGGTACTTTCTCTAGCTCCTTCATTAGAGGCCCTGTATTCCATCCAATAGATGACTGTGAGCATCCACTTCTGTATTTGTCAGGCACTGGCAGAGCCTCACAAGGGAGAGCTATATCAGGGTCCTGTCAGCGAGCTCTTGTTGGCATCTGCAATAGTGTCTGGGTTTGGTGGTTGTATATGGGACGGATCCCCAGGCGGGGCATTCTCTGGATGGTCCTTCCTTCAGTCTCAGCTGTGAACTTTGTCTCTGTAACTCCTTCCATGGGTATTTTCTTCCCCATTCTAAGAAGGAGTGAAGTATCCACACTTTGGTCTTCCTTCATCTTGAGTTTCATGTGTTTTGCAAATTGTATCTTGGGTATTCTAAGTTTCTGTGTTAATATCCACTTATCAGTGAGTGCATATCATGTGTGATCTTTTGTGATTGGGTTACCTTACACAGGATGATATCCTCCAGATTTGCCTAAGAATTTCATGAATTCATTGTTTAATAGCTGAGGAGTACTCCATTGTGTAAATGTACCACATTTTCTGTATCCATTCCTCTGTTGAGGGACATCTGGTTTCTTTCCAGCTTCTGGCTATTATAAATAAGTAGCCCAGATCTTGATGATCTCTTGCCTCAGCCTCCTGAGTGCTGCATTACGGGCATGTCCGACCATTTCTGGCAGGTGTGCTGTTTGGTTTTGTTTTGAGGAAAGTCTTGTTATATGCCCCAGGATGGCCTTTCCTCCCTGGTGCTAGGATTAGTGTGCATGTGTGTGCGGTAAATGTATGTGAGTGTGCTTGTCTGTATGCAGAAGCCAAGGTGAAATATCAGGGTTGTTTTCGATCTCTCCTCTACATTATCATTTGAGGCAGGGTCGTTCCAGCAAACCCAGAGCTCACCTAGTGTCTGCTAACAAGCTTGCTGTGGGGTAATCCCCTGTCTTTGCCTTCCGCGGGTTCTGAGGATCTGAACCACAGCACTCTTGCTGGCATGGTAAGTACTTTAACCACTGATCCATCTTCCCAACCCTAGTATAACACTTCTTTTTCATTTAATTTTTTTTTAGAATTATGCTTGTTTTATGAGTGTTTCGCCTATATGTTTATATGTACACACATATATGGTAATATATGTGTGTACAGTGCCTGTACATTCCCACTGAAGTTATGGGTTATCATGAGCTGCCATGTGGATGCTAGATTCTGTCTTCTGGAAGAATAGCCAGTGCTCTTAAAGTGATCCATCCCCTCAGCCATGGCAGAACAGTCTTGATGCCATTCCTAAAGACTTCAAATCTTCATTATTTCTGTTAAAATGGAAAGGAACAGATACCAGTGAGAATTTGAATGGCTTTTTCTTACTATGGTGGTGCCTCATGGATATCTCTGGATCAGACTGGCCTTTAAGAGAACATCAGCTTTTCTGTTAGGATTGTGACACTGTGACACTTCCTTTAGGAACAGTCATGCACAGGTGGTTATATTGGGACAGTTTTATTGTGTACTCACTGAAGGTATGATGAGAGTCATGGGATAAAGCCTGACTCTCCTTGACTCAAGCCTGTACTGGTGGATTTTTTTAAGCATGTCACAATCATGAAGACTCTATGGCTAAGAAAGCACATTGTGAAAATTTTATTATTTAGAAATTTTACAAGTCCTCATCTTTGCTGCACTGGCTTCTTTACTGTTTATGCTGTGGGCAAGGAAGATATTTGGATTCCAAACAGCAGTCAGATTGATGGAGCTCTGGGCCAGTGAATTCTGAAGCCTCCTCTTTCTCTTATCTACACTGTAATAATGTTTGTAGGAAGGCTATCAGCAAGTAACCAAAGGTATACCTCATGCCCTCCATAGATGACAGTGATGGTACAGGTGAGGAATTCATGGTACCATCTGAACATTTAACCAATGGAATAAGATTAAGACTCTCAAAAAACAGTTTCGATGGAATAGTTAAATTTACTTCTAAGGCTCTGATTCCGGGACTCAGTGGAGATCATCATTTTCTCTAAGGAGGGTCAACTCAGGAGCAAACAGGATGAAGAAGCAGCAGAGCAGCTGGGACAGGGTCCATTGGGACTACATCTACACTGAGTAGGTGGGGCTGCTCTGCAACCCTTTGTGCACTGGTTTTGCCAGGAGAGAGCTGGTCTCCCAGGAGTGCTAACACAGGCTTACAGATTCGCAGGAGGAATAAGCACCAGCCAGAGACAGGAAGAACATCTAACAACAGAGAATACCAGATGGCAAAAGACAAATGCAAGAATCTTACCAACAGAAACCAAAAAACTATTTGGCATCATCAGAACCCATAACTCTAACCACAGCAAGCCCCGGATACCCCCAATACAACAGAAAAGCAAGATTCAGATTTAAAATCATATCTCATGATGCTGGTACAAGATTTGAAGGACATTAATAACTCCCTTAAAGAAATACAGAAGAACACAGCTAAACAGGTAGAATCCCTTAAAGAGGAAACATAAAATCACTTAAAGAAAACACAACCAAACAGGTAAAGGAATTGAACAAAACCATCCAGGATATGAAAATGGAAGTAGAAACAATAAAGAAATCACAAAGGGAGACAACTCTGGAGATAGAAAACCTAGGAAAGAAATCAAGAGCCATAGATGCAATCATCACCAACAGCATACAAGAAATAGAAGAGAGAATCTCAAGTGCAGAAGTTTCCATAGAGAACATTGACACAACAATCAAAGAAAATGCAAAATGCAAAAAGATTCTAACTCAAAACATCCAGGAAATCCAGGACACAATGAGAAGACCAAACTTAAGGATAATAGGTATAGATGAGCATGAAGATTTTCAATTTGAAGGGTCAGTAAATATTTTCAACAAAATTATAGAAGAAAACTTCCCCAACCTAAAGAAAGAGATGCCCATGAACATGCAAGAAGCCTACAGAACTTCAAATAGACTCAACCAAAAAAGTAATTCCTCCCATCACTTAATATTCAAAACACAAAATGCACAAATCAAAGAAAGTATATTAAAATCAGTAAGGGAAAAGGGTTAAGTAACATATAAAGGCAGACCTATTATAATTACATCAGACTTCTCATCAGAGACTATGAAAGCCAGAAGATCCTAGACAGATGTCATACAGACCCTAAGAGAACACAAATGACAGCCCAGATTACTATACCCAGCAAAACTCTCAATTACAATAGATGGAGAAACCAAGATATTCCATGACAAAACCAAATTTATACAATATCTTTCCTCAAATCCAGCCCTTCAAGGATAATAAAGGGAAAACTCCAACAAAAAGAGGAAAACTAGACCCTAGAAAAAGCAAGACAATAATCTTCTTTTAACAAACCAAAAAGAAGATAGCCACATGAACATAACTCCAACTCTAACAACAACAACAAAAAAAATAACAGGAAGCATAAATCATGTTTCCTTAAAATCTCTTAATATCACAGGACTCAATTCCCCAATAAAAAGAGATAGACTAACAGACTGGATACATAAACAGGACACAACATTTTGCTGCATATAGGAAGTGCACCTCAGTGTTAAAGACAGACACTACCTCAGAGTAAAAGACTGAAAAGTGATTTTCCAAGCAAATGGTCCCCAAAAACAAGCTGGAGTAGCCATTCTAATTTCGAGTAAAATCGACTTTCAACCTGTCTTATCAAAAAAGATAAGGAAGAACATTTTATATCATCAAAGAAAACATCTACCAAGAAGAACTCTCAATTCTGGACATCTATGCTCCTAATGCAACAGCACCCACATTCATAAAAGAAACTTTACTAAAACTCAAAGCACACATTGCACCTCACACAATAATTGTGGGAGACTTCAACATCACATTCTCATCAATGGAAAGATCATGGAAATGGAAATTAAACAGAGACACAGAGAAACTAAAAGAAGTTATGAACCAAATGGATTTAACAGATATCTATAGATCATTTTATCCTAAAACAAAACAATATACCTTCTTCTCAGCACCTCACAGTACCTTCTCCAAAACTGACCATATAATTGGTCACAAAACAGGCCTCAACAGCTACAAGAAGACTGAAATAATCCCATGCATCTTTTCAGATCATTATGGACTAAAGCTGGTCTTCAATAACAACGTAAACAATAAAAAGCCCACATATACATGAAAGCTGAACAACACTCTACACAATGACAACTTGGTCAAGGAAGAAATTAAAGACTTTTTAAACTTTAATGAAATGAAGCCACAACATACACAAACTTACCGAATACAATGAGAGCAGTGCTAAGAGGAAAACTCATAGCTCTGAGTTCCTCCAAAAAGAAACTGGAGAGAGTATACACTAGCAGCTTGACAGCACATCTGAAAACTCTAGAAGAAAAAGAAGCAAATACATCCAAGAGGAGTAGATGGCAGGAAATAATCAAACTCAGGGCTAAAATCAACCAAATAAAAACAAAAATAACTATACAAAGAATCAACCAAACCAGGAGCTGGTTCTTTGAGAAAATCAACAAAATAGATAAACCCTTAGCCAGGCTAACCAGAGGGCACAGAGACAGTGTCCAAATTAACAAAATCAGAAATGAAAAGGGAGACATAAAAACAGAAACAGAGGAAATCCAAAAAAAAAATCATCAAATCCTACTACAAAAGCCTATACTCAACAAAACTGGAAAATCCAGATGAAATGGACAATTTCCTTGACAGATACCAGGTACCAAAGTTAAATCAGGATCAGATTGATGATCTAAACAGTCCCATATCCCCTAAAGAAATAGAAGCAGTCATTAAAAAGTCTCCCAACCAAAAAAAAAAAAGTCCAGGACCACATGGGTTTTGTGCAGAGTTCTATCAGACCTTCAAAGAAGACCTGATACCAATACTCCTCAAACTACTCCACAAAATAGAAACAGAAGTAACACTACCCAATTCATTCTATGAAGCCACAATTACTCTGATACCTAAACCACACAAAGACCCAACAAAGAAAGAGAACTTCAGACCAATTTCCCTTATAAATATCGAAGCAAAAATGCTCAATAAAATTCTTGCAAGCCGAATTCACGAACAAATCAAAATGATCATCCATCATGATCAAGTAGGCTTCATCCCTGGGCTGCACGGATGGTTCAAAATATGGAAATCCATCAATGTAATCCACTATATAAACAAACTCAAAGGAAACAAAAACCACATGATCATCTCATTAGATGCTGAGAAAGCATTTGACAACATTCAACACCCCTTCATGATAAAAGTCTTGGAACGATCAGGAATTCAAGGCCCATACCTAAACACAGTAAAAGCAATCTACAGCAAACCAGTAGCCAACATCAAACTAAATGGAGAGAAACTTGAAGCAATCCCACTAAAATCAGGGACTAGACAAGGCTTCCTCCTCAACCCGTGGGAATCAGGGGTTCGGACAGATGGGCATAGAGCCGGCGGGAATTGACAGACAGACCCGACACAAGGGAGTGTGGATCTGAATGTAATTTGTCAAATTGAGCATCAAACTTTTTATACAGAAGAAAATAGGAAAGTTGGGTGACACACCGGCAAGGTACAAAGAGGTTACTGGATTCTTACACAAAACAAAGGAATAGAAATATGGAAGAATTAGCAGGAACCAACTGGGGTAAAACTCAATGTTAACAACTGGGATCAAAAACAGCTCCACCTAAGGTCCACTTAATCTTAGAAGCTAGGGGCAAGGGCTTCGTGCCCTTGCCATAGTTCCTACTCTAGTCTATTGTATAGTCCACCTTCCCCCAGGCCATTGTAAATACTTGTTTGTGTATAGGTGTAACTCAGCTACCTATAGTTCTAAGTATCTACTCTGGTTCCTCTTTAGGTCACAAACTTCCTTCTTTCTAGATAATGGTAAATTTCTGTGTAGGGCAGTGACTTAGCTATCCATGCCCAAGGTTGGATCAAGGTCTGCCTAGAAGCTAACTTAGCTATATGTCAAAATATCAATCCTTAGTGCCGCAGACCCTCTGGGTCCCTGGTCTGCGAGGAACGGGATTTCTTAGGCAGATGGGCAAAAGAGTCGGATGAAGTGACAATCAGGTACACACAAGAGAGGTGTTGAATCTGAATGTAGTGTTCTGGTTGAGCTTCAGACTTATATTACAACGAATTATCAGAGGATACAAATCACAAAAAGACAAGATACACTGAAATGCACCAGTTACAGCAGAAAGGAATTTGCAAGGACTAATTAAATGTTTACATTAGGGATAACAAGCCCTGCCTAGGATCAGCCTAAAAGCATCAGGGGGTTGTTAACTCTTGATAGGCCTTAAGAGTAGTGTGTTATCAGGAGCTCTAAATTCTTAGGTCTAGTAAAACTTGTCCTGTCTGGAGAGTTCCCCCTTATTAGGGTAGTATATCAACTTATACTTGACATGGAATGTAGCCTGTAGTAAAAGATTTCTATCTCAGTGAGACTTTTAGTCTCTTTCTGCAAACAGCTGAGTTAATGGCAAGTGCTTTATTGTTTTATGGTAGAGCTTAATTAGTTACTGAATAGGTTAAACTCCTTGCTGCTATCTGGATTCTAAGAACACTGGGAAAAGGCTTTAGCTATGTTAGAATACAATCTTAAAAGGCATTTACTATAAGGTAATACTATATAGAGTGCACGTGGATCCATACACTAGACTAATGTGGATTTGGAAAATTAATTTTATGGGTTAGGGGAATAGCCAAAGATCCGGGAGTAAGTTTCCTTGAAACTCTTTCCTCATGAGAAAGCTTTCAGACTTTCATCTGACAAGCTGACTCCACCGGAGTCCCGTGACACTTAGGAGCACTTGTAATAAAGCAATATTAAGGGAAAGCACACAGATCCGTTTACCAACTAAAGCAAGGACATTGGAGCATTTTTTATACAGGATGCCACGATTCCAGGAGACTAAGTTTCTGTTAACTTTTCGCCTCGGGACAGAGCCCAGGTTTTCAAGACCTGTCGCGCTTGTCACTACTGGAGTGGATGTAGCAACTACCTATTCAATATAGTACTTGAAGTCCTAGACAGAGCAGTTAGACAACAAAAGGAGATCAAAGGGATATAAATTGGAAAAGAAGAAGTCAAAATATCACTATTTGCAGATGATATCATAGTATACTTAAGAGACCCCAAATATTTCACCAGAGAACTCCTAAATCTGATAAACAACTTCTGCAAAGTGGCAGAATATAAAATTAGCTCAAACAAATCAGTATCCTTCTTCTACTCAAAGGATAAACAGGCTAAGAAAGAAATTAGGGAAATGAAACCCTTCACAATGGTCACAAATAATATAAAATACCTTGGTGTGACTCTAATCAAGCAAGTGAAAGATATGTATGACAAGAACTTCAAGTCTCTAAAAAAAGAAATCAAAGATCTCAGAAGATGGAAAAATCTCCCATGCTTGTGGATTGGCAAGATTAATATAGTAAAAATGGCCATCTTGCCAAAAGCAGTCTACAGACTCAATACAGTCACCATCAAAATTCCATCTCAATTTTTCATAGAGTTAGAAAGAGCAACTTGCAAATTCATTTGGAATAACAAAAAACCCAGGATAGCGAAAACTATTCTCAACAATAAAAGACCTTCTGGGGGAATTTACATATTCTTTATGTGTATGCCTACATGTATGTGCATCATGTTCCCTTGAAGGCCAGTAATGTTCAGAATATGGTCAACATCTAGAACAACATACTGAGTATAAGGTTAAAGGTGGTTAATAGTAGATAAAGTTTAGAGGACATGCAACCTATTGAGCCATTCCTTAAAAGACTCATAATGCAGGCTAGGGAGATGGCCCAGAGGTCAAGAGCACTGGCTTCTCTTGCAGAGATCCTGAGTTCAATTCCCAGCAACCACATGGTGGGTCACAACCATCTATAGTGAGATCTGATGCCCTCTTCTGGCATACATTCGGGCCAAATACTGTGTGCATAATAAATAAGCAAATTCTCTTTAAAACTACTAGAGGGGCTGGAGAGATGGCTCAGCAGTTAAGAGTACTGATTGCTCTTCCAGAGGTCCTAAGTTAATTCCCAGCAATCACATTGTGGCTCATAACCATCTGTAATGAGATCTGATGCCCTTTTCTGGTGTGTCTGAAGACAGCTGCAGTGTACTCATATAAATGGAAGGGGGGGAGGGAGGGAGGGAGGAAGGAAGGAAGGAAGGGAGGGAGGGAGGAAGGAAGGAAGGAAGGAGAGAGAGAGAGAGAGAGAGAGAGAGAGAGAGAGAGAGAGAGAGAGAGAGAGGCTATTTAGAGAACAGACTATAAACCATCAATCTGCCATCAATCAATGTTCTCATAGCTGCAAAGGCCACATCACTCAACCCGCTTTAGGGAGAAGTCTTGCTGAAGCACTTCACCTTCCTCTCTCACTGCCTCCTAGGACAATCTTTGCAGACCAAGTGATGACTACTGATTTAACATGATGAAACTAGCAACAGTACTTAGAGAAATCCCTTAAATAGTAAACTCTTCCTTCAAAGAAAGAAGCCAACTCAGAGGTTAAAATAGGTGATCCAGGCATGTTCTGGGACAGAAGGACCTATGACATAGATGTTATGGCCAGGCATGGTAGCACACACTTGTAATCCCAGAATAAGACAATCAGCAGTGGAAGGGTAGCCTCAGATCTGCAACATAGTTTAAGGCCAGGATGGGGTGAGATACTGTTCTAGATAGATAGATAGATAGATAGATAGATAGATAGATAGATAGATAGATAGATAGATAGATAGATAGATAGATAAATTGAAATGGCTTACAAAAACATCATATATAAGGAAATATCAAACCCCATTGTTGGTCAGACATAATATTGATTAACCCTCCCCTCCCATGTGCACATCAGTTCTCAGGAACATAAGGATTTTATCCATGTGCTCCATCTTTTCTACAATCTTTCTGCCTTCACTTCTTCAGGGTTCCCTAAACTCAGAGGAGAGGTACCTGATTGAGACTGCCATTATAGACTCTTTTTTTTTTTTTTAAGATTTATTTATTATATGTAAGTACACTGTAGCTGTCTTCAGACACTCCAGAAGAGGGCGCCAGATCTTGTTACAGATGGTTGTGAGCCACCATGTGGTTGCTGGGATTTGAACTCCGGACCTTCGGAAGAGCAGTCGGGTGCTCTTACCCACTGAGCCATCTCACCAGCCCCCATTATAGACTCTTTACATGTAATGTCTGGTTGTGTGTCTGCAATTCTGTTCCCATCTGCTGCTGGGGGAAGTCTCTCTGATGACAATTGAACAAGACCACAAATATCATTAACAATCATTTCATTGGGTTTGGGGGATTGGTTTGGTTTGGTTTGGTGTTTGACCAGTTGAATTTGGTTCTACCCCAAGTCTCTGGGCTATCCAGTCTCCAGTTCTTGGCCATCTAAGCAGTAGCCAGTATGGGCTTCCTCTTCTGCAGTTAAATAAGACATTGGTTGGCCACTTTGGCCAGTTCTGCACCACCATTGCCCCTGCACACCCTATAGCCTGGACAGATTATACTTCAAAGGTTTTTATGGCTGGGTTGGTGTCCACCATTTCTCTTTCCATAGCCTGCAAAGTACCTTCCCACAACAAAGAGACTAGAACATAAGGATGAAGGTTCCATGCAGGCACCTGCTCCATCTTTTCATGTTCAATTAACTGTTTGGATGTTCCTCAGCAAAAACCACCTACTCCTCCCACCCTGCTGTCCTTGTGGAATGTAAGTCTCTGTCCTAGCATTATCCTGAGCTGTTTGGAAATCCACCAGACCCTGTGAGCTATTATGAGTAAAGCTTCAATTTGCATAGTTGAGCAAGTGTTATTATGGTAGGGTAGAGCATCATTTGGGTATAGGCCCAAGAGTTGTATAGCTGGGTCTTCCCAATTTTCTGAGGAACCACCATATTGATTTCCATAATGTATGAACAAGTTTGCACTCCCACCAGCAATGGAAGAATGTCCCCCTACTCCACAACCTCACCTGTGTGAACTGTCTCTCAGTCATTCTAATAGGTGTAAGATAAAATCTAGAAGTTTTGGATTTGCATTTCCCTGGTGGCTAGGGATGTTGAACATTTCTTTAAGTATAACGCAGCTATTTGAGATCCCTCTTTTAAGAATTCTCTGTTTATACCCCAGTTTTAACTGTTTTTGGCTTTTGGGTTTTGTTGTTGTTGTTGTTGTTTGTTTGTTTTGTTTTGTGGGGGTTTGGAGGGCGTGGTATCTAATCTCTTGAGTTCTTTATATGTTTTGAATATTAGTCCTCTATCAGTTGCAGAGTCAATAAAAATCTCTTCCCATTCTGTAGGCTGTCACTTCATGACTTCTCAGTTTCATGAGGTCCCATTTATTAATTGTTGATCTTAGTGTCTGCATTACTGATGTTCTGATCAGAGAGTAGTATCACGTACAGTGAGTTCAAGAATATTCCCTAATTTCTCTTCTAGCAAATTCAAAGTATCTGGTTTTACACTGAGGCCTTTGATCCATTTGTAGTTGAGTTTTGTGTAGGGTGTTAAGTACGGATCTATTTGCAGTGTTCTACATGCAGACATCCAATTTGACCAGCACTTTTTGTTGAAGATGCTATCTTTTTCCAGTGTGTATTTCTGGCTTCTTTATAAAAAAAAAAAAAAAATCAAGTGCCCATAGGTGTGTGGGCTTATGTCTTGGTCTTCAATTCAATTCCATTTGCCAATTTATCTTCTTTATTAATCAATATACCTGTTTTTATTATTGTAGCTCTGTTTAGGATTGTTTTAGCTATCCTGAGTTTTTTGTTTTTCCATATAAAGTTTAGAATTGTCCTTTCAAGGTCTCTAAAAAAAATGTGATATGATTTTGATGGAGATTGCATTGAGTCTGAAAGTTGCAAGTAGGATGGACATTTTTACTCTCTTAATTCTACCAGTCCATGATCATGAGAGGTCTTTCTATTTTCTGGTATCTTCAATTCCTTTCTCCAAAGAAATTGTTTTTGTTATACAAGTCTTTCACTTGCATAGTTAGAGTTATCCCAAAATATATTATTTGAGGCTATTGAGAAAGGTGTTTGTTTCCCTTATTTCTTCTCAGTCCATTTTTGTCACTTGTATATCGGAGAGCTAAGAATTTTTTGAGTTAATCTTGTATTCATCCACTTTACTGAAAATGTTTATTGGCTGTAGGAGTTTCCCAGTGGCACTTTTACGTTCACTTAAGTATACTAACATATTGTCTTAGTTAGGGTTTTACTTCTGTGAACAGACCATGACCAAGGCAACTCTTATAAGGACAACATTTAATTGGAGCTGGCTTACACGTTCAGAGGTTCAGTTTATAATCAAGGCGGGAACATGGCAGCATCCAGGTAGACATGGAGCAGCAGCAGATGAGAGTTCTACATCTTCATCTGAAGGCTGCCAGCAGGATACTGGCTTCCAGGAAGCTAGATTGAGGGTTTTAAAGCCCACACCCACAGTGACACACCTACTCCAACAAGGCCACACTTATTCCAACAGGGCCACACCTTCTAATAGTGCCATTCCCTGAGCTGAGCATATACAAACCATAACACATAGCATCTGCAAAAAGTTACTTTGACTTCTTCCTTTCCAATGTGTATCCCCTTGATCTCCTTCAGTTGTTGTATTTCTCTAACTAAGCCTTAAAGTACTGTTTTGAGTAGGTATGAGAGTGGACAACCTTGTCTTGATCCTGATTTTAGTGGAATTGCCTTGAGTTTCTCTCCATTTAAGTTGATGTTCATTATGAGCTTGCTATATACTGCCTTCATTTCTTGGATGTATGTCCCTTGTGTCCCTAATCTCTCCAGGACTTTTATGATGGTGTGACATATTTTGTCAAAGGCCTTTTCTGCATTTAATGAGTTATGTGTTTTCTTTCTGCTTGTTTATATGGTAGATTATTTACATCTACTGATTTTCAGATATTGAACCACCTCTGTATCTCTGGGATGAAGTCTACCTGATCATGGAGGGTGATGTTTTTGATGTGTTCTTAGATTCGTTTTGTAAGTATTTTATCGAGTATTCTTGCATCTAGGTTCATAAGGAAAATTGATCTGTAATTCTTTGTCTTTGTTGATTCTTTATGTGGTTTGGGTATCAGGTTGACCGTAGCCTTATAAAATAAAATGGGCAATGTTCCCTTTGTTTCCATTTTCTGAAATAATTTGAAGAGTATTGGCATTAACTCTTCTTTAAAAGTCTAGCAGAATTCTGTGCTAAAACTATCTAGCCCAAGGCTTTTTGGGGTGGTGGTGGTGGTGGTGTTGTGAGACATCTAATGACTGCTTCTGTTTCACTAGGGATTACAGGTCTATTTAAAATCTTTGTCTGACCTTGATTTAATTTTTGAAAGTGGTATCTAACAAGAAAATGTTCCATTTCATTTAGACTTTCCAATTTTGTGAAGTACAAAATTTTAAAGTACGCTCTTAGAATTCTCTCAATTTCCTCATTGTCTGTTGCTATGCCCCCCTTTTTCTTTTCTGATTCTGTTAATTGGATATTCTCTCCCCCTCTTTTAGCTTAGATAGGGGTTTATCTATCTTGTTGATTTTCTCAACGAATTAGTTGTTTCACTGATTCTTTGTGTAGTTCTGTTTCTATTTATTTCAGCCCTCAGTTTATTTCTTGTGGTCTACTCCTCTTGTGTGCACTTCTTTTTGTTGCACAGCTTTTAAGCTGTGCTACTAAGTAGCTAGTATGAGATCTCTTATTTTTTTATGTAGGCACTTAGTGCTATGAACTTGATGCTTAGCACCAATTTCATTGTGCCCTATAAGTTTTGGTATGCTGTTTGCTCATTTTCACTAAATTCTATTTCTGAATTCTAATTCGTTATTTTTGTCTTGCCCCATTTTTCACTCAGGAAGAAGTTATTCAGTTTCCATGAGTTTGTAAGCCTTTTGTTTTTGTTGCTGATGATATCCAGCTTTAATCTGTGGTTGTCTGATAGATCCCAGGATATTATTTCAATTTTGAGACTTGCTTTGTGTCCTAGTATGTTGCCAATTTAGGAGAAAGTTCCATGAGGTGCTGAGAAGGTATATTCATTTTTGTCCATGGTGGAATGTTATGTAAATATGTTAAGTCCATTTGGTTTGTAACATGTTAGCTCATCGCTTCTCGGCCTTTTGGCTAAGATCAAGTGTAGTAACATGTTAGCTCTAGTATTTCTGTTTAGTTTTTGTCAGGATGACCTGTCCATTGGTGACAGTGGGATATTGAAATCTTCCACTATCAGTATAGGAGGGTCAATGTGTGATTCAAGCTGTAGTAATGTTTCCTTTACAAAAGTGTGTGCCCTTATGTTTGAAGCATAGATGTTAAGAACTGAAATGTTAGACCCACACACAGCTTGCTCAGACTACCCCCATCCACGGCTACTCAGCATGGGCAGGGTAGAAAATACCCAGAGGTCCTAGAAACCCTAAGATGAGCAAGTAAGTGGTGAAGAGATAAGAGAAAAAGAGAATCAGAATGTTGTATGCACAATGAAGATAGAAGACACAAGCAAGGGTATAACAGAACCCTGCCACCTGAGGCCATGGTGAGGTCATGGTCCATGCTGCCATGGAGGTCTATAGCCCTGCAGCAGTGGGAGGCCTATGTCCACATCCATGACCCATGTTACTGCTAGAGGCCAAGCAGATGTCCCTGGTCTAGGCTGCCACCTAGGGCCATGTTGATGTCCAAGGACTGAGATATTTAATATTGGAGTGAGTCATGTATAGTAGAGCACAGTCAGCACAGTAGAGTTGGTCCTGGTGTGTTTGGGGGTTGGGGGGAGGATCCAGCTGAGTTGCCCCATAGGGCATGAGCACAGGATAGCTGGTCATTAGCTGTATGGTAGTGTGGGCACAAGAGAGATGCCCCCTGCCCCTCCGCAGGTGGAAGTGCTGGCCTCACCCCTCATCTGAACAGTGTTGGAGAGCTAGCCCGCCCCATCCCTCGATACAACACTCAGACCCACGTGATGCCTGGACAGTGAGGTAGTGCAGGCCCTGGTTGAGGGGTGAAGTGAGCCAGCCCTGAAGAACTATCCCTGCCCTCACCAATCTGGCCCTCTCCTCACAGGCTCTGGCATTAGGGTGAGCTAGTCCCACTGACTGCCAGGGCAGAACTGGAGAGTTGGCCCTGGGAGCATAAGTGGAGAGCTGACAGGCTAACTCATCTACCACACAGCACCAAATCCAGAGCTTTGATTGGCCCACTCCGACATCTACTTCATCTATCAACTACTGGAGCTCATGAAAGATCCGCTCCTAGAGATCTCCATGACACGGGGCAATAATAGAATATAGACGTTGAATCTCAGTGAGGATCCAGTATTGATAGTGTAGTAGAAGCTAGAGGCTTTGAACCAACCAATGGCTCAATGCAATGAGCATTTTCAAGTAAAGCTGTTTGAACAAAAGGGTATACTGTGTGACACCAATAGCTAGATTGGGGGTGGGGGTTGGTTTTCACTGTTTCTTTCTTTTGGGAAAGGCTGCAAGAGATGAGGGACAGGAACATGAGTGGAATTGGGGCACATGATGTGAAACTCACAAAGAACATACAAAAGATTTTAAAAAAAAAAACTTAAATATCTGGTGCATTTTTCCTCTGAGTATGTATTCTTTCCCCATCTCTTCTGACTAGTTTTGGTTTGAAGTCTATTTTGTTAGATATTAAAGTGGCTAAACCAGCTTGTTTGGAAAATCTTTTCCCAACCCTTTACTCTGAGGTAATGTTTATGCTTGATGTTGAGATATGTTTCTTAGATACAGCAGAATAAATCCTGTTTTCACATCCATTCGGTTAGTCCATCAATAACCAATGACATGTTTTGGTGATGGTGGTGTGTGTGTGTGCTTCCATTCTTTTGTTTTTGCTGGTGTGAAATTATTTCCTGTATTTTCATGAGCGTAACTAACCTCCTTAGAGTTCTCCTTCCAGCACCCTCTGTAGTGCTGGATTTGAAGATATTAAGTTTGGTTTTACTATGAAATCTTACTTTTTCCATCTGTAGTGACCTATTACAGTTTTGTTGGGCATAGCAGTCTGGTCTGGCATCTATGGTCTCATAAGAGTCTTCAGCATACCTGTCCAGATCCTTCTGGTTTTTAAGAGTTTCTGTTGATGAGTCGGGTTTACTTCTAATAGGTCTTCCTTTGTATGTTACTTGATCTTTATCTCTTACAGCTTTTAATATTCTTGGTCCTGTACATTTGGTGTTTTATTATATGGTCTTTTCTTGTCCAACCTATTTGGTGTTCTGTATGTTTCTTGTACCTTGGAGGGCATTTTCTTCTGTCTAGGGAAATTTCTATGATTTTATTGAAAATATTTTCTGGGCCTTTGAGCTGAATTCTTCTCATTCTATTACTATTACTCATAGATTTGGTTTTTTCAGTGTCCCAGACTCCCTGGATGTTACATGTCAGGAAATCTTTAGATTTAACATTTTCTTTGAAGTATCAACTTTTTTTTTTAAGATTTATTTTTAAATATTTATTAATTTATTTATTATATGTAAATACACTGTAGCTGTCTTCAGACACTCCAGAAGAGGGAGTCAGATCTCATTACAGATGGTTGTGAGCCACCATGTGGTTGCTGGGATTTGAACTCTGGACCTTCGGAAGAGCAGTCGGGTGCTCTTACCCACTGAGCCATCTCACCAGCCCTCAACTTTTTTTCTATTACATCTTCAATGCCCAATCTTCTCTTCCATCTTTTGTATGCAGTTGAAGCTTGCGTTTGTAGTTCCTGTTCGAATTCCGAATTTTTCCATTTCCAGAATTCTGTTCTTTATTGATTCTGTTTCCATTTACGGATCTTGAACAGTTTTATTTCCTTCAACTGTTGTTTTCTCCTGGCTTTAAGGAACTTATTCACATCATCCAACTGTGCTTTCCTAGATTTAAGAGATTTATTCCTCTTTAAGGACCTCTATCTTCTTCATGCAGTGGTTTTAAGGTTTTTTTTCTTGCACTTCAGCAAGGTTCTGCTGTGGTAAGATAACTGGACTCTGGAAACATTTTGTCCTGGCTGTTACTGTTTTTACACCGGCAGGTTGAGTTTTGATTTTAGAGAGCTCAGAAGGGGATGTTCTTTGAGATCCACAGGAGGTGTGAACAGGGAAGGGAGGCTGTAGTTGGGTTGGAATGAGCCTGAGGGACTGAGTTTGCTAGGGAAACACAGAGATCAGAGAAGGTCTAAGAGCAGAGTACCTGGTCTTCTAGCAGGTGTGGCCTGTAGTTGAGTAGGGGGTGTCCACCCAAGCTGAAGGCTGGGACACAGTGACAATTCAGGGAAGAGAGGCTAGAAAGGAATGTTCTGTGGGATCCACAGAGAGTGTGGGCAGTGGGGAAGGAAGGCTGAAGTTGATGTTCTGTTGCAGTGTTAGGGGCGGCCCTGAGGGATTCAGTAGGGATTTGGTCTACTAGGGAAACAGAGAACAAAACAATAAACTCATACATTCAGCAAACTTTATATTGCAAAAAGATACATCTATCTGAGCTTCTCTCACAGCTTTGCTTTGCAATGTTTATATAACACACATCAATTCTGACCCAATCACAATGGTAATTTCTTACAATGTAGATATGAAATCTATATATTAATCTACTGAAACACCCTTCAAATTTTTTTATCTGCAATTAACCATTACCAGGAGAACAAACTTTATCCTACGATGTCTCTCCTTTCCCTCAGTGTTCACTCTCTAGAAGCTGGAATCCTCTCATATCACATACTAAAAGCACAGGAAAAAATGGTTCATCTTGTTAACATAATGCCCATAAGTCTGATGAGATAATGCCCATATTTTAACCTTGAAACATAAAGTCAGGGTTAACATGTCACTTAATTCATACAGTACATTGTTAATTATCAACAGTACCCCACTGACTCAGAGGTTCTCTATCTGGCTGATGTCATTTATTAACTGTTAGACCATGACTCAACCAAAGAATGTGCTTGTATGAGGCTGCTGGTTTCATTTTAGAATTAGAATGCTCATCTTTGGGCTACTTTCAAATACAGAAATACTACATGTGGCATATGAACTATGGATTTTGTTTCCCATTACTTCAGGAAGAATTTATTAAAATAAAATTTTACGAGACAAAATGCAAATCTACATGCTTGTATTTTGGTGTATACATGTATATACTAACCCTAACTAAAGCATCACAAGCAATACTAACAGTTCTGGTTACATATTTCCAAAGACTTAACTGCTCTAAAGATACATGTTATAAAGACACTTATGTAAAAGGCAAAAATAAAGAATCAACATAGTATTATTTCAAAAAAGTTCTCTATCCCTCATAGAAGAAAACTATGCATTTTTTTATCCTACGAAAAAAAATAAAAGAATGCTATCATGTAAAGAATTCACAAAACCTAGCTGTATATCCCATAAAAGCCATACCCACTGAACGTAAGCAGCAGTTATGGTCCCTACTGAATGACAGACACACCATCACTTTCCTCTTTGACAATAGGAGTTTATCTTTCTCAAGCTCTCCTAACTGTACCACAGAAGTTCAAATCCTGTAGCAACAAGTTAAAACTACAAAATAAGGCATTCTGATTAAATGTCATAAAAGTAACAGGCTTTAAGTAGTAAAGCAGGTTCTTAATGTCGTTACAATTTCACATAATCTAGCATTACACAGAAAGTAATTTTACCCCCAAAATACAATGAATTGCTACTTTGGGGGGCACGGGGTGTTGTTCATGAATCTTTAACTTTGGCCATCTTTCCTACCATGATCTCTAAGCCTGTAGGTAGGTCACTTACTAAAAGGTTTCTCAAATTATATTAAATCTAAATTGACAAAATCCCTGTAGTATTATTTAGGGAAAGAAAGAAAAGTGGACTTGGCACAAACATGCCAACAGGTCACAAAGTTTTCCTAAACAAAACCTCCTCCATACAGAATCCAAATCTGCCATCCACCTGAAGCACGTAAGAGGCAGCAATACCACCTCTACTAATAGCACAAGGTAGAAAGCTGAAACACTGAAACATCTATTACCTTCAACTGCAGATTGTATCAAAGATGCATCCTAAAATACATTTTTTTCTAAAATCCAGATTTGACTGCTCTTCACACTTTTACATTAAATGTTCCTTAAACAAAAATAAGAGCATTAACTTCAGTATTCTACCATCTAAACATTGTAAAGCAATGGTTATACATCAGCAGCAACAGGTAAAATGCACCTAATTTGGGTCCTTGACACCTCTTGTTTAAGTTTTATTGTATGATAAAGTTCTTCACAGTTTAAAATATTGTGAAGTAAGATTTTTATATATAATTATATTCACATACACACTATGTACACATACTATTTGAGGTGTCCATAAACCTGGAATATGTGTTTATCAGTAGGGTACCCTACTTGAGCAGGAACCCTGAATAAATTGGTGTGGACTGTCAAAGTTTCCCAGAAATGCTTAGAAATAAGACAAGAATACTATTATGAGCAATTATAATAAAAACTTCACCTTATTTACATAGTGCCTATCTCCCAAGAGGTAAAGACGCTTTATGGATAGTTTTCAGTATTTGAGGCAGAACATTGGGGACACTATCAATTATCATTTTCCAAAACTCAGAGACTGCCACCACCACGTACTTTGACAGTGGCAGAGCAAAATCCAAGTACATAAAGACCTCTTGGCTCTCAGTCTCCCTTACCACATTTCAGTCTTGTGGTACAACAGAATTCCCAGCACAAAGGGTTAATGTCTAAGTCCTCCTATATCGGCAATGTGCGCTAGATTTATACCATGGGGAGATCAAATGGTATTTTGGCTTTGGCAGATGAAAAAGTCTAACATTCAGTGTGATTATAATTCAGTGTAACTTCTCCAGTCTAAGTGCAACACAGCTGATTGGTCTACAGGGGAGGGTGGGCCAATGTCTAACAAGACAACGAGTTCTTATCCCAACAGCTACTGGTGACTGACTACAGAGACAGCCCAGGACCTGGCGCTAAGTTCTTTTCTATTTCCACAATATAGTATACACATATAAATAAACATCTCAGCATAAAATGTACATTAGCATCAGTTCATGTTCAAAGGCCTTAAGGATGAACTTTAAAGGCCAAGAGTTCCTCAGAGTGCATGTTGTTTAAAGATCGAAGATCTGGCAACTTTAGAAGTAATTTTGTAAAAATGGAGGCCTCATTTGGATGGTTTTTCATTATTAAGGTCCTTAGTGCACGGATGAGTGTTTCCTGCAAAGCCTCCACTGAGTTGACATTTTCAATTCCAGATCGATCTAATGAAAGTAGAGAAGAAAGAAATATGAAGGGAAGACATTAGCAATAAATGATTACTTACTCACTGACCACTACCAAATTTGAAATAGAGCAATATATACAAGCTGTAAAAATTCTCAGCTAAAGTAACATCAATAACACAACAACAAATGAGCCGGGGATGGTAGCACATGCCTTTAATCCCAGCCCTCAGGAGGCAGGGGCAGGTGGATCTCTTGAGACCAGCCTGGTCTACAGAGCAAGTTCCATGACTGCCAAGGCTACAAAGAAAAACCCTGCTTTGGGGGGAGGGTAATTCTCAGCTAGGCATGGAGAACATGCCTTTGATTTTGGGAGGCAGAAGCAGGCAGATCTCAGAGTTCAAGGCTAGCCTGGGGTTTCTTTTCTTCCAACATGTTTGGGTGTTTTACTTACAAGTATGTCCATGTACCACTTGGATGCCTGATACCAAGTGGGATTCTCTGGAACTGGTGCTAGGAATCAAACCCTAGTTCTCTGGAAAATCAGCCATTACTCTTAACTGCTGAGCCATCTTTCCAATCCAGAGTTTCTTATTTCTTTAAATTTGATGCTAACTTCAACTGCTTCTAATTGGCAAGATAAAATAATGTAATGCAGAAATGGTATCTTTACCACATACAAACTACATTTCCACTCCCATGCACAGTAGATTCGCTATCCTAGTATTCATACCTTGTGTCCCCTCCTCTTAAAAGGGCTAGACTGACTTCTATCTAATGAATAAAATTTGACCATTGAGAGGAGAAATCTGCACCATAATGGCTTCTATCTGAATGAGATACCTCCAGAGTAAGTTGCTACAACCTAAATACAAGAAACTGGGATCAACATTGTAACTCCTGAGGAAACACCATGTATGGACTGAAATACCCTGGTCACTCATCCAAAGAGCAAGTAACCCCATACTAGGTTTACATGGGCAACCCTTTCCCCTAACAGAATGTGGAATCTGAAGAACAGAAGGATGAAATTATCAGTCAGCATAACCAGATTTTGCAGCAGCCTGCTTGCTTACCTGCAGATACCAGAACAACTGCTGTGAACAAGCTCATTTCCTCATCACTGAGCTGGAGGGCATTCAGCTTCTCACTGAACTCAAACATAGAGCTGAGCAGATCCCCTGCTCCCATTGAGTGCAGGTCATCCACACTGTACTTCTTACCACTTAGAAAGGTGACAGTCCGTTCCTTTGCATCAAATAATGAAGCAAATCGTACCATTAAAACCTGAAAGGCAGAAAATTCAAATTTTTGAAAAAGTTCATTGAGAAAACTAAGATGTAACTATTGAAGTCAGTTAAGAAACATCCTATATATAAAAGAAATTTTATAGAAAAGGAAACTGAATTTAGATCTAGAACACTTTAAGGCAAATTCTCCATGAAAGCAATAAATATCCCAACATCAAACAGCAGTCCAGTTTGCAATGGCAAGATGTTAATGACTCTTAAATCCTATAAACAAAGATTCAGAAATGAAAGTATAAAATTAAAGTGAGCACCCAGACACTATTGCATATGCCAGGAAGATTTTGCTGAAGGGACCCTGTTATAGCTGTCTCATATGAGGCTATGCCAGTGTTTGGCAAATACAGAAGTGTATGCTCATAGTCATCTATAACATGGAACACAGGGCCCCCAATGGAGAAGCTAGAGGTCTGCAACCCTATGGGTGGAACAACAATATGAACTAACCAGTAGCCCCAGAGCTTATATCTCTAGCTGCATATGTAGGAGAAGATGGCCTAGTTGGCCATCACTGGGAAGAGAGGCCCCCTTGGTATTGCAAACTTTATATGGCCCAGTACGGGGGAATGCCAGGGCCAAGAAGCGGGAGTGGGTGGGTAGGGGAGCAGGGCAGAGGGAGAGTATAGGGAACTTTCGGGATAGCATTTGAAATGTATATAAAGAAACTATCTAATAAAAAATAAATAAATAAATAAATAAATAAATTTTTAAAAAATTTAAAGTGAGCAATAATGTCACTGAGTTTAAAAATGTGGCCTACAGAAAGATATGTATGGTATGTATTCACTTTTAAGTGTACATTAGCCATAAGTGCAAGATCATGATGCTACAATCTACAGACCCAAAGAAGCTAAGTAACAAATAAGGCCCAAGGGAGAATCATTCAGAAGGGGAAACTAAATAATCAACAGAGGTGGATGGAGAGAGGGAACAGGGTAGGAGATGGGTTAAGGAGGGGAACAGGGATGGCAATCAGGGTGTGGGGAGACAAGGGGCAGGAGAGGGCTGAGAGTAAGACTGGCAATCGGGGTGGGGGGCATCTCTGGTGACTAGCTGGATGTCTGGATGAGAAGGGGAGGTATAGGGAATCTATGAGATGAACCCTAGCTGAGACTCCTACCAGAGGGGAATATAGAGACTGAAATAACCCCCTTCTGTAGCCAGGCAGGACCTTCCAAAGGAGGGAAGGGGACATCAATCTACCCATAAAACCTTCAACCCCAAATTTATCTTCTATTTAAAATGTACAGGGATAAAAATGGAGCAGAGACTGAAGGAACAGTTAACTTGAATAGTTAATGACTACCCCAACTCGAGACCCATCCCATGTAAGAGAGCCAACCCGACACTATTCATGATACTTTGCTATGCTTACAGAGAGGAACCTAGCATAACTGTCTCCTGAGAGGCTTTCTTCAGCAGCAAAGGAAGACAAATGCAGAGACCCACAGTCAAACATAAAGCAAAGTTCTGGGAGTCTTGTGGAAGAGTAAGAGAAAGAACTGAGCAAGTCAGAGGGGTCAAGGACACCACAGAGAGACCCACAGAATTAATTAACCTGGGACCGTGGGGACTCATAAAGCCTGGGCCATCAACCAAGGGAGCATGCAGGAGCTGAACCTAGACCCTCTACACATTTGTAGCAAATGTGCAGCTTGGTCTTCATGTGAGTTCCCTAACTAGTGGAGTAGGGGCTGTCTTGATCTCTGTTCCCTGCCACTGGATTCCCTTCCACCAACCTGAACTGCCTGGTTGGGCCCACTAGAAGAGGATGTGTGCCCAGTCCTGCTGGAAGTAGTTGTTGGGAGTGGGGGGCAGGAAGGAGTGATATGCAAGGGTGATTCCCCTTCGGGGCAATGGGGAGACTGATTTGTTAGGGAGGGACTGGGAAGAGGGCAGTGTGCTGTGATCAAGATATAAAAAGAATATTATTGGGGGAAAAATGGGTCTAGCCAAAGAAATTCATGAAAAGCATATTTTAGGTGTCTATGGTGTAAGACAAGTTCTATTTCAGTCATCACAACGCAGACTGTTGCTCAGGCCACATCCAAGATTGTATCGCATCACAGCACAAGACTGCTGCTCAGTCCACATCAGTTTTAACTGATCGTACCACAGGACTGCAGCATGCGTCCACACTCTATCTGTGACATCAATGTTGTCTGGATGCCTCTCTTACATCTGAAACTGCACTGGGCAACACGATCTTCTACAATGCCTCAAACAAAAGTGGCCTGCCCAGACAACCCAAAAGGAAGTGAATCTCCTCTGATAATGGTGCAAATTCCTTTGAAGCACAATCACAGGGTGGAAAGAACATCCTAGACATAACATACCAGTCACCTCTGGGCAAGAATTACCTTTCCCAAAACAGATGGACTGCATCAGCCTCTGACTTGAACCCGCAGACGTGAAAAGCTAAGTTTCATTGTATTCCTTTAAACTGAAAGGCCCAGCTGTTGCTCAATTATTCTAGGGATGGTTTATTACTAAAATAGTACTTCTCTGTTCTAGTTCAGATAGTCCAGGTAGCAGAGGCTTCTGTGGCACATGTGAAAATTGGGTAAGGAAGAAGAAATGAGACCTAGGAGAATGCACAAAGACTAGAGGTTTCTCTAGCCAGGCACATTCTATGAAGGCCAGCACTTAACACCAAGAGTACCTGATAGTTTAAATCTGTACGACTCATCGGGGGAAAGAGCCTAATACGTTTGATTCCTTCTCAAACTGCTCAGAGTTTAAAGGTCTGGCCACAAGATGTTCACCTATTACTGTCCCCTCAAATTTCAGAGCTGTGTGTAAGTGACCTCTAAGTCACCACTGGGAGGCAGCAATTGACCAGCCCACCTATACAAGGGGCAGCCATGGCAGTCCAAGCACAGGCACAAAGCATCTCTTCAAGAGAAGCTGGGATGAAAAAAGGGAAAAAGCAGTGGCAGAAGGATGACACAGTGGCACACCCCAAACTCAGGAGGACACAGCAACACACCCCAAACTCATCAACTGGGAGAGAACTTGGAATTGAGGCAATCTGGACTACTCAAAACCTTATCTTAAAAGCAGTGACTGAGGACAAGCTGCCAAGGATCTGAGGAGAAAGGGCAGCATAGAGATGTCTACTGAGTCGCTGAATATTCTATATTCTCGTAAAGTAAAAACCATTTGCCAGTCTCCTTTCTTGGGTTTTGGGGGTACTTACTTTTGCTTGTTTTGGAAACACAGGATTTCACTATGTAGCCCTGGCTTGCCTGGAACTCAGATTCACCTGCCTCTACCTCCTAAAAGCTAGGCCTAAAGGCATGCACCACCATGCCACACACAACCCACTCTCCTTATTTATTCTGTATTCAATATAGTAAACATTAGACTCAGCTTTTGGGTATCTAACACTAAGCAAAAACCAATACATCTACACCTGAAACTACCGGCAGAACCTGTAACTTACATGCTGGGGTCACAGAATTGAACACTCTAGTCGCAAGTAGCTCAATGTACCTGTCCCTCCCTTCTTGGAATTCTGTGATAGTTACTGTTTTGTTAGAGACTCTGAACCATCAACATTTATTTAGAAAAGAAAAAAGAATTAAGTACATGGCTTTGCATCAACAATCAGGATAAATAAAACTTACCTCAAAAGTCCCAGCTTTTAACAGATTGACCTGATCATGCTGAGACAGATCTCGGAAGCCAGGAATCCTCTTTGCAAATTCCACCACCTCTTTTACTGCTGGGGTAAAACTCATTGAAAATTCTTCCCAGATTTCATGTCCAGACTTCTGAGGGTCCACATATGGAGACTTGCTCATAGGACACACCTAATTTACAAGAAATAGAAAAACTCTTAAATTTTGAAGAGTGGCAAAAAATTCCAAAGTGTCACCTCGATTATGAGAAACCACAACATGAAATAACTCCTAACTCAAGTAAGGCCTTCCATCACTTTCTGTAAATACATCTTACCTCAAAACAGGAATTCTCACCATAGTAAATACAATTAGATTATCTTCAATGTACATAAGAAAATGTGTGAGTTCTCACCAATGAAGTGGGTAAATATTTTAAAATGGAGGCTTTACAAATCACATATTCAACCATAGAGATGGCTTAGCTCTTGTAGTTCAGTTCCCAGCACACTCATCAGTGGCCTATTAACTGCAGTTTCAGGGGCCTCCTTCAGCACCTTCACACATGTGTACACACCCACACTCACACATGCACATAATTAAAATTAAAATAGCCAGATGTGGTGGCACATGAGTTTAATCTCAGCACAAGGGAGGAAAAGGCATGAGGATCTCTGAGTTCAAAACCAACTGGTACTCACATTTAGTTTAAGATCAACAGAAGTATGTAGTAAGACCCTATCTCAAAACAAAAAGCAACAATAATAAAATTTAAAATAAAATAGAAACACATATCCTATACACTTAAATGACCTTGTAAAGCTTTAATCCCAGTACTAGGGAAGCAGAGACAGAAAGATCTCTGTGAGTACCAGGCCAGGCATGAGTACATGAGACCCTGTCTCCAATGTGCTTTTAAAAGCCTTATGACAAGTTAATTGAAACAGCTATGGACCTACTGTAAGAGGTAACCTAGGCAAACACTGCATAAACAAGAACTTGAGAACCCTCTTAAATGGGCAACAGCTGCCACCTTACACACATGTGCAGGGTCTTGACCACCTTACATGCATGTGCAGGGCCTTGACTTTTGAAAACAGATCTCTTTCTCACCCTGGTTATTATGGTCAATTATAATCAATAATCTTTGTCTTTTCTCTGCTAGTAGATGAAATCCATAGTCTTTTGGCACAAGCAAAACAAGAGCTCCACTACAAAAGCTGCACCTTAGTCCATAATTACCCTTTCTTAGTTGAGTACATGATCCTCTGAAAGACTCGGTGCCTTATCCAAACAGAGTAAGGCCACAAATCTCTTTACTTCCCATTTCAGGGCTTATTTATTCTCAGTAAACAAAAACACTGCAAGTTCCAAAAGTATAAGGCACCTCAATTTAAGAGGGTCACTGCTGGGACTACATGTCCCAGGGTGGGCTTCCCCTTCTATGAAAAGGGGGAGGGTGATAGAAGGAGGAATTTGTAAGGGCAGAGCTGGGAAGAGAGAAGGAACTGGAGCTGTGATCAGAATATAAAGTGAATGAAAATAAATAAATAATTGAGGGGAAAAAGCATCACTGATCCTTTAGCTCCTTAACAATGCTGAGACCAGTGACCTCCATCTGTGCAGCCAGGAAACTAACTGACTGTGGATATGAGGTACACCTTCTAAACATGAGCTGAGGAAGCCAAAGAAGCTGCAAGACCACTAAAACGGTATGAAGCATGGTCTATTACTAAAAACAGCCTTTAAATTTTCATTAAACCCATAGGAATCAAGGAATGAGAGGATTCCTAAGCCTGGAGACAGCTATGAAACCAGCATCTACAAAGCCTACAAGTGCCTAGAGAAGAACCTTAGCACCTGAAGTACCAGGAGAGCACTAAGTTTAAGGCATCTTCTAGACTACCCTCAGACCTCAGACACTGGCAAAAGACAAAAGGAAAGCTGAACATGAAGACTGTAATAGAATCAACTAGTTTTAGGATTTAAAAAAGAAAAAAAGATAATTACCTGGCAGCTGAAAGCAAGCACTACACCAAAAGACCTCATGGTTTAAACTGGAAATGACATACGGAGTACTGTTGTTCTGATGAAATTCTGGCTGACCATAAACACTGTATTTTTGTGTAGAATGTTGAATTTGATGAAATGAATTTGAATGATATGAATATTAACTGATCTCAGGATAAAATCTTAGAAATCAGGCTACTATATTTCTTCCCAGGACTCAGGAGGCAGAGGCAGAGACTCGAAATCTCTGAGTTCAAGGCCAGCCTGATCTAGATTGAGTTCCAGGGCAGTGAGAGCTATACAAAGAAATGCTATCTTGGAAAAGAAAAATAAATTATATATGTATATATTTTTTTCTCAAACCGTAAAATATCTATCTCCAAAACTCTTACTACATCAGTATGGCTTTTAAAACCTCTGTTTGGAGCCAGGCGTGGTGGTGCACACCTTTAATCCCAGCACTCGGGAGGAAGAGGCAGACAGATTTCTGAGTTCGAGGCCAGCCTTGTCTAAAAAATGAGTTCCAGGACAGTCAGGGCTGTACGGAGAAACTCTGTCTCAAAATCCCAAAAACAAAAACAAAAACAAAAACAAAAAACCAACCTCTGTTTGGCAGTGATGCACCCTGAAGTCCCAATGATCCACAAGATTGCTTGAACCCAGGAGCTCAAAGCAACATCCCAAGACCATCCCCACAAAAGCAACAAAATCTCTCTCCGAAGAAATCAAAGAAGCTAAAAGATCAACTCTTTTGCAAAAGATTCCAATGTTAATGAACTACTAACTGATCGGAACACCTAAATTTCCAAAGATATTTCTAGGAATTATAGGATCAATTCTGTACCAATCATATTTTATACAAATCCTAACCCCACAGTAGCAATTAAAGCACAAGCTCATACCTACTGTTATGTAAAATTAAGTTAATCCTTATGCACTGCTTATTAACATTTCACTAAAATACTACACAAAGAGGCTTCTAGAAATCTCTTGGGCTTTCTCACCCACCTCCCAACTCAACATGCCCCCCAAAAGAAAACCTTCCAAGCTTTCCTTGATACAAGGCGAGCAAAGAATCGATTTCACTGTACCAGATGCATCCTCCCTCCAGTGTTGCACAGGTAACTATTTCTGTTCTCAGTCTGAGAACATCCACCTACTGGAATTCTATCACAGACTCTTTGAGTATAAGCACTGGAGAAGTTCATACAGTGTCCATTTGCAATACAAACGGCATGGCCGTTTGGGTAATGCATTATGTTCCTCCCTTTGTACTGTCCACTGAGATGTTGCTGCCTCTCACTACAGGGGAAGTGGTTGTGAATCCCACTGCCACGATGGTCTTGATTTAAATTATATTGCTCCATGTTCCTGGGAATCCGTTCTCCTCTCTGAGGTGGCATGCTCTCAGATGAGTTTTCTCGATGTTCCTGATTATACAGAAAGGTATCCTTGTGGGCTCTGGTCACCATACCAATCACTTCCTCCTTTGCAAAATCAGAAGGAGTGTTTTTGATGTTTTCTTGCTCCAGCTGGGACTTGGGCCGCAGCTGTTCCTGAGCTGGTAGTGCTGACTGATCATGCTGTTCTGCTAAGGTGTCATTCTGCAGGTGGCCACTGAACTGGGTGTTCATCATGGTCTTCATTGCACTTTGCATTTCAATTAGCATTCTCTGTTTTTCACGCTTAGGAATTCGGCCAAATCGAACAGCTATGAAGAGAAAGCAAGTTAGCGTCTATATTCTAATAAGCTCTGCTTACATAAAACAATGACACAAAACTAGCTCTGAAACCCTTGGCTCTTGTCATACAAGTCAAGAATATCTACATGTCTCAGCTTAAGTTTTTCTAAACTTGGGTACTGATTCAGTAAAGGAAATGAGAAAGAAGAGAAAACTTTCCAAAACAAGGGTAAGAAAAAGACGTTGAGTTTTTTCCTAAGCAAAAATCTAAGAAACATAAAAATATAAGAACCGCAATATAAAGCATACCAGCCCCTTACTAAAGCCGGGCAACCACACAGCACTCTGGACAATCTCTGTGAGCTCCAAGCCAACCAGGACTACACAGTGAGACCCTACCTCAAAAAAATTTTTTTAAAAAGACTAAGACAGCTAAGAAAGCCTGACCCAAGGTGATGATAATATAGTACATAATAAATATATGTATATTATTTTATGTGTATCAATGTTTTGCCTGCAAGTGTGTGTGTGTGTATAGATATAGATATAGATATAGATATAGATATAGATATAGATATAGATATATCTCACATCACATATTGTGCCACAGATGCACAGATGGAGAAGAATGCATCAGGGTCCCCTAGTATGGAGTTACAGGCATTTGTGAGTCACTTTGTAAATACTAGGAACTGAATCTGAATTCTCTGTAAGAGCAGTGTGTGCTTTTAATCAATGAGCCATCTTTCTATGTCAAATAAATCCTGCCCTTCATCCCCAGAAAAAGAAAACTTAAAATCTCTTAAGAAAAGTTGTGTGAATGGTGGCATACACCTTTTAATCCCAGTAGGCAGAGGCAGGTGGATCTCCAAGTTGGGGGCCAGCCTAGTCTACAAAGTTAGTTGCAGTACAGACAGGGCTACACAGAGAAACCCTGTCCTGAAAACAAAAAAAAAATCATTTAGGAAAAATCTGAGTCAATTTACATGAAGCTACATAAAAGGCAACCATGCAAATAGCTGCCTCTGAGATAATAGTACTCATTCCACCATAGTGAGTTTAAACCCACAGGAGGTTGCAACGTGCTTTCTGAATCTGTACATACCAACCAAAGAGGCCCTGGTAAGTGCTGACAGCTCAATGAGCAAGCTCACACTCTGTCAACACTCTGCACTGGGCACGTACCATCTCGTGACATCCCCACAGACAGACACTTCTTAAAGCGGCACTGCTGGCACCGGTTCCTGTTCATCCTCATGATGGAACAGTTCTCATTCTTCAGGCACTTCTTATACTGGATGTTTTGCTGAATGCTCCTCCGAAAGAAACCCTAAAGTAAAGGAAGATTTATCTATCCATGTAAAAACGTGAAATCCTCACAAGAACTATTCCCATATCAAGCTAGTATATGTGGAGCTAGACCTATGTCAAAGAAAGAAATTCTTGACAAAAAAGTTAACTGGCTCCTTACTGGTATCTATCAGTAGATACAACACTTAACAAACAAAATTTCTCTTCCTGTGGAAGATTCCTTGTGCTGGCCCAAAGTACCTTTTTTATAGGCATTCCTGTGCTATACCTCAGCAGCAGCTACAAGTTCAATCTTGAAAGCAAGTTTCAAAACTTGTTTTCTGTTTTTTTTTTTTTTGGGGGGGGGGGGTGAGGTGGGGTGGATGGATCTCAATTAGCCCAGGGTAGCCTTGAACTACTGATCCTCATACCCCTACCTCCCAAGTGCTGTGCCACTATATGCAGCTTTCAAAACTTTTGAGACATAAAAGCTGACAGTTTGATAGCTGGATTCTATCACTAGAACCTTATGTTACAATAGCTGAGCTCGGTCATTTCTGGAACATTCTCTGTTGTCACCAACTAAATCTAGACACACATGCCAGACATCCCTGGCCACATGTAAGCAGCACATGTTATAACACATGCCCACATCCAGGAAAAGAGGGTTCCCAGACTGATGAATATAAACAACTATCTTGACTACATAAATCATTAGCATATGCTCTATGCCAGATCTTCATCTACCCCAAGCTCAATTTTCCTAGGAAAAAACACAAAACTCAAGAAAAACAACTAAAAATTCACTTCAAACTGCATATCCCCTTAATATTATAACTGACTACACGATACATCTTATTAAATATTGACCAGATATAACACTTTTGCATTTTACTGTTATGATACTATATACTTGTTTTAAATTATGCAAGAGCTAAGAAAAATGCATTTTTTAAGAAGGTACTGAGGACTTGGTGGTGGTGGCATATGCCTTGAATCCCAGCACTCTGGAGGCAGAGGTAGGTGGATCTCTGTGAGTTCTGCCAGCCTGGGCTATAGAGCGAGTTCCAGGATAGCCAGCACCACCCAAAGAAACCCGGACTAAAAAATAAACAAACAAGCAAAACAAAACAAAACAAGTAAAAAGAGGGTACTAGAATCTATGAGGTGGATCAAGGTAAAGTATTTGCCTAAACTTGTTAGACCTTGGGTCTCATTCCCAGCACAGCACTACCCCAAAAGTATGCATTTAGCATGGTTTACATTACTTGATTTCCAAGTAATCACAGTAACTTGGAAAGCTAAGGCAGATTTTGAGTCTAAGCCAGCCTGGGCTACTTCAGAAGACCCTGTCTCAAACAAATACTACCAAGATATTGATCAATTATTTGTATTTATCAATATAGTGATGAGAGATGGCTCAGTGGTTGAAAGCACCAGCTGCTCTCCAGCACCCACATGGCAGCTTACAACCATTTGTAGCTCTTGCTGTAGTAGATCTGACGCCCTCTTCTAGACTCCATGGGCACCAGGAACTCAAGTGGTACATAGACACACATCCAGGCAAACCAGTAATACACATTTAAAAGATACTTTTTAAAAGAGAATATATAATACATTTCATTCAAATTGTTGTTATATTATCTAACTGCAAACTGAGCATGAATTTAACTTTAAAATACTTTACATTTTCTTTAAAATATATATACAATTCTCTAAGACAATAGAAAAGAGCTACGTCTACAGAAAAAAACACTTACTAGTCATTAAAAACTCCCAGACTCAACTCATTCAGATTTGTCCCAGGAGAGACTTATTTTTTCTTATCTTATTCACCCTGCCACATCCTGCCAAACTGGATTCCTACTCTAGCCTACAGTGAGAAAACAAGAACACATGTTGATCTTGTTTGGTTACAGAAAAAAAGAGTTGTGTCAGATTTAAGAGAGATTCTGGATGTACGTGAGGAGGCGGGGCCACCTCAAAGAGCTTACCTAAGATTCTGGTTGCAATCACTAGAAATTAACTCTTTCCTGTGTGTTCTACTTAATGATCTGACTCATTTGTATTCTACTGTTTGTTGCTATTATTTTTGTTTGTTTTGTGTTTGAGATAAGATCTTGCTAAGTAGCTCAGGCTAGCTTAGCATCAACAATCCTCTTGCCTCAAGCATTATTTCTCAGCACACTACATTTAAATAAACACTTAGCAGTTATTCCGAGTCCACAGTACCTAACAGGATAAGAGCTAATGTGGTCTATGTTCCCCAAGGATCATGTTCTAGAAACTAACACCCACCTATGACACAGTGCTGCATGTGTCATAGGTGGTCTGCTTTCTTGAATTGGCTAATGTTAATATGAAAATGAATTTGTTATGAATACATTAGGAGTCAGGCATGATGGTGCATGCCTTTAATCCCAGCAGAGGCAGGTAGACCTCTGTGAGTTTGAGGCCAGCCTGGTTGCTCTACATAGCTACATAGTACCATGGCTACACAGAAAAACCCTGCCTAAAACAAAACAAAAAATGTGGGCTGGGCTCATTTCTATACACACTTATGTTCACATTCTTACACATGAGCATGATGTTTCTATTCAATGCCTTCCATCCTCCAACAGAAAGGCCTCCCAAGATGCAGCCCCTAGTCTTCAAACTGCTGAAGCAAATTAACTTTCAAATTTCTCCACCTGTGGTGTGATCAGCTTGAGCAAACAGACAAAAACTTAACTCAAATCTTGGTTTACATGCACAGTGCCTATGCCTATAATCCCAGCCCTTGGCAGGAAGCAGGATCAAAAACGCTAGGTCATCTTCCACTGCTATACATAGCAAGTACTAGGTCATCCTCCACTGTCATACACAGCAAGTTCTGGGCCAGTCATAGACTACCTCAGACTCTGTTCCAAAAGGAAGAAAAAGGAAGTGCTCCAACAAGGTAGTGCACTGCCCTATCTCTCTGGCTCATACCTGTTTCCTGACCATCAAGGCCTGTACCTGACTGGAGAGTGAATGAACTAGAACTGACTGCTCCATACCCTGAGTGACTAACCTGAGACAGAAAAATTATTTTGACTAGACTCTTAAAGCTGAAGAGAAACAGCTGATTCCTGCCCCGCCCCCTTCTAAATAAGCTGTGGACACTCACAAACCTAACCCACTTTCTTTACTCCCAGAATTAGATAAGTAGTAAGAAATAAAAGCTTTTTTTACCTTACAGCCTTCACAAGCATGAACTCCATAGTGGAATCCTGATGCCACATCCCCACAGACTTTACACAGTAGAACCATGCCACTAAATTCTAGGGCATAAGGAGACAGAAAATAAAAAGCTGGGATAATCACTCAAGTGCTTTTTCCAATTGAATCTTTTATCTCATTCAATTTGCAAGTGCTTTGAAACAATACACTTACACACAGAAGAAAATAATCTCTTCCTTTCTCCCCCCACTCCCACAGAGACCCTTGCCCACACCAGGCAAGTGCACCAAACTGCAGCCTTTTCATTTTTTGACAATTTTAAGCAAATTTTTGTAAATCTGTAGTTACCTGATACCAGACATGCAACAAGAACTTAAAAAAAAAAAATCTAGATAAAAAATTAAGAATTCAAGCAGAGAAATCAATAGAAAATGCAGGAATGGTGATGGCTGAAGAGATAGCTCAACGATTAAGAATATTTTCAGAAGACCAGGGTTTAGTTCCCAGCACCCATGTGATAGCTAACAACAGCATGGAACTCAGTCCCACCTAATCAGGTCTCCAAGAACACCTACACACATGGTTCACATATATTCTTCCAGGCTCACACACATACACATAAATTTAAAAAAGCAAGTAAGTAAATAAATCTTTTCCAAAAAAAAATGAAAAGAGAAAGAAATGTAGGAGACTGGAGCGATGACTGAGCGATTAAGAACACTGACTGCTCTTCCGGAGGTCCTGAGTTCAATTCCCAGCAACTATATGGTAGCTCACAACCATCTGTAATAGGATCTGATGCCCTCTTCTGGAGTGTCTGAAGACAGCTACAGTGTACTCATATAGATAAAATAAATAAATAAATCTAAAAAAGAAAAGAAAGGAAAGGAAAGGAAAGGAAAGGGAAGGGAAGGGAAGGGAAGGGAAGGGAAGGGAAGGGAAGGGAAGGGAAGGGAAGGGAAGGGAAGGGAAGGGAAGGGAAGGGAAGGGAAGGGAAGGGAAGGGAAGGGAAGGGAAGGGAAGGGAAGGGAAGGGAAGGGAAGGGAAGGGAAAGGAAAGGAAAGGAAAGGAAAGGAAAGGAAAGGAAAGGAAAGGAAAGGAAAGGAAAGGAAAGGAAAGGAAAGGAAAGGAAAGGAAAATGTAAAGAAGGCTTTAGGTATAATTATTGAAGAGTGCTTGCGTAGTGAACATGAGGCCTGAGCTCAATCCCCAGCATCACAAAGAAAAATGGTGCAAAGGTTTTGAGCTGTGCTGCTTCAAATCAACAAGAGATGGACAAGGTCCATGCCTTTTTTACCTGCCCCACTAAACCTGTTCCACCCACACTTGCTCAGATAAACTGCTTCACTGATCAGTGCCATCCTGCTTGGGTTTCCTAATCCCAAATGTTCCCAACTCCTGCTTCATGAAAGTAAACCCATCCCACAACCAGCAAACACTACCACAGAGACTATGCTCAGTACTAGGAGTCTGGTAGAAAGGCCCCTCTGTAAGTGTGTGGTAAAGGGAAGATGAAACACAGTTGGGCCACTGTGATGGTTTGAATATGCTTGGGCCAGGGAGTAACACTAATAGGAGGTATGGCCTTGTTGGAATAGGTGTTGTCACTGTGGGCGTGGGCTTTAATACCCTAGTTCAAACTGCCTGGAAGCCAGTAATCTGCTACCAGCCTTCAGATGAAGATGTAGAACTCTCAGATCCTCTTGCACCATACCTGCCTGCATGCTGCCATGTTCCCACCTTGATGATACTGAACTGAACCTCTGAACCTATAAGCCAACCCCAATTAAATGTTGTCCTTTATAAGACTTGCCTTGGTCATGGTGTCTGCTCACAGCAGTAAAACCCTAACATAGGACCACATAACAGCCAGCCCCTGACAGAAACTTCTAAAGGCATCACTGATACTTTGCCTCATGACTGACCATGGTTACCAGAGGGAGAATATAGTAGTATGACACCAAGTAACAAGCCTGGGACATAAAGGCCATCTGCATTAGTGACAATAATATAAAATACTAATGGACTTACTTGTCATTCCACTGTGACTCTTAGTCATGCCAGGAGCACTGGTTTTGCCTGTTTTCACAGGACAATCTGTGCGGTCACTCTTCAGAACACCATCGATGCTAGAGATATCAGCGTTCTTGGGATTGCCGTTGGCATCACAGTTAGAGCTATTTGGAGAAGATGGAACAGACGAGGACGAGGACTGGAAGCTATTCTCAGAACCCTCACTGTGACAAGAGGCAGGGCTGGAGGCAGAGCTAGAGGAACTGATGTAGGCAATCACACCTCCTAGAAAATAGTGCAAGTAGACATATACAAAATGATGCATGTATCTGATTTTACTCAGATAAATATACTACTTTACTGAATTGTTAGAAATGTCACTAATTTCAGAAACAAAAAGTGATTGACACTACTTTTGTTTACACCAAAAGATTCTTTATGTGTCATATTACTCCCTCTACAAAGTTCAAAGTTATGTTATATCCCACTGATATCACAATGATAAAACCTTCAGTAATTTGTCTGTCATAAGAACACACAGACCTAAGTCTTTCCATTTTCTAACTTGAGTACATTCCTGGCTCACACCAGCAAACTACACACACAAAACCTGCACTGGTCCTCAGCCTCCCCATTATTCCAGAGCTGGCTTCCTTGGCACTGAGCTGAGACACATGCTAACGGGGAACAGGGATTTCATTTGGAACAGCAGACAAATTCTCCCAAGCTTGCTGCTCTGACACTCCCTGAAGACAGGACTCTGCAGTGAGTCCAGAGCCCACTTCCTTCTAGGACCCACCCATCACAGCACTTGTACACCCATCTCTGTGCAGACACACTATGTGTCTTCCTAACATAGTTACAGGCCACATTAAAGAGTGGCAGAAGACATACAACTGTACAAGAACAACATTAAGGTAGAAGATAACCCTATCTACCAGAGGCCCAAAACACAACAGTAAGTTAACTGAAGTAACCTCCACAACCCCTATGCAAACTCGCCTGGCCTCTGCAAAGCTGTATTCTTCTCTGGATGAGAAATAGTGTTTAAAATCGTTGTTAAGAGTATAATTTTAAGCTTCTTGCCTTAAAGAGATAAAATGCTACAAGACTAACACCAAGGCCAAACTTATAATTTTCCCAAATAAGTAATTCTTATTTCCCAGACCAAATAAGTTATTTTTCTCTCCTCTGCCAAGGTCCGCTGTGCTTCTGCCCCCATCATCAAACACTCACTGGTTCCTCGATGAACAGCAGACACAAGAGACAATGGTCACCTTTCTCCAGCACTATAGGCACCTACCATCTGCCTGCATCCACCAATTTTTCCACTAGCCACAAGCAAACGGCAATACTGCAATTCTCAGCACACTTTATAGGGATGAAGCCTACCCCCACCACATACTTTTAACATCTATTTCTGCCTTTGTGAAATACACATTGACTAACAGATTCCAAGCACTGTGAAATATAAGCAGGAAGCCTGGGGGCTCCAGACAACAGTCTAGATGATGGTGAACATAAGGAGCTGGAGAATATCAAGCGCAATGCAATGAGAGTATTAACTTGAAAATAAAAATTGTAGGAGATAAAGATATGGCTCAGTGATAGTGCACTAGAATGGATGAGACCCTGGGTTCAATCCTCAATACTAATAAAAAAGGAAAAAAATGTCTTAAAGATAATAACTCTTTGGCCCAATTTTTGTAAAGATGGGATCTGTGTTTAAAAATATAAGAGGTAGAAGAAGGCTTCATAGGCACAGGCTTGTGCCACATGTGAGGACCAGAGTTCAGATCTCCAGAACCCAGATAAGAAGACAGGTAGAAAAAGCTGGGGCCGAGCGTGGTGGCACACGCCTTTAATCCCAGCACTTGGGAGGCAGAGGCAGGTGGATTTCTGAGTTCGAGGCCAGCCTGGTCTACAAAGTGAGTTCCAGGACAGCCAGGGCTATACAGAGAAACCCTGTCTCAAAAAAACAAAAAACAAAACAAAACAAAAAAAAAGCTAGAGAGATGCTTAGTCATTAAGAGCACTTTCCTCCCTCTTGCTGAGGACCTGAATTCAGTCCCCAACACTCCTATTTAGACTGCTCACAATCACCTTTAACTTCAGTTTCAGGAAATCCAACACTCTCTTCTGGGGCTTCACAGGGATGGATGAATACTGTAAGTGTGCAAGTGTGCACACACGCGCACACACACACACACACACACACACACATAATTTTAAAACCAATGCCAGGTGGGCAGCATGGTAGCCTGCCTGCAATCCCTGTGCATGAGAGGAGACAGCAAATCCCTGGAGTCAGAATAGCCCACACAGTTCAGAAAGAAGACCCACCTGCCTTAACAATGTAGACAGCAATCAAGGAATATATTGAACATCAGCCTCCAGCCTCCACATACATGTGTACCTGTGCACATGTCAACACATATACATACAGAAACACACACTGCACATACATACACAATAGTAGTTGTAATAATATAATAAAAACAAACAAACCACACAGCAAAAAATTGAGGTTCAAATAATCCTTCTAAATCCAGATATTTTCATTTACAGACAAGAATAAAAAAAGGCATCAGAATTGCAACCATGTTGTTCTATTGTGTTGAAATCAATTAGTGGATGTGTATTCAAGCACCAATCACTCACAGCCAGGTTGGAAACCTCTTGAGGAATAAGGCGCAACCACAGC
Source organism: Mus musculus (assembly GCF_000001635.26). Taxonomy (NCBI): domain Eukaryota; kingdom Metazoa; phylum Chordata; class Mammalia; order Rodentia; family Muridae; genus Mus; species Mus musculus. Next base: position 18,224,673 of record NC_000080.6, read on the forward strand.
TCTTAGGGGGAGGAAACAGCGTCTCCTTGGCTAGGGAACTTCTCAGTATATAAAATTGCACAGCTGGGCAGTGGTGGCACACGCCTTTAATCCCAGCACTTGGGAGGCAGCAGCAGGCAGTCGAGGCCAGTCTGTTCTACAGAGTGAGCTCCAGGACAGTCAGGGCTACAGAGAGAAACCCTGTCTCGAAAAACCAAAAAAAAATAAAATAATAAAATAAAAAAGCACACATTTCACAAGATTTTTTTTTATTTATGTTCCTGAGTTTGTGTTCATAAATGTGGGTGCCCACAGAGTCCAGAAGAAGGCATAGATCAGCTGGAGTTCATGGCAGTTATGAACAGCCCAATGTGGGTACTGGGAACAAAATCTGGTCCTCTAAGTACAACAGGATGTGCTCTTAACTACTGAGCCACCTCTCCAGCCTCTACACTTCACTTTTAAAAGCAAAAGTAATAATCTACTAGGCCAGGCATAATGGCACATGCTTGTATTCCCAGTACTTCGAAAGTTAAGATGAGTAGTTCAAGGTCATCCAGGCACATATCAAATTGAAGCCGGATGAGCTTCATGAGAACCTCTCTCAAACAAACAAATTACATACATTATATATTGCAAATGCATATAAGCACACAATTAATGTAGGCAATTCCATCACCCTTAAACCCATGTCTGACTGAAAGAAAATACAACTTGAGACCTGTGATTCATGTAATGTATGTCAAATAGCCCAAAGAGTTGTTTGTGAGCTTTGAAACTGGGGCTGAGAACATAGCAGAACAGACCAGGACATGCCCGGGCAGGCCCATCGCCTCCCTATCTCCCACTCTTCTAACCTAAGTTAAATGTTACAGGCTGCTGATGTTTAAATGGACCAATCATGTGAAACTGTGCCAATTCCTCCCCCAGCCCCACTCCTTTTATATAAAAACCCCTAGCTTCCAAGTGGTCGAATCCACTGTCTCCTGTGTGAGATACGTTTCAACCCGGAGCTCTGCCATTAAAATACCTCGTGTTGTTACATCAAGGTGTTGTGTTCTGTTTGTGATTCTTGGGTGCACGCCGAATCGGGGGTTGAGTGGGGGTTTCCCCACTAGGTTCTTTCATTTGGAGGTCCCACTGAGATCTGCGTGACACCCAGGAACCCCGAAGGACCCCTTGGAGGTGCGTTTGTTTGTGTGAGTCTTGTATGTTGTCTGTTGTCTAAGTGTCAAAGTATGGCACCGCTGAATTTGTGTCTTAGTTTTTCAGTTCTGAGATTGTGGGTTTGAGCCCCACCTGTGTTACCAGTTCTGGTATTCTGTATTCTGGCAGCTGCCACTGTGGACCGTAAGGACCCTAGTGGCTGTGGGAAGACAACGGTCTATTTCCCCACAGGCTGCACCCCTGGAAGATATTCCGAGGGAGACCCTGGAGTGCCCGGGGTAAGGAACAGTCAGGAGGACCTGGCTGTTGCCTGGCAGAGTGAAGAAGAGTGAGTGCTCTTCCTGCCAGAGGAGTGGACGCAGAATTCCACTCCTGTCAGAGGTAGCGTTTGGCCGGTTGTATAAGTCCAGACGCAGACGAGTGTAGGGGACAGCCCCTACAGTATTGGCCTTTTTCCTCTTCTGACCTCTATAACTGGAAAGCTAATCACCCCCCTTTTTCAGAGAACCCTGCAGGACTCACTGGGTTGGCTGAATCATTAATGTATTCACACCAGCTGACCTGGGATGACTGCCAGCAGCTTCTGCAGACTCTATTCACAACCGAGGAGAGAGAGAGGATTCTCCCCGAGGCTCGGAAAAACTCCAGCTGAGATAGATGAAGGATTCCTGCTAACCCAGCCCCAATGGGATTATAATACGGCACCAGGTAGGGAACGACTGCCCAATTACCGTCGGGCCCTAGTGGTAGGTCTCAGAGGTGCTGCTCGGCAGCCCACGAATCTGGCCAAGGTAAGAGAGATTATGCAGGGAGCAACTGAGCCCCCCTCAGTCTTCCTCGAAAGGCTCATGGAGGCTTAGAGGAGATATACCCCATTCGACCCCACCTCTGAGGGTCAAAGGGCCTCAGAGATTATGGCCTTCATTGGCCAGTCGGCTCCTGACATTAGGAAGAAGTTACAGCGAATTGAGGGCTTGCAGGATTACACCATAAGGGATGTAGTTAGAGAGGCAGAAAAAAGTGTATCATAGGAGAGAAACAGAAGATGAAAAGTTAGAGAGAGAGAAAAGAGAGGATGAGGATAGGAAAGACAGGAGGCAAGAAAAGGTTTTGACTAGGATCCTGGCCGCAGTAGGAGAAAGAGATAACGGAAGAAGAGGTAGACAGTCAGGGAACCTGGAAGACAAAAGACAGCAGGGACCAAGGAGACCCAGAGAAGGCGGGCAGCGCCTGGAGAGGAACCAATGCACATATTGCAAGGAAATAGGCCACTGGAAGAGCGACTGTCCGGAAAAAAAAAAAAAAAAACAAGAGGTGAAGGTGCTTTCTCTTGGAGAAGATGAAGATTAGGGGGAAAGGGGCTCGGTCCCCCTCCCCAAGCCTAGGGTAACCTTAGAAGTGGAGGGGACCTCCGTGGACTTTCTAGTCGACATGGGAGCCGAATTTTCAGTACTCAAAACACCTCTAGGAAAAGTGAAGAAAAATGAAAAAACCTTGGTGATCGGGTCCACAGGACAAAAATCCACATGGACCACATCCCAAGTAGTAGACATAGGGTGAAATCGAGTAACTCATTCGTTTCTAGTCATTCCAGAGTGTCCTATGCCTCTATTGGTGAGAGACTTACTAACCAAGTTAAAAGCACAAATAACTTTCACCTCTCATCGACCGGAGGTTTTCTGGAGAATAAAAGCGCCCCAGACTCTAGAGCTGTCTTTACAACTAGGGGAGGAATATCGACTTTACCAAAATAAAGTAAAGCCCCCTGAGGGATTATAGGACTGGTTAAATCGATACCCTCAGGCGTGGGCAGAGACGGGAGGAGTGGGGATGGCAAAACTGGTGTTCCCCCCCCCCCCGTGGTGACTGAACTTAAGTCAGGGGTCCGACAATATCCCATGAGCAGAGAAGCTCAAGAGGGTATACGCCCCAAAATCAACAAACTGCTCCAACAAGGGATTTTGGTCCCATGCAAATCCCCTTAGAACACTCCTCTACTTCCAGTAAAAAAACCAGGGACCAGTGAGAAAGGAGAATTCACCTGGACCAGAGAACATCAGCTAGCCTTTGAAACTCTCAAAAAGGCACTGCTGCAGGCTCTGGCATTGGCCCTGCCAGATTTAAACAAACCTTTCACCCTATATACATTGATGAAAGAAATGGAGTGGCAAGGGAAGTCCTTACCCAGGTTTTGGAACCATGGAAGTGCCTGGTAGCCTACGTATCAAAGAAACTGGACCCTGTGGCCAGTGGATGGCCCTCCTGCCTGCAAGCGATAGGAGCCACGGCTGTGCTAGTAAGAGATGCTGACAAACTGACTATGGGCCAGAATGTTACCATAGTGGCCCCACACTCTCTAGAGAGCATCGTCAGGCAACCACCGGACCGCTGGATGACCAACGCCCAAATGACCCACTACCAGAGCCTATTGCTGACAGAGCGAGTAAGTTTTGCACCCCCAGCCATTCTCAACCCTGCTACCTGAAGCTGACGAGGCCCCTGCACATAAGTGTGAAGAAATACTGGCAGAAGAGACTGGAATCCGGACCTCACAGACCAACCTTGGCCAGGGGCGATGGCCTGGTTCACCGACAGAAGCAGTTTTGTGGTAGAAGGTAAGCGGAGGGCTGGGGCAGCAGTAGTGGATTTAAAGTCTGGCATATGGGCCAGCAGCCTGCCGGAGGGTACATCAGCTCAAAAAGCGGAACTAATCACACTAATTCAAGTCTTAAGGCTGGCAGAAGGAAGAGCTCTTAATGTCTATACCGACAGCCAGTACGCTTTTGCCATGGCTCATGTTCACGGAGCAATATACCGACACCGTGGACTGCTGACGTCTGCTGGCAAAGATATCAAAAATAAAGAAGAAATTCTCAGCTTATTAGAAGCTGTTCATCTGCCCCATAGGGTGACAATTATCCATTGCCCAGAACACCAGAAGGGAATTGGGCCCGTTGAAAAGGGAAATCAAATGGCAGACCAAGAAGCTAAAAGAGCAGCCCAAGGGCCAATGACTCTGGTGGTGAGAACCCAACAGCCCGCTGCTGAGGAAATAAATAAAAGAACCCTCACAGAAGAAGAGGGGCGAGATTACTTAGCTAACATACACCATCTGACTCATTTAGGAACTAAAAAATTACTAAAATTGGTTAGTAATTCCCTCTATTACATTCCTGGAGTAAAAAGAATTGTGGAAGAGATAGTAAAAACCTGCCGTGCTTGTGCACTTACCAACGCTGGGTCTAGCAGGCTCCAGGAAGGAAAACGACTGCGAGGAGACAGGCCTGGAGCCTACTGGGAAACCAACTTCTCTGAGGTGAAACCGGCTAGGTATGGAAATAAATATCTCCTAGTTTTTATAGACACCTTCTCAGGATGGGGCGAAGCGTTCCCCACCAAGAAAGAAACAGCTAATGTAGTGGTCAAAAAGATACTTGAAGAAATCCTTCCCCGCTCTGGGATACCTAAGGTAATGGGGTCAGACAACGGACCTGCCTTCGTCTCCCAGGTAAGTCGGGGATTGGCCAGGCAACTGGGGACAAATTGGAAATTACATTGTGCATACAGACCCCAGAGTTCAGGACAGGTAGAAAGGATAAATAGAACGCTAAAAGAGACTCTGACTAAAATAGCCTTAGAGTCCAGTGGAAGCGATTGGACAGCCGTTCTCCCTTATGCCTTGTTCAGGGTTCGGAATACACCTGGACCCCTTGGCCTAACTCCATCTGAATTAATTTATGGGGCGCCCCAGCCCATTTTTATGACCATAGGGGATAAGAATCGCCTGGATGTGTCTTTCTCTCCTTCTAGTCTTTTGGCTCGATTAAAAGCTCTCGAAATAGTAAGAAAAGAGGTCTGGGAACAGCTAAAAGAAACCTATGTTGCTGGTGACACACAGGTGCCACACCAGTTTGAAGTAGGAGACGCAGTCCTGGTGAGGAGACACCGAGAAGGGAACCTAGAGCCGAGGTGGAAGGGACCCTACTTGGTGCTACTGACAACGCCCACAGCGGTCAAAGTGGAAGCAATCCCCACTTGGGTCCACGCATCCCACATCAAGAGAGCACCCCCTGGAGTCAGCCATGATGAGTGGACTTTGGAGAAGACTACTAACCCTCTTAAGTTGCGCCTGCTTTGCAGGAGCGATCCCAAAGGACTTCAACCCCCAAAGTCAAAGTTCAACAAACGTGAAAGGTACTCAATGAGGGGGGTAGGGCTGTATGGACAATCGCCGAGGTACACCCCCTGTGGACTTGGTGGCCTGATCTTTTCCCTGACATCTGTAAGTTGGCTATAGGAGCCCCTCCTGGATGGGACTTGGAGGGGTACTCTGGCATTCAGAGGGCACCTTTAACACCCACTCCGTACGTAGAAAAACATTCAAGAGACCCATGGGGTGGTTGCTCTAACCAAAGGAATAGAAGCATGCTTCAAACCCATCCCTTCTATGTCTGCCCCAGGCCCCACCAAAGTCAGTCCCTCAATCCAACGTGTGGAGGTAAGGCTGACTTCTTTTGTAAGAGCTGGGGTTGCGAGACTTCAGGTACAGCCCGCTGGAAGCCCTCCTCGAGCTGGGACTATATTAGAGTAACAGCCAATTATTCCTTAGTGTCTTACGTACCTGAAGGATTTCACCTAGACGAGTGTACTGACTGGTGCCATCTGCTCCGTGCCACCTTCACTGAACCAGGGAAAAGAGCTCTGGGATGGACAAAAGGGTATACTTGGGGTCTTAGGATTTACAAGGAAAGATATGATGAGAGATTATTGTTCACTATCAGATTAAAAATAGAGGCCCCCCCTACAATCCTTTAGGCCCCCCAACCAAGTCAACACCCCTCACCCATACTATTACTCAGCCTACTCCAGTGATTGCAGACCCCCTTAATATGGCCGCTATCACCCATCCTCCCACTCCTCAGGTATCTCTAACTATTACCCCCCGAAATTCCTTCAACAAGACAGAGGATGTTTAACCTAGTGAGAGGAGCCTTTTATGCCCTTAATAGAACTGATCCAAGTGCTACTGAGGACTGCTGGCTATGCCTGTCCTCGGGTCCACCTATTATGAAGGAATTGCCTTCAATGGAGATTTCAACAGAACCAGCAGCCATACTTCCTGCTCTTGGGGAACAGGACAAAAACTGACCCTGACTGAAGTACCCGCGAGGAGTCCAGGTCTCTGTATAGGCACCCCACCTTCCACCCACAAACACCTATGTGGACAAATTCAGTCCGTGTCTAGAACGGAAGCTAATTACTATATTATACCTTCTCCAGTTGGCTGGTGGGCTTGCAATACAGGACTTACTCCCTGTGTATCTACTAAGGTTTTTAATTCACCTCATGATTTTTGTGTCATGATCCAGCTGTTACCCCGCATATATTATCACCCTGCATCCAGTTTAGAAGAAAGCTATGCTGGCCGGCGGTCAAAAAGAGAACCAATTACTTTAACCCTGGCTGCATTCATGGGAATAGGTATGGCATTAAGAGTCGGGACGGGAGTGTCAGCTTTGATAGAAGGAAGACAGGGAATTCAGTCTTTGAGGGATGCTGTCAATGAAGACCTAGCGGCAATAGAGAAGTCCATTGATGCTTTAGAAAAATCTTTGACCTCCCTGTCTGAGGTAGTTTTGCAGAACAGGAAAGGTCTTGATTTGTTGTTCCTAAAGGAAGGAGGACTGTGTGCTGCCCTTAAAGAAGAGTGCTGCTTCTACGCAGATCATACAGGAATAGTTAGAGACTCTATGCAGAAACTGAAAGATTAGAGCGAAGGAAACAGAAACGGGATGCTCAACGGGGGTGGTTTGAGTCGTGATTTGAGTCACGACCATCTTGGATAACTTCTTTGATTTCCACTGTAGCCGGACCAATCCTTATGATATGCTTAGCTTTAGTTTTCGGCCCTTGTATAATAAATAAAGGAATGGCTTTCATCCAGAGTAGAACTGATACAGTAAAACTCATGGTTCTTCAAAGGCAATATCAACCTATAGTTCAGGTAGATGAAGAGTTAGGGGACACCAATCTCTAAAATTCTATGATTAGAATTAGTCTAAACAGAAGAAGAGGGGAATAAAAGGAAATAAAACTTGAGACCTGTGATTCATGTAATGTATGTCAAATAGCCCAAAGAGTTGTTTTTGAGCTTTGAAACCTGGGGCTGAGAACATAGCAGAACAGACCCGGACATGCCCGTCGCCTCCCTAACTCCCCACCCCTCTGACCTAAGTTAAATGTTAACAGGCTGCTGATGTTTAAATGGACCAATCATGTGAAACCGTGCCAATTCCTCCCCCAGCCCCACTCCTTTTATATAAAAACCCCTGGCTTCCAAGTGGTCCAATCCACTGTCTCCTGTGTGAGATACGTTTCAACCCGGAGCTCTGCCATTAAAATACCTCGTGTTGTTACATCAAGGTGTTGTGTTCTGTTCGTGATTCTTGGGTGCACGCTGAATCGGGAGTTGAGTGAGGGTTTCCCCACTAGGTTCTTTCATGACATCTGTTAAGGCTGTAGGTGTAAATGTGCTCTTCCGGGTCAAGCCCACTACCCACATGCTATTTGGTGTGTTCCTCTCATCTGCCCAAAGGGCACCTAGCACCCCACAACTTGTGTTTTTCTTGTAATGTGGTTCCCTGGCCAATCATTCTGGACCAACAGCATCAGCATCTGGCTGGGAACTTGCTATTAATACACATTCTCAAGCCCACCTGAGCTCTACTGCACCAAAAACATGTAGAAGCTAAAGTGAGCACTGCAACCTCTTGATCTGGAAGGCAGCGGCCAACCTGGCTCTCGCTATTCCTGACTTTAAAAGCAGTGACTTCAGTTAGAAACTGAAAAAAATGCTAAGTGGTCAAGTGCATATACTGTTCTTGTAGAAGACAGGAGTCTAGTTCCCAGCAACCACACCAGCAGATTCCAACTACCTCTAACTCCAATTCCAGAGGAATCTAAGTCCTCTTCTGGCCTCTGTGGACACTCATATTCACATGCTCTTAATTTTTTTTTAAGGCCCAAGAGATGGCACATCAGTTAAGAACATTGGCTGCTAAGAGGATTGAGACTTGATTGATTCCCAGCACTGACAAAGATTCTAACAGAGTTGGACACCCTCTTCTGGCTTCCTCCAGCCCATGGTGCAGCCAAAACACCATACATATAAACAAACAAATATTTTTTAAGCACCCAGGTATGTATCATAAGAAGAAAAGCTTTCCAACTTGAGTTTCTTTTCATCACTAAACTACCCTGTCGTCTTTATGTAACACATGCCCAAACAGGAGAAAGTAGCCTCAGAAATGGGCACTTTCATAGGCTCTTTGTATATAGAAATGTAAAAATGAATACAATCAGAAAATTCAAACACAAACTGGAGAGCTGAGCATGGTAGGGCATGTCCCTAAGTCCCAATTCTCAAGAGGCAAGGCAAGGAGGGATCCTGAGTTACACATGACAAGTCTACCTCAAAACTAAAACAAAACAAGAAGGGGGAGGGGCAGGGGCATTAATTGGCCAGTTACAAAGATTGGAATAAACACAACTGCCCAATTATCTGAAATGCCATGTGAACTCAAAGAGAACCTTGAAGCCTATTCTGTCCAGAGAAAAATCGCTAGATCAGCTGTCTTTAGAAAGTTTAAGAGATCTGAAGTGCACTTCATAAATTCCAGGGTTAACAAATTGCTACTAGGTTTACAAGTGTCTCTGTTCAGAAAAGGATACCAAGAAAAATACTTTGCCAGTGGAGTATCTCACAGCTCTGTGTCTATAAGAAATAGAGCTAATCCAGATTATTTAAAACTAGCCAAAAGCACTGCTTGGGCTATGATAAGTTTTAAAACTTCCTTACAAAAGCTCCAAAATAAAACATTACCATTCCAGCTCATATCTATCTCTAGTCTTCAGGAGGTTTAAGTGCTTGTATTCAACACCTTGAAGCCACTGTGACACATCCGGAAGCAGCTGCTTCTACTGGTAAGACCTTCAATATTGATTTTCTTGTCCTCTTCTCTTCTAGACACCTATCTACTAATGGGATGGTTAGCAAAGTGAAAGCTAAAAGTAAACTTCCTAGAAGGTAAAGCTTACTCAGCAGCTCCTCTTGTGAAGAAAGGAGAGTGAAAGTCTTAAGTCCTCAGGCAGTACTAAAGCCAACCATAAAATTATTCAATCTCTAGATCACACTTCAGCCTTCCAACTTCCTTTAGCCCATTTGCAAATGAGGAAGCTGGAGTTGAAAAACACTGAGTAAGGAGGCAGAACTCTAGTAAGCAGCAGAATCCGATACAAAAGTCATCAAGCCACCCAATGAGTGAGTCGATACACAAGATCACTCTTACTGAGAAGACCTGAACAAGCAAGTTTCTTTCCATCTCACCAACCCTGAGTCATCACCCATAAAACAGGAATATCTGCCAGTAACTGCAAGACTGAAACGAAAGTATACATAAAAGAAGTTATTATTTTTTGTGTACACAGTCTCTAATGACAAAGCAAGAAATGTAAAATCCCTGATCCAGCAAATCCCAACACTTCCAGAAACAAGCAGAATGCACGTCTTAGAGCCTTGAGCTAAAATTAACTCAGGCAGCAGTCCTCTCTATTTTTAGCTGGAAGGGGAGTGGAGCTGGGCCAGGTTACCAGTCAGGCTCAACTTACCCAGGCCTCAACTTCATGTAAACCAGGAATCAATGCCCCTGCAGGCTGGGTCTGCTTTCTTCTCTTCTGGGATTTTTTACCCTCCTGGGAAGGAGGCTTACTACCAAGTCACAACTATACTTTCCAGTTTCATGCCTAATTTATTAGTTATTCCTCCTTACAGGTGTGCCTGTGGATCTGGAGCTCCAGAACAGTTTGGTCTCCTTCCTAAAAAGCTTTAAAGAAGTGGAAAACTGTGAGCAGGGGGCAGAAGGCTGAGGGTCACACACGAGCATTGAACAGGGCAGAGGTCAAGAGGGTCAAAGAACACATCCACTGCTAAATGATGTATCCTGTGAGAGATATTTTTAAGTAAGATTACAAAAAGGAGGTCTAGATATGTTAAACTAGCAGTATTTTGTTTTCTACATAAAACACTAGAGGAGGGAAGTCAAGAGCTAATCTGGAGCTGGAGAGTAAGCCAGCTTCACTAACAACAGTGTTAAAAGAGAGAACCAGCAGAATGCTGACATCAGAGACTCTGACAGGGGCACCTGACCCTTTTCTCAGCCACAAGCCTATTCATGTATTTAGTGGATCTGCACATTGTCTTCAACCTCACCAGGAGGAAAGATCCCTATACTTTCAAGATGCCCTAAGCCAGTGGTTCACAACCTTGCCAATGCTGTGATCTTTTAATAGAGTTACTCATGTTGTGGTGATCCCAACCATAAAATTATTTGTTGCTACTACGTAACTATAATCTTGCTACTATTATGAATTGTAATGTAAATATAATATGCAGGATATCTGATATACGATCCTTGCAAAAGGGTCTTTCAACAAAACCCACACATTGAGAACTGGCAACATTCCTTACAACACAGCAGTGAAGCAGCCTTTGTAGATTCAACTTCTTACTGCGTAAGTTACTTAACTTCAATTTATATATCCCTTCATTTTTAGGATGATGACAACAGTACCTTCTTTCATGAATTAACATGAAGGAAATATAACCTGACACAGGGAAATTACTAACACTACTCTGTCATCTTTATGCTAGGAGCAAGTTATCAGAGTACTGAAAAGGACACTACCCCTCTCCTCTTCCGAGCCTTTTGCTGTCCTTCCTTCTTCAATACAGGCCCAGGGCTTTTCTCTACAGATGTTATTTCCAAACTATCTTCTGAGCCCACTCACCCCACTAATTGCTCTACTCCACCCACTACCAGTTGCCACTGTTCTGCAGCTTCTCTCCAAACAGCAGTCTCCAGCTGGAGAGATGGCTTGGCGGTTAAGAGCTCTGACTGCTCTCCCGAAGGTCCTGAGTTCAAATCCCAGCAACCACATGATGACTCACAACTATCTGTAACAAGATTTGACTCTCTCTTCTGGAGTGTCTGAAGACATCTATAGTGTATTTACATATAATAAACAGATCTTTTAAAAAAACAAACAGCAGTCTCTGTTTTTTGCCATCAAACTGAAACCTAAGAATACAATGTACAGTATTTTTTTTAAAGTTTTTTTTTTAAGATTTATTTATTGATTATATGAAAGTACACTGTAGCTGTCTTCAGACACTCCAGAAGAGGGAGTCAGATCTCCTTACGGATGGTTGTGAGCCACCATGTGGTTGCTGGGATTTGAACTCCGGACCTTCGGAAGAGCACCCGACTGCTCTTACCCACTGAGCCATCTCACCAGCCCCATGTACAGTATTTTTAAAATGTGAGCCAAAGCTGTGATTGTGAAATGGCTGCAATGAGCTCTCTTTTATAATACTCTGGAGAATTTAGTATACACGATCACAATCGTGTGATAAAAATGCAGTCAAGAGCCGGGCAGTGGTGGCGCACACCTTTAATCCCAGGCTTGGGAGGCAGAGGCAGGCGGATTTCTCAGTTCCAGGCCAGCCGGGTCTAAAGAGTAAGTTCCAGGACACTCGGGGTTATACAGAAAAACCCTGTATCTTAGTCAGGGTTTCTATTCCTGCACAAACATCATGACCAAGAAGCAGTTGGGGAGGAAAGGGTTTATTCAGCTTACACTTCCACATTGCTGTTCATCACTGGAGGAAGTCAGGACTGGAACTCAAGCAGGTCAGGAAGCAGGAGCTGATGCAGAGGCCATGGAGGAATGTTCTTTACTGGCTTGCTTCCCCTGGCTTGCTCAGCATGCTCTCATAGAACCAAGACTACCAGCCCAGAGATGGCACCACCCACAAGGGGACCTCCCCTGTTGATCACTAGTTGAAAAAAATGCCTTACAGCTGAATCTCATGGAGGCATTTCCCCAACTGAAGCTGCTTTCTCTGTGATAACTCCAGCCTGTGTCAAGTTGACACAAAACTAGCCAGTACACCCTTTCTCGAAAAACCAAAAAAAAAAAAAAAAAAAAAATTGCAGAGTCAATTTCTCATCTGTGAGACAAGCAAGGAAAGACTGCATGCCATGAATCATAAGGCAGTATGATGAATGACCTCTGGTTCAAAGTGTCAACTGATACCGCTGAATTTGGCAATAAGGTAATGTTTACAACCCTCAAAAGGAAGGTAAAAGGAATGCTATCAGCTTCACCTGAAAGGTAGGTTGCAGAAACTGTAACATATCAGATGACAGGCCTAAACTCATTGTCATATGAACAAGAGGAAACTCAAGACTAAACTGCAAATTTATGTGTTTCAGATCAGGCAATTTCTGAATGATGGATGAAATCTTAACTTCAAATACTTCCCATGAAAAAGTTCCTAGCTGCCTCCATGGTTACTATGAGTCAGCAGAGCAATATTCCAAAGAGAAAGTGTGGTGTGTGTGTGTATATGCATGTGTGGGGGAAGGGGGGTTAACGGGGGAGGGGGGGGATATTAATTTGCAACAGGATCCAAAGCAAAGAACCAACCTAAACCACGGAAATGCCGAGCCACTTCCACAATAGTCTACTCACTTTGCCATCCCAGAGGGCAACAGGGGTTAAACAGGATTAGAAAAACACAAAGCAAGGCCCAAGAAAGAACTGAAAATGGGCAGGGGAAAGAAGCAGTCAACAGCCACCCAAGAAAATGTTCACATTTTGTAGCTCCAAAAATCAAGACTAACATTAATAACCATGTCCTCCAAAAACTCAAATCAGAGAAACCTAAGCCAGCTGAAGAATCCATGCGAAGGGCAGGGTTGGAACAGGCTCAATCTATCAACCTCTAAATTTCGAATGAAAAAAAGGTTCACCTCCATGTGACTGAATATTTCATATGCGGCAATGACTAAGAAGGACTATAGGTAATCAAAATAGTCCTGAAACTAATTTGACCACTGGTCTAAAAATTCATAAAACATATGTTAGAACTGCGATGGTTTTTAAAAGTGCAAAGAACTCAAAATATTCAAAATGAAAACTTCATTTGCTTCAGGTATAAGGGTCATCACTGCGGTCGACTAAAGCGAAGCGAGGAAGGTTAGGTATTATATGACCATGTCTTTTGGGGGTTCAAAGTCAGTCCTGAAAACAAAAGGGGTTATTTTGTTCTTTGGGCATTTTGAGTGAGGATCTCACACAGTAGCCCATGCTTGCTACTTTCTGCCGCCATCTGCCTCAAACTCTTGGGCGCGAAGCTAAAACGTTTTTAACGTAAATAAAAGTTTTACGTAAGGTTCTGAAATCCTAGATCACCAGTCCTCAGATCAGAGCGAGCTGCGAGCAGAAAAGCCCCTCCCCTCCCCTCCATGCTTAAAAGGACTTCTAGGCTAAGTCCCCCTGGAAGCGAATTGCTCTGTACACGCTGTCCATCCGGAAGGTGCTGCGCGACTCCCGCAAGACTCTGAGCGAGAACGACCTACGCACTCCCTGTCTAGCAAGGTCAGCCCTGCCGGGGTCACCCGGGGACGCGCAGGCTGCCGCGCGCACTGCGGCGGGACCAGCGCCGAACTTGCGGCGGATGCGCATGCGCAGCGGGCCCCGCAGTGGGCAACAGCGGGAGACCCGGGACCGAGGCCACGTCACGGCGGAGGCCCCGGGGGCGGGGCCTCGCGCAGACTATGGGCTCCCCCCGCGGCACCGCCCCCACGTGTTCCTCCGGCCCCGGGTAATGTGGGTCGCCCCGCGGCCTCACGTGTCTCCGCCCGCCACCACCCAGCTCGCATTATGTAATGCTGCGTCACTCGCCCGCGCAGCCAACCAGCGCCCGCGCCGCCGAACGTAAACACACCGTGCACGTGGCCAGTGCGGCAGGGCCATGTGAGGGGGGCGTCCGGCGCGCGGGGAGCCCGAGTGCGGGATCCCAGCAACCCCACGCGAGATGGACGCACAGACACGCATCCCTGACCCCCGAGCCTCCCTCCTACATTTACCTGCGTTCAGCTCCATGGCGCTGGACAGGGTGCGGCCCTCACCGCGCCGCCCGGGACTGCAGGCGGTGGCGCTCGCGGGCCCACATCATGAGCACCGGGTGCGGGCGGCTCCTGGGGGCCGCACGGCACAAGCGCGGCACAGCAGTTTCCTGTGGCAGGGCTCGGCAGCGGGCACGGCAGCTGACCTGGAGGGCTCCTCGACCATGTGATCCGCGCACACCCCCCTCCTCCGCCGCCGCCGGCGGTGCGGTGACTCCGCCCGCTCCTCCTCCTCAGGCCGCCCGCTCCTCCTCTCCTCGACTCTCCCGCTCCTACCCTTGGCTCCGCCCACTTCCTCTATACAGGCTCCGCCCCCAACGAGCGGTCCTGACCTCTTCTTCCAATCCGTGGACCCACCAGCCCCTCCCCAGACACGCCCTCTCCTTTTCCCTCCATTCCTTACACTCTGGCTCTGGACTTTCCCTTCTCCCGGCTCCGCCCCCTCTGTTTGGATACGTCTCTCCCTGGACTTGGCCCGTCGGCCCCGTCCCCTCCCGTTGCTCCTGTTCAAGCCTCGCCCCTCTGCCATGCCGGGCCCGGCCTTCCTCCCAGCACCGACCCCGCCCACTTCACCTCACCCCCCTCCCTCCTTCCCAGCCTGTCTCGCAGCCGCTTATCCCTTGCCTGCAGATCTCCCGCTGCTAGAGGTTGTTTGCTCCCTCCTCCCTAGCACAAGCCAATCTGGTCACCTCCATGGTCCCACATGGTTACTGCCGCCAAGCTTTCCAGGACTCTGAGCTTGACTGGCGTCTCCTGCCCAACGCTCTCAACATCTAGCTTCCGGAGTCAACCCTTCATTTTCCTATCACCTTAGGTGTTTTATCCAGGCTCATCACCTAAATAAACCTGTGTTGTGGTGATCCTCACATTCACATTTCCAGCGAAAATCTCAGCTCTGGATTCCCATATCCATCAGCGGGTTAGGAATGTCCCTTGACCTCTCTCTCATTTAGGATGTGTACATGCATTTTTAGAACTCAGCAAAAGTATACTACAGACTGGTGCATTTCACCTTGCATGTAAATTTTCTAGCAAACTGAAAATGGAAACAAATTAGATACGTGCTTGAGGTGAATCCAGGAAGATGTGCTTTAAGGTATATATTTTAAATGAGCTAACAGATATTGGCACCGATAGGACAGTTTATATGAAATTTTAGGCTTTGGGTATGACCGTTGCAAAATGCATCCCAGTTTGCCCAGGAATATTTAGGTATAGAATGTTGGAGCATGTCGTAAGATAGACAAGTTTACATGTGAACATTTCCCCACTTTCCACCAATAGCAATCTTTTCTGTTAGCTAATCAGCCTGAAATCAGCAATTTAAACGTTTCTAACAGGCGAGAAATCGCTGCTTTTTATACTCTATTTCATCCTTAGCAAGTTGAGCTAGACTACCCTCACAATACCTCTGCTGTTCTCCCCCCAAACACATCTGGGGTGGGAGCCATGGCTGTGAGTCTAGATCCGGTCTAGCCTGGGCTGCTGCAACAACTCTGGAGTCGGCTCCAACAGTCTTTTCTCCCCAGCAGTTATTTTTAAAACAGTAAATAGACCCTATGACTCTGCCTCAACACTGAAAAACTCCACGGTCTTCCCCTAATCTGCTCAGCTGAGTAAGAACTCTGCCCGGGTCTCATAAGGTCTCTGACCCAGATGTCCTCTACTTCCTTGCCTCCAGGCTTAATCATCCTCACAGGATATCAGTGCAGGTTTCCCAGCTTCTATTGCAGCTTGCCTTTGCATATGGGGTATCAACTACCATCTACCTCAAGTAAAATGAGGTTAATGCAAACGTTCTAGAAAGAAAAATCACAAGTGGGTCATGCTCTTAAAGGGCTGTCTAGTGTATGATAGCAACTACATGGCATTTGGCATAGCAAAACTACAAGTAGGTGGAAAAGAAAATCACTAGTTGCTAGGCATCATCAGAAAAGAGATTAAAACACTGAGCACAGAGGACAAGGAAACTCATTCTGTATAACACTGTGGCACAGAATACAAGTGAATGTGTCTGTCACAAAAACAGGGATGTCTAACATCAGGAGTTAACTAGCTTTGGTGGTAATGACATGCCCATGTGCCCCTGTGGGGCAGAATGTTGACTGTGGGACAAGTTACATCTCTGTGGAGAACAGAAGGTACATAGGAACTCTTAGTAATTCCCATCCAGTTTTGCTGTGAAAACAGATAGAAGATAGATAGATAGATAGATAGATAGATAGATGGATGGATGGATGGATGGATGGATGGATGGATAGATAGATAGATAGATAGATAGATAGATAGATAGATAGGAAGGAAGGACATTAAGTCTCAAACCAGAACAAATGGCTATAATGGTTCTAAACTGAGGTGCCTATTTAACATGAAAATGGGCCTGGTCACCAGGTTCTCCCAGCATCCTTCAGTCCCTCCTTCTTACAGGGTATGGCTTGCATATCCTACCCACCACCATAGTCTCCAGCCCAAAGTCTGGGCTTCCCTTTTCCCTAGCTGCCCTTCCCAATATAATCCAGCCATTTTGGTTAACCGGCCCTTTATTCTCTGATAGTAACATACATACATACATACATACATACATACATACATACATACATCCACACATGTTTAAATTTTTAAAATAATCAAAATGGAAAATATTTCTCAAGAATATAAGCCTGACTCATCAATAATAATATGGGTAAAAAATAAAGCCTGTGCCTCAGCCTCCAGGCTTTTAAGACTGCAGACTTCCAGTACTAACAGCTCTTCCAGAAGACCTGGGTTTGATTCCCAATACCCACATGGTAGCTTTACAACATCTGTGACTTCAGTTCCAGGGGGTTTAACATCCTCTTCTGGCCTCTGCATGCATTGCAACGCTGTGGTACACACATATAAACAGGCAATGCCCATATACTAATAAAAAATAAATTAAGAAGCCTGACTCTTTCCTCCAGAGGTTTGCAGTAACTATCAGAGACAGAGAACTCTAAGCAAGGCCTGTGACTATACACTACTAGCCACTGGAATCTCATTGTACTTCTTACCACAGAAACAACATCCATACCATGTTTTCCCAGAGTGCCAGGCTGCAACGAGAATTGCTTTTTCCACTGTGCTGTCTTTGAACTGAGCCTCAGCTGTTAACACTGTGGTGTTTGTGGCTTAGCCTCTAAATTCTCAGACTACTGACAGCAGGTGTATGCTTACTCCATTCATACTTTCTTCTACCCACAACTCAGCTGAATGATGCTGTCCTCAGAAGTTACCTCCTGAGGTGCCGTAGACTGGACTCAGTGGGTCCCTCAACCCACGGGAACCAGGGTTTCGGTGTTCAGGTGAGCAAGGAGTTGGCGGAAAGTGACAGACACTGACACAGAGAGAGTGCTGTATCTGAATGTAATTTCTCAAAGCGAGCATCAGACTTATATTACAGAAGGAAGCAAAGAAGTTAGGTGACACATCAGCCAAGGTATATTGAAGTTATCTGACACAAAACAGAGAAATGCATACATAAAGACTGACAGGGAGTTCGGGACTGGCTGTGCGGACTCAGAGGTTCCCATGGGAGCTTAGCTATTGAGAAGATGGTGGACCACTTGGCAAACAAGGAGGTCAACAGCCAGCGGATTGCAGCAGTGGAGAGCTGTTTTGGGGCATCGGGGCAACTGCAGGCCTTGCCGTGTGCTCCTAGGCGAGGGGGTGCTGACCAAGCAGTGCCGCAAGAAGGCCAAGCCACGCATCTTCTTTCTTTTCAATGACATCCTGGTGTACGGCAGTATTGTGCTTAGCAAGCGCAAGTACCGCAGCCAGCATATTATTCCCCTAGAAGAGGTAACATTGGAGTCACTGCCCAAGACCCTGCAGGCCAAGAACCGATGGATGATCAAGACAGCCAAGAAGTCCTTTGTGCTGTCGGCAGCCTCCACCATGGAGCGCCAGGAATGGATAAGCCACATCGAAGAGTGTGTGCGGACACAGCTGCTGGCCACAGGCCGCCAGCCCACCACGGAGCACGCAGCGCCCTGGATCCCGGACAAGGTCACGGACATCTGCATGTGCTGCACGCAGACACGCTTCTCCACACTCACCCGGCGTCACCACTGCCAAAAATGCGGGTTTCTGGTCTGTGCTGAGTGTTCCAGGGAGCGTTTCCTGTTGCCATGTCTCTCTCCCAAGCCCCTTCGCGTCTGCAGCCTGTGCTACCGAGAGCTGGCCTCCCAGAAGCAGAGGGAGGAGGCCAGGGAGGGGATCAGAGGCTCTCCACAGCAGCTGTCCCACCTAGGTGGCACTGTCTGTGGTGCATCCAGTGGCGATGACGATGACTCCGATGAGGACAGAGAGAGCAATGGAGATGGTGACTGGCCCACCCAGGTGGAGTTCTATGCTTCTGGTGTCTCCTGGTCAGCCTTCCATAGTTGACCTTTACCTGCAGAGTGTTTGCATCAAGTCAGTTCTCTGCCTGAGACCCTTGCCCATGGCAGTGGGCATGTGACAGGTGGCTGTTCCAGAGCCATTACTAGTGCCTTTCTACTAGACAGTAGCCTCCTGGGCCCTCTTCTAAGTCTTTTTCAGATAGTTTCCTTTCCATTTCACATGCAGTCCTTGGTGACCAGGCTATAGCTGCAGCCCTTGGAACTAGACCAGGCCAGGTGTCCCACGCATTAAGGGTTAAAGAGGCCAAAGGGAAGCTTGGGCTTCAGACCCCATTTCCACTTTCAACCATGAACAGGTACAGCCCAGGGGAGAGCATGAGGTTTGCACATCTACTATGCAGATATCACCACCTAGCAACCGGGTCCTGCCAAACTGGACGCCAGATGTACGCTGTGCGCCCTTCAGGCCCAGGTGACCTACAGCCTGAGCTCCCTGAGCTCTGGCCAGCCCATCAAGCCCTCTGCCCTATCACTACCAAGGTGTCTGGTGCCCATTTGGTCCCCATCTCTGTCTGCAGTCAGTAGAATCAGTGTTTTCTCTTAGGACTCTAGGGTCAGGGAGAAAAACACTATCCAAACTGATTTACCAATAAACAAGAATAAAGTACCAAAAAAAAAGACTGACAGGAACCAGGCAGTGTTTACAACTGAGATAAAAGGTAGCCCTTTCTAACGTCAGCCATTAGGGAGCCAGGTGAGAATTTCTTTGCTAACCTTGTGCTGAGATTTCTAGCTCCTATCCAGTAAAATACTGCAAGAAAGCATGATAGACTCTCCACACTACTGCAGAGACAAATTTGGAACATTCATGCTATGGGATGCCAAGGCTCTAAGGAAATTAAGTTTCCATGAAAGTTTTTTGCCTCAGGACTGTGTCCAAGCTTTTGGGCTTGCCATGCAGACTTCACTGGAGTGGGTGTGGCACTGAGGCATGGTTGCACATGCCTTTAATCACAGAACTCAATCAAACCTCTGTGAGTTTAAAGCCAGCCTGATCTACAAAGTGAGTTCCAGCACAGCCAGACAGCCAGTGCTCTTACACAAAGAAATCCTGTCTGGAAAAACCTGAAATAGATTAGATAGATAGATAGATAGATAGATAGATAGATAGATAGATAGATAGATAGATAGATAGATAGCTGAACGGATACAAATGGCAGGTGGATATGTAACTCCCAACTTCTGAGACTCAAACTTTAAGCATTCGATGCTAGCCTGAGAAACATGGCAAGACCTTTTTATTTTCCTTTTGTTTATTTATTTTCTGAGACAGATTCTCATATAGCCCAGGCTGGCCTCTAGATCATTATGTAACTGAAAATGACTTTGCATTCCAGATGCTCCTGCATCTACCTTCCAATTCCTGGAATTACAGGCATATAACCACCGTAGTATCCATTAGCTCTGTAGTGAACAACAGCAAAACCCAGCAGCTGGCAGGTAAATATGGACATGGGTGAAGGAGAGAAGAGCTTAAATATTACCTCTATCACAAGTCCGTTCCCAACCATCCTTTTTAAATTTGAACGTCTGCCTTATATATTTATTTCAGTTGCCCTGAATCCATTTCTCCCTCTTCCCCCTCCTCTTCCCCCTCCTATTCTCCCTCCTCCTCCTCCTCCTCCCCTACCCCTTCCTGGTTTTGTTTTTTTCAAGATAGGATTTGACTTGCCTCAAGCTCAGAGATCTGACTGCCTCTGCATTCCAAGTGCTAGGATTAAACATGTGTGTTCTGCTGAGTCTATTTTTCTTATTTGTAACTGAGGAAACAGTCCAACTGCTTTAAATCATTTTTCATCCTTTTAGGAAACATTTCAGGACATTAAGTTATCTCATAATTTAGTGGTTTACAATAATAGCATTAAGGATGGGGTGCAGCCCAGTGGTAGAGCACTTACCTATGAGGAGGAGGCCAAGGTTCCATCCCTGGGACAGACAGATAAAAAACAAACAGAACACTAAAGAGGAAAAAAATGTCATTGGATTATGTCCTATGGAGGACCCATGCCTCCCATCTGGAACTCCTCCAGCAGCCTGGCATCTTCTTTGCCCCTTCCCCTCCCCTTTGCCTCTCACCTCTGGTAGTTTCATGGCTTTGACAGACTTGTGCTATCTAGAATTCCTTGACATATCACAGGCTTGAAGTGTCAATCTGCTTTCAGAGCATTCAGGTCCCAGGGCAAGTATTCCAGGGCAAAATCACCTTTTCGGAATAAACCTCTTGATAAACCTCTTGGCTGACTTCAAGGAGACCATAGCCCACGTAGGGAAGAAGAGACACAAACCTCATTCCTTCATAAAAGGATCATCAAGCTCACACTCTGAACATAATATAGGAAAGAATATTCCTCGGCTACCACTGTTCAAATAGCACAGCATTTTGTTGGTGGTGTTTTTTTTTTTAATTTATTTAAAAGATGTGGGATTTTGTCTTTGTTTTGTTTTGTTTTGTTTTGTTTTGTTTTGTTTTGTTTTGTGACAGGGTTTCATTGTGTAGCTTTGGCTGATCTGGACTTCACTCTGTAGACCAGGTTGGCCATAAACTCATAGAGATCTGCCTGACTCTGCCTCCCAAATGCTGGGATTAAAGTGCACCACTACATCCAGCTAAACTCTTTATTTTAAGAATGCATTGTTTTTCCACTCCAGACGCTGACCCCATTTCAGTGGTTGTTCTTTCCATTCAGTTCTTCTTGAGGCAGCTTATGAGGAAGGGCTCCTGCAGGGTAAGACTTGGTCTTATGAGATATTTAAGGTTGCTGTATAATATTAAAACATTTTGCTATTGTAAGTCACTTTGCTTCAGTAACTGACCTGCCTGTCAGAGTTCCTCTGAGGCCAGAAACTGTTTATTTATCCCCTGCTCATCATAAAACAGCAGGGGATAAGTGAAAGGTTTACTGCTGATGCTCCTTTCTCTGGTGAAGCCTCTCTGGCTAAGCTGGTGAACTCTTTGTGAACAGAAAGAAAGGAAAGGAAAAGAATTAAGATGCTATATACAAGCAAATATGCACAGACACATATACATTCAAACATTCATACACCCACACTCTGGCCAGGCCTGACTGTCACAATCAACTCCATAAGAAGCCATCCATGCTTGCATACATCCATGTATACCTGCACACAAACACAAACAGACATAAACATTTTGATGGATGGATGGATGGATGGATGGGGCAAAGCTCCCCAAGCCAAACCATTCAACCAGCAACTTTATTTCTTTCCTCTGGTCTTTTTATACCTTCTTAGACAAAAAGTTCTTTAGAAAATCACCTCAGAGATAAAATGTTACATAAAATGAGAATTACAGAACGATATTGATATTAAATTTAAAGCAGGGTTTCATTATAATATACGCATTAAAAGTCCAAAGCAACAGTTTTTACATGGCCTTGCTTTATCATAGTGCACACCTGTGACTTTATCCTTGGACCTAAATGTTTTTCCTTGAACACAAAATTGCCCCATGTCTACTTCTCTTTTTAGTGTGATTATGAAAGCTCATTGTAATTTCTTATTATGAAGCCTTTACTTGCTACTCTGAGGAGTGGGCACATTCTATTCTTTTTGTTTGTTTGTTTGTTTGTTTGTTTGTTTTGTTTTGTTTTGTTTTTTTCTGAGACAGGGTTTCTCTATATAGCCCTGGCTGTCCTGGAACTCACTTTGTAGACCAAGCTGGCCTCGTCCGCCTGTCTCTGCCTTCCAAGTGTTAAAGGCGTGCGCCACCACCGCCGGGCCATTCTATTCTTAATTATAACTTTATTACATCTTTCTAGCAACTAATACAATCAGTAAAAATTTTCTTCCTAAAATTATTTGAATCAGCTTAGGAATTCTATAGAATTTTTATCTATTTGTGTATATATAGCATCACTATAGGTCTGCAGAGATCTGCTCAAAGGGTTAATACCTAGTGATTGTATATATATGTATATATATACAATCATATATATATATATACACACACACACACACACATATATATATATATATATATATATATATATATATATATATATATGACAAGAAAGGCATATTAATAGCAAGAATCTTTCCTAAAATGAATTTCTCCTGGTCCTGGCCTTCCAAGGCAGACTATCTCAGGACAATCACCTGCTGGTTTTTAGCCTCTACTATGATGGTTCCTAACAAAACAGAGATTAGTCTTTTCTGTATTTTAATGAAAATCATGTATGTATTTGTACCACATGTGTACAGTGCCTGTGGAGGCCAGAAAAGGACACTGGACTCTCTGGAGTTATAGATTATTGTGAGCTGCCACATGTGTTCTGGGAACCAACCCAGGCACTCTCCAAAAGGAACAAATGCTCTTATCCAATGAGCTGCATAAAAAGAGACTACCTTTACTGTAAGTAGCAAAGCCTTACAGGCTACATTGTCTAGGTGAGCATTCTCATCCTCTCTGACAGACAGCATTTCCCAAGGAGTCATGTAAGGAGGGAAAAATGGTGCAGAGAAGAAATGAAATCAGGGAAGAACAGACTGAGCGTTCTGTGTTCTCCACTCCACACTTCACAACCTTATGTGTTGAGTGACTAGAGTTTAGTGTTGTGGGATACCCACCAAAGAGGACGGCTCAGACATGGGTGTCTTAGTGTTCTGGTGTTGTGAAGAGACACCATGATCACAATAATTCTTATAAAGGAATTGGATCTGGCTTAAGTGAATTCAAAGGTGTTATCCATTGTCACCATGGTGAGAAGTATGGTGACCTGCAGGTAGACATGGTGCTGAAGAAAGAACTGAGATGTCTGCATCTGAGTCTGCAGGCATCAGAAAAAGAGAGACACTCTTATTTGAAACTCTAGAGCCCACCTCCAGTGACATGCTTTCTCCAACCAGTCACACCCACTCCAGCAAGGTCACGCCTCCTAACCCCTGTCCAGTAATGCCACTTCCTAATAACTAAGTTTGCAAATATGAACCTCTGGAGGCCATTCTTGTTTAAACTTCTAAAATGGGTTTAAGCCAAGAGAAAGTCTTTATTAGCTGGCCAGTGACTATACCGGAATCCCAGTGTAGCACTGAGCCCTTCTCAGGGTGAGCTTTTAAGCACCAAAATCATATTCTGGGTTGACATACTTAGGAAAAACAGTTAGCCAGAAGCAGAATGGCAGAAGCCAAAAAGCAAGGAGAGTACATTTAGAGACTTACCCAGAACTATGGATTTTGATGGATTAGGTCTTTTTCTCATCTTGGCAGGTGGTGCTGTCTATGTCCTGAGTTTGACAGCCTGAATAGCACTTTTGCCATGGAGTTAGTTGTGCTAAGGACTAGGGTTCCGTTATTTTTCCTACTGGTCTTAGTGAGTGAGTCAAATTGTGGACTCATCCTGCTCTAAAGACATGTATACAATCAGCCATAAGATACAGGGCTCCATGGTTAATCCAGTCAGAATGAGAACTGAAGTTCCGGCCAAGGGCAACCGTGGAGTAATCAGCCAGGGGAACCAAGAGAACAAATACTGATACCAATTATCTGATTTATGTCTTTTTCTTTCTTCTTTCCTTCCTTCCTTTTTTCCTCCCTCCCTCCCTCCCTCCCTCCCCCTCCCACCATCTCTTTCTTTCTTTCATTGTTCCTGCACAGAAACAACAGATTTCTCCCAAAAGCCACACATTGTTCCCTCTTATCTCACAAGGAGCAAGTCTAAGTGTCTCCAATTTTATAGGATCACAAGGGAATATAACTGTTGTTTTAATTCAGAAACAAATTTTAATACCTCAGGGTCTTGGTCAACCTGTCTTCTGCTAGATTTTATTTAAAAAAAAATCTCCTATGATTTTCTATAGCTATTGGGCTAGCTGTGGCTGCTCTGACCAGAAACGGGATGAGGACAAAAACAGCTCCTTTTTCTTCACTGTTTGTAGTCCAAGGTCCATATTAAAATGTACTTTCCCTTCTTTACCATCATATATGTACACCTAGGGCAGAATGTGTACTAACATACTTAAAGGGGTTTCTCAGTTTGGAAAGCATCAGAAAAGACACATTTAGTCAAACCATAGTAAATGCCTACCATGTAGTCTCAGGGGGCAAGTAATATTGCTATTATCCAAATGAATTAGCCAAAAAGGTAGAACAGCAGGCATCAGAATAAGGGGAAGCTATTAGGTTAAAGGTTTTGGAGATTAGACAAATTCCAGCCCCTTGTAAGTCTTCTACATTATTTATTATTATTATTATTATTATTATTATTATTATTATTATTATTGTTATTATTTGCTGTCCCCAGTCACAATGGGTTTTGTTAGTCAATGGGCTGTCAGTCTGGTTAGTTTCTATCCCTTTGGAGTATGGGGACCAGGGGTCTAAGCATGACCAGCAATCCTGGCTGATTTCTAGCTGAGATGATTAACTATGTGGTGGACTGTATCAAGAGTAGAAAATATGGAATCTCTCAGCTTCCTAGACAGCTGGAGGTAGAACTCTGGCCCTGGGCATATCAAGTGCATTGGAAGAGAGAGTAGGTCAGGGCCATGGCATGGAGATCTTAGGACCCAAAGGTCAAAAGACCTCAGGGACAGTTTAAATATAGATTCCTAGAGTCCTTCTTGTAACATAAAGTTTGATTACCTGGGTTTGTAATATCCAAAATAAGTCCAAGACCACCTAGTTCCTTCCCCTCTGAAGGGACTTTTAGAAACATAGCTCAAAATGACTGAGTCTACAGCTGCCAAAACAAAATGATCTGTTCTTAATAATAATAATAATAATAATAATAATAATAATAATAATAATAGTAATAATAACCTTAACAAGATAGCAGCTCCCGGAGAAATCCCCCTACCCTGCCCCACACTAATTCTGAGAAAGACCGCAAACCACCCTGACTTTGCTAGGATTCCCTGTGACGTTAATAGCTGTGATGTTAATAGCTGACCCATAAGTTCAAAATGTACTGACCAAAACATAACTCACCATGGGGGCAAGCAAAGTGAGTCAATAGGCCAGAGGTAGTCATTATGCAAACCAACCAATGCCTAAAAGGGTTACTTGCTACACCAATTAAAATAAGCCAGCTACCCTGTTGCCCGTATCTGCCCCTCACAAAGATATAAAAAGTGTGTTCTTTCTTTGTTCTGGGTCTCTCTTCTGGCCTGCATGCTGAGAGGAGGGTCGCCCACATGTTGGATCAATAAAAATTTTTTTGCGGTTTGCAGTAATGGCGGTCTCTGTAGCCTTTGTGAATGAGGTCTTTTGACGAACTCCAACAGGTTCTTCCTCTTTCCTAAAGGCCAAAAGTTGTTTAAGGAATGTTTCAAGGATCCTCAGTTTCAAAACCATAATTTTTGCAGCAGAAACTCCCTTGTTCCTGGCAAATAGGGACCCAGCCACAGGGCATGCATGAAATTGTGCACTCGGCATTTATATCTCGAGAAATAAACTTCCATCTTTTCCCTTTCTTCTGTACAACCAGACTGTTAAAGTGGCATCAGTAAGCAAAGGACAGGATGGAATATGGGTTGCTGGTCCTTAGCCATAGTAGCCATCACCTCCCCTCTATCTTTCTTAAATCCAGGTCCAAGCCTGATGGTGGTGGGGGTTGGACCATGACTCTGTAGTTGTACCAAATGTAAGACCAGGAGGAGGTAGAGGGGCAAAGAATCAGCATTTAGTGTCTTGGGGAAATCTGATCCAGCACTGTTGTCCACTATCACCTCCCTCTGGGTCTGTCCACTTGAAAGCAAAGATGTGTTGACTCACCTCTGCCAATGTGAGGCTGAAAAACACATCTTTCAGGTCCAAGACAGTTTGCACCTGTTTCTCTGGAGGAGTCAGACTCATGAAAACCAGAGTTCCCAGGTTTCTTCACAGACAGGGTGACTGTCAGGGCTCCAGGAGGACTGTCTTTCTAAGCCAGGCAATATGTACTGCAATTTCCATTTGTGTTTCCAAGGTCACTGGGTATTGTTCAATCTGGATGGGTTAGATGAACTGGTTAGATGAGCAGTTATGAAGAACCTGGAACATCTCAGGTTTGCCCCCCTTGGAGCCCCTGAACTTCTCTCTTCCCACTCCATGTGGCTCTGAGACCCCTGGTGTCTCAAGGCATGGTCTCTGGGCATCTTGCTGGGACCTTCACAAATGTGTATTATCACCAGAGAAGACTGCTCAGGCATGAGTTTAAGCCAATAAAAAGTCTTTATTGTCTGGCTAGCAATTACACTGAGTATTTGGATTCCAGTGCAGCATCAAGCCTTTCTCAGGATGAGTTTTTTGCTTGTTTGTTTGTTTGTTTGTTTTTGGTTATCTGTTTCTTATTGCATACATTGCATCCCAACATCAGAGTCCCCTCTTCCAGTTCCCTCTTCCACCACTCCTCTCTCCCAGATCCTCTGCTCCTTTGTTTCCCTTAAAAAAAATTAAATTAAAGAGCAGGCCTCCCAGGAATGTCCACCAAACATGGTATAACAAAAAGACTAGGCACAAGCCCTCATATTAAGGCTGGATGAGGTAACTCAGTAGGAGAAAAAAGGTACTAAGCACAGACAAAAGAGTCTGAGACATCCCAACTCCCACTGTTGGAAGTCCCACAAAAATACCAAGCTACACAACCACAATCATATATGCAGAGGACCTATCTCAGACCTATACAGGCTCTGTGGTTGTTGCTTCTATCTCTGAGCCCCTATGAGCCCTGCTTAGTTGATTCAGTGGGCCATGTTCTTCTGGTGTCCTTGTCTCCTCCAGCTCCTGCCATACTTCCTCTTCCTCTTCTGTGTGGTTCTCCCTAGTGTTTGGCTGTAGGTCTCTGAATCTGCTCCCATCAGTTACAGGATGTCACCTCTCTAATGACAATTATTCTATGAACCAATCTATGAGTACAGAGGAATATTACTAGGAATCCTTTTTTTTTTAATCTTCTAGTCATTTTTGGTTCAATCATGAGTCTCTGAACTGTCCCACCTCTAGTTCCTGGTCACCCAGGAAGTGTCAGTTGTGTGTTCCCTCTTGTGGTGTGGGCCTCAGGTTGGACCAGTCATTGGTTGGATACTCCAACAGGTTTTGTGCCACCTTTACCCCAGTACATCTTGAATGCAAGACAAATTGTAGGTTGAAAGGGTTTTTTTGGCTGTGTTGGTATCCCCGTCACTCCACCTGAAGTCTTGCCTGATTAAAGAAAATGGCAGCTTAGGCTCCATGTCCCCCATTACTAAGAGTTTTTTCTGGTGAAAACCCCATAGATTGCTGGGAGTTTCCATTGCACTAGGTTTCTTCCTCGCCCCTGAAATATCCACAAATTCCAGTCATCTCTTACAGTACTCTCTCCCTCCATCACCTTCCCCACTTCCCTCCCACTCCTATGCCACCTGCCCTCAGTCAACCCACAGAATCTGTTTTCTTTCCCCTTCCCAGGGAGATCTATGCATCCTTCCCTGAGCCCTTCTTATTAAAAGTCTGTGGATTTTTAATAATATTACCCTTTACTTAATAACTAATGCCCACTTGTAAATGAGTATATACCATGTCTGTCTTCCTGGATCTGGGTTACCTCACTCAGAATGATCTTTTTTTAGTTCCATCCATTAGCCTTCAAATTTCATGATATCAGTGTTTTTAACAGCTGAGTAATACTCAGATTGGGTGAATGTACCAATTTTGTTTATTCATTGTTGAGTTGAGGGACATCCAGGTTGTCTCCTGTTTCTAGCTATTATGAATAAAGCAATATAGCTAATATTTGCTATATTGTGGAGCAAATGTCCTCGTGGTAGGGCAGAGCATTCTTTGGGTATATACCTAGGAGTGGTATAGCTGGGTCTTAAGGTAGATTGATTCTCAATTTTCTGAGGAACTACAGTATTGATTTCCATAGTGGTTTTACAAGTTTGCACTCCCAACTCCAATGGAGGAGTGTTCCCCTTGCTCCACAGCCTTGCCAGCATAAGTTCTCACTTGTGTTTTTTATCTTAGCTACTCTGACAGCTATAAGATGGAATTTCAAAGTAGTTCTGATTTGCATTTCCCTGCATGGGAGATCTTGCCATCTTCTGATATCTTCTTCAAATTCTTTCTTCAAAGGCTTACAGTTTTTTGTCATACAGTATACTGGTCTTTCACTATATTGGTTAGAGTTACCCCAGGATGTTTTATATTATTTGTGGCTATTGTGAAAGGTATTATTTCTCTGATTTCTTTCTCAGCTTGTTTGTCATTTTTGTATATGAGGGATACTGATTTTTTTTAAGTTAATCTTATATCCAGCCACTTCACTAAAGGTGTTTGTTTATCAGATATAGAAGTTCCCTGGTAGAATTCTGAGATCACTTAGGTATATTATATCATCTGCAAATAAAGATAGGCTGACTTCTTCCTTTCCAATTTGTATCCTGTTGATCTTCTTCAGTTCTTACTGCTCCAGCTAGAACTTCAATTACTATATTGAATAGATAGGGAGAGTGGGCAGCCTTATCTTGTTCCTGAGTTTAGTGGAATTGCTTTGAGTTTAATTTGATGTTGGCTATTAGCTTGCTATAAGTTGCTTTTATTATGTTTAAGTATGGCCCTTTTATTCCTAATCTCTCCAAAATTTTTATCATAAAAGGATGTTGGATTTTGTCAAAGGTATTTGTTTGGTTGTTTGGTTGGTTGGTTTTTGGTTTTTTATTTATTTGTTTGTTTCTTACACCTAATAAGATGATCGTTTTTTTTCCTTCTTCTTTCAGCTTGTTTATATGGTGAATTACATTTACTGATTTTCATATGTTGAGCCATCCCTGCATCCCTGGAATGAAGCCTACTTGACCATTGTAGTCTCCCCTCCCCCAGCCTGAAACCTGCTTGCTCAGGGGTGGAGCTTCCCGCTCATTTGCTCTGCCACGCCCACTGCTAGAACCTGCGGAGCCACACATGTGCACCTTTCTACTGGACCAGAGATTATTCGGCGGGAATCGGGTCCCCTCCCCCTTCCTTTATAACTAGTGTCCCAACAATAAAATTTGAGCTTTGATCAGAATGAATTTGTCTTGGCTCCGTTTCTTCTTTCGCCCCGTCTAGATTCCTCTCTTACAGCTCGAGTAACCTTCTCAGTCGAACCGTTCATGTTGCGAGCTGCTGGCGGCCGCAACATTTTGGCGCCAGAACTGGGACCTGAAGAATGGCAGAGAGATGCTAACAGGAACGCTGCTGTGGAGCTCCACAGGAAAGGATCTTCGTATTGGACATCGGAGCAACGGACAGGTACACATGCTAGCGCTAGCTTAAAATTTCAGTTTTGTAAAGTGTTGCTGAGGATGCGGTAGGATACGAATTAAGCTTGAATCAGTGCTAACCCAACGCTGGTTCTGCTTGGGTCAGCAGCGTGTTAATCGGAACTAGAAACGGAAACAGGCAGGTTAGCCGCAGCTTTTTAGGAAGCTGCTTAGGTGGAAGAAGAAAGAGTTTAAAGTCATGGATCAGGCGGTTGCCCATAGTTTTCAGGAGTTGTTTCAGGCCAGAGGAGTAAGGCTTGAAGTACAATTAGTAAAAAAATTTTTTAGGTAAGATAGATAGCTGTTGCCCATGGTTCAAGGAAGAAGAAACACTAGATTGTGGAACCTGGGAGAAAGTTGGTGAGGCCTTAAAAATCACTCAGGCAGATAATTTTACCCTAGGCCTCTGGGCGCTTGTAAATGATGCAATAAAAGATGCCACTTCCCCAGGGCTAAGTTGCCCCCAGGCGGAGCTTGTGGTATCTCAGGAGGAGTGCCTGTCAGAGAGGGCCTCCTCAGAAAAAGATCTTCTTAACTCAAAAATTGATAAATGTGGAAACTCGGATGAAAAACTGATTTTTAACAAAAATCACTCAGATAGAGGAGCTGCCCATTACCTTAATGAGAATTGGTCCTCTTGTGAATCTCCCGCTCCACCTGTAGTCCCCACTTCGGGAGGTGCCACACATAGGGATACACGACTAAGCGAGTTAGAGTTTGAGATTAAGCTTCAGAGGCTGACTAATGAGCTTCGGGAACTAAAAAAGATGTCAGAAGCGGAGAAGAGTAACTCTTCTGTAGTTCACCAGGTGCCGCTAGAAAAGGTTGTGAGTCAGGCTCGTGGGAAAGGACAGAATATGTCTAATACGCTAGCCTTTCCTGTGGTCGAGGTAGTTGATCAGCAAGATACTAGGGCCAGACATTACCAGACCTTAGATTTCAAGTTGATAAAAGAGTTAAAGGCGGCTGTTGTGCAATACGGCCCTTCAGCCCCATTCACTCAAGCATTACTGGACACAGTTGTGGAGTCACACTTAACCCCTTTAGATTGGAAGACTCTTTCTAAGGCTACCCTGTCAGGAGGAGATTTTTTGCTTTGGGATTCTGAATGGCGAGACGCCAGTAAGAAAACTGCTGCTTCTAACGCTCAGGCTGGTAATTCAGACTGGGATAGCAACATGCTTTTAGGAGAGGGTCCATATGAGGGACAGACAAATCAGATCGATTTTCCCGTTGCAGTGTACGCGCAAATTGCAACGGCCGCACGCCGTGCTTGGGGAAGGTTGCCAGTCAAAGGAGAGATTGGTGGAAGTTTAGCTAGCATTCGGCAGAGTTCTGATGAACCATATCAGGATTTTGTGGACAGGCTATTGATTTCAGCTAGTAGAATCCTTGGAAATCCGGACACGGGAAGTCCTTTCGTTATGCAATTGGCTTATGAGAATGCTAACGCAATTTGCCGAGCTGCAATTCAACCGCATAAGGGAACGACAGATTTGGCGGGATATGTCCGCCTTTGCGCAGACATCAGGCCTCCCACCTTGCCTTCACCTTATTTGTCCTAAATTTCTTGCACACCGATATCAAGGGCCAGTCTGCAGCGGATCGCCACTGGCATCCAGTTACTTCTAATTCTTATGCATTGGTAAAATGGAAGGACCCCCTGACTAATGAATGGAAGGGTCCAGATCCAGTTCTAATTTGGGGTAGGGGCTCAGTTTGTGTTTTTTCACGAGATGAAGATGGAGCGCGGTGGCTGCCAGAGAGATTAATTCGTCAGATGAACACAGATTCTGACTCTTCTGGTAAGTATCATTCTAAAGACTAAAATTCCTTTTGTGCTTAGAATTCAGCTGAGAGCGAAAGCTCCCAAAGCTGTTCTCCAGCTACTCTCTGAGCCAGCTCCCGACAGGAGGCCGGAGACTAGCCTCAGCTTTACAATTTGCATTTGAATAAAGTACCTAGACTTCCCCGAAAGAAGTTCTGCTTTCCTACTTTCTCACTGTCCAGATTTTGTCTTTCAAGCAGGTAAATCAACATTCTCTAAGCGGACCAGCGGATGTGCATCCCCGCCCCCCTAGAGCACACAGGTGGTTGCTGTTATCTCCTTTCCACGGACATTTCCAGCACGTGGCTTTCAGTCTGAGTTAAAAATTAGGTTTACCAAGAGGGCTAGAAAAGTAGATATTTCTATATTAATAAAGATTGGTTTTTATTTTGATAGACAGGCTTAGCCCCTTAGCTGACCTCTGGCTTTTCACCCTTGCTGTTACTGCAAGGTGTCCTTAGCTCAATAAGGCTGTGGAAAAAACAGGGATGAGGAGGAACGACTTCCAGCTCCTATTTTAGCCACAAATCGTGGTGTTACTAACGACATAATTCTTGCTTAGGCTTTGCTAATTCTGAGGTTGATAATTCTCCTTTAGGAGCTGCACAGCACTCAGAACTGTGCATACTGGTTTGTGATCGTACAAATTCAGTATGGGCATCGCTTGGTGCAGAGTCACTGCAGGGGAAGGTCCAGCTTGACCATTTCTGAGTTTCCTGTGAGATAAACCCGGTTTGAAAGAGGTTGGTACCAAATTTTGGCTAAAAATGAAAAATATTTTTCGGCTCTGCCTCACCTCCCCAAAAGGTATCAAGAGCCACAGGTGTGGGTCTTATCAGTACCCACGGGAGGAATCGGGTCCATGTCCACCCAAGCCAAGGTTAAAAGCCCACTCATCTACGGATGAGAAAATCATTTGATCACCTCAGTTAAGCGCTGCCTTATTTAACTTAATTAATAGGGGGGAGAGAGATTGGAGACGTACTATTGAAAGGGCAAGCCCTTCACTGCCTCCCACCCAAATAAAAAAGCCAATTGGCTTTGTACTACAGAGCCGGCCGAACCCCTTCTCCCTGTTTCCCACCTATCATCCAAAAATGCGGAGGTCAACTAGAAAGTTACCTACCAAGTACTAATTAGCATCTTAAAGTCAGAGCCTGCAGCTCCAGGCCTTTCAGTTAGTTGTTTACTAAGAAATGACAGTCTTAAGCCAGATACAGTTTACCATAAGAAAAGTTAAAGAATCCCAGTGAAGCAGGTTTTTTCTTTAGCACTAGATTCCAGGCAGAACTATTGAGCATAGATAATTTCCCCGCCCCCCTCAGGCCAGCTTTTTCTTTTTTTTTTTTAAGTTTTGTTAATAAAAGGGAGGAAATGTAGTCTCCCCTCCCCCAGCCTGAAACCTGCTTGCTCAGGGGTGGAGCTTCCCGCTCATTTGCTCTGCCACGCCCACTGCTAGAACCTGCGGAGCCACACATGTGCACCTTTCTACTGGACCAGAGATTATTCGGCGGGAATCGGGTCCCCTCCCCCTTCCTTTATAACTAGTGTCCCAACAATAAAATTTGAGCTTTGATCAGAATGAATTTGTCTTGGCTCCGTTTCTTCTTTCGCCCCGTCTAGATTCCTCTCTTACAGCTCGAGTAACCTTCTCAGTCGAACCGTTCATGTTGCGAGCTGCTGGCGGCCGCAACAGACCATGGTAGATGATCTTGATGTATTCTTGGATTCGGTTTGTGACAGTTTTATTGAATATTCTTTTTCTTTGTTGAATCTTTGTGTGGTTTTGTTATCAGAGTGACTAAGGATTCATAAAATGAATTTAGTAATGTTATTTCTGTTTCTATTTTGTGAAATAATTTCAGGAGTATTGGCATTAGTTCTTTCAGTCTGATAGAATTCTGTGCTGTTCCTTGCCTCCTTTCTCTTCTCTTCTTTTTTTTCTTTTCTCTTCTCTTCTCTTCTCTTCTCTTCTCTTCTCTTCTCTTCTCTTCTCTTCTCTTCTTTGGGGTTGGGAAACTTTTAATGACTACAGCTCTATTTCAATTGTTTATCTGATCTTGATTTAACATTAGATAAGTGTTATCTATCAAGAAAATTAACCATTTTTTTAGATTTTCCAATTTTGTGGACTACAAGATTTTGAAGTATGCACTTACAATTCTCTAGTTTTCTTCAGTACCTGTTATTATGTCCCCCTTTTTGTTTCTGATCTTGTTGATTTGGATGCTCTCTCTCTCTCTCTCTCTCTCTCTCTTCTAATTAGTTTGAATAAAGGTTTGTTTATCTTGTTGATTTTCTAAGTGAACCAACTCTTTGTTTCATTGATTCTTAGCATTGGTCTCTTTGTTTCTATTTCATTGATTTCAGCCCTCAGTTTGATTATTTCCTACTGTCTACTCCTCTTGGGCTTTCTTACATTTTTTTTGGGGGGGGGGGTCCTAGTGCTAGTATGAAATCTCTCTAATTTATTTTCCTTTCTTCTCTTCTTCCTCTAACCGTCCTCCTCGATCTCCTCTTCTTCCTCCCCCTCCTCCCCTTTCCCTACCCCTTCTGTGTAGCTCTGGCTGTCCTGGAACTTGCTTTGTAGAGCAGGCACGGACTCAAGCTCACAGAAATCTACCAGACTCTGCCTCTAGAGTATTGAGATTAAAGGTGTGTACCACCACTGCCCAACTTTCAAATTCCAGTTATGTGAGCACTTAGTGCTATGCACTACTTCTATTGTGTCCCATAAGTTTGGGTATGTTGTTCATTCCTTTTCATTGAATTCTAGGAAGTCTTTAATTTCTTTTCTTATTTCTGCCTTAGCTTAACAGTCATTCAGTAGAGAGTTGTTCAGTTTCCATGAGTTTGTAGGCTCTAAATTGTCTCTGCTGTGTAAATCCAATTTTAATGTGTGGTGGTCTGACAAGATGCAAGGGGTTATTTCAACTTTATTGTGTATTTTGAGACTTGCTTTGTGACTGAGTATGTGGTCAGTTTTGGAGAATGTTCTGTGAGGTGCTGAGAAGATGCATTATTTGTGTTTGGGTGAAATGTCCTGTAAATATCTGTTAAGACAACTTGGTTCACAATGTCTCTTACCTCCAGTATTTCTCTGTTTAGTTTTTGTTTGGATGATCTGTCCACTGCTGAGAGTTGGGTATTGAAGTCTCCCACTATCAATGTGTGAGGATAAATGTGTGACTTGAGCCCTTGCATTTGTGGCATAGATGTTAGGAATGGAAAGAGCATCTTGGTGGATCTATCCTTTGATGATATGAAGTGTCCCTTCCTGTTTCTTTTGATTAATTTTAGTTTGAAGTTTTAGATATTATATGACTACACCAGCTTGTTTCTTAGGTCTATTTGCTTGGAAAATCTTTTTCCAACCCTTTACTCTGAGTGATGTGAGGTGTGTTTCCTGTTTCCATCAGAAGGATGGATCCTGTTTTCACATCCATTCTGTAAGTCTATGTCTTTTTTACTGAGGAATTGAGTCCATTGTTATTGATTCCTATTATGTTGTTGTTGTTAGTGGTAGTGGTGGTGTGTGCACCCACTTTGTTTCCTTTCTTTTGGTTTTGCTGGTGTGAGATTATTTATCTATTGCCTGTGTTTTCATGGGTATAATTAACCTCCTTTGGCTAGAGTTTTTCTTCTAACACCTTTTGTAGGGCTGGATTTGTGGGTAGATATTGTTTAAATTTGACTATCATGGAATATCTTATTTCTTCCATCTATGGTGATTGAAAATTTTGCTGTGTACAGTAGTCTAGCCTGGCATCTGTGGTCTCTTACACTCTGCAACACATCTTCCCAGGCCCTTCTGACCTAGTCTCTGTTGAGAAGTCAAGTGTGCTTCATAGGTCTTCCTTTATATGTTACTTG
Organism: Mus musculus; assembly: GCF_000001635.26. Taxonomy (NCBI): domain Eukaryota; kingdom Metazoa; phylum Chordata; class Mammalia; order Rodentia; family Muridae; genus Mus; species Mus musculus. Next base: position 18,260,191 of record NC_000080.6, read on the forward strand.
GCCTTTTTCCCTTGCAGCTTTTTTGTTTGTTTGTTTGTTTGTTTGTTTTTCGAGACAGGGTTTCTCTGTGTAGCCCTGGCTGTCCTGGAACTCAGTTTGTAGACCAGGCTGGCCTCGAACTCAGAAATCTGCCTGCCTCTGCCTCCCAAGCGCTGGGATTAAAGGCGTGCGCCACTACGCCCGGCTCCCTTGCAGCTTTTAGTATTCTTTCTTTGCTCTGTATGTTTAGTGTTTTGATTGATTAATTGATTGATTGATTGATTATGTATACAGTGTTCTACCTGCATGTATCCTGCAGGCCAGAAGAGGGCACCAGATTTCATTATAGATGGTTGTGAGCCACCATGTGGTTTCTGGGAATTGAACTCAGGACCTCTGGAAGAGCACACAGTGCTCTTAACCTCTGAGCCATCTCTCCAGCCCTAGTGTTTTGATTATTATATAGCAAGGGAACTTTCTTTTTTGGGTCAGTCTATTTGGTGTTGTGTAAGCTTCTTGTACATTTATAGGCATTTCCTTCTTTTGGTTAGAAAAGTTTTCTTCTATGACATTGTTAAAAGTATTTTCTGGGCCTTTGAGCTGGTAATCTTCTTCTAGTTCTATTAATCTTAGTTTTGGTCTTTTCATAGTGTTTCAGGTTTCCTGGATGTTTTATGTCAGGAAGACTTTAGAGTTAACATTTTTTGACCTATGTATCAATTATCTTCAATGCCTGAGGTTCTCTGTTCCATCTTTTGTATTCCTTGGTGGTGCTTGCATCTGTAGTTCCTGTTCACTTATCTAGATTTTCTCTTTCCAGAATTCCATCAGTTTGTGGGATCTTTTTTTCCCTTCTATTTCCAATTAGAGGTCTTGAAGAGCTTTACTTCTCTCCTTCAACTGTTTGTTTGTTTTTTCTTGGCTTTTTCTAAGGTTCTGAGGTCATACTGTGTGGAGTTGAGAGTCAGTGAATATTTCAGATAAAACTCCAATTCTTTGTATTCTGAGACATTCTTCTCTTCTAGACACCTCAGGCACCTATATTCATGTGCACATACAGCACCCGCCCCCCACCCCTGCACACACATAGTTAAAAGTGAAATCTGGAGAGATAGTTTAGAGCTTAAGAGCACTGGCTACTTTTCCAGAAGACCTGAGTTCAATTCTCAGTACCAGATAGTGCTTAATAACCATCTGTAACTCCAGTTCTTGAATATCAGACGCCATCTTCTGATTTTCTCTGGTACTGCAGGCCTGTAGTGCACAGACCTACATGTAGGCAAAAAAAATCCATCCATATACATAAAATTAAGAATTGCATCTTTAATTTTTAAAAATAAAATATTTAAAGAATATTGTATAAAACTATAGGACAATTCCTAATAAAAAATCACCTGGCTAAGATACTTCATGGGGTGGCGATATTCATTGTCCAATCCAAAATGCATTTCTATCTATGAGGTTAGGACACTCCTTCCTTTCTGTTTTGTTGTGAAGTAAGCTCTTGCTACATAACTGTGGCTGACCTGTAGCTCACTATGTAGACCAGGCTGGCCTCAACCTTATGGCTATCCCCTTGGCTCTGCCTCCTCAGTACTAAGATTACAAGTATTATAGATTTGTGTTGTCAGGCCACTAGATTTTTGGTAAAGAGCTAAAGCAGCAATAGCAAACAAGTAGAGACACCACAAAGTCCTGGAGGTCAAATAAGGAAAAGAGAAGCCAGGTTCATTGCTGGCTTATGGACTGGCGTGTGAGGAAAGCTTCTGGGCTCTTGGAAAGCTATCATCACCCAGACCATTACTCTGTGTGTGCAAACTACATTTTAGAACTGGGGAATCCTTAAGATTGCTTTAAAGGTACAACGAGGAGATAGGTGAATTGGGTTGGAAGGTCCTACTGAATAACCTCACTTACTATCCTTTAAGCTATTGTTTATAGATAAAAAAAATTCCTGTTAGTTCAGTGTAGGGGCCTCTCTGGGACAAGCTGGAAACCTGGGATGGGGGAGGCTTCTGGAAGGATATGGGGGTGATCCTAGCTGAGAATCCTAGCAGTGGGAGATATACAGGATGAAATGAGTACCTCCTGTAGCCAGGCAGAACTTCCAGTGGAGGGAGGGGGACACAAATCTACCCACAAAACCTTTGATCCAAAATGTGCTCTGCCTACAAGATGTGCAGGGATCAAGATGGAGCAAGGATTGAGGGGATGGCCAACCAATGTTTGGCCCAACTTGAGGCCTACCTTATGAGAGAGAGCCAACCCCTGACACTATTAATGATAGTCTTCTATGTTTGGAGACAGGAATGTAGCATAACTGTCATCTGAGAGGCTTCATCCTGCAGCTGATGGAAATAGATGCAGAATTAGGCAGAATTCAGGGAGTCTGGTGGAAGAGTGAGGGGAAGGACTGAGGGAGCTTGCATGGTCAAGGGCAACACAAAAAGGCCTACAGAGTTAACCTGGGTCTATGGGGTTCATGGAGAGTGAACCACCAAGCAAAGAGCAAGCTTGGGCTGGACCTAGGTTCCTTACACATATGTGGTAGATGTTCATCTTGGTTTTCATATGGCTCTCCTAACAATTGGAGCAGGGCTGTCTCTGACTCAGACTCTGTTGCCTGCCTTTGGATCCCTTTCCCATAGCTGGGCTGCTTTGTCTAGCCTCAGTGGGAGAGGATTCCCTTAGTTCTGATGTGACTTGATGTGCCAGGGAGGTTTGGTGCCTGTGCCAGGGAGCGTTGGTACCTGTGTGTTTGGAGGGGGTGGGGCCTCCTCTTCTCTATGGAGAAGGGGAGAGGGAGGGGGAGGGGGGGAAGGAGAGTGAGAGAGTGACTGAGAGGAGGGAGGGGGGCTTCAATGAGTATATAAAGCGAATAAATAAATTAATGAAAAAACCTGTTAGTTAGCAAGTCTTCTAATATAATCTGAAAGAATTTTATTTTTACAAGAGAGCAAGAATGGAAGTATTGGGCCAACAAGGTGGTTCAATGGGTAAAGGGTTCAGCTTGCCACCAAGGCTGACCACTTGATTTGGTCCCCAGGACCCATATGGGGGAAGGAGAGAACAGACTTCTGCAAGTTTTCTTCTGAGCTTCTTGCAACCCACGGCACACCCTTCCCCCAGTAAACATTATTTTTAAAACATTAAAAAGATAAGAGAGTGGATGCTTTCACTGAAGGAGGAAAACTACTCTGAAGGTTTTATTTTTCTCAGGAAGATAGGCAAATTATGAATAATCACCACTGCAATTAACACTAATTCTTTCAATATTGTTCCTTGTAGGTCAACCAGATCCCTTTCTTTTGCTTTAGAAATTGAGCTGAAACTGTTCCTGCTGACCGAGGAGTGCTGGATGCCTGCCCAGAAGTGCCAGCGCTGTAAATGCTCAGTGTAGAATGAGCCCATGTAAAGGGCTCAACTCAGCACAAATAAAAGTTCAAGCTGGAACTTAAATTGTTAAGACATTTGCAGTAAAAACAAAACCTCCAAAGGGAGCTACAATATGCTGACATCACTCAAGTAACCAGGCAATTCTTTTAATTGGCCAATATCAGAGGAGACAGCTGCATAAACTGCCATTGCTCCTCACTACAGAATATCAGAATGCTATCTGCTTCACGTTCGGCTTCAGCTAATTGGAGGGGTGTGTTTGAGGGTGAGGAAAATGAGATATTCTAGTTTTCTGTGTGAGAAAAGAAAGCGTTTCTACATACAGATGATGAAAGGGTTCCCCAAACAGTATTACTGGCTTTGGGTTACAGTTATTCATTGGGGGTAGCTACTGTGTATGCATTAAGATGTTTGCAACTTTTTCTTGTTCTTATTAAACAGGATCTCATTATGTAGCGCAGACTGGCCTGGAACTTGGGGTCCCCCTGCCTCAACCTCCTGAGTTGCTAGGATTACAGGGCTGTACGAGGTCAGAAGCGTTCCAGGGGGTTTAGTAGTATCCACCAGCTTCTACTTACTGGACTTTAGGAGCTAAACTTCCATCCAGTGTGATAGACAACAATCTGTAAATATTGTCAAATGTCCCTGAGTGGCAATCCCTTTATCACTGTGGGGATCACTGTGGCTTACAGTTGGGACAGTTTGTTGGAGTGTGTGGAAAGAAATGAAATGATAGATGTAGAAGTTAGCAGAGCAATATAGAACTCTATTTTCATTTTTTTTCAATAAATCACCACAAACTGTGGTTTAACAAAATACAGATTTATGAAATCACAGTACTTGTAGGCTGGGGGTCCAAGGCACTTTTATTTTTTTCTTTTTGGTTTTTCAAGACAGGGTTTCTCTGTATAGCCCTGGCTGTCCTGGAACTCACTTTGTAGACCAGGCTGGTCTCAAACTCAGAAATCTGCCTGCCTCTGGGATTAAAGATGTGCGTCACCACGCCGGGCCCGGGGCACATCTTATTGAACTGGAATCCAGATGTAGGCAGGACTGTTTCCTGTGAGCACCTGGGGAAAGCCTCTAAATGTGATTCTGTGGTCTCTGGCTGTCTGCAAAACTGGTGCAGCTGGACTGAGACGTCACAACGCCATCGCTCAGGCTTTCTGCCTGTTCTCCACTTACAAGACCCTTAGATCACATTAGGCCATGGAAATTTCCCCATGTCAAAGTCAAGTGAAACCTTTATCCTGTTTGTTCTGTAAACCAACATGTTAACAGGTTTCAGGTTCTTGACTGTGGACAAAAGTTAAGAGGACCATTATTGCCCTAGTAACTGGCCTATTGCTGTGAAGAGACACCATGACCAGACAACTTATAAAAGAAGTCATTTGAGGAGCTTGATTAGTTTCAGAGGGTGAGTAAATGGACATCAGAATGGGTAGCATGGTGACAGGTCCACAGGAGGGCATAGTTCTGGAGCAATAGCAAGACTCTGCCTGAGCTAAAAAGAAAAAAAAAAAAATACAGACATCTAAGCATTAACAAATTAGAGAACGCTTATATTCGAAAATGGGAAAAAAGCCGGGCATGGTAGCCCATGCCTTTAATCCCATAATCCCAGCACTTGGGAGGCAGAGGCAGGCGGATTTCTGAGTCTACAGAGTGAGTTCCAGGGCAGCCAGGGATATACAGAGAAACCCTGTCTCAAAAAATCAAAAAAAAAAAAAAAAAAAAAAAAAAAAAAAAAAAAAAAAAAAAAAAGAGAATATTGAGATTTTCATTGTGCTATTAATGATGGGTGTGTTACCAGTGATGAATTAATTTGCAACAGATTTGTCCTTCAGATTTGAACTAGGGATCAAGAAATACAGATGATGATCTTTTCTAAATGTTTTAGTTATTCTCTGTGTAGTTCTGGCTATCTTGGAACTCACTCTGTAGACCATGCAGGTTGACTTCAAACTCAGAATTCCACCTGCTTTTAACTTCTGAGTGCTGAGATTAAGGACATGCACCACCACACCCAGCAGCAGCAGCATGCACTGAGGGCTTTGTGAAGCCTAAAGCATAGACCAACTATATATCTTGGGAGTAGATTTGTTGCTGTGGGTTTTTCTGGGGGAAGTGTAAGACTATTGAGCTAGGGTATTGCTACATAGTCCAGGCTAGGCTGGAATCCATAGCAATCTTATTTCAGCCTCCCAAATGCTGGCATTATAGACGCACACTAGGACCAGTGTGAGTTATTTTTAAAGGAAGCAGTGTTTCCTACTAACCCTCTATTTGTAGCATACTCCTATGCAGAAATTGAACTTATCAGAGCTCACTGCAGGCCAATAATTAAAATCTTCTAACTGGCCAGCCTTCCTAACACTGGACTAATAAGGTTCTAAAAATAAGCAAAGGACTTAATAATATCCTACCATTTCAGAAAGAATAAACAATAAGTAATACATTTAATATCTCCTGAACCAGGTGTGATGCACATAATCCCACCAATACTGAACTGCTGCTAATTTGAGGCCAGTTTGGGACCCATATGACGGCAGTCTTAACAGCAAAGCATTTTTTTTTCCATTTTTTATTAGGTATTTAGCTCATTTACATTTCCAATGCTATACCAAAAGTCCCCCATACCCACCCCCACCCCCCTACCCACCCACTCCCCCTTTTTGGCCCTGGCGTTCCCCTGTACTGGGGCATATAAAGTTTGCAAGTCCAATAGATCTCTCTTTCAAGTGATGGCCTATTAGGCCATCTTTTGATACATATGCAGCTAGAGACAAGAGCTCCGGGGTACTGCTTAGTTCATACTGTTGTTCCACCTATAGGGTTGCAGATCCCTTTAGTTCCTTGGGTGCTTTCTCTAGTTCCTCCATTGTGGAGCAAAGTATTTCTTATAGGGTAGTGTTTGTCCAGTACACTCAAGGTACTAAATTCCATCCCTAGGATCATGTAAACTTGGTAAGTTAGCAGATATGGTGACAAACACTTGAGTTTCTATACTCAGAAGGTGGAACATCAGTTTAAGGTCTGTTGCTATCTCAAAATCTAAATAAAATTGATTACACCAATTGCCTCCAGGGCAATAACCTGGGAGGCATTCCTGAGAATAAAAGATTTGTACCCAGTAAAGGTACTTACTTCTATCCTATCTATCTATTTTTGAGACAGGCTGTGTATAGCCCTGGTTGTCCTGGAACTCATTCTGTAGATCAGACTGGCCTTGAGCTCAGAGATCAATTGGCCTCTGCTGGGATTAAAATTGTATGCCACCACTGCCTGAAGGCAGACTTAATGCAATGCCTACTACCCACAGCCTTTTCTAAGACACTGTACTACTGATCCTCCCGTCAAGTGTGAGGGTAAAAGGTGTATACTATCCTGAGCTATAATTTGTCGTTTTGAATACACCACTTATATTCTTTATTGTAAAACAGGAACAGCATACATACCTATTGAGTTGAGATCAAGTACCATGTAAGCTGGGCATGCTTGAAATATCAGTACTGAAGGCCAACCTGAGTTATACTGTCTTGGGCTAGAGATGTCTCAATGGCTGAACATAAAGAACTGCATTTCTAGACTGGAGAGATGGCTCAACAGTTAAAGAGCACCAACTACTCTTCCAGAGGTCCTGAGTTCAATTCCTAGTAACCACATGGTGGCTCAAAACCAGCTGTAATGGGATCAGATGACCTCTTCTGGTGTGTCTCAAGATAAGTATACTCACATAAAATCTTAACCCAATACTGTCTCAAAGAAACCAAGAGTGTAGAGGCAGAGGTAGGTCGATCAAGTTCCAGGATGGTTTGATCGACACAGCAAGTTCTTTTCCAACCAGGAAATCCTTTTTCCTGACAATGTTGATGGATACTTGTTATGCTCCCTGAACCTATACAAGGGAAGGCAGGAGTTAAAATGACAGGCTTAGCTTCGTGAAAATGCTTATTTGCTGTAGCTTTTAGCTTCCAGCACAAAAAGGCCAGGATCAATTTAACAGGACTCCTCTAGCTGCCCTGTAGACTGATCTTTAAGGTGGCAAAGACAAAGGCAAGTTTCTGTGACCACTGACTGGCGTTAGCAGGAAATCTTACCAGTGCTAAGGACTGAACTGAGCCACAGTACCAGGCCCAAGCAGTTTCCTAATTCTTAGGATACTATTACATGTTCTCTCGAATTATGCCTGTCATTTCTACAATTAGCTATCCTTTCCAAGTTCCTCATTTGCTTTAACATAAAAGATAACATAGGTCCACTTGTTTAAGACATTTATTACTTTAGTTGATTTGAACAACCTCTATACAGTGACTTGTTTTGCTGAATAGAAAAGAATTTTAGCTATCAAGATTTTGAGTCTAGTATTTTCTGGAAATCAAATCATCCTTTTAAAATCTCCAAAGGAAAACCAATTTAATAAAAGCATCAATTAGATTTTGAGACCAAGCCAGCTGTTCGGGGACAATACCATTTCTTCCACACTCAAAATCACTTTGGGAAACTACTCCAAGGCATCGCACAAATAGAAATAAAAGTGTGGTTAAGTATGGCCTTTGTGAAATGTCAACATCCAGGCAGTTACCAGCCACTACCCATAGGTAGATTGTAAACGATGAAATAACACTACCAAAATGGACTATTCTTACCCATGATGAATTGACTGGAATAGAGAAAATTTCTCTATATTGTAGGTAGTCCTGGAACCAGAGAGCCATCTGCCTCTGCACACACCAGCTGCTAGAAAAGCTTAATGTCTGCAAGCTTAATCAAACTTATATTTGCTTGGTTGATATTAACTTGCAACCACAACCAAGTTTACAAATCTAATGGAAATAATCTGCCCTAAATAAGCCCTACTACATCCAATGTTCAACCTTCATCTCCAAATCCATACTCTAGATCCAACAGAAAGTGAAACCTCTTCCAACAAATTTACCTGGTCTTCTGAAAATAACACTGGATTCAATTCTCAAAATGTGGGTTATAGTTGATCTCACTTTTCTATGCACAAAACAGGTTTTGAAACCCTCTCTTCCTACACATTTCTAAGCAAAATCCAACTCTATAAAGTTTGTACTCATCAAACTCCCAAGCAGCCACTTCAGTGAACCAAAAGATGCCATCGTAAAGCTGTAGATTCTATCTCATGCACCAACACATCCAGGGTCAGTTTCAGGACTTTTTACCTCTTACAGGGTCTTACACACAGAACACCACTTGGCACAAACACTATATACACTTAATCTCATAAGCAGATAATGCAAAGTACATCAGAAACAAGATATGCCATCACCTGCAGTTTTCAATTATTGCACTTAACTTCTACATTTTCACAGAACACTCATGACAATCTGTAGACTAGTTTTAACAAATAACACCTTTAAGCAGAAATGACTGTCCTAAATTGTTTATTGGATATGAATTTTACAAATATCACGTGTATTAGCGGTAACGGTGGAGCTGGAGAGTATTGCGCCTTCTCCAGGCTGCACGGCGGGAACCACCAATAGTGTGGTGGAACTTGTGGCCCTTTCCAAGGCCACGGCTCTTTCGGCCAGCAGATGTCAGCCCACGCATTTCTCTGTGTTTGTGGACTGGTTTGGTGATCCACTGGGTGTCAGGATTTCTTCTGATAGCTTTATGGAACGGATCAATGAGGATAACCTCAAAAAATTTATATGTGGAATCTTCACCAACCCAGTAGGAATTCAGGACTCTCAAAGCCCCACAATGGCGCCCAGCTCTCTCCTAAAATATGCAGAGAAAGACCAGTCAGTTTCCTGTAAACTAGACAAAAATCCTTCTAACTCTGGGTCATGAGACTGAAGCAGGCCAGGTCCCCACACACCTTAAGAATTAGACTAGCTTAAATGACAGACATGTAGACAAAAGCACATAACTTTTTTTCTCCCTAAAAACCAGACATGAAATTGAGTGCTGTCCTAGTCCCCTTCAGCAATAGGGATCAAGCCCATAACCCTATACATTAATTCAACAAATGAAAAAAAAAGTTCTAGCTTGTGGAAAGGGGGCTCCTACAACCATTTATCAACCTAAGAGTAACTGATCACAGAATATTAGCAATGTAAATAAAACAGAATGGCCCAAAATTTTACAGTCTTCCAAAAGCATAGGGTCTGTAGAAACTAGTCCAGAAACCCAAACCCCTTTCCGCACATCCTCAAGCAAAACAGTAACAATGAGTACCGATAGTGACTAAGTACAAAACAACTCCATCCCCACCTTATACCGAGGGAAACTCCACCGGCTTCCCCGTTTCTTCCTAGCCCACCATTCCTAATGGGTTGTCAAGACAATCGATACTCCCAACAACTCACCTCAGCAACAGACTGAAGGCTTCGGGCAAATTTCAGCTGGTTAACACCATGGTGGACAGGCTTGCCGTAAGTTGCACCCTTAGGAACTGGGCGTTTACGACCACCACGGCGGACACGAATCCTGTAAATGACATAGCCTACACAAACAAACAAAACAACCCAACCACCAATACGTTAGACTAAGTTAAGACTTTCCAATGCTTCCTTTTAATTACAAAGATAGACTATGTAGACTAAAGTATATCTGTAACCTATATCACATTTAGCATAGCTAAATCAGGCAGGTTTTTTGGGGGGGGGGGCACTTCCAAACTGAGGCCCGCCGACTTTTCTGGGAGTGTTATAGACCACCCACATCGTGACCTCACGCACCTTGCTTAGCCTTGTATCCCAGTCTTCGAGCTTTATCAGGCCGGGTGGGGCGGGGAGCCCTGTGCAGCGCAGAGAGCTGGCGGTATTGCCAACAGCGGACCCTCAGAAGAAAGCGCATCACGTCGGACTGCTTCTTCCTCCATAGCTCCTGGATGTACTTGTATGCACCCATCTTGGCTCACCTTTTGAGAGGAAGAAGCAAATCGAAAGAGCGATCGCTGTCAAGGACATTGACTACGGCCTCTCCATCCTTCCTGGAGCCCCACCGTCCACCGGGAATGAGAAGGGCTCTGCAGAGGCAGCAAGGCGCAGGGCCGGCTGGGCGGGACTGACTATTCCATACTCCCGGAGGCCGCCAGAACTGGCAGCAGGGTTATAACCGCCACCGCGAGTAAGACCAGGAGAGCTTCGTCCCACCCGGGCGGCCTGATGAGAGGCAAGCCGAGGCCACGCTTCCATCCCACGCCTCCTTCAGTCCCCGGCCCAGCTCGGATCCTGCCGCCATTGCGTCTCTCAAGCCTCCCGGACGGCGGCGTATTCGTACCCTCTCCACCCCGTATCCTCACTAGGCGCTCGTGCGAGGCAGAAACTCCGAGGCCGTAGGGTCGCCGGGGTCGGATGGCTGAAGACTAGCGCGATTCGCGACGGATAGACACACAAACACCACCCCGCCGCCCTACCTGATGGCTGCCGCCAGAGGAAAGGAAGAAGGCTTTCTCCCACAATCCCTTTTGTGGCTCCTCCTCCCACCCCGGCGACCCTCCTTCCGGTGGGGCATTGTAGCCGCACTGTGCCTCTTGGGGCTTGTAGTCCCGACATCCAACCTGGTGGGCGGAGTCAGGCTGGGACAGCCCGCCGCTTCCGGATGCTCTCCCAAGCTCTCAGCAGTGCTCCTGAGCTGCCAAGGCTGCGGAAAGTGAGAGGCGGCGAGTTTGCTTACGTCACGTCAAGGGGCCGGAGGAAGCAGGTCGGGGACCGGCTCCAGAGGGACGCCTTCGGACCGCGGTGACCTGCGTGCTGCTGTCTCACTGCCCTGCAGTGTCAGGTTGGTGTTTCCACCGGCGCCTCGCTCCGTGATCTCGGAGCACAGTGACCGCAGGACGGCCGTGACTTGGTCGTAGGCGAAGTGGTACGCGTGGACCTTGCGTGTCCTTAAGGCCGGCCAGGGACTTTGGACTTGCGCGAACCAGGCTAGTGGGTGGACTGTGGTGCCCGTCCCCCTCTGAATTTTCCGAGGTGCCCGGGGACTTGATTTTATAGGCGTTTTTAGGATAGCAAATTGTTCATTTGCCATGACCCGTTTCAGGAAGAAATGCTGGCATTCTGCACTGCGTTCTTTATTGAGAAGTAATGGTGTATTGGAGTTTTTGTAGTTCCAGAATTTTCTATTTTCATACAGTTGTGTGGTTTTAATAAACTACGCTTGTTTGTGGCAAAGGTTTTGGGAATCATGTTTACCTTTTCCATCAATCTGTGGCTCTTCTTATCTTTTAGAATAAATGGCAGCTTTAGCATTTTAAGAGTCCTCACCTGTCCTATTTAAAAATTCAACAGATGTATTGCTTAATATGCGTGGAGCTCAGTCTCAGCTGCTGGTGATGCAGCTCAGACAACATACAAGTTCTAGCCTTGGGAGCAAGCGTTAACACTATGCTATGTATTGCTTTTGATGCCAAGTGTAAAGGACACACATTGAAGGAGTGGAGGGGTATTGAGCGGTACAGTGTCTCAGCGTCCTGGCAAGTGGAGCCTGGACGAGGTGGGGTTGGGGTGCGGGGGGGGGGGGGGAGGGGCAGTAACTGACTTTTTTCTCTTTTAAGCACATCTGGTGGAGCTTGCAAGTTAGCATGGAGTGAAGGATATGAATTCTTTTAGGACAGTCTTCAAAAATTTTTTAACGTTTATTTTTAGGCTATGTGTGTTTATTTATGTGTGTTTACTTGGATGTATGTTTGTGCACGACCACCTTTGTACCTGGGGCCCACTGAGGTAGGTGGAAGTGGTTGAAAACTTCCATGTAGGTGCTAGGAACTGAACCCTGGGGGCTCTGCAAGAGCCGCCAGTGTTCTAATTGCTGAGCCTCCTGGATGATTTTTTTTTTTTTAATAATGCTGAAGAATAAATTACAAGTCTGTGAGTGTAGTTCAGTAGTAATGTGTTTCATTGATGTGCAGAGACACCATGACCAGGACAACTTTTATAAAGGAAAACATTTACTTTGGGGCTGGCTTACAGTTTCAGAGGTTTAGTCCATTATTATCATAGCAGGAAACATGGCAGCATGCAGGCAAACATGGTGCTGGAGAAGGAGCTGAGAGCTCTACATCTTGATCTACAGGCAGCAAAGAGAGGTGTGCCTCACTGGGCATAGTTTGAGCATGGTAGATCTCAAAGCCCACCCCCACCCCACAGTGACACTCTTCCTCTAACAAGGCCTTACCTCCTTTTTTTTTTTTTTTTTTTTTTTTCCATTTTTTATTAGGTATTTAGCTCATTTACATTTCCAATGCTATACCAAAAGTCCCCCTTACCCACCCACCCCCACTCCCCTACCCACCCACTCCCCCCCTTTGGCCCTGGCGTTCCCCTGTACCGGGGCACACAAAGTCTGCGTGTCCAATGGGCCTCTCTTTCCAGTGATGGCCGACTAGGCCATCTTTTGATACATATGCAGCTAGAGTCAAGAGCTCAGGGGTACTGGTTAGTTCATAATGTTGTTCCACCTATAGGGTTGAAGATCCCTTTAGCTCCTTGGGTACTTTCTCTAGCTCCTCCATTGGGAGCCCTGTGATCCATCCATTAGCTGACTGTGAGCATCCACTTCTGTGTTTGCTAGGCCCCGGCATAGTCTCACAAGAGACAGCTACATCTGGGTCCTTTCAGTAAAATCTTGCTAGTGTAAGGCCTTACCTCCTAATAGTACCTTTACTCTTTGGGTAAAAGATTGAAACACATGAGTCAGTGGGGCCATACTTATTCAAACCTCCACAATGTGCTTAGTAGTTAGGAATCAGAAACCAAACCTCAAGGTTTTAAGTTGGGGTACAGATCGCTGAGAGGAAGGGTTAAAAGACAATACAGAATACCAGGACTGAAGGGACTCTGGCCAGCTTGAGTGTATTGAGCGTGGCAATGGAAGAAGACCTTGCCTTTCTCTCCCATTCCCTCTGCCTTTCTAAAAACCATTAGATTACATTTCTAAAGCTAGCCACCAAGATCTAGTACCGTATTTGGCCACTTCCTTCTTCTGAGGCTATCAAGACTATCAAGGTCCAGGTATCAAAGTATTGAAGTCAAAAGGCCACTTTGGCTCACCTCATTAACATGCCCAATTAAAATTAAACACCTCATCCTAATACCAGATTATCCCTTATCCCTTTATAAACCACCATTTACCTATGATGTCCAATTCCTCTCTATCCAGAGGCAGTCCTTTGCCTCTTCAGGACAGAGACCCATCCTTCCTCTCCCTTCCTTTCCCCTCCCATCCTTTACCTCCTGACTTTGTCTCTATTCCCTACCCTCTGTTCCTCTGGGGTAAGTAAATCTCCTTTGTGTTAGAACTTGGTCTTGGGGGTCCAACAGACAAAAACAGCAAGCAGTATTCTGGAATCACAGCTAAGGAGCTAGGAAACTACTGAATGATTCTGAGAATGAAAGTTAGATTTTGCTGGGTGTGGTGGCACACGCCTTTAATCCCAGCACTTGGGAGGCAGAGGCAGGTGGATTTCTGAGTTGGAGGCCAGCCTTGTCTACAGAGTGAGTTCCAGGACAGCCAGGGCTACACAGAGAAACCCTGTCTCGAAAAAACCAAAGGAAAAAAGAAAGTAAGTAAGTTAGATTTTAAAATTCTAACTTAGATGGTTTGAGGCTAAAAGAAAAGAGAAAAATGGATTAGAGAGACTAGTGAGGTTATGTTAGTTTCCCTAACAGCAATTACATATTTTAAATTTATGTTTATTTGTGCATTGATGTTTTTTCCTGCATGTATGTCTGAATGAGGGTGCCAGATCCTCTGGAACGGAAGTTACAGATATTGCGGGTCCTCTGGAAGAGTAGCTAGTACTCTAACTGCTGAGCCATCTCTCCAGCCCTAGCAATTACATTTTAAAATTTATTTTTCAGAGATAAAATTTTCTTTCTCTATTTTTGCTATGTAGTTTTAACTGCCCTAGAAACTTTATGTGTAGACTAGGCTAGCCTCATACCTTCAGAGACCCTCCAAGTTAACTCAGGTGAGGATGTTAATGGCTCAAATAAAACACTTATCATTTTACAGTTTGTAGATCAGAAGCATCACTAGGATAAAAATCATGGTGTCAGGAAGAAGAAAATCAGCTCAAGGTCCCCCTGCATCCCTTGGCTCCTGGCTTCCTTCATGTTTTAGTCAGTCAGTCCCTCTCCTCTAAAACTTGACTCATAGACACTTGTGCCCAGATCACAACCCCAGCCTTTGGCTCCGTGTCTCAAGGTTAATCCAGCCACACATGCTGTGATGGTTATTCCCAGCTGTCAGCTTGATTACATCTGGAATGAACTTCAATCCAGGAATGGAGGACATAGCTGTGGTCCAGATCTTGAGGCTGGAAGACACAGGCTTTTGATCCAAATCTTGACATGGAATGACATAGGCTTTTGATCTGAATCTTGAGGCCTAGTGGCTATGAAAAGCTTAGGCCCAGGAAGGTGGTACACACCTTTAATCCCAGGAAACTGAAGCAAGCAGATCTCTGAGTTCAAGTCCAGCCTGAGACAGAGCAAGTTCCAAATAAAGAACAGTTTAGGTCCAGGTTTGGTGGTACACACCTTTATTCTGGGCCGTGCTTTCTGCTGGAGGCCTACACAAGGACATTGAAGAAGGAGGACTCACTCTTTTCCACCTGCTTGCACTTACCTGCCAGCACACCTGTTGGAGTCTACTTCATGATTCCAGCTTATACAGAAGACCAGCTGAAATACCCACCTTCGTGAGGCTGAGCAACTTCTAGATTCTTTTTTTTTTTTTTTTTTTTTAAATTTATTTATTATATGTAAGTACACTGTAGCTGTCCTCAGACACTCCAGAAGAGGGAGTCAGATCTCGTTAAGGATGGTTGTGAGCCACCATGTGGTTGCTGGGATTTGAACTCCTGACCTTCGGAAGAGCAGTCGGGTGCTCTTACCCACTGAGCCATCTCACCAGCCCAACTTCTAGATTCTTGAACTTCCCATTCACAGCTGCTCATTGTTGACTTAGTTGGGCTGCAGATTGTAAGACATTCCTAGAATTTCCCTTAATACATAGAGACATTCTATAAGTTCTGATTCTGGAGAACATTGACAGGCAAAATTCCTCTTAAAGTAAATTCTCAAAAAAGTTTCCAGGGTTAATTTGGGAGCATCGTTGGAAGACCATTTCTTTGGGGAACTGGAGAGATGGACTACTGTTTTAAAGCACTGGCTGTACTTTCAGAGGACCCTAGTTCCACTACCCACATGGCAGCTCACAACTCTTTAACTCCAGTCCCAGGGGGTACTGGGAATTAAACTCAGGACCTCTGTAAGAGCAGCCAGTGCTCTTAACCAAGAAGCTCTTTCTATGTTTTTGCCTCCGAAGTGCTGGAATTAAAGGCTGTGCTACCATGCCTGTTTCCATTTGACTATGCACATGCATGCCTGTGTGAGCAAGCCCACGCGCAAGCATTAGTGCTTTGCCTGTATGTCTGTGTAAGGGTGTTGGAAACTCTGGAACAGAGCATTGTGACCTACCATGTGGGTGCTGGGAATTGAAGCGGGGTCCTCGGAAAGAGCAGCCGGTGTTCTTAAACCCTGAGCCATCTCTCCAGCTCCCCATTTGACACTCTCCCCCACACAGGGTTTCTCTGTGTATCAGCCCTAGCTGTCCTTTGTAGACCAGGCTGGCCTCAAATTTACAGAGATCTTGCCCTTTGAGTGCTGGGATTAAAGACATTTTAACATTTTTGTTGCCTTTAATGAACCATTTTTCTTTTTACCTTAGCTGTTGATATCTTGTCTTCTAGAAAAACAAAAGCCTTGAGGAAAATGTTACCTTACTAATGGTAATCCTCCTGCCTCAGCACTTTTCTGTTCTAGAATGCTGTATTATAGGAAGGAGCAAGCCATGCCTAGAGATGGTTTTTTATCTACTGTGCATGGAACTGAGACCGATCCTCCTCTGCCTCCTGAGTACTGGGGTTACACACACCTCCATTTGGGTGGTGTTATAGTCTATCCAGATGATCTCTGGCAATATATAAAAAACCTCTAACAGTGATCTCTCTAAGGGAGCAAATAGCTTGGGGACCAAAGTGTGGTAAGAGGACCTTATTCTGTATCTGGAGTTCCCCCTGTATTACTGGTTCAATGTAAACTTTAAGAGAAAGGATTTATTTCAAAGTCTCCTCATTCTCTCCACAGTGCTGCCCTAGGAGAAGATGGGGAAGGGTTGCAAGGTTGTCATTTGTGGGTTGCTGTCTGTTGGGAAAACTGCAATTTTGGAGCAACTCCTTTATGGGAATCACACTATTGGTAAGATTATCTTTCTTAGTTCCTTTCTAGATTCTGAAGCTGGTGGAAGGTGCTTGTTGCTCATACTAACTGGTGTAAAAGAGCAAGTAAGGACAAGTAACTTGGGTTCTGCTGACATCCAGCAGTGCTTGCTAAATGTTCTGTACATGTTAGAAACAAATGGTAAGTAGAAATGAGTCGTATGAAAATGGGATCCTGTGTACTTGTCTCAGACGTGGCTCTAGGAATCATAGGGTCTCTGAGGTAGCAACATCAAGTGACAATATTCTTCAGACATAGATAGCATGCTGATGCTGCTAGTTAGGCTTAAAAATGAAGAAATGGAGCCGGACAGCGGTGGCACACGCCTTTAATCCCAGCACTTGGGAGGCAGAGGCAGGCGGATTTCTGAGTTTGAGGCCAGCCTGGTCTACAGAGTGAGTTCCAGGACAGCCAGGGCTACCCAGAGAAACCCTATTTCAAAAAACAAAAACCATAAAACCAAAAAAGACAAAAACGAAAGAAAGAAAGAAATGGCTGTTTGCTACAGTATGACCTAGTTTGTAAATGGGAATTCTCTCCTTCATTTATTCCTTTAACGAATAAGCTGTTTCGTCATCTCTGTATCACACTGCATGTTATGGTGCTTTGCCGAGCTCAGGTGAAGAAGATGGCATTTCTGCTGTTAATGAGGTCATGGTTTTGGTAAAGAAGATAACCTGTGGGTTAAAATGAAATGAAGTTTATGCAAATACAGAGCTGAGCATTTCTCTCTGGCAGGTACACATTTTATCTTTTATTAACCATTTTGGTGACCCACCTTTCTGTAGGCCAGGCTGATTTGGAGCTCCGAGACCACCTGCCTCTGGCCTCTGAGTGCTGGAAAGGAAGGCGTGTGATATCTCCACCACTGACACCACCTGGCTAAGAAATCATTTTTTTAAGATTAAAGAAAATTATTGTATGTTTGGGTGAGGAGGGGGCATGCATAAAGATTAAAGGGTAGGGTCTGGAGAGATGGCTCCGTAGTTAAGAGCACTGACTATACTCTTCCAAAGGTCCTGAGTTCAATTCCCAGCAACCACTTGGTAGCTCACAACCATCTGTAATGGGATCTGATGACCTCTTCTGGTGTGTCTGAAGACAACGACAGTGAGTTCAGACTTGAAAAAAAAAATTAAAGGGTGACCATTTGGAGCTAGTTCTCACCGACCTTTCAGTGCGCCCCAGGAATTGAACTCAAAATACCACCAAGCTTGAGAGCCACCTTGATGGTCCAAAACATTTTTTTAGAAAAGCAAGACGCATTTGGATGAGTAAGTACCTTTCATTTTGAAGGAATTAGTAGACATGTGGTCATTCCATGTGGTGCAGGGAAAACCTACAAAACCAGCCTCAGAAGCATGGGAGCTGAGAATAACTGTCTCACTCTCTACCCTTAGCTGGCCTAGAGTTTATAGAACTCCGCTTGTCTCTGCCAGTGAGTGTTGCCCGACTGACCCTGGCTCCTTAATGCAGGGATGGAAGACTGTGAAACGCTGGAAGACGTGTACATGGCATCTGTAGAGACAGACCGTGGGGTGAAGGAGCAGCTGCACTTGTATGACACCCGAGGCCTGCAGAAAGGCGTGGAGCTGCCAAAGCATTACTTCTCATTTGCTGATGGCTTTGTTCTTGTGTATAGTGTGAATAACCTTGAGTCCTTCCAAAGAGTGGAGCTTCTGAAGAAAGAGATTGATAAGTTCAAAGACAAAAAGGAGGTAAGTGGCTGTTTAGTTACCAGGTGTGAAGTCTGATGCTGTTAGAGTGGTAATGTGAATTCAGTGTAGTTTATACATTTAAAGCTGTTCAGTTAAACTGACTGTCTTAGTCAGGGTTTTACTGCTGTGCACAGACACCATGACCGAGGCAAGTCTTATAAAAACAACATTTAATTGGGGCTGGCTTACAGACTCAGAGGTTAAGTCCATTATCACCAAGGTGAGCATGGCAGTATCCAGGCAGGCATGGTGCAGGCAGAGCTGAGAGTTCTATGTCTTCATCCAAAGGCTGCTAGTGGAAGACTAACTTCCAGGCAACTAGGGTGAGGGTCTTAAACCCACATCCACAGTGACACTTCTATTCCAACAAGGCCACAGCTCCAAATGGTGCCACTCCCTGGTCCAAGAATATACAAACCATTACACTGGCAGTATCTGCAAACACAGTGTGCATAACTGGCCAGGCCCATGAAGCACAGTGCTTGCCCTTCGTCTCTTGCTGTCCCTCTGTGTTACTCTGTTCAGGGTATGTTTCCTAGCTCCCTAGCTCAGGTACTGTATAACTCAGTCGTGTGGGGGTCATTTGTCTCATCTTCAACCTCGACACATACACACAAAAGCTTAGTGAGTCAGCACCAGCTCCTCCCTGTTTGCCACTTTCTTGCTGCTTGGAATTCACTAATCTCAGATCTTCTTTACATGTCACCTCAGCTCAGTCAGCAACCTCAGAGCCGTCCAGCACCCACGTTAATAGTCTGCTCGATGGCTTAGCCCAGATTCTTACATTTTATATATTTGTTTGCTTTGTTTTTGTTTTTGTTTTTGTTTTTGTTTTTTTTTTTTTGAGACAGGGTTTCTCTATATAGCCCTGGCTGTCCTGGAACTCTGTAGACCAGGCTGGCCTCAAACTCAGAGAGATCGTCCTGCCTCTGCCTCCCAAGTTCTAGGATTAAAGGTGTACACCACCATGCCTGCCTGGCTGATTGGCCATCTTTTAAAAAATATGTTAAAAACTTAATTTTAATTATGTCTGTGTGGGGAGGTGGGAGGAATTATATGCACGAGTGCAGGTGCCTGTGGAGGCCAGAAGAGAGCCATGTTGTCATATTTGTCACATCTGAGGGTTCCCCTGACAGCCGAGTATTAAGGCTTCATACTTGGTAGGTAAGTTCTGTACTTGCCCAACTTTTTAGACAAGGTTTAACTAGATTGCCCAGACTGGTCTTGAACTTGCAATCTTCCTAGTTCAACTCCAGAGCAGCTGAGTTTACTGCTTTCGTTTCCTCAACATCATCTAAACAAAGCAGTTTGCTAAATGGAAGAGCAGTAATTACTTATACAGTTTTCCTGTAAGCTGCTATGGATGGTTACTATTGTGGTCTTTGGTCATTTTTTGTCCAGGTGGCAATCGTTGTGTTAGGAAACAAACTGGACCTTTCTGAGCAGAGACAGGTGGATGCTGACGTGGCACAACAGTGGGCAAGAAGTGAGAAAGTCAAGCTGTGGGAGGTGACAGTGACAGACCGGAGGACACTGATTGAACCCTTCACTTTACTGGCCAGCAAGCTTTCTCAGCCCCAGAGCAAATCCAGCTTCCCTTTGCCTGGGAGGAAAAACAAAGGGAACTCCAATCCCGAAAACTGAGTCAAGCCTTGAAATGTCTGTAGCCTGGCATGAGGTTACGATTTAACGTGGCCCTTCTCAGATCACCTCTGGGCCTAATGGAACCCCTAAGTGGTAATTTAATGCACTTTCTAATTAAGTTAATTACTTTATAATTAACCTAGTTTATTGCTGTTGGACATTATTTTTTGCCTTTATTTGAAACCTGTTCTTATTTTGTTATTTATTCTGCACTTGTCAATAATAGCAAAATAAAATTTAGAGTATGCAATATACCATGGGAACTCTTCCAGCTTGTCAGGACTCTCATACTCATTGTAATTTTATGCAAATGCCTTATCCTTCCATAAACGCATGAATAACAGGGGTGGCTGGGCTCGCTTGGCAAAGCGCCTTCCCCACTGAGTCACAGGCCCAGAACTCTTGTCTTACACAGAGCTAGAGAGATTGCTCAGCAGGTAAGGCCGACGCCTTGCAGAACTTGTAGCACCTTTAACAGATTCCAAGGGATCCAGTGTCTTCTCTTGGTTTCTTCAGGCATTTCATACACTTAGTGCTCATATATACAAGCAGAGAAAATCACTCATACACATAGAATAATATCTAAGGTTAATCATCTAAGATTATAGAGCTTGGCAATTGCTTTGTGTACTTAAATTGTCCCAATAACAATCTGGATCTCTAAATTCTCATTTTACAGAGGCTTTGCTGAACAGAACAAGAGTGGTGGTTTTGTTTTGCTCTATTAAGTATTAAGATCTTAGGGTTAGGACGAGGTGCTTTTGTATTCAGCGCCCTGATTTTATTCTATAAGCTAGGCCTGTGCTGGTGATAAAATTAAATACTAGAGGGTCTTTTGAAAATGGCTAGGCTGGAGAACAGGGAAACATCCCTTTTCTTCTAATAACCTTGCCATATACAATAAAATGCCAGAAATAGAGTTACCATTAGTTTTCCATATTAATCTGAGTTTACAATTTAATTTATGGAAAATCTTTTAAAAAAGATTGCCAACCCTATACAAAGAACTAGGAAATAAGTTGTTTAGTGTTTTCAACTGTAAATAATCTTTAACCATTTAACTGAAAAGCAAAATATGAAACAAGGTAAAGAATGCATTAAGTACGGAACCTTCCTTCAACCATGAGCATTGCTGCTGCTTGCTTTTCTGTTGGTACTGTAGACTGAACTCAAGCTGTATCATTAGCCTTTTTAAGGAAGGGTTTGTTTGTTTATTGGCTTTTCGAGACAGGGTTTTTCCCTGTAGCTCTGGCTGTCCTGGAACTCATTCTGGCCTTGAACTCAGGAATCAGCCTGCCTCTGCCTCCCAAGTGCTGGGATTAAAGGTGTGTGCCACCACTGCCGGGCGAGAAAGGGTCTTAATAAATTACCCAGGCTTTGAACTTGGAATCTTTGTGCCCAGACACCCTGAATACTGGGACTACAGCCACCCGGTTTGCCCTTCATCCCACTAAACACTGGCTGGTTGGAACTATGTAGACCAGGCTAGCCTTGATCTCAAGTCCTCCTCAGCTGGGATTAAAGTTCTGTACCATTATACACAGTCTTGGCCAATTCTTTTTTTAAAAAAACATACTTTTTTGGTTATCTCTCAGGTTAAGTCAGCCCGCCCTTCCAGGTACTTTTCTCTCAGCTTTGTCTTCTGATATATTTTATATAGATCCTGCCTGGTGTTTCTGTTTTTTCTTTTGGCTGCATTTAGATCTTGTGCTTTAATATACGTGGAATTGTTTATGTAATTAAAATGCTTTTTGAGACTGGGTGTCATGTAGCCTAGGCTAGTCTCAAACCCAGTGTGTAGCTGAGGATGACTCTGAACTTTAATCCTCTGGCATCCAATCACCCTGGGATGAAGGTGTGTGAATGCTACTATGCTCAGCGTTCACTTGACTGAGGCTGGAGCCATAGCCAGCAGCAGTGCTACTGAGTCACTGAGCCTGCTCTGCAAGATGAGCACCAGCTCACCAGAGTGGCTCATTTCTCCTGTGTCTGCTGCCACTTCATCTGCAGATCAGAAAATGCTTTGAGCAACAGGCATTGAGTATATCTTTGACGCTTTAGCTGGCTTACACTGTTTTGTTTTTTGAGACAGGGTTTCTTTGTGTAGCCCTGGCTGTCCTGGAACTCACTTTGTAGACCAGGCTGGCCTTGAACTCAGAAATCCACTTGCCTCTGCCTCCCAAGCCTGGGATTAAAGGCGTGCACCACCACTGCCTGGCTGTTTATTGTTTTTAAGATATCTCCAGGGGGCTAAAGAGATGGCTCAGGGGTTAAGAGCACTGACTACTTCTTCCAGAGGTCCTGAGTTCAATGGCCAGCAACCACAACCATCTTTAAAGGATCTGATGCCCTCTTCTGGTGTGTCTGAAGACAGCTACAGTATCTTTATTTATACACATAAATAAAGTCATAAAAAGACATCTCCAAAATGTGCTGTGTAAGTATCAGCTCTGGCATATATTAAGTGATAAGTATTCCTTAACCTGCTTTCAGAAGCAAAGACTGCAGAGAGGAAATGAACACAGCAGGGTCAGTAGTTGTTCTTAATATTGTTTATTAGCACAAATGCAGACGTAAGAAGTCTAAACCAATTGACTGAACAATTCCTATTCCACACTTACAGTTAACAGCTTAAGGTATTTCACTACAGGTTTCCACAAATTGTGATTCAACCCTTGAAGTAATTTGCATATAAGATAAAATACATTAACTACATGGTGTCTTGTAGCCAGGTGTCCATTTTACATATACGAGGTAACAAACTCATCTTTGCAAACTTGTTAAATACCATTGTTTCCTTTTAAGAAGGAAAAACAAATTCCATTTTTTTTGAACAAGAAAATAGGACTTTACATAAATGACATGTACCTATACAAATTTAAGCTGATCAATGGAACACAAGTATCTACACATGCTTTCTTTTGTACTAAAAGTCAGCTAATCTTGCAAAGTTTCAGCTCTAAAAGTCGCTATTACCAGTTTGTCTACTGTAGCAAGATACCTTAAGTTACAACAAAATCCTGGGAAGTAAGACTGAATAATATCTGATATAGAAATAGCCTACTCTTTACCAACTCCCACCCCCACCCTTTCAAAATCATAAGCAGCTCTCTTCTGTGACAGACAAGTCATGTAAGAACTGAAAACCCAGTTTATGTAGCGTATCTCTTGGTCCACTGTCTGGCCATTCTGTCGTGTTCTGCTCTGTTGGTCATGTACTGAGTGGCAATACTTCCCACCAAAGGGTCAGCTGGAAGAAAAACATGTATGTTACTTTGGAGAAAGAAAATCAGATACTTTGCCCATGTCTGAAACACTCACTGTCAGAAGGTGTTTTCTTCTAATCTTTAAAAACAGTTTTTAAAAAGGTTTATTTTATGTTTTTGGGTACTCTGTTTGCAGGTTATGGATGTGGGCCCCTAGTGGGTGCTGGAAGCTGAACCCCTCTGCAAGAACACTTGCTCTTCAGCTGGGCCACTGTTTTAGCCCTTCATCTAATCTTATCTAGAAGGGTGGGAGGAGTGGCCTTGGCTTCATTTTCTTATTCTACTTTAGTTCTCTCTCAACAAGTGACACTCTTTGTTCTCCATGTGTATGACCAAGGCTCC
This sequence comes from Mus musculus, assembly GCF_000001635.26. Lineage (NCBI taxonomy): Eukaryota > Metazoa > Chordata > Mammalia > Rodentia > Muridae > Mus > Mus musculus. The sequence continues at coordinate 18,283,798 of NC_000080.6, forward strand.
AAGACCAACTTTGTTCAACCAATTAGAGCTGTAGATATTGGGAAGTCTCTCTGGCTGGTGCAATTGGCAGTATCTATTGTATAATGTATACCTAGAAAAGGCCAAAAACCCAGACTTCCAAATAAATGTGTTTCTCTGAAAATGGAATGCCTAGTTAAATTTGTATATTTAAGCAGAAAAATAAATAATTTCTTTCTTTTTAAAAACAATTAGTCCCAATAAGATTACAATTCTGAAATTACCAAGTGCAGAAAAATACCTCTTTCTAAAGTGAGCACTGGCTGTGGTCAAGTGCTCAGTGAATCCTCATCAAAACTGGCAGCAGAGCTGCACCCAGCCTTAGTGAGCTCAGAGTAGCTGCCTTTTCCAACTAGTGCACTAAACAATTGATTAAAATGTCCTTTAATGGTCTTAGCTTATGTGGAAAACAAGAAACATTTAGTAAGAAATACAGTGCAGATGACTATTCGTCTTACCAGGATTGCAGTCTGTAAGGAGTGAGCAGATAGAAAGGAGGACTTTCGAGATGGTTAGGGCTGGGCTCCAGTTGTCTTTCAATATGTCCAAGCAAATAACTCCTTGGCTATTAATATTACAGTGATAAATTCTTGTACGAAATGTAACCTAAAAATAAGGCAGTTGTCAAGCAGCATTCATGTAGGAGGCATTATGACATTTCAGGTAGACGCTGTTGAAGTGAGGCCACACTCAATTCTCCATCTCATTTTACAGCAGTACCCACTGCCAGATACTTCTTTACATTTTTTCTTTTCTTTTTTTTTTTTTTGTTGGTTTTTTTTTTTTTTCATTTTTTCTTTTCTTGATCAGGCTAGTCTGGTACCATATATCCCAAAGTAGCTGCAAATTTTTGATCCCTCTGCCTGCTTCTGTTTCCAGATATGTGCTACTAGTAACATCTGGCTTAATTTTAATGTTCTAAATATGACTATGTCTTAAGTTTGGATTGTTAGTTGTTTGCTGACCTCTTGTGTTAGCTGGAAGTAATACACTGCTTCGGAGTGTGCGTAAAATCTAACAAGCTAGACAATAACTAGCACAGTTTTAAGCATTTACATCTAGAAATGCCTATTGCCTACTGAGGAGCCAACCCAACCAACAGTCATCACATTCACTTAAAACTGGCAAACAATACACAGAAGGAAGCTGAGCTCTTCTGCCACACAGATCTAGACTGTACCGCAGTACACACAGCTGTTACTAACATGCTTTAACAGGACAGCAGCACACAAATGGAAGACTCTAGCTTTTGTGATTACAATGAAAACTTGATCTCTCTCAAGGAACAGTTAATGTCAGGAGACACTGGAGACTCCTTACCTTTGGAGGCTTGAAAGGATACTCTGGTGTAAAAGTAATGTCAAGGAAGAATACTCCACCTTCATACACAGACCCTGGAGGACCCAGAATGGTTGATCTCCACTCATAGATGTTGTCACCCTTGGGACCAGCACTGTGAAATAATACAGGAGCAGATAAAGACATGGTGACATTGCATCAGAAAAGGGAAAAAAACCCTCCCCTTATCCTTTTGGTTTAATGTCTGGGTTCTCTTCATAAAGAATATGGTAGTGAGCCAGGACAGAAGAACACCAGACCCATTCTAAACACTCTAGCTGCAGCTAGACATGAACTTTCTTCAACTCTCAAGCGTAAGGTAAACATCAATTAAAGATTCGTTTCTTAGAATATAAGCCGCTGACTATTATGATTCAAAGAAACTCAGGGCAAATCTCAGTACCTGTGGCTTCTCCAAACACTTCTCACCCAGGCCAGGGTGAGACCTGGGGACAGGGCTTCTGCTTCCCTTCCCCCACCTTCTCTTCATTGTACTGCTCAGCTATTTTGACTATGGCTCTCTTGGTCCACACCGCAATCTTGAGCTCTTGTTTCACTCTTGGTCAGCTTGCCCCACCCCCCTTTTCTTGTCCTCCCCATCCCCATGCCCAATAACTCCATTCAGTCTGTTAGCTTGGCTCAGTCTGGACTCTCCCAATGTCTCTGCCTGTTCTCCCCTTTATCTACAATAAAATCTAACCATACCTAGGAGTGATCATGTCCTCATTTTTCATTCAGTGACAAGTTTTCTCATTGCTGCATCATTTCTGGTAAATAACAAGAATTTTTGCCCTAACTAAAGTACTTGGCAGAGTTTTAAACTCCACACTGACATAAAGACATACAACATTTGACTTCCAGCCAGCCTACACACACACACACACACACACACACACACACACACACACACACACTTGCTTTAGCTAGAAGATCTTCTGGCCCTCTGAGACAGAGTAGCTCAAACTGTCTTCAAAGTCACTCAGCCCTCACAAATGCTGGGTCATGGGTAATTCCAAGTTGGTGCCTATACTTCCTACCTTATAAAAATTAGTGAGTGAGAGAGGCGAATGTCAATGATGTAATCAGTTTTCACTTCAGTGTTAAACTAAACACGAACTTTCATTAGCCATTAACCAAACCCCATTCTTGTTAAATACAATATACTTGGTTGTACCCTTACTCGGCTATACCATCCTTCTAAAATATTGCATTGGCTTCCAGAGTGCTCTGTATTCAAGTACCTTAGCAACAGCAGTAAAACTTGCACTCCGATTCTAAGACCTATAGAGTAGTAATACTCTTTGTAGTAGTAATTTCTTACTACTAAGGTAGGGTACAGGGAAAGACTAAAAAATGATTTATTTCTATTTGTGTATCCCCCCCGCCCCCACACTGCCTGCTCTTACAAGTCAGAGGGCATGAGATCCCTGGAGCTGGAGTGACATGTGGTTGTGTGCTGCTTGACACAGATACTGGAAACTGACTGGATCCTCTGGAAGAGAATCAGGTGCTCTTAACTGCTGAGTGATCTCTCCAGCCTCCAACAAGATCTTAACCAGCTCTCTCCTAGGAATATACTATGATCCCCCTAGTAAAAAGTTACCTTTGCTTCTTCGTTTACTGAGAACAGAATGGGTTCTCAATTATCAAAAGTTAGCCTGTTTGTGTCCCTTGCTTCCAGTGGGATGGTCACTAGGAGGTTGGGCCTTTGGGGACAGTCAGGTCAAGAAAGTAGAAGTCATTATGTATAAGCTTAGTGTCCTAAATAAGACCTCACCACCAGAACATTTGCTTCTTACCTGCCGAGGATTAGTGCAACAAGACAGCTGTCTGGAAACTAAGAAATGGTTCCTCACTGCACTAAAACTGCTAGCACTTAAGTCTTGGATATCTTGTCCCGAAGTGACAGAGGAGAGCTAAGGCCTTTAAAGTTCAATCAACACTATTCTACCAAACTGCCACAGAAAACTCTTCATTGTCAGGCTGGCAAGATGGTTTAGCAGGTAAAGGCATATGCTGCCAAACCTGATGACCCGAGTTCAATCCACAGAACCCTCATGGTGGACAGAACCAACTTTCCATACACATGTGGACCAGGCTGTCCTTGAATCTGAGATCCATTTACCTCTACCTCCAGAGTGCTGGGATTGAAAAAAAATAAAGGACCGTGAAAGCTGAGCTAGAAGCAGACAAGTAGACATCAGCAGGAAGTGAGAGTAGAGAAAAGGGTTCTGATGTCCATGTGAGCTAACAATGTTTTAAAACAGAGCCCAAGATTTTCTGGCACTCATGATTTGACTGCTACTCCATAAAAGGCACCCCTTGGGAGCAAGAGGGTTAAGACTGCCAACTGGCCACAGAGGCTAACATCAAACCTTCACCTGCATTGAAGTCACTTCTGGATTGTTACACATGGGAAGGCGGGTACTGCTAGTACCTGGTAGGTAGAGGTCAGCACTAAGCACCCTGAAGTACACTCTACAAAGCACAAAACAATTACTTCAGCTGCAGATCCCGGCAGTGCTGAGGCCAGGAAGCCCTGCCTTGGAGAGCATGGCTCAAGGTCAAGCTTAGAAAGGAAAGAGTTGTAGTTTTGTTACAATAATAGCTATCATTGTTTTACTGCTCTGTGCCTGCTTTAGAAAAAGAAATGCATATGGCTATTATTACTGTTGGATTTGTGCTATTAGTGTGGTCCCTAAGTAAGCAACATTACCACCCCTTGGGATTTTATTAGAAATGCACACACTTACTTTCTAACTAGATCCCTAAATGATTCCTAAATACACTCAAGTTTAAAGGTCAGCTATAGAGGACAGTAACTGGCAATACAAATTATCTTTTCCTAGGGTTTGGCTTTTAATTATCATTTTATTGTAGCTTTCCCCACTCTTACTATAACTCTGCAGTGAGATCAATCCTGGAAGTACTTAGTTCTGTTAGAGTCAAAATCCAGTCCACAACTGTCTATATTCCCTGACAACATTATTCAAAAATCCCTTTCTTTTACTTTCCCCACCCACCTTGAGACAGTTCCCTGGCTGTCTTGGAACTTGCTAGATCAGGATCACTTCAAACTCACCTGGCTCTGCATGCTGGAACTAAATGCCTGACCCAGTACAGCAGGTCCCACAATTCATTTCTTATCCTGTCTTTTTTTGCTATAGGGTAGATCCTTTCTTCCAACACTGCCCTCTCCATAAGACCTACGCACTCAGCATACCTAGGACTTTTACGGTGTGGTGGACTAAGGGGAGAGGCATGTTTTAGTGAGCATCTGTGTAAAAGTCTGTACAGGAAGAGGAGATGAAAATGCTGGGTACAAGGTCACCAACCCTTGGAAAGAACGTGTGGACCAAAGACAAACCTAAGCAGGTTGTACAAGACCTGGCTCCCACACCACACGTCACTGGTGTCCAGGAAATCTAGACATCTTTACTGGAACAAAGTGGGCCCAAGGAGTTGTAACTTCCTCACTAAAGGGAAGGAGACTGGCTTCAGTACCCAGTCAAGAATGGCATCCCTACAAATTCCTAATTCTTATTACACCAACACTCCACTCTCCAATAGGGAGTGTCTAACAAGAAGTAAGAAAATTTCAAATGGGTCCAAATCCTGGGGCTCTCACATTTTCTTCATGGTAGCTAAGCAAAAACTCTACATCAGAGTCCCATTTCAGCCTTCTCTAGGGAATTCAAACAAACTTTATTATTATTTTTATGTGTATAGGTGTTGTCCCTGCATATATGTCTGTGCACCACATACATTCAGTGCCTGCAGAGATCAGAAGAGGGCATCAGATCCTTGAAAACTGGTGTTAAAAATACTGGCAAGTTGTCATGTGGGACTGGGAATTGAACCTAAGTTCTCTGGAAGAGCAGCCCTGGCTCAGCTCTCCAGCTCATCCAAGAAATTAAAAACATATTTTATGTTTAACAGGCTGACCTTGGACTCCTTCCTGCCGCCACCTTCTAAGTTCACAAGGAATTTTTAATGTAACTTTTTATAAAGCAGAAGGCTGACTGGTCACCTAGAGACACTGTAGAATCTTGAGATTTTGCAATCTATTGCAAGTTAGGAAGAAAACAAATCTATCTGGGCAGTTACACAGGTATGATGGCAGTCATCTGGCTACAAATCTGTCTTACGTTGTCTCTGGAGAGTGATAATTTCCTCCCACTACCATACTAGTGTTTAACAATACTTTATCTAAAGGTCAAAATATGCACCACTGTTTAGGATTATATGGCAGTATTCCTATCTGGTGAAACAATGACATCACTTTTTCTATTCTTATCTGACTAGTTCTTCAACTGATATACTCTAGTAATACATAGAAATGACAATATAATGAACCGGGACATTTACATTCAATACTTTAATAAAGACATGATTTAATCATATTGTGTGTGTGTGTGTGTGTGTGTGTGTTGGTCAGAAGACAACCTTCAGTTCTTTCTCTCCTTCCAACAAGTGGATTTCAGGAATAGAGGTCAGGCTGCGAGGCTTGGAAACAAGAACCATTACCAGGCAAGTCGTTTCACTGGTCTCATCAGATTTTAAAAATAAAACTGATATAAGCTATATGCTTTTATTTCTGGTCTGGCAGTGCAGTGGTGTTCTGTACAATTAGAACTGTAAGACCATATCCTTAGAAAACTAACAGAACTACTTAGGACAGAAGTTCATCTACAGTATTGTGGATTAAGTGGGTGGCAGTTGGGGGAGTGCAGGTCTTACTCATGTTTCCTGTTTTGAGAGGGAAATGATGTAGTGCAATATTGTCTGGACCCTTGGGTCCTCCTGCATCAGCCCCCCAGTGTTAGGGTTGCAGGTGTGTGGCACCACACCCAGTTTTATTCAGACATGTTCAGTGTACATATGCAGTAGATGCTGTGTCCTTTATGGTGTCCACCGTTAGTGACAGGCTGGCTACCCAGCAAGGTCTGGGATCACTCTGTCTCTGATTCCCAACACAGGGGTTGAAGGAATACATGGGAGTGTGGGGATTTGAAGTTAGGACCCTCTGCTTTCATAGCAAGAGCTCTTACTAAGCCCTAAGTCTCCCTAAAACTCATTCAAACTTTCTGACCACAAAACCAATCGAATCTTTTGGCAGTGCTGGGCCCTAAAGGGGCCACATGGAAAGCTTTGAAAGAATACTAAAATTCTCACAAAGGAATTTACCAATTTACAAAGTTCTGTGGGCCGATTCACAAACACTTTATTCTTTCCCACTGCCTGCGCAGCTTCATGCTGCAACTGCTGCCAATCTCAGAATGCAAGTAGGGGCTGATCCAGGGGCTGGGAACTTTGGGACCTTGTTACAATAATGTTTTGGTCACTTACTGTTGACATGAAACTGGTTTTTATTGCTTGGTAAGATTTTTATTAGTAGTACTAACATTTTTAAGTGTTTTTTTTGTAGTCCCCTGTTGCTCTAAAAAGAATGTCATTTAATAAACGTCCTGCTTATGGGATTTCAGAATTCTTGCATACTTTCCAGTTGAGCCTGGAACTTCCTTGCCTTCCCCTCCAACCTGCACAGCATCCTCCTTGGAGGACATGAAGATCCAGTCCATGGAATATACCCTCAACCCAGGACTCATGAGGATTTCTTCAGAGAACAGACATTCTTTCAGAGAAAGCTGGCTTTTATGGACAGGGAGAGAAAGGCCAAGTGGAGCTCCTACCAGCCCCTTCAAGTACCCATAAACTCAAGGTTTCTCAGGGATGCAAAGTGCCATTTGCTGATCTGCTGGTACTTCCAGGGCTTTTCCAGCGGCTGCAGCTGTGCTGGGGAGGGCTGAACAGATGAGACCCCAGCTGTGCCCTATTATGCTAGACATTAAAGCAACTTGCAGATATGGAAAATAGCGCTGTTCCTCTAAGGTTTTTAATTTAGGAAAATTCATTTAGAATGCTGTTTATATTGTTAGTTTAAAATTATATTTTTAATGTTTGTTTTAATTTAGAATAGACCAAAACTCCATAAATATTAGCCATACAGTCACATTACTGGGTCTAATGGAATGGTCTAAAAGTTGAATGGGATTTTTGTTTTGGTGGTTCTAGCAACTGAACCCTGGGACTTGGTCATTCTACCATGATGCCACCACACAGCCTCAGCTTCTAAGAATGGTTTCTTTGGCTTGAGACATGATATTGCTGTACAGCTCAGGCTGGCCTGGAACTCCAGTATAGTTACGTGCCATCAAGTCTAGCTCTTGTCAGCCTATAACCAAAACACCAGAGAACTCATTAAGTAAATAATTTTAAACCTTAGTGAAATTAACTAAAATAAGTGGGTATCAAACATACTGGTGACAATGGTAATTCCAGCACTCAAAATATAGGCAGGTATGATAGTCTATTTTAAATTTAGGTCAGTCTGATCTTAAAAACCAAAGACCCAGGATAAAGCTCAGAGGTAGAGCATTCTACCAAGCATTTCCAAGGTTCTGTGTTCAGACCCCAGCATAGTGGCACACAGGTTTAATGTCAGCACTTAGGAGGCAGAGGCAATCAGATCTCCATGAGTCTGAGCCCAAATTGTTCTACATAGCAAGTTCCAAGCCAGCTAGGAAGAGGCAACAACAGATACTAGAACCTAGAAAAAAATGTACCTGGTTAGTTTCACAGTTTGGGGTGTGGGAGAAGCCATTTTAACCCATGACAGAGACTGTACTCCGCCTAGGCAACAGCTATCACTGTCCTAGAGCTGTGGTGCCCAAATCAAATTGGTCGTTCAAAGGAGCCCTCTTAACAACTCATTCTTTAAAAATGCTCCAACTGCTTTTTAATACAGCTGGTGAAATTTATATATAAGTCTATGAAGTATGACTTCCCAACCAAATTGAGTCCTTTTGTTTCTTTCTCTAAAAAGAAAAATATAGGCTGGAGAGATGGCTTAGTGCCTAGTAGCACTTGCAGCTTGTGCAAAGGACCCAGGCGCCATTCCCTTCATCTACACAGAGTCCAGCATCAGGGGCTTCCATGCACAAATACCCATACATAAATACAAATAATGAATATGCTAAAGGGGATATTATGTCATCTGCTACATGGGCAATGCCTTTTTTATGTGCCTTGTACACTCAACACCTCCTACAGAAGGCTGATTCATTGGAGAAGTCACCCAGACGATGGGAACCACATAGATAGCATACATGTGCCAGTTGTAGCTATCTTCTTCCTATCCCAGAAATAGGAGTAGAAAAGTGCACGAAGAATTTAGCCAGCCCCTAACTGTTACCAGAGCCCAAGCGAACCCTGTACTAGCCAGACTCTGAGTCTAAGAAAAGTTACAATAATCAGTGGGTGTTCAGATGTTTTGTTATTTAACAATAAATAGCTGGTTAGCTCCTTTGACCAAAATGGGTTTGCCACTGATGTTAAACCTACACAGAATGACAATAAAAACAAAGTATAGGGGAAAGTGGTGGAGTGAAAGTGTCATAGTCAGTAAACAGTTGTCAGCTAAACAACCTGGGAACTGTAAACTCAGTTGAGGAATTACCGAAACTGCAGCCAAGTCTGTGTGACATTTTATTGATTGCTATTAGATGCAGAAGGGCCCAGCCACTGTGAGTGGTACACTCCTGGGCTGGTTGGCCTGATCTGTATGAAAGGGGGAACTGAAAAAGCCAGTAGACAGTGTTCCTCCACGATTTCTGCTTCAAGCTCTTGCCTTGGCTTTCCTTAAGGATGGACTGTAACTTATAAACCGAAATAAAACTCCCCAACCCCAAGTTGCTACTGGCCAGGGGTTTTATCATGGCAACAGAAACCAAACTAAGAAGGATAAAAAAAAAATTGCAGTCAACAACATTAACAACTTAAGTATTAAAACTTAGTAACAATAGAAACCATGCATAGGCACTGCTCAAGACGGGAGACTTACTAGCTAATAAATCCTCAATCTTAACTAGTCATATAGAAATGTAAATTAAGCCAGGCATGGTGGCATATGCCTTTGATCCCAGCACTCAGGAGGCAGAGGCAGGAGGATTTCTGAGTTCGAGGCCAGCCTGTTCTACAAAGTGAGTTCCAGGACAGCCAGGGCTATACAGAAAAACCTTGTCTCACAACAAAACAAAACAAAACAAAACAAAACAAAAAGAAATGTAAATTAACAACATAGTAACCTTTTCTGTATTCGAAAGGCATTTTTAAAAATAGACTAGTAAAGACAAGTACTTTACTGACCATCTCCCTAAACTAAATTATGGCTAGGAGACAAGCACATAGTAGTATAAAAATGTGGCTTGTAAATGAGATGAGGTAAGCACCGTAAACAGGAAGAATACACATAACAATGTATTAATTTAAGAAAACAAAACCAAACAATTTCCATAGCAGTACACAAACAACCTCATCTTTAGGAGCACACAATGCAGCCAAACTTTCAATAATGGCTATACTTGGGGGACAAGAGGAAGGGTGTTGCCCAGGAATGCATTATTAACTTAGAGCAGTGGCCATGCACTCCTTCTAGAACATAGTTTTACACTGAAAATTAAACAAGAGGTGAAGAGATAGGATCCAATCATCTACTAATAAAGTGGTGGAAAAAAAAGCAAACATTCTGGGTTCCTCTAGGTAAGTGAGCTCTGGCTGAAGAGCAGTGTTAAGGCTCCTCATGTCAGAGGGCTACTCACACCACTTAAACTGTTCTATCTTGTTCCAGAGTAGACAGTGTGGATCTGAGGTAAGACACACTCACTCCTGTTTCTTAGGCCCAAATAAGTTTTCAGTGGTGACTCACTGACTTATCCCAGACAGATTTCAGACTTGGGGGGATTTACAAATCAATCAATCAGGGTGTGTGTGTGTGTGTGTGTGTGCGCGCGCGCGCGTTTCATTCAGGAACCTAGAACATTGGGGCAGGTAGCAAGAAGTGCCACTGACACAACCAAGGTAGATTTGAATAAGATTAACTGGGTTCTTCTCCAGTATGACATCATGGGTAAGACTAAAGTAATCCATAGGATGTGTAGGGTATGTGGGACCATGTTACCAGTCAGTCATAAAACTGGTAAGGTTGAATAAGCTCAAACTCCGGGCATCTCAGAACTGAGAACGGCAGGTGTGGAGCTATTCCCTATCTGCCCCTGTACCTGCTCTGGAACATGTAAGCTGCTCTGGACATTCCACTGAGAGGACCATGGGCAATCAGGCACATAAAGTAACACCTGGAGTTATTTTCCATGCTAATGAGGTATCTAGATAGTCTTAAGCCTGCAGCCAATGAGTTTCCTTTTGGGTATTCCTTCTCCCAAGAGACATTTAATTCCTGGTTCACTCTGAATAAAGTATATGCATTCATATCCACCATCAAATAAACCAGCATGAACAAGCAAGGTTCATCTCAGCTGTTTCATTAAGGAACCCCTTGGGGAAGGCCTTCAGCTAAAGAGCAGCATCTAAGCTTCCTGAGAAAGGCTTTCTCCTCTCCAGCCCCCCAACCCCTCCCCCCCCCCCCCCCAGTATTCTTGGGCCCTTGTTCCTCTCTCTGCCTGGCACACAGATGCCCCCAGTGGAAAGGTCGGCCTCAAACCTCCATCCCCACCCCAGTTCCTGACTTCCATAGTATACCACAACACCTGGGTGCCCAAGGAGGAGACCAGGAATGCACTGGCTAGTTTTGTGTCAACTTGACACAGCTGGAGTTATCACAGAGAAAGGAGCTTCAGTTGAGGAAATGCCTCTATGAGATCCAGCTGTAAGGCATTATCTCAATTAGTGATTAAGGGGGAAAGGCCCCTTGCGGGTGGGACCATCTCTGGGCTGGTAGTCTTGGTTCTATAAGAGAGAAGGCTGAGCAAGCCAGGGGAAGCAAGCCAGTAAAGAACATCCCTCCATGCCCTCTGCATCAGCTCCTGCTTCCTGACTTGCTTGAGTTCCAGTCCTGACTTCCTTGGTGATCAACAGCAGTGTGGAAGTGTAAGCCGAATAAACCCTTTCCTTCCTAACTTGCTTCTTGGTCATGATGTTTGTGCAGGAATAGAAACCCTGACTAAGACAAATTGGTACCAGTATAGTGGGGTATTCCTGTGACAACCTGACCATGTTTTGGGGAGGACTGTAGAAGGACTTTGGAACTTTGGGCTTGAAGATCCATTCATTGTTAAGAGCTCTGTCAGATGTTGTGTAGGAGCCTGGAAGATAATGTTGAGAACAGAGAAGATGGAGGTCTGGCTTGTGAAATTTCAGAGGGAAAATTAAAGACTCTTTTCAGGGCCATTGCTGTTTTGATTGGGAAGATTCTGTGGTTCTGGTTAGCTGGGGCTGAAGAATCAGCTGTGATTAACAAGATACCAGAACTACTAAAGCAAAAAAATTTGCATTACTGGGACTATTGATGCTGGTTAGCTGGAGCTAAGAAATTAGCAACGATTAAGAAGAGACCAGCATCGTTGAGGTGACATCTTCTGGGAAGTGTTTTCTGAAAGCACAAAGAGGCTATGTTCCAGAGACAGCCAAGGTTGTACTCCTGCTGCAGCGGGACTTGGTGATGTGTAAGGGTCACCCAGGTGGTACTGGTTTTAAAGGCATGAAGGGGTCACGAAGAGCAGCTGAGGCTCGGCATTGTGAGAGGCCATGGAAGGCCATTGGTGGAGGTGCAGCCTCAGTTGCAATTGACTGCCCAGGACTGAAGGGGTCATGCAGTGTTTTGGAAATGCCAGTACCATGAGATGACCACCAGGAGCAGCAGCAGCAGCGGAGGTCAGGCATCTGGAGCCTAGAGGACGATGCGTGTGCTACAAAGGGCATGGCTGGAGAAGTGACCCAAGCCCTTGGAGGAGCCCAGAAGAACATGAGTTGGATCCGAGACATTGGATGGTTGGAGATTGATTTTTGCTTTTGATTGTGACTGTGCCCTGATATTTTCCCTCTTGAAGGAAGAAACTATTTTAGTGGAGCCCACAGTTAAGAGACTTTTAATTGTAAAAAGACTTGGATTTTTAAAAGAGATGGATATTTTAAAGAGATTGAAAATTTAAGAATATGTAAAGACTGTGGGATGTTTAAAGTTATTTAGAATAAGGGTTGAGGCTTAATAGTGATGTGTTTGTGTGTCAAGTTGACAAGGGGTCAACTGTTTGGCTAGTTTTGTGTAAACTTGACACAGCTGGAGTTATCACAGAGAAAGCTTCAGTTGAGGAAATGCCTCCATGAGATACAACTGTAAGGCATTTTTTTCAATTAGTGATCAAAGGGGAAAGGCCCCTTGTGGGTGGGACCATCTTTGGGCTGGTAGTCTTGGTTCTATAAGAGAGCAGGCTGAGCAAGCCAGGGGAAGCAAGCCAGTAAAGAACATCCCTCCATGGCCTCTGCATCAGCTCCTGCTTCCTGACCTGTTTGAGTTCTAGTCCTGACTTCCTTGGTGATAAACAGCAGTATGGAATCATAAGCTGAATAAACCTTTTCCTCCCCAACTTGCTTCTTGGTCATGATGTTTGTGCAGGAATAGAAACCCTGACTAAGACAAGGAACTATTATGGACTCCGTTTCTGATTTTTTCCCCAGCAAAGATGCAGTATGACAAGCATGTTTATAACTGCTCTCATTTTCATTTTAAATGCTTTTAAATATTACATTTAATTCTCTCTGTATATGTGGAAATCAAAGAATAACTTGTAGATGTTGGCTCTCTCCTGCCACTATGTGGGTCCTAGTCACTAAGAATGGCTGCAAGCACCTCTGCCCAGTGGTCCCTAAAACCTGACCATGGTTAAAATGGTTCCAAAGTCTCTTGTGGCTCAGTAGTCACATTAAACAGAAGACAAAAACAGCCATTTTAAAAACAAGGAAAAGTAAAAATTCCTCCCTACATTTACATCAAGAATTCTACCTCTCAGTTCACATGCTATTTCTTTGTTTCTTCCTAGTCCACTGTTAGGGAGCTGACTCAAATGCTACAACTCAAATGCTACAAAAAGGCAAATCAAAGGCAAGCTTACTCCAAATCAGCTTAAAACAGCAGCAGCAGCAACAACTCTTGGAATCAACTCTTAACAACAGCAATAGCAGGGATCTAAAAGCCAGAGAGGAGACCATCTACCAAAAGAGAGTGCCTCTTCTTTGTTCAGATGCCCAAACCCCAAATGAGCCAAATTGTTAATTGATGCTCAATTAATTACTAATTTAAAACAAAGTCAGAATAGTATCCTAATATTTTTAGAAAAATAGACAATTTTCACGAATGTATTTTCTTAACTTTGAATTCTTTTGACATCTACCACACTCTACACATCAAGAAATGTAACATTACAGTCATATAAAAAACAAGGACATCAACCTATGGATGTTTCTGGACCATAGAAAGGGCCCCTGCTCACCCAGAGGCCATGCCTGCTGCCAGAACGCCAGAAAAGTGACCAGCCCAATTGTCATCAGCAACTGATGGGAGCAGATGCAGAGACCTACAGCCAAACACTAGGAAGAACCACAAAGAAGAGGAAGAGGAAGTACAGTAGGAGCTGGAGGGGCCAAGGACACCAAAAGAACATGGCCCACTGAATCAACTAAGCAGGGCTCATAGGGGCTCAGAGATAGAAGCAACAACCACAGAGCCTGTATAGGTCTGAGCCAGGTCCTCTGCATATATGTTCTTGTGGGATTCCCAACAGTGGGAGTGGGGGTGTCTCAGACTCTTTCGCCTGATTTTCAAACCCCCTTTCTCCTATTGGCTTGCCTCCTTCAGTCCAAATATGAGGATTTGTGTCTAGTCTTATTGTAACTTGCTATGCCAAACTTGGTTTAGATCCCTGGGATTCCCGTTCTTTTCTAAAGAGTGGTAGATCTGAAGGAAATGAGAAATGGAGGGGGAGCACTGGAAGGAGTGGAGGTAGGGAGGCTGGAGTCAAGGTATACTGTATGAGAGAAGAACATGAATACACGCTGTATACGCACCCCCCCCCCAAAGCTGGGGTATATACAGCACAGTAGTGAATGGCCAGCGTGAGTGAGGAACTGGTTTCTACCTCTACATACACCCATGTATGTGTTAAGGGTTGAATTATGACTCTCAAAAAATTTGTGAGTTGAAGTCCTAAATCTCAGTAACTTGTCTTGTAACTTTATTTGCAAACAGCATCATTGCAGATGTAATTGATTAGAATGAAATTCTTCTAGACAAGGTAGGCCCTCAATTCATAAAGTAATATTCTCATAAAAGGTAAAAGGGAACTTAAGATTATAGGAACACATAGGCACACACACACACTCACAGAGGGAGAGGGAGAGGGAGAGAGAGAGGCAGAAAGGCAGAGCTCTAGTTGATAGTACTAGAAGCCAGGCTGAGATGAGTAAGGAGAGACTAACGATCCTCAGAAGGAACTATCCCTGCAGGTTGGAGCAGAACACAGGATGTGGAGGCCACAATGTCTCTAAAGGTTAGCTACAACTTATGTGGAATGAAATCAGAAGGACACAAGTGTTGGGTATACAGGATATGAGAGTCCTGGTCCAAGTCTGGAGTTTGAGAATATATTTGGGCATTGGTGAGGGTACTGGGGATGAAAAGTCAAACTTCTGGGTGAGATCCTGGCCCAAGATATGCAGGACCTTGCTAAGTAGAAAAGATGTATGCTGTGCACAAAGGGCCTTCTTACCTTCTTATTGAATTTGGCTTTCAAATCCTGGATTGTCTCAACCATTTCTTTTCTAGCCTTGTTTTTGTTTTCCTGGCCATTGCTCAGGCATTTATTCTAAATTCATTATTTGTATTTATAGTGAAACTTGGGCATGTGTACTCCTTTTGTTAGTTCCTCATCAGAAATGGCCTGCTGTCAAAGGACACAAGACATGGAAGGCAAGTTGGGTCTGAAGACTGGATAGGGTACGGGTGGCATGAAGTTAGGTGGACACAGCAGGCTTGGCTGCTGCACAGGATGTGCATCCTGCTTCAAGCCTAGACAGAGGTTAGTGGTAGTGTAGACAGGGCTGATGAACGATCTTGGATATACCTAGGGACTGATGAGGGTGTGTGGAGGGGAGGCTGCATATTGCTGGAAGATGTATGAGTTGGGACTGTGACTGATGGAACTGGTTGGGACTGTGACTGATGGAACTGGTTGGGACAGATGTGAGGAGCCAAGGCTCCCTTGCTAGGGATGAGAGCAAGCAAGGCCTCTCAGAAGAGATGACTAGTGCTAGCGATACAGGAAGTAGGACTTATGTTACTAGGGCAGGAGGCCAAGGGCGAAAGGAGCTGCTGGTGTGGGTTAGAGATCCTCTCTGCAGAAAGATGTCCTATGGAAAAGGAGAAGGTACAGATGGTAGTATATATCACTGGTGCTATTTAAGTATAGAGCCAAAATATATTTAAAAACTAAGAACCTGTAGAATTATACAGAGTAAAATCTATGGTGTGTGTATAAGAAACATGAAGGTAGAAGCATCTTACTGGCCCCTGAAAACTACTACTGGTTCTGTCACCCAGTTTTTTGTTATTGTTGTTCTTAAAGTTATGTTTCTAGGCAGTCAGGTGGTCGGTCATTTGGGCTTAGCAGTCCTAGCTTTCTGCCTACAGTGATAGTCTCTCCCACACCCAGCAAGAGACAATGGTTACCTACCTGATTTTGGGGCTTACCCCTAATATTGCTCATCATGTGTGCTTTTCCCACTCTGCTTAAGCACTTTCATACTAGGATTAACCATAGGATATTTTGTGATCTACTACATGGTGTTACAAAAATGTCTTAAATACAAATGAATTGAGGGCTAGAGAGATGACTCAGTTAGTAAAGCACTTGTCTTGCAAGCATGAGAACTGGAGTTCAGATCCCTCGTTCCCATGCAAGGCTAGGCCCTGTAAGTCCAACATAAGAGGTAGAGACAGGAATCCCAAGTCAAGCTAGTAAGCTACACTAGCTCAATCCAAGAGATTCGAGAGAAAGAAAGTCTGTCTTGATATACAAAGTAGATACTGACCTGGGAAGAGAGATAGACACATATATATGCACCTGCATACACACACACATAGACAGATAGATAGATAAGACAGACACAGACACAGCAATTAAATTTATTTTATTTATAGAAATGCAGTAGTTGAAAATAAACTTGCTGCACAGAGAACTTTGTGTGGAGGAGAGGAACTTCTATAATAAAGTGACTGTCTGAAAGTGAAGACTCCCACCTTCATAAAGAATCAGAAGCCCTTGACAACTAATGGTTCAAATATTATGGGTGCATTGCAAAGAAAACAAGAAATAAGCACTATTCCAAAAGTCCCATCTCAAAGCTCAAAGAAGGATACAATGGTCTCAGGTGCAACCTAAGAGTAAGGCCACTCCCCTCTGTTCCATTCCAACCCGTAGCTGGATACTGAGATGTCTGGCAGCCATTGGGATGACCTAGACTGAACTATGAGGTGGTCCTTGCCTGAGGATACAATATGACACACTGCTGTAGCAGCACCTGGGAAGATAATGCCAGTACTTTTTTGTTCTCTCCTCCTCCATGCAAGCTGAATCCACAAAGAACTATTTACTGCAAAGAAGTGTCATCTTGCATCTGTCTTGGCTTCAATGGCCTACAGAGATAGAGGCAGGATGAGAGACTGATGAGTGTGGAAATGCCCTGTAAAAGTCAGGGCTGGGCTTGCATCTCCCTGCTTCTTACCAACAACTCTCAGGCTTCCGTGACCCCATCCTGCTGTCTATCTATTACACAGCTATTTATTAAGCTGAGCATTAACCCAAAGCTAGGTACTACAGCACCTCCTGGAGGCCCTAATGTGAAACACAGGTGTGGAACATTTTACAGGTGCTCAGGTTGACATTTACTTCCGTAAATGACAGCCATTTAATATCTAATACTAAAAGATTACAAAGCAAGATCCTGACTAATAAAAATGTCTTATTCTATGACTTTCCCATTTTATTTTGAGATAAGGTCTTACTATGTATACATGGCTGGCCTAGAACTTGCTACTTATATTTAGACTAGGTGGAACTTGAATTAGAGATCCACTGGTCTGCCTCCTGAGTGCTAAGAGCAAAGGCATATGTCACCAAGCTTAACTCTGAATGTTCAATTTTACATGAAGCATATTTTCAGAGAACTAATGGCTTAGGTAGCTAAGTATTCCATCTAAGTTCATATAAAAGGCCTAAAAGCAAAGAAAAATAATAATAAAGGTTTGATAGAAAGAAGACAGTTACTCACAGCTCAAGGTGAAAAGTAGCCTTTAAGATACATAGTAGGGTTAAGGAACCCAAATGCATGCCTGAACAAACCAAAATTAAAGAGCAAAGGGATATAAAAATGAAGCATGTGAGGAATTTTTTTCTTCCTTAAAGGGAACAGATAAAATAAAAGATGGTATAGTGAATATTCCTCTGATCTCCACCAGCATTGCAGTAAGGGCTTTTAAAAAGACACATGTGCTGGGCAGGAAAAGAAGAGCTAGGAAGGCTAGGAAGTTAGAAAGCAGATAATGGCAAAGGGTTGACAAGAAACAAGTTAGGCTCAAGTGCATCAGTCAACACAGTCTCCTGAGGAAGTGTGGTGCCTCTGGAGGCTGCAGTGCTACAAGAGAATGTTTGGTTCAAGGGAGAACTGGCTCCAAGTGCCAAGGGGAAGTCACGAGAACCTCTGTGACAGGTAGAGTTCTAAGAAGGGCTGTTTCAACTTCCTTATAGCCGAAACCACACCACAGACCAGGTTGTGCTTAACTTACACAAGGCTCTGTCTTTACAGTCAGACAGCAGAGTCACCTGCTAACCTTGCTGTGATACAAACTCCCCACAGAGGCCAGAGAATTACAAGTGGCTACTATAAGCACGGAGCCTCAGTCTTAGAGTTGCAAGGAACCAGATTGGGCCAGAGACTGTTTAAGCCTGGAAGGGATTTTAAAGAGGACACATGACAGCCAGTTTTGGACTGCAGGCTTAAGAGACCCTGAGCAGGAGACTGAGCCAAACCGGCCCAAGTTACTAAATGTGCACATTGTTGTGAATTGCTACATTTGCAGTAAGCTGTTAAGTAGCAACAGAAATTTCACTTAACTGGTTGTATCTTCTAGAGATGGGGGAAAAAACAATAGGAAAGACTCAATACCAAGGTCATTAATATGGATGAGGAGAGAGGTGCTGTGGACAATAAGACCCTCAGTTTTCTTCCTCTACTCAGCTCCCAGATGGACGCCCAGCTCTCAATACAGGTATTACATCTGCATTAGACAACCAAGGAGTACAGTGCCTCTATAAAATATAATTCAATGACCAAAACTAGAGGGCAGCCAGCAACAGGAAACCAAAATTGTAGAGAAAAGGAAATTTCAAGACAAAAATATTTTTTTCCTTCTGGAAATTAAAAGTAAAAGCACAGATTTCAAAACCTCCAGGGAAAGTCAGCTGAGATCTAAAACATTAAAATGCAAAAAGAAGGTTCAAGAAACAAACAAACAACAGGAAAAATGTTCCATAAAGGATAAACAGAGGGAGGTGTGGATATCAGAAACTGATAAGAAAATCCTTTAAACTGGATGTGGTGCTGCATTCCTGCAATAGCAGGCAAAGTTCTGCAAGTTGAAAGACAGCCTGAGTTATAAACTGAGAGACAGAGAAGCCGTTCTCAAACAAAACAAAACAAAACACTTCTCACAGGTAACAAACAACATGCCAGGAAGACAGCTCAGAAAATGAAGTGCTTCCCGTGTGCAGCCTGGGATTCAGATGGCCAGCATTCATGAAGCCAGACTGACAGTGTACACAAGTAGTCCCAGCATGGTGGGCTGAGACAGGCGACTTTCCAGGGCATGTTGGCCTATTAACCAACATCACACGATTTGGGCTCAGCCCATCTCAGTCAGTAAGGGTGGAGAGTGACTGCAGGAGCCACCTGACATGGACACCATGCCCTTACACACACCCTACAGATTCATGCAGATTAGCTTGTGGCTTATAAAGAGAAAATTAATTTTAAGGAACAGAATTACTTCAAAAGAGTTTATTTGGCCCCTTGGTTGGGCTGTTCTTTAAAGAGCCAGGGCTCACAAGTCTAAGACATGAGCAGGAGACTGAGGTAAGACATACTTGTTGGATGGCCACTAAACTGCAGTTTCTCTCCTACATACCTCTCCTAGTACAGTTAACTAAATGCACCATCCACAGTTGCCACTTTGAAATTCTGTTAGTGGGTGTTCATGCTGACAATGACCACTCGAGTGAGGACTACCAGGCAAGACACTGCTAAAGTGATAAAATTAGAGCACTCAGACTCTCTTGGCAAGACATCTGTCAGGAGGGGTGGCTGCCAGTCCTGGAGCAGCAGCAGCTGCAGCACTAGTCCCCAGTCCCCAGAAACCTGAACAGGGGACAGAATGTTCATCTCCAGCCAGCCAGATCTGCCGCTCTGAGCACAAGCTGCTTCTGTCTCTGGGCTCCATCACAATGACACCAGCTAAAACCAGCCTTCACTCTAAGGCAAAACGGCATCCACAGACATGGTTCTGCAGGCGAGTTCAGTGGCCTTTCCACACAAGACTGCAAGGCCCGGAGTAGCAAGTATAAAGTACATTCTCATGTGTTTACTGTAGTACAACAAGCTTGCGGTTTACAAATTACCCACTTAGACTTTAGGATCTGGTGAGTTCTGTGCTAGACAAAATAGAAGTTTGACTGCTGGGTAGACAAATTAGGCCAAATCATGCAAGGCCTTTAAAGAGCCAGGAAGATTTTTAGATAAAGCAAAGTCACAGCAGGTTCTTTAAAATACCACTCTGGAAAGAATTTTACCCCCTTTTGCATCCAAGAATCAGAGGGAGCCTTAAGGTAACCTTAACCTACCCACAGCCACTTAGCTAAGGTAAGTAACCTTAACCTACCCACAGCCACTTAGCTAAGGTAAGTAACCTTAACCTACCCACAGCCACTTAGCTACTATTAACTGGTAAAGGCCAAACCCAGCTCTCTCTATCCCAAACCTTCTCTATAAACGACCTCCTATTGCTATAGGTAAAAGCTTCAACTAGGCTAGTGTTTGGAGTGAGGAGCCTGGTAATCATTTAACACCTATGGTATGATTCAAACACTCAAAAAAGTGGTGAGACACTGGAGCCTGCTCATGGAGAAACAGTAAGAGGCTCTAGTAACCAGAAATGCAAATGCAAGGTTATGCTTCACGATGCGTAACTGAACGTGAGGTTATAGTAAACACACAATGACTGGGACCTAACTCAAATCCAAACATATAATGTATCCAAGGTAATTTCACTGAAGCCTTGCCTGGAGCAGAGCACATGATGTGTGCGCTTTGCACTGTGCATGCAGACAGGCACACATGCCAAGTAAAACTGTCTCACACACCTTAGCTGGAACTGAGACGACTGCATGGTATGAGCTAGTTTCTTTTCTTTTCTTTTTTTGATTGATTGATTGATTTTATGTAAGTACACTGATTGATTGATTGATTGATTGATTGATGTTATGTAAGTACACTGTAGCTGCCTTCAGACACTCCAGAAGAGGGCGCCAGATCTCGTTACAGATGGTTGTGAGCCACCATGTGGTTGCTGGGAATTGAACTCAGGACCTTCGGAAGAGCCGTCAGTGCTCTTAACCGCTGAGCCATCTCTCCAGCCATGAGCTAGTTTCTTATACACAAAAAGTTCTGTGCTGTAAGAGAAACAATACTTTTTTGTTTTTGTTTTTCGAGACAGGGTTTCTCTGTATAGCCCTGGCTATCCTGGAACCCAGAAATCCGCCTGCCTCTTCCTCCCTAGTGCTGGGATTAAAGGCGTGTGCCACTACACCCAGCTTGAAACAATCCTTTTTTTTTTAATTAATTTATTTATTGTATACAGTGTTGCTGTCTTCAGACACACCAGAAGAGGGCGTCAGATCCCATTACAGATGGTTGTGAGCCACCATATGGTTGCTGGGATTTGAACTCAGGACCTTCAGAAGAGCAGTTGGCGCTCTTAACCACTGAGCCATCTCGACAGCCCCGAAACAATACTTTTAATTAGGAAAAAAAGCTTTCAGTATTTTCCCACCATTCCTTGGCATATTATCAAATTAGTACATCTCTGAATTATACTGTGGTATCTATAATTTTTGAGTTTTAATATTTATTAATTCTCCAAGAATTTCATAGTGTATCTTCACCCCATTCCAAGATTCACTCAAGATCTTCCCTATGCCAACTTTCTGTGTTGTCTTTTTTGCAATGTTTGATTTTAAAAGCTGTTGAGTTGCTAACCTGAGTTTCATAAAAAAATAAATAAAATTAATAAAATAAGATAAAATGTCAGAAAACGCTTTAAATTTACCATTTATTCTCAATCCACATTTAATTTTATACCTATTTGAACACCTATATATGTACCCCATGGTTCTATTTTTAAAAATAGAGAAAGGGATTGGATAAGTGAGAATGTTTAGAGTCCTGCTTTAGAGGATTGGTCAAAGGGAAGTGGTGTGACTGTGAGCTCAAGGCCGGATGTGGACATTTCATAGAAAGCACTCTTTATACATGCATGCACAGGCCGGCATGCCAGCTCAGCACTGGGAAAGCTTCTTTGTAGAGGAAAGTAGAGAGAAGGAAGGGCAAGTGAGCCCTAGTGGCTGCAGCTTTGAATCAACTATTTAGTTGATAAGAATAAAATCGGGGCCTTTAATGCCACTCAAAAGACAGAGGCAGGCAGACTGCTCTGAGTTCCAGGCCAGTCTGGGCTAGATGAAGACCCTGACCCTAAAATGTACTAAATATATAAAAATAAACAAGAGAAGGAAGAGGCAAGAAGACCAGATATCCTGCCACTGAGCAAATCTGAGGCCAGCCCTGGCTGCATGAGACCATGTCCAAAAACAAAGCAAAGTAAAGCAGTCTACTCTTCCACAAATTTTAACTGATACAATGTGTGTGTGTGTGTGTGTGTGCACTATGTACATTGTGTACCACTTACATGCCTAGTACCTGTATATACAATGTGAATTTATTCATCCATCTATCTGTCTACCCATCTGCTCATCCATCCATCTATCCACTCATCTGCCTACCCATCCATCGTCTGCTGGTGTTCTGTCTGCATGCAACCTTCACGCCCAGTGCCTGTGGAGGTCAGAGGAAGGCATCGGATCCTCTATGGATAACAAAGAGATTGAAGTGAAATCCAGTATTTATGAAAGATCATTTCTGACAAGATTTTCAAGGGTAACTTCTGTTATTTCAGAGATTGTTTTTTGAGATAAAAATGAGAACTGTTTTTCAACCTAACTTTCACAGACCAGTTATTTCAAGTCTACACTGAGATCTGTGTGGACACACATGCAAATGTTACCGGAGGTTGTTGAGCTTCCTGAGATGGGTGCTGGGAACTGAACTCAGGGCCTCTACAAGAACATAAGCATCATCTCTCCTGAAGGAACTTGTCATCTTAATCAATATGCTAAATGAGTGACTGAAATTCTTTTATACTGGATGGAAATACTTAATAACCTATCATTTAACAGATAGAAGGGAAAGCAGACCAGTGAAAGAACTTGGCAGAAACAGCTTATGGCATGCTCCTGTCACCTGTCCCTAGGGACAGAGTTAAGGGCCAGTAGAGAAAGAAACATGTCCTACTCCAATCACACTATCTGCTGTGTGCCCAGAAGAAGCCCTCACAATTCTGTAGATTCAAGTGTTCTCATTTGTAAAATGAGCAATAAAACTAGATCTAGGCCCCCTTTCATTCTTAGAACTTCTGAAAAATCTGGCATCTTTTGTAAAAAGAATTAGTTTTTCATCAAAACATTATGTAAGTTTATACAGAACAGTTAGGGGTGTTTTATTTATTTATTTATTTTTCCACATAATCTCCATTCCTTCACTAGACTGAGGCTCCAACATGGCCAGGCCCTAATCTTTCCTGCTCTATATTTCTAACACAGAAGTCTATGTGTGGATGCATCTTAGTGAAAGTTTGTGAACAGTAAGGGAAATGAGAACAAGTCTCTATAGCACTGACTGCTTAATTGACTAAAATCCAGCGGTACACATGCAATTTATTTACTGATTATTAGTTGTAGATACCCCCACTTTACTTACAAAGCCAAAATGTAAGAATCTATTCCCAAGCCTCCTTGTTACAACTTGTCTTTCCAACTTGCATCAATGTGTCTTATTCCAAAAGCCCTACTTTAAAACAAAAACAAAAACAAACAAACAAACAAAAACCCCAGCCACTTGTGTAGGAAGAAGGGGAAGAGAAGGAAGATTTCACAGGGGGAAGGAGGAAGAAAAAAGGAATGGGAAAGGAGAGAGGATCTTGGAGGAAAAGAGAAGATAGACCATCCTTCTTAAAAGCTATCTTCTCCTAAACCTTACCTGCTTTACAACTAGACCGCAGACTCAGCAGCTCAAGGGTTATTAGAAACAGCTAAAACCTCGGAATAGCTGTTAGCTCTCTCCAGTTTTCCTAATGCCTTTACACACTGGGCTACTGTTTTGAAATAATGTTTGTTTGTTGTTGTTTTGTTTCTTGTTTTTTGAGACAGGGTTTCTCTGTGTAGGCCTGGCTGTCACTTTGTAGACCAGGCTGGCCTCGAACTCAGAAATCCACCCGCTTCTGCCTCCCGAGTGCTGGGATTAAAGGCATGTGCCGGCGAAAATTATGTTTTTATTTCAATGTTTATTCATATAGATTAACTAGAAAAACATGCCAAAATTTAATGTCAGCAATTCACAAAAGTTCTCCAAACAATAACCTATAGACTGGTGCAGCGACATCTTGTAGCTTGAGGCTTTCCTTTGTCTTTTGTCTGAGGCAAGCTCTTTACTTAGTCAGGCTGGACTAGCCCCTTCCTGTCCTCCAGCCTCTGCCTCCTGAGAGGCTATCACACATGCCCTGGGGTGTAACTCAGAGGTACAAGCACATGATCAGCTTGCATAGGATCCTAGGCTCCGTATTACACTTTGAAAGAAAAATCCAGTAAAGGATAAAACAAACTTTAAGAGATAAAACAAAATAGAAATCTCTAAAATTAAATGTTTTAAAATAACTTAGAATACTTGATGGGCAGGTGCCACTACTCCCAGACTAAAAACATTTCATTTACTTACTTTGCATGTATGTACCTGTGCACCTGAGTAAGCCACTAACTTGCAGGAGCTGGCTCTATCATTCCAACACTTGATTTCTAGGAACTGAACTTAGGAAAGAGGTCTTTGCGGCAAGCTCACTTCCTACTGAGGTATCTTTTCTGGCGTATGCCTTGGCTCTTAACCCTAGCTTCTCAGTTTTGTTTTGGTGCAGATGGGTGAGCTTCTGACATGACTCTAGTGGGGAGGGGGTCCTCAACCTGTTTTTATTAATGCATTCTGTACTACTGATAGCAGCCCAGGCTGAGGCACTGACATGAACTGGGGAGTGCCAGACCTACTTCAAGTAGGGGAGCAAAATTGCTCATTGTGTAAAACCTAAAATAAAGTGTCAACTCATTATCTTATTCTCTATATTCTTTTCCTCAGTTATAAAGGAACTGAAACTATAATTTTTAAATTTATTTAATTTATTTTTCTATTTCGGGGAATATCACCAAGCCCTAAAACAAATGCAGTGTTAAACTCACTTTAATTTTAAAAATAAACCTGTAACTTTGAGGTGTTCTCAGAACTCTCAGGAGATGAAGTCACACAAGTGTTTACTCCAGCATGGCTGCATCCTAAGCTGCCTGCCCTGGCCCAGTGGCCCTCACCTCCCCAGTGCGGCAGTCCTTTAGTACACATGTCCAAGTTCCACATGTCATGGTGATCCCCAACCAGAACACTATTTTGTTGTTACCTCATAACTGAAATTTTGCTACTGTTATTAATCATAATGTAAATATCTCA
Organism: Mus musculus; assembly: GCF_000001635.26. Lineage (NCBI taxonomy): Eukaryota > Metazoa > Chordata > Mammalia > Rodentia > Muridae > Mus > Mus musculus. The sequence continues at coordinate 18,308,989 of NC_000080.6, forward strand.
TATGCATGATATACAACCCCCAAAAGGGGCCATGGCCCACAGGTTGAGAACTGCTGAACTAGATCCTGGCTGGGTTTCATGTATTTGCAAAGACACACTGGCTAGCACCTAGACAGCTAGGACATTATACCTGATAGAGTTAAAGAAAAACTTCCCAAGTTACTATTTCTTTTCTAAAAATACATTTGTAATAAAAAAAAATACCAAAATTGTAAGAAAATATTATCCTTTTTTTGTTGTTGTTTTGTTTTGTTTTTCGAGATAGGGTTTCTCTGTATAGCCCTGGCTGTCCTGGAACTCACTTTGTAGACCAGGCTGGCCTCGAACTCAGAAATCTGTCTGCCTCTGCCGCCCTGGCTGTCCTGGAACTCTGTAGACCAGGATGGCCTCGAACTCAGAAATCCACCTGCTTCTGCCTCCCAAGCGCTGGGTTAAAGGTGTGTGCCACCACACCCGGCAAGTTCTTTCCATTCTTAATGGAAAGAGCCAGAGCCACATGGCTGACTAGAACATGACCCCTTGGTACTATTACATTGTCACTGGCTTTCTGTTTTCCAAATCCTTCACTGCCTAAGCTTGGCTATCCTGGGTCTTGCTCTGGAGATTGACCTTGAACGCAGAGATCAGCATGCCAGTCTCCGGAGATTAAAGGTGTGTACCACCATGCCTGAATCTAAATTTAGCTGGGTAGGATCTTGCCCCAAGGTCCCACTCCCTTAATTTGTTATCTCCTAGAACATAGGATTTTGCTCCATTTCACTTCCTGGTACTCCTTTAATACTTGAACCATATATTTTATATTTTTTCCTTTCTAAGCTTGCTATGCTTGTTCAAACTTCTCTTCATAAGACTTAATCAGAGAACAAAGTCTCTGCTGGGCCTTTTTGAAACTTCCTTTGTCAGTGCAATTAATCTGAGTCTTTTCACCTTAGTCTCAGGCAGACTTTTCAGACAAAGGCAAAAAGTAGCCACATTCTTCACCAAAATACCACAAAAACAGTCTTTATGCCACATTCTGAAATTCTTCTCCTTTGAAATCTCTTGGGCCAGGTCAACACAGTTCTAGCTGCATGTACTAATAACTATGTTAACTATGTAAGCCTGCCTGTAACCCACCACTAGGGAGACAGAGGCGGGAAGAAATGTGGTCTTCTCTCCATAGCAAGTTCCAGGCAAGGCAGGCTTACATAGTTAACTGCAGCATTCAGGAGATACAGATAGAACTGTGAGTTCAAAGCCAGGCTATATAGTGAGCTCCAAGCCAGCCAAGATGATACCTGTCTAAAGACAGAAAACCACTGTGAAACTAAACATACATTAGAGAACACCAGAGGGATATGGCCACTCTGATGAAAACCCTTGAGTGGCTCTTAAACTTTACATACATGCATGAGTTCTATGTATGCGCAAAACAGAACACAGCAACTCCAAGTGAGGTTTACAACTGAGAACCACAAACAGACAGCACAATGCACAGTACATGGTAAGGCATGAATTTCTGAAGGACAGAGACCAAATTTGTAAGCATCCCCACATAGGAGGCCAGGGACTTGAGTTAGCCACTTAACCTTTGAAAGCATCCCTTCTATCAAATGACAACCACACTGATGTACTTCTTAAGGTTCAATGTTATCATCAGCTAAGTTCTATTCTATTTTTTTGTTTCTATGTTTTGAAACAGGATCTCTCTACACAGCCCTGCACACCAGAAGAGGGCACCAGATCTCATTATAGATGGTTATGAGCCATCATGTGGTTGCTGGGAATTGAACTCAGGACCTCTGGAAGAGCAGTCAGTGCTCTTAACCTCTATCTCTCCAGACTGACAAACCTTTGTATAAAGAAAGGTAAATGAAAAAAAATTTCACCATGGTCTTTTCCTTACTTGTTTAATAGGATGGGGGGGGGGAGGGAGGGAGGGAGGGAGAGAGAGAGAGAGAGAGAGAGAGAGAGAGAGAGAGAGAGAGAGAGAGAGAGAGAAGCAAATAATGAGAAACTGATCAGACCTGGCAAAGAGTGACACATCTGTAATCCCAACATTTGGGAGGTAGAGGCAGGAGGATCACTTAAAGGCTGTTCTTGTACCCAGCAATTCAAGGCTAGCTGGGCAACATGAGACCCTGTTCTAAAAACAAAGCACCATCAACAAAAAAACAAACAAACAAACAAACAAAACAAAAAAAGGATGCAATTTTTTAACATCTGTGTGTGTGTATATGTGGTGGCATCAGGTTAAAAGCTAGTTATTGAGAGTTGTGAGCTACCAATGTGTGTGGTGGGAATTAAACTCAGGTCCTCTGGAAGAACATCAAGTAATGTCATTTCTTACCAACACAACACCAGTAAGAAGCATTTCATGCTGTCACCGTCTATAGCGCATAACTGAACAGTTAGTTCCTGAAATCTCAAATACACATATAAGAATGACTGTATTACTACTCCACCACCATCTCTTCTCACAGGAGGTCTGAGACTAGGGATGGGTTTTGTGAATGTATACCAGCATATATATGAGGCTGAGCTTGATCCCCAGCGCTACATAAACCAGGCTGTCCTACTGCAATCCCAGAGTGCTGTTCATGCTGCATACATACTCTACTCCTCTCTCTCTCTCTCTCTCTCTCTCTCTCTCTCTCTCTCTCATTCTAGAACTGAGGATTCCCACTGTACAGCTAAATCCTTTCTTGTCACAAGTAACCATGTTAAGATTAGTGGGCATTCTGGCAAGCTGTCTCCTGGTTTCCAAGGTCTCCTGGTCCCTAGAGTCCCTGGTCCAGATTGCTCATGCCCATTCTGCCAGTCTCAGCTGCACCTACTTTGAAGAGGTAGAAGGCCAACTGTGAGATTTTTGTTTTGTTTGTTTTTTGTTTTTTTGAGGCAGGTTTCTCTGTGTAGCCGTGGCTGTCCTGGAACTCACTCTGTAGACCAAGCTGGCCTCGAACTCAGAAATCCACCTGCCTCTGCCTCCCAAGTGCTGGGATTAAAGGTGTGCGCCACCACGCCCGGCAACTGTGGGATTTTTTTTCCCCCCCCCACTGCTGGACTCCAGCTGCCCTTAGGGATAGGGACAACCAAGACCTCAGGCAAGCAGGACACAAGCACTGGCTCTGTTACATACCTTAAAGGTGTTTGCTCCCATCCAGTCCTTATGCTAAGGACACTAAGCAATACTGTATTTCTTGTCACAGGTAAGGACACAAAGTTTTGGTAGAATGTATTCAATTATTGTTAAAGTTTCTAGATACTACAAAACCAAATCTGTTACATGAAAAAACATCAGTAAAACTATTAATAAATATATTTACGCGTGGTGGTACATGCCTTTAATCCTAGCTCTTTAGAAGCAAAGCTCTCCGAGTTTGGAGCCAGCCTGGTCTATGTAGTGAATTTCAGGACAGCCAGAACTACAAGTAAAAGCCTGCCTCAAAAAAACCAAAGAGGTGGGGGAAGGGCTAGAGAGATGGCTCCAAAGGTAAGATCATTGCTGCTCTTCACAGGATCTAAGTTCAAATCCTGACACCCACATGGCAGCTCACACCATTTATTACTACAGCCCCACAGGATGCCTTTTTCTGGTATGCAGACAAGACATACATATACATAAAATAAATTAATGAATAGATTTAAAAAAATTTACAGACTATCTCACAATCTGTATCTGAGGGATTGGTTTTCCTTTTTAAATTTTTTTTTACTCTCCGCCCCCCCCCCCCCCCCCGCCTTCTTCCTCTTGTTCCAGCCCCGCTTGCTCTTCTGGCCCACAGGGTTTTTTTTATTTGTTTTCTCATTACAGATGGTTGTGGGCCACTATGTGGTTGCTGGGATTTAAACTCATGACCTCCGGAAGAGCAGTGAATGCTCTTAACTGCTAAGCCCCTTTTTTATTTTTTCTGTATATATGGTATGTACATGTTTGTGGGCACACCGAGACACTGGAGTTACAGGTAGTGTGAGCCACCCAACATGGTAACCGCACTCTCTCCAACCACCCTTCTTTTCTTCTGTTTTGTTTTGCTTCATGACAGGTCTAATTATATAGCTATGCCAGGCCTGGAAGATGATCCTTCTGCCTCAACCCCCTGAGTGGACCATGCCTAACTTATAATCGGCTCTTATAAATTAGGACTTGGAGCTCAACCTGAGTTCAAGAACAAACATGGTAGAGACGAAAAACCAACTTCTACAATTTCTCCCTCTTTTTCTCTCCCTCTTCTCTTCTCCTTCCTCTCCTCTCCCTCTGAATAAAAGCCAGACATGGTGACACATAAGTTTATTATCAACACTGAGGAGACAGAGGCAAACAGACCTCTGTGAGTTCAAGGCCAACATGGTCTACATAGCAAGTAGGGTGTGTTGATTTGAATAGGTATGGCCCCCCATAGACTCATGTGTTTGAATGCTTGACTCACAGGGGGTGGCACTCTTAGGAGGTATGGCCTGTTGAAAGACATGTAGTTGTGTTGGAGTGTGTCGCTGTGGGGGTGGGCTTTGATATCTCCTATGCTCAAGCTAGGCCCAATGAGGCACATCTCTCTTTGCTGTCTTCAGATCAAGACGTAGAACTCAGGTTCATCTCCAGCACTATATCTGCCTGCATGTTGCCATGTTCCTGCTGGGACAATAATGGACTACACTTCTGAATCTGTAAGCCAGCCTAAACAAAATGTTTTCCTTTATAAGAGTTGCTATGGTCATGGTGTGTCTTCACAGCAATAAAACCCTGATATATGGCTACCCTGATTTTTTGAAACTATATAAAAAAACAGAAAACAAAACCCAAATGTAATAATAATAAAGAAAAGTCAAAATCTCAAATAAGTAAGCAAATAATTAAGTATGTGTCTTTCTTCAGATTTGGGACAATGGTACTGAGGCCTCTGTGCAGGGCTTCCTAATGACACTAAGAGAATTATATGCCTCTGCCCACCATTCTCCACCATGCTAGCCACCCTGGCCTCACACTTACCACTTTTCTACTTGTTGCCATTTGGCCTAAAATGCCTTCCTCTTGGTTGGGTTTTTATCATTCAATGTCATCTCCCTCACAGTGGCACTAGCCACTGTCATAACTGGCCAGCTCCTAGTGCAATAAACCTGAAGTTACTTTGTACAATACACAATGTGGTTCTACATATAAACAGGCAACAGGAAAGTAAGGAGAAACTGTTTTATTAGAGACATGGGTTTCTCTTACTGCCCTTTCTCTAGATGAATGAATCACTGGAACACCATCTTTTCCAGGGCTATCTTAAGAATATGTGGCATAACAGTAATCCCTCAGTAAATATTAGAGTGGAAATATACTTCAAGAAGTCACTGTCCTCAGCTGGGCTATGGGAGGAAGGGACCCTGGGCAGCCTGTACGGAAGCAGTAACAGGACTGCAACAATTTATACTGCTCACACTGGGTCAAGGAGAAACAGACAAATTACAGGTGAGACAGCAGGAAGGAGACTGCTGCCCACTCCAGTTGAGTCACTGACAATCATGTGAGGCCTCAAAACAATTTCAAAAGCAGTAACAACTTAACTGGAATGACCAGCAAGCTGCTGTTTAACAGACAACCCTTACGATGTAATGGCAAGTATTTGGTACGTTAATATATTTCAAAAAACTGAGAACCCTGCTTAATGTGGCACATTCTTATTGAGGTCTAAACAATGCTATCAGTGGTTAGGTTCCTGAGGATTAACATGTATGGTCTGGTACATAGAAGTTTTTGTTATGATGGTGTTTCGAATCCAAGGCTGGCTTGAACTTTCTATGTAGCCAGGGATGACCTTGATTCAGATTCTCCTGTCTCCACCTCTGAGATGTAGGGATTATAGGGCATGTACCACTTTCCAGCTTTATTTGGTGTTGAGGATCAAACCTAGGGCATTATGCACGCTAGACAAGCACTCTAGCCACTGAACTATTACCTGGCTTCTGCATTTTATCTGTCTGTCTGTCTGTCTATTTGTTTGTGGTGGTGGTGGTGGTGGTGGTGGTGGTGGTGGTGGTGGTAAGCATTGAACTTAGGACCTCACACATGCTAGACAAGCACTCGAATACAGAGCTATAATCATAGGCAGATACATCCAGTTTTATCTGCACGAAAATTCAAATGTAACAATTTTCAGGCTAAGTGAACATGTCCATAAGAAATTTCTGAGAAAATCCAACTGACTAGCCACAATTTTCTTAAAGGAATAGAAAGGAAGGGAGCAGATTAGAGAAAAATATAGAAATTAAGCATGGTTGACAAAGATTCCAAGCACAAAGGAAAATGCTATTATATATATGGAGAGTAGGGTCAGCTCACTGTGTAACAGGATTCGATTTTTTAATGTTCTTTAGGTAAAATGGCAGTAAGCAAATGTACCATACTCAGACTTAGGGCCCTTCAGAGGACTGAAGAGCACTGCAAGACTCAGAACTGGAAGAGGGAGCCGGGCGTGGTGGTGCACGCCTTTAATCCCAGCACTTGGGAGGCAGAGGTAGGTGGATTTCTGAGTTCGAGGCCAGCCTGGTCTACAAAGTGAGTTCCAGGACAGCCAGGGCTACACAGAGAAACCCTGTCTCAAACCCCCCACCCCCCCCCAAAAAAAAAACTGGAAGAGGGCTCCAGAGGGTCTGTCAGGATGGACTCACATACCTTTGGAAAGCAATGACAGTTGGACCCCAACAAGCCACTAAGTGTAGAAAGGTTTTAATAGTGGCTCTGGGAAATAAAAACAAGACAGCACCAGTCACTGGGAGACACATGGACAAAAGACAGCACTACTTTTCTGTTCATTAAGCCTCCACAGCAAAGAACACATCTCCATAATTGCTTGCACAGCTCATAGGGAAAGTGAGAGACAACAAAGAGCAGGAGAACCGCCATTCCCACTTGAAAACTCTGGGCTGAAGGTCAGAACACCTCTACTCTTTACCCACAGACATGTTGTAACTTGCAGATGCCACAGTATAGAGCATGCTTCCACATTCATAAACGGCAAGACTACAATAAAGCAGAATCTGTTTACTGGGGACACAGAATCCAGAGAAGATGGACACCATCCCAGGTTCCAGTTGGAACAAGAACTGTATCCTCACTGACATTTGGGGGCCCTCATCATTCTGGGCACCTACCCTGCATGAGAGAACACCCCAAGGTACCATACCAGTCCCTTGAGGAATGAAGTGATGTGACCAAGGATATTCTCCATTGAGCTATGCAGTCAGGACAAAGGATGATGCAGCAGAAGCAAAGCTATGGCCCACTACCAGGTACTGTGCAGACGTTGCTATAAGCAGGAAGCTACATTCATTTTGAGATATTTACTTAGGTTACAGGAATATTATCACTCCTGTTTTAGAAAGCCTCTCGGGTGCTTGTAATAAAACAAATGTTTTCTTTGAGGGTCTTTTATGTAAACCAATTGAATGATCTTCTATGAGGATAAATGTGCTCTAGTAAACTCTGCCAAGAAATACATTTTTATAACACCAATTCCAGTAAATTATGTTTTAAAAGTGAAGTGTATTCCCACAGAGAAGGCAAGGTTGTGGTAATGGGAGAGATTTAAGTGAGACTGTAGTGAAATTCCCTCTGCAGACAAGGTACCTGTGGTCCGCCTTTTCATCTGCTTGCCTCGGGCAGCAGCTAAGGCTTCCATGATCCGTTTCCAAACACTTCCCCAAATTAATGAAAGTAAGCAAGAGCAAGAGAACATGCATAATCTAAATTACAGCTGGTATGGTTGGCTCAGGAGAGAGGATGCTTTCCAGGTGTGTTTAGGATCCTAGAGCTGGGCATGGTGGTACACACCTTTAATCCTACTGCTCTGGAGGCAGAAACAGGTTCCAGGCTAACGTGGACCAAATTGCAAGCTCCAGACCAGACAGAAGACCCTCTTTCAAGAATAAAATAAAGTAGATCGCAGGGCTGGAAGGACATTCCGTGGTTAGGAGCATGTACTTGAGTTTCGGTGGGTTCAACACTGATCATTCCGGGTGAGCACTGCACGCACGTGGCGTATAAACCATTCATTCTTATTCTCTCACCCATGCATAAGTAAAAATGAATCTTAAAAAAAAAAAAAGAATTCTAGGAATTAAGTAATTTTGCCTAAAGAGGGCAAATAAGTAATCACTTTTCTGGATAAATACAACAAAATTGTTTAACTAAGAATAACAGAAACATCTTTTTTAAAACTGAAAATCACCCCCTTTTACTGTGTTATGTAAAGTGGATCTGTGTGGTGTGGTCTGCACCACGCCCAGAGTTGTGCTATGCAGTGAGTAGTTTGGGGCTGACGTCCCTGTGCCCACCAGGCATCATGCTAGGTTTAATGAACACTCGGAGAAGGTGCAGGTCACCACTTTCTGATGTTCCCTCTCTTCTTCACTACACTAAGACAGTATGAACATCTGTGAGCAAGATGCTCAAGCTCCAGAGACCTCTTCATCCCCTTCTCCTTAAGTGAGTCACAGGCTTTCCCTATTCACAAGACTCAATTTAGTGAGGTCTTCCAAATAGCTTCAAAATACTCCTGCGCTCCAACCCCTCTATCTAGACACCTTAGTCTGGATGCCTGGTAGGAAACAACCTCACATCGACTTTGCCTGAACAGTCATTTCCAGCCTGACCTCCCAGCACACACAGCCTGGCTCTGAGCCAGGTTTTATCGCCATTTAGCCCACTGCTGAGGTAAGTGTCACTTGTAGCTTCAACACCTAGAAGTGCCCCCGAACTCTTTATTGGGCCTGAGTCTCCCACGTCCTCACTGGACCTCTTCTAGCTTCTTCCTTTCTTTTCATCCGAGTATGCTGCTTAAGTGTATTTAGAACACACCCCACTACACACGCCCAGAGATCCTTTACCACTGTACTCCACCACTTTCTTTCCTGCCAGCCAGCACATCACAAAGTGTACAAATCCCTTTACTTCCTGCCTGTACTGCCCACTGTGCTGGCTAGATCTATGTCAACCCGATACAAGAGTCATCTGGGAAGTGGGACCCTAATTAAGAAACTGCTCCTGGTAGACTGGCCTGTGGACAAGCCTGTGGAGCATTTTCTTGATTAATGATTGATGTGTGAAAATTCAGCTCACCATGGATGGTGCTTCCCTGAGTTCTAAGCTGTGCAAGGAAGCAGTCTGAGCAAACCATGAGAAGTAAGCCGGATAAATAGCAGCAGCCTTCTACAGTCTGTTTCAGTTCCTGACCTGACTTTTCTCAATAATGGAGTATGACCCCAAGTTGCAGCAATAAACGCCGTAACAAAAGACACCTACTAAAGTCCAAGTTCCACAACAGACTTAGTCCTCAGAGCAATGGCAGTCTTCAACACAGTTTACTGCTGCCACTCTGTACAAATTTTTCTTCTCCTAATAAGATTATCCCAAACTATTTTTTTTTGTTATGAGATAGAGTGAAACTCTGTAGCACAGGCTATGCCCAAACTCAAGGCAATCCTCCTGCCTCAGACTCCAAGTGCTTAGAGGTATGATATATCATATCAAGTTCAAGTCTTTTTCTGTAAGATTTACCCCACATAAACTTTCCATCTATCATTTAAACAGGCACAAACTCTTAAAGTCCTTACTATATTAGTGATCATCATATCAATGCTAAGAACCCTACTGAGACTACAACATTATTACATGAAACAGCACTGACATAGGCCTGGCTGGAGGAGTCTGATGTGATACTTGTGGTCAAGCTGCTTCTGAACACTATGCATGAGCTAGATGACATCAGCCCCGTTCTTCTCATCAGTCATGTTAGCAACTTGTTACATTCAAGTTCACATACTCTCTGACAAGCAGAGGAAGCCATTTCTACAACTCTGAGCAGGACACTGCCCCAGGCTTCCCCCAGATGATATGGAGTCTGGAAAGCTATTCACAGTCATATGAATATGTTAAAGGAAAAAATGGTTGAATATAGCAGCTCCTGCATGATTAGCCTCTCAAGCTGAGGTTTGAAGAGCTTCTAGCCTCCAAGAGGAGGAGGTGCCCAGGGGTGAGAAGCACAAGCTACATCAGTACCAGGCCCTCCATTTATGTCACTCAGGGCATGGCTGAGTACAAGGATGAGTTAAGAATAGTTTCCTATGTAAGCCCTATTTCACTTTCCTGGTGACTAGAGTACATGAGATGTCTCAGGAGGGTTGGTTCCAGCACCTCTAACACCAACTGTTTGGAACAGCTTTAGGAACTGGAAGCCCAGTTTATTCTTCTTTTCACTGTTTCTTAAAGAATGTAATAAGACGTTCTAGTAACCATCAGGTCTACACTTGTCTTTCTGTGTTCATGAGTTGAATTCTCAGTGATGATCAACCATTTCTCAGGCACTATACGGATGCTGAGACAGAACAGCCCCTGTTTCTCAAGGACCTTAAAGTCTCATGGGAAAGAGCAGGCAGGAGGTGGATGCTATTGTTCTTAGTGCTGGAGTGCTCCTCATACACTGAGAGCTGTCCCACCACCAAAACTTCAGGTGGTCAGCTTTTCAAAACACCTGCTCTCTACCAATAGCCCCAACTCCACATTCTACCACCCTCTTTTTTCTATTTAAAACATGTTTCATCTTCTCATCCCTCCATCCTTCTGTTTTCTATTCATCCCTCTTGGTCTATTAAAAAAAAAATAAAAACAAAACAAAAAACAAAAACCACACTCAAAAATCATTAAATTTCTTTCTGTCTCCCAGAGCCATGACAGCCCTTCCTGCTTCTTGGCTTCCTCTTTTTCCAGATACTCTTTCTCTACCCGTCCTTCATTGCATATATTCCTCAGAGACACCAAGTTCTATTTGGAACTTGCTATGTAGACCAGAATTGCCTCAAATGCATGATCCTCCTGCCTCAGTCTTCCCTGTGCTGTTGTTACTATGGTATGTGACCAGCTTTTAGAACATAATTGCTAACCCCCTTCTTCCCAGAGACTCTCAAACACTTCACTATCAAAAGCTTTCTAAACTCATGTGGAAAGTCACCATCAGTCTTGGCGCCTTTGACTCGAGCATACTTAGCCACTTAATGGAAACAGCTTTCATTCACATTCTATAAGTAAACAAAGAAACATGTGTCCTGGTAGCTTTGACTGTGGGGCTGACAACCTAGAATCATCTGGGAATCTCAAGTGAGAAACTAGCTAGGTCAGAATGATGTCTATGGGGAATTATCTTGTTGATTGTTACAAGGAGGGCCTAGCCCATTGCAGGTGGCAGCATTCCCTAGCCAGGCAGTCCTGGGCCATCTAAGGAAGCTAACTAAACATTACCCTGCATAAGCTATCAAGCAAAACTCTTCTATGGCTTCTTCTGCTGTATTTCCTTGGTTAGAAGTGATACAGGAAGACTGGCCTTAGAGTTTCTACTTGAGTTCCTGCTCTGATGTGTCTTAGTAATAGACTATAATAAAAGACTTTCTACCCTAAGTTGGTGTTGGGTCATGGTATTCATCACATCATCAATGAAACTAAGAACGATGCAAATGTAAAGTTTCCATAAGCAGCTGAAGTTTATTACACTGGTCTCCCAGTGTCTTCTGTAGATTTGAATTCTTTCAAACTGAAAAGCTGGGTACATGCAGGATCAGAATCAAAGACATAAGTCATTGCCTTTGCCTCTAGGAGGACATATAATCTACTTAACTTGCCTAATCCTACCTAAAAGCAGGCAAAGCTGAGAGTTCAATAAGTGATTAAAAATAAACTCAAACATACAATCCAACTACAGTCATGGTTTATTCTGTGGCAGCAGCATGCAGCACTGTACATGATCCACAGACCAACTTTAGAGAGAGAACTTGCCTCTCTAAGCCATTTTTCCTATCCTAGCTTCTGTGTTACTCACTCAAACCCAGAGCCTGTTCCCTTCAATAGGCAAGTTTCCTGGTTCTTCTGGTTCAAGACTGCTGCTGTCTGTTTCCTAAGACCTGTGGCCTCTCCCTGAACAACTACACCAACTCAAAGCTCACTGCTTCTTACTCAGCCTCAAGCTGTTCTTGTCTCTGTCAAATTGTTTCATAAACATTTCATTTCTCACTCAAAAGTTTCTAAGATTCTCTAACATCTATAAAATGAAATTCAAAGCCCTTGGCTTGATAGAGCTCAAATTTTACTCCTGCTACACCCTCCCCCTTGTTTTGTATTCTGCAGCCAAAGGTCCACCCACCATGTGATAGCTCTCTCTACCTGCCCTCTACTATGTTTACTAGCAGATTCCTCCAGTGAGTCTACACCTCCTTACTCTTCAACCCGATTCCCATCTCTTGTAATCTTCCCAGATGACTAAGTGGTCCAGCACAGCAAACTATCTCTCATTCTTCTGCCCCCACACCAAGGCACTGGCAGTGACTACTTCAATACTTTCTAAGCACCTTTAATAGATTATGAACCACTTGAAAGTAGTTCCTTTTCAAATACAACAAGCACATAAGGTTTTGACAGAGAATATAGGCACCTTTACCTAAAACTAGAATCACCTTTTCAGCTGTAAGAATTTTTAAAAAAAACAACATTTAACAACAATATTGTTTTTACTGTGTTTTAATTTATTTTATTCGTGTGTATGTTTCTATGTAATTGAGTGTGGGTACCCGTGAGGGCCACAAGAAAGCATTAGGTCACTTTGAGCTGGAATTGTAGGTAGTTTTGAAGCCTCTCACATAGGTGCTGGGAACACACACACACACACCCCAGTCCTCTAAGGAGCAGCAAGCCCTCTCAAACTGAATCATCTCTTCAGTCCTACTGTGGTTTTTATATACACAAGCCCACTACATATAATTTAGCATTTTAACATTCTAAATGTACAATTCAGTGACATTATTACATTTACAATATTGTACAACTACTGACACTATCCAGCTCCAATATGTTCACCATTCAATACAGAAACTTCAGTGATAATTGACTTCTTACCATGAGGCAAGAACCTGTCTCAAAAAAAGGCTGTGCTAGCATGAAGCAGTAATCTCAGCATTTGAAGGTGGAAGCAGGAAGACTAGGCATTCAAAGTCATCCTCCACTAAATAGCATGTTCAAGGTCAGCCTGAGCTATATGAGGCTATCTCAAAGCCAAGCTGGACATCCACACACTGAAAGGTAGGCAAGTTAAGCAATGGGCCCTTTTAGCAGAGAAGATAATAAGGCTGAGAATTATGAGACAGATGTACTGCTGTTGTTTGGCTGCTTTTTGGTTTTTCAAGACAGGGTCTCTCTGTGTATCCCTTGCTGTCCTCCAACTGTTTTGTTAATGATATTGTTTCACCTCAAAGAATCTTTAAAAGAAAAAAAACTTTATCCGATTATGCAATACAACTCTTGGTGGGGAAGGTACTGACTCAATTTTACATATTCAAATAAACAAAAACAACACTTGTCAAATATAATAGCATTATATAAAGAAAAGAATTTATTTTTACTCTCCCCTGCTTAAAAGACTTAGTGACTTCTCAAAAATACTTTATCTGAAATAACACCAATCAAAATTTTGAATTTTTGGTTTCCATTTGTACTAGAGGCTTACTTATAATACAGACAATCCTATCAAAACTAAAGTAGAAAAGACTTGGGCAAAATATGTCCCTTATGATGAGTAAATTCACTGTCCAAACCCTTAAGTTTAGTTATCCAACTATAGCAAAGCGTAAGCAGATGACAGCTACACAGTGATCCTAGTGGCTCAGAGCCCATGAGCTTGTAGACAGCATGCAAGCTTTTTATGGAATTGTTACAGGAATCAAAACAATATTTTCCTCCTAAAAGAAGAGCCAATGATAGATAAAAAGCATAACCAAATGCATGATAAACTCCAGAAACAGTTAATTCACTATGTGTACACACACACACACAGTGAGTGAGTGAGTGAGAGAAAGAGAGAGAGAGAGAGATTCACACACACTACTAAACAGCTTTATGTTTGAAAGTAAGGATTTAATTTACATGGCAATATAAATCAATTTATATTTTTAAAAGTCTCCAGGGACCAGTGATGGCTCAGTAGTTAAGAGTCTAGCTGATACGTTAGGGGACCCAAATTCCATTTCCAGAATCCATGATGGGCAGCTCAGAACCAATCAATGCCTTCTTTTGACTTCCATGGGCACTAACACAAACCCATATCAGAAACACATGTGTATACATAATTTATATTTAAAAAATCTAAATACAATGCAACATATTTAGCAACTGCAACTCACACAAGGTTTGAAGATCAGTAACTTGGAATGCAAACTGTTTTGTCAAGTACAGACAGTACAAGCAGCATGCCTCCCCTGGAGAGGAGCTCTCTTGTATACTAAGCAGCTGACCACTGGGAGGGTACTGTGTGCCACTGCTGTGTTTTAACAAAGTCATGTGTCTAATTTAAATCTACACATTGATACTGACAGAAAGAAGTCCAAGAAAGGGTGAAAACCTTTCATTAAGTGAAAACCAATTATTCAGCTTATTCAATATAATTTATAATTGATGAAACTACAATCTCACTATTAAGGACTGAGTACTTATGCTGAGGGTAACACCAGAAAAAAAAAGTAATGTATCAATTTATATATATCATTTAATTCACACATTTTAATTAGAAGCTGACTTCAAAAAGCATCCAAGCTACATTATCTGTTTTGTCTCCAACATTTAAGGCCATCAAAATATTAAATAGTTAAGTCTTATAGAGGGTCAGGTAGGATGGCTCAACAGGTAGGAACTTGATCCCCAAGCCTGATAATCTGGGTCACTAAGACCCATTTTCTGCAAGTTGTCCTCTGTCACCCTTACACACTGTGGCACATGTACATCCCCACACATACAATGTGATTAATTTTTTTTTTTTTTTTTTTTTTTTTTTGGTTTTTCGAGACAGGGTTTCTCTGTGTAGCCCTGGCTGTCCTGGAACTCACTTTGTAGACCAGGCTGGCCTCGAACTCAGAAATCCGCCTGCCTCTGCCTCCCAAGTGCTGGGATTAAAGACTGGTTTTAACTTCTATATAGGTAGCAGCACAAAATATAAAGCCAAACTCAGACAAGAGCCAAAGACAGAAATCACAGCATGACACAGCGTGGTAACACTAGGAAGGCAGTCAGAAGCAGAAACTCAAAATTCATTACCACTTAAAACAGTGGTTCTCAACTTGTGGGTCCTAGTCTCCTGTCACAGGGGTCTGTCTCATGGCAAATATCCTGCATACTAGACATTCATATTAAGATTCATAACAGTAGCAAAATTATAGTTACGAAGTAGCAACAGAAATAGTTTTATGGTGGGGGTAGCCATAATAAGAGGAGCTGTATTAAAGAGCCACAGCATTAGGAAAGTTGAGAACTACTGACTTAAAAGAACCAGTGAAGAATATCTCCAAAAATTAAAGCAGTTGCTATGTATAAAGTGCAGCTTAATATATACACTTTTGAAAAATAAAGATACCTAGTATGTTCTTGGAAATCACACTCTTCCCAAAACATTTCAGAGTAGTAAGGTTTACCTTCCCACCACACAGTGGGATGGCAAATCCCCAGTGATAGGTAATGGTCAAAGATTTCAGCTTGAAGCCATGATTATGAGAATTTACAAAGATAAAAAGTCCTCCGTGCTTCAGAAACACAAACCGCTCACAGACAAACCCTGCTACAACATGGACTCAAACGTACTTTTCCTTCTTCTAAAAAAAATGATTATCTCATGAAAATCTTCAAATTGTTTACAGTTTTAAATCTGATAGCACTTACCCACAAGAAAGCCACTGTATGTTTGAATAGCTGATACTTGTTTGAAGCTACTATTTATAATTTGATCAGCCAGAGCTGTTTGAACTCACAAGAGATGCACACTAGGGAGCCGACACCAATAGCAGTGGCAGCTACAGTACAGACCGACCGTAGGGAATGTCTGTGATTCTACACAAACAACCAAGGGAAGCGCTGGGCTTTCATCTCTTAATATTTCTCTACTTCTCAAACACTGAAAAATGATCAGCCACACAAGAAATTCTGAGAATAATTAGGGGCTCAGTTAAAGAATCTAGTTTAACATATTTTTCTGGGGATGTAGCTCAGTTGGTAGCATGCATGCATGCATGCATGAGGCCCTGAGTTTAGCCTGGCATAAAGCCAGCATGGCACCCCACACCTGTAATGCCAGCACTAGGGGCAAGGTAAAGACAGGAGAATGAAAAACTCAAGGTTACCCTCAGCTAGACATTGTTTGAGGCCAGCCTGAAACACTGTCTCAAAAAAAGAAAGAAAGAAAGAAAGAGAAAGAGAGAGAGAGAGAGAGAGAGAGAGAGAGAAAGAAAGAAAGAGAGAGAGAGAGAAAGGGGCAAGGGGCAAGGAAAAGGAAAAGGAAAAAGAAAAAGAAAAAGAAGAGGTATCTAATCCTCAAAATAACTTTCTTACAAATCAGGACAAACTTTCAAAAAGTACCACAAATCTGGTCAACACTATGAACAAATCCATACAAAATGGACCCGACGGCTGTGAGGAAGATGCTTACAGCTCAAGCCTGGCAGCCCGAGTTTATCCTGAGAATCCATATAAAGGAGAGACCGACCAACTCCACGAAGTTGTCCCTTAGCCCCCATAGGCACACATCATGTAGGCACACACAGACTAAAACATGAGGGTTAAAAGCCAGATCCTTCAGTTAGCTTCCACTCTGAATGTCTGCACATACTTGCTGTGTATATCCACTAATATTTGCCAGTAACTCCTACCTATAAACTGAAAGTACCAATGAAACGTCACCTTCCATTCAAGGCTGATCCTGGTTCTAAGATTTTTTTAGACCTCCATGATTCAAATATCAGTTTAGAGAAATCATCATTACTTCTTGCCATCTTGACTCAGAAATGTAAAACTGGTGATTTTAAATAAAGCCGAGCAGCAAAGACATCCTTTGAAAGCTGGCTTTAAACTGTCTTCACACTGGATTAAGCAATATCAACAAAGAACACCACCTTTTAAGAGTTTAAATTTATAATTTAAAGCAAAATTATTCTACTAAAGCCACAGGTTACTTCCAGAATTGCTTTGTAAAGTCAATACAAGAATCTGACGGTGTTGGTCTGAGGACCAGCTTGTTCTCACTGAACACCCCAGCATCTAAGGTAGTATATAACACAACATGCCCCAAACTGCATGTGTAAAGGCTGACGTCACCTATAGCTACAATAAAAAAAGGCAAGCTCCTTTACCTAACTTCAATTTTGTTTATATACACAAGTGCCCACTCCATGAAAATCCATCACTTCTCAATATACCTTAGCCTGTTACATGCCACACCCATAGATACATTTACATTTCATTTGTTGTTAGCACTAAACCATGCACAGACCATAGAAGAAAAGCAAAATTCTATAATAGAAAACACAAGACAGAAGTTAGGAGAATTTACTAACAATCCATAGGCAGCTTACCTGCAGTTTGGCGGAGGGTCTAAAGTGATGTCTGCCAGCTCCTTCTGGATCCTGGGAGATCAGGAAACAAAGTTAGTTGGAGGCCCTTCCAGAATCAGGTCAGTAGCCCACCTTACTCCACTGAGGAAGCAGAAGATACTTAGAGGTCCCAGTGCAGGGGAGCAGCTTGAGGTAGGTCTCTCCCACCCTTGACAGCATAGGACTTCCAATACAAGCACACAAGGGCAGTTGGCCTCGGTGTTTTCCATTTAAACAGTTTAAAATTTTCTCACTTGCTGCTTTCCCAGCTTTTCCAGTATCTCACCCGTGAATGAATAGTAAAGTCATTATCCTGAAGTGAGTCTCCCCTGGGATTCCCTCAGGTCTGGGCCCCCTGTCCTGGAACCCCAGGACCAGAACTCTGAAGTACTGGGCCTTTTGGCGTGCTTAAACAGTGACTCTACACACCAGCTCCACCCCCAGGTCAGGCCCATAGTTCTGATTCTCCCAGCAGACCACAGAACCCCTGTCAGGTACCCCCCACCCCTGTCAGACCAGGGACCGCCCCACTGGCCAGGACCCCCCCCCCCGCACACCAGCGCCCCCCGCAGGCCGGGACATCAGCGCCCTCAGCAGGTCATTGCCGCTCAGACCCGGGCACTGTCCGCACCCTGGAGCAGTGGCCTGCCGGCAAAGCCAATATGGCCGCTCGGGCCCCTGTGACCGCCACCGTCAAGGGTCGAGCAGCCCTGGAAGTGTTGGGTGGAGCTGAGGGCAGCAGGACCCCCGGCCGCGCCGCACAAGTGCACAGCCACCTGCACCCGCCGCGAGCACCAGCCCGTTCCCAGCCCGACTTCCCGGCTGCCCGGGCGAGGACGAGCTTTCTCGGGCAGCCCCAGGCCCGCAACCCGCACCCGCATCTCCGCACCTCACAAAGAGCCCATCCCCCACGCTCAGGCCGAAGCCACTGACAGTTCACACCCGCCTCTGGCCTTTGTCTTCGCTTCGGTTAACCCAGACGCTGAGGGCACCAGTTAAAAGGACAAACTTTGCAGCCTTAAGCTGCCTCTTCTAGGGAAGGCTATTTGTATAACTTCTCATCCTAACCCGGCTGTTGTTACAACTTAAAAATTCATCAAGGCAGCTCACTCATCAACACTCAAACTCGGCAATCTGAATGACAATGGATGTTTTCCCTTTCCAAAGGTTTTTGGAGGGTAAGAAGAAGCCTGCTATTATGCACTGACATTTTTAGCTGGTACTTCTTTCACATTAAAAGGAAAACAAATTGAGTGGTGCCTGGGGAAGTTCTTCAAACTTTCCTATTGAAGAGCACTTCCTGTCCCTACAAATGTGGTCCAGTTTAGAACATCCAGTCTCTACTGACATTATTAGTGTCCTGCTAAATTCCACCACTTCCAGAAGGCACTTCAGTCCCTATATGTTTGCATCTGGTGTTTCATTCCCAACTGGATGTTAGTTTGGAGGACTAGTTTCCGGATTCTTGTATGTGTTGGAACTGATAATTTTCAGATCTGTTAGAGAGCAAATGTTTCCCCATGAGCTGTAAAAAGGACAAATTGTTGCTTTAATGCTTAGAAAGTGACGCTTCTAAGAAGGCTGGCGATAGCTCACATCTAAAGATGCCTGATGGCCTCAGTTCAATCCCTCAAAGCTACATGCCGAGAGAGAACTGTCTCCAAGAATTTGGCCTCTGACCTCCACACATGTACCCTGACATGCCTGAATCCACACATATCACATGAATACACACACAATAAAATTATGTTTTTAAAGTCCAATCAATACCAGGCAGTTTTACTCACTGAATCTCAAACACCACCATTTGCAGCAATTCCAGACTACTGATGCAAGGTCTGCAAGTGATTCAAAGGCCTGTTCAAAAAGTGGCTCTAGCTCAGCACAGTTCCCACCAGTGCTCTCCTCTACCAGAGACAACGCTCCACAGTGAACGAATCCCCTTAGCCTGCCCATGGAGATTTCATTTTCACATCATCTTCTGGCACACATGCCCTTCCCAACAGATTCCAACCCCCATCCTAATTTCATTCTTTCTTAGATACCCTTTTCACTTTGTGCCTTTTGATGTTTTTGTGTGTATTTTTTATTTATTTTTTTTATTTTTGTTTTGTTTTGTTTTGTTTTGTTTTTTGAGACAGGGTTTCTCTGTGTAGCCCTGGCTGTCCTGGAACTCACTTTGTAGACCAGGCTGACTTCGAACTCAGAAATCCGCCTGCCTCTGCCTCCCAATTGCCTTTTGATGTTAACCTTAGCTTTCCTTTAACACAAATAGCCACTCTTTCAACAAGGAATCTACAAGTCTAAATCTGTTGCACTAAAAGGCACATACTGCATGTTGGCTCCATTTCCCGCCTGCCATTTCTACTTTAATGTTTCTTTACCAGCTGTTTCTGAGTGGCCTCTCATAGGCCAGGCTGACAAGGAATGCCATGATTGTTCTTCACTCCCAAAGGTTTTCTGAGGGTAGGAACTTCTCCAGTCAACACTCAGTTTGTTTTTCTTTTTACTGGAGAAAAAGGTCCAGCTAAAAATCAGCAGGGTTCAGTGCATTATAGTTGGCTTCTTCTGACCCTCAATATCCTTAGAAAGGAAAACTCTGAATTGACCTACCTGGCTTACCATGACCATGACCATGACCATTATTACCATTACTCCTGGGCTTACCATTCTTGATGATGTTTCAAGCCTGCTAGGCCAGTACACTACTATCCAAGCTATCAAATAGTTTTACATGTTTTTGTTTGGCATTTTGTTCATGAGACAGACTCTCATGGAACTCACTTTGAACTCACAGGACATCTATCTGTCTGTTTCTGTTTCCAAGGGCTGAGCTGACAAAAGGCCTGTACTACTATGCCCAGAACTAAGTTTCTAAGTTCCTTAAGCATACACAAGCTGTGTCTATGGGAAAATCTATTTATTTGTACTATACTGACAAAAAGAAAACTACTTTGTATACCTGTCCATTTTCTCCTTATGTCTAGCACAACGTAAAAGCCCCAGTGACATCACAGCTAATGTCCTGCACTGGGGCAGGAGTGACATCACAGCTAATGTCCTGCACTGGGGCAGGAGTGACATCACAGCTAATGTCCTGCACTGGGGCAGGAGTGACATCACAGCTAATGTCCTGCACTGGGGCAGGAGTGACATCACAGCTAATGTCCTGCACTGGGGCAGGAGTGACATCACAGCTAATGTCCTGCACTGGGGCAGGACAGGTCAAAAGTAGAACAGAGAGCTCAAGGCCGGGGTTGATCAAGAAAGGCCATCCTGAGCAAGAAGGATAGAATCTAGGTTCTGGGAGATTCACAGGGGTTCATCAAAGACCCTGGAGAGACTGAGATATAATCAGACCACTGAAACTGATAACAGTTTTACCAAAGCATCAACCATCTCTCCAGACCTCAACAGCAACCATTTAAAATGACCTGAAGTTACTCTATCAGTCCAGTTAGCTCACTAAGACAGCATACCAAGTTTCTGAATTTCAGTTCAGGGAAAACAACAGAACAAACTGACAATCTTTGAGTTCCAGGCTCACTACTCAGCAGAGAGACCCGAAGCCATTTAGACCTTCCATTTCATTTAAAATTCTTTAAAGAATGCCATTCCCCAGCAGCCGAGTTTCTGTTCCTTACTATGGCCAACCATCTCAACAAAAAAAGGGGGTATGAAAGGAGAGGAGAGGCAGGCTCCCAGGTATCTACTAGAGATTATTTTAAGGAACACAGGATCAGAGAATGTGACTTAAGGTTGACAGAGGTAAATTATCCACCTGGTTTTTTTTACACAAGAGAGAGATTATCGCTGGGTGAACTAAGTGGCTCACTTCTGTAACAATCAAGAGGCTGAGATAGAAGTGCTAAGTTCAAGGCCAGCTTGGGCCAAAAGAGACCTTGTCTAGTAAAACAAGTCTTTCTGAAAAGTGTCAAACTGAAGTTTTTAAACAGAAAAGAAAAAAAAAATCCAAAAATAACTGAAATAATTTTACAGTTATTCACTGATTCTTTCATCTCCCTTAACTCTCCAAACAGGCAAAGGTTCTTCAAATTCTGCCAGAAAACATGACATTCTTTTAACCGCTAATGAGAGTTAGTTATTCCTTAAGCGATGTATGGAGAAAACCCTATTCAGAAAACACCACCCCTGCAACAGGTGAAGAGGAAGAAAGATGGTCAGAACTAGTTTTAACAGAGTTGCCCAGGAAGGTACTCTTAATAATGAAGTATGATGACAGCCTCCGGGAAGTCAGAGATTCGTGATTACTAGGATGAAGACTCTGAAATCACATTGGGAGTCACTCATAAAAGTAATGAGGATTCTTGAAACTTCAACAAGAAACGGACGAGGCCAACCACAACTCCTGCATATGGACGAGGGCACTAACAAAACCAGAAGCAGCGAGCAGTAGAGAAAACAGGTGGGACTCCCATGCCCCATTTTCCTGCCTGAGAACTCACGAGAACGTCGTTGAAGCCTCCCTCCCTGACATGCAGCACGAGGCCACTGGGAAGCTCGGATGCCTGTGGAGAAAGGAGTGGGATACCTCTTAGCGCTGGTGGAGAGAAGCTTCGAATTTTTGCTCATGCTGACTTTACTCTCCTTCTTCTTGGGGGTGCTGCCTTCTTTCTCGGTCTGCTGGTTGGAGGACGAAGATGACGAGGAGCTGGTGCTGGCCCTCGAATCGTCATCCGACATAGCGAACCCCCCACCCCACCCCGCGAACGGCCCCTGCAGGGGGAGGAAACAAAACAGAAACACAGACCATGCAGGCGCTGCAAAGAGGGAAGGAACTCCGCTGTCAGGAGGGCGCGGGCCGGGCCGCCCCCGCTGCCTGCAGAGGCTCGGGGCCCACCGCCGCACCGGCCGAAGAGACACGGGGGCCACGATCGCGCGGGGGCGGCCCGGGGAGGGCCGGGAGCCGCCGCCGCGGTCCCCCAGGCCTCCCGGCGTCCGCTCGAGTTTGGCGAGGTCGGGACGAGCCGAGCAGCGAGAGTGGGTGAGCAAGCCGAGCGTGGGCCGCGTGGGCCGCGGGGACACGGCTCCTGGCCAGGCCGGGCCACGCGGGGCTGCGCTCGCAGGCCGACGCGCACAATGCGCCCCGGGCGGGCGGGTCCCCGCGGGGACCGGGCCGCTCTGACAGTTCGCGCGGCCCCCGCCGCCCGGGCCCGCCACGCCATCCCGGTCGCCCGGCCCTGCTGCCCGCGGCCCGGCGGTGCCGCCCGTCCCCCGGCCCCGCGGCCCCAGGCCCCGCGGCCCGCCCGCCCTGAGGGGCCCCCGCACCTCTCTTTGTGTCTGGCTGCTCCGTGCCGCCGCCGCGGCTGCTGCTGCGGCTGCGACTGGGCCTGGCCACTCGTGTCTCGCTCTCACTGGGAGAGAAGCGGAAGTGCAGCAACAGCAACTATTAACCAGGCAATGGCTTCCCCGGCCGCACACGCTCCGCGCCACTCCTCCTCTCCGCCCCGCCCCGCGCCCCTCCCCCGCCGCACCTGGGGGCCGCGGCCCGGGAGCCCCGAGCGACCCCGGCTTGGCCTGGGGACGCCGCGCCGGGCGGAGCCGAGGCAACCGGGCGGGATTGGGGGCCACTGGGGCAGGTGGAGCCCGGGGTGACCAGGGGAAGTTCTTCCCAGGAGGGCTTTGGGAAAAGGCTGGGGAGTGAGGGGGCCGGTGTGGGGAAAAGATGGTACTCTCCTGGCGAGGACTTTGACTCCTCCCCAAAAGTGATTCGTTTGAAAAGAAAGAATGGAAGAAAAGAAGAGAAGAGAAGAGAAGAGAAGAGAAGAGAAGAGAAGAGAAGAGAAGAGAAGAGAAGAGAAGAGGAGAGAAAAGGAGAGAAAAGGAGAAAGGAAAGGAAAAGAGGAAAGGAGAAAGGAAAGGAAAAGAAAAGAGGAAAGGAGAAACGAAAGGAAAGGAAAGGAAAGGAAAGGAAAGGAAAGGGGGAAAAGGAAAGGAAAAAGGAAAGGGAAGGAAAAAGGAAAGGAAAGAGAAGGAAAAAGGAAAGGAAAGGAAAGGAAAGGAAAGGAAAGGAAAGGAAAGGAAAGGAAAGGAAAGGAAAAGACCCCTAACAGGTTTTTCCTTTGAGCTGATGACACTTGTTCCTCCCTCTGGCAATTACGTGCTTGGAGCAGAGGTCACGCCTGTGAGAAAAAACCCAGACTGGGATTCTGTTCAGGACACCAGGCATGTGCAATTTTATACTAGATACCACCCTCCTTCCCCTTTCACTTGTTATTGAAAAGGATGTGGACTTTTTTTTTTTTAATGTATGCAATTGGGGTTCGGGACAGGTAACTACGACCGGGCTTGGGATTATAAGATCACTGAAAATAAACCTTGAGCCAATGATTTTGACAGGACTTGCCCTGGCTGTCCTGGAACTCACTTTGTAGACCAGGCTCTCCTCGAACTCAGAAATCCGCCTGCCTCAGGATTTGGAATTCTTAAATTAGATATGTCTGAGTCTTAGTAATGGGGAAAAAAAGTTCTAGAAAGCACCCTACTTTCTTTTTACTCCAATATGATGCTATTCAAATAATATTTTTAGGATAATCACACAACAATGCCACTAAATTGTTCCTTGTGTGGCACTGTACCGAAATTTATTTTTTTTAATTCCACCATTAAATTAGGACTTAGTTTCTTACCAGTTTGCCGTTTACCCTGAAGGGAACAGACCCCTGCCATCCAAGTTCACAGAGATCTTGTGTACTGAGCAGACAACAGCACTCGAATTTCCATGGTCCACTTTAAATTACCTCATTCAAATTGACATTGCTTCCCATGGCAACAGTGGCTTCAGTTACCACACACACATGATATAAAGAAAGCTCACAGCATATCCACAGTAGCCAGAAGAGCCAACATTCTCACTATCAAGCTAAGCCTAGCTGTCCATCTGAAACTACAGCTGTGTAAATATTCATAAAGTAATTGCACACTTTATTCCACTCAGTCTTTAAGGAAACCTGCATCTAGTAAAAGTTGTCTTCAAATTGTGTATAGAATCAGTGATAAGTCTTCTCATAGGATATCATTTGAGCCTCCTGTCAGCAGAAAGAGCTGTTTCTCTACTACCCAAAGCAAATGATCCCCACCCCCCAACCCCACTTTGGGACAGTTTCTCGTTGTACCTCTAGCTGTTCTGGAATTCTAGACCAGGCTGGCCTGGAACTTACAGAGATCCACCTGCCTCTGCCTCTCAAGTGCTGGGACTAAAGGTGTTCACCACCACCACCAGGCAAACATAAATTTTGAAGCAATCTCCACAAGTGTTTGGTTTTGTATGTGCTGGTAGAGCTTATAAATGATGATAATACCAGCCGGTCATGGTGGCTTTGTTTCAGCATTTGGGAAGCAGAGGCATCAGACCTCTATGAACTTGAGACCAGCCTAATCTATATAGAGTTCCAGGCCATCCAGGGATACATACTGAGACCCTGTCTCCCAAAAAATAGTAAAAAAAAAAAAAAAAAAAAAAAGTAATGAGTAAATAAAGATAGCTATGTATTCAAAAAATAGTCTGATGTAACGATTACTATTTTAAAACTTCTTATTTAAGATTTTATGTGTATGTAGACCAGGCTAGCCTTGAGCTCACAGAGATTGTCCCTCCTCTTCCCCCTGAGCACTGAGATTAAAGGTGTGTGACACACCTCCAAGCTTCTAGCTTTCTACTTTTTTCTTTTGGTGATTTTGGGAATTGAACCCAGGGCCTTAACCCAGGTCTACATTCCTACCTAGACTGACCGGTGTTCTTAGTTACAAGATTCTGAGCTGATCAAGATACAAGAATCTGAGCTGATCTCCCTAGCATCAGTTTCCTCATGCATAAAGGGCAAGAATATTCACATTATCAGATGCCTATCTATAACATACTCAGTTAGCCATTCCACAAAGTAAAGGAATAATTCAAACCCTGGGGTCCTAGGATGAATTTTCTAGGGCATTCTTTTAGGATGTGGGATCTTTAAGACTTGAAATTGATGACGAGTACTTTATTAGAAAAATCATTGTCAGGAGTTCAAAGCCTTCCTCAGCTATGTGGTAAGTTTGAGGCTATGTCACATGAGTCCAGGCCTGTTGCAAAATAAATAGACAAATTTAAAAGAAATAAAGAAACTTTTCAGAAGGAAGACAGACTTAAGAAATGAGGATTTTCATGTCTGGAAGGGCATAGACTACTTTCCAGCTTACATTCAAGTTCCAGTTGAAGAAATGAAGGTGGAGAAAGCCCAAGGATCTTACTCAAGGTTGGCAGTACAACCTCAACAGCTAACCATCCACACACAGTGTTAGTACTGGCAGTGCTGATATGGAAGAAGGCCTGCACTTATGTTAAAGAAAAATAAATTGAATGTGAAAAACAAGCTCAGATAATATTTTTAAAATGCACTGTGGGTGTGATAGAATACTCCTGTAATCCCAGCATCTGGAAGGGGAAGCAGGAAGATGAAGGAAGAGTCCAAGAGTGGGAGGGGCAGGAGGAGCTCTAAACCAGGCTCTGAAATAAAGCAAGGTCAAGGCCAACCTGGGCTACTTGAGACTGTTTCAAAAAAAGAAAGAAAAACACATTATTAACAATACCAACCAAGTGAGCTGAGAAAGCCACATAATCTGTAACATTTACTTATTATTAGAACACACTAATGTCCTCTATTTAAGTTCTCCAACCCAAGGATAGCCATCACTACTCATTCTGTATTTATGGATGTATTTCCATGTCTTTTTTTTTTTTTTTTCCTAAAAGAATAACCAATAACTACCTATTTCCTCATTCCCATTTTCCCCAGAGGAAGCCGTTTCCTGTTGTGGGCTCTGGGAGTGCAGGCAAATGCCTCAAACCCATTAAGTGCTATGATTGGACTGCTCGATTTACAGTTAAAAAAAACAAAAACAAACAAAGAAACAAACAAAAAAAGGAAATTAAGGAATAGTTAAGGAATTGGGAGCTGACATCCCAAAGGCAGAGGCTCCACATTTTACCGAGTTCAGGTTCAAAGCCAGGCTGAGACAAATAGGAAACACACACACACACACACACACACACACACACACACACACACACGAGACAGACAGACAGACAGAGACAGGGAGAGAGACAGGGAGAGAGACAGAGACAGAGAGACGTGCAAGTTCAAATAACAAGCAAGGAAACTGACATTTGTTAATATAGCTGGGAATGGTATCTCAAGTCTGTAAGCCAACACTCACAAGGCTGAGACAAGAAGATCACTATAAATTCAAAGCCATCCTGTGCTACATAGTGAGTTCCAGCTCAATATGGGCTATAGCATGAAACCTTGTCCTAAAACCAAAAATAAAAATAGCAAGAAATTGGATAGATAGACAGACAGGCAGGCAGGCAGACAGATGGTGAGTGGATGAATGATATGTAGATAATTCATGTTTTCCCTTTCCTTTACACTGCTTGTGGTTTAGGTTTGTTTTCATTCTTTGCTTTCTATTTGAGTCTAGGTCACCCTGTGGAACCCAGGCTGCCCTGTACCTCGTGGTCCTCTTGCCTCACCCTCTCAGGGGCTGGGATTAGAAGAGTTTATCACCACATCAGTCTCTCTTAACATAGTTTTAAAAACTTTCTTAAAGCCAAATAAAAAAGATTTCCTTTTTCTGTCAAACAAACAAACAAAACCATCCTGTGTTTGAAATATTACAAGGCTTTCTTCAAAAAGAAGAAACTGTGGGTTTCTGCCCACCAGCTTCACTGCATAATCTCCAATGGATAAACAGTATGGGGGGGTGCTTTTTGTCTGGTTTCATATATTTGTTTTTTAAAAAATATTTGTATAGGTCTATTTTGAGAGTTCATGTGTGTATGGCCTCTTCTCCTTCTACCTTGTAGCTCTCCTGGACTGAACTCAGGTCATCTGGCTTTCTGGGCAAGAGCCTTTACCTGCTGAGCTGTCACTGGCATTGAAGAAGACAAGGAATGGGCACAAAATAAAGCCTGTTTTCAGTTTGGATGGTTTTCTCCTAGAGAGGGAGAGGGTTGGGGGTCTGAGAGAGACTGACACTTTCAAGCCCCTGCACCCACTCCTCTGATGCCATCACAAGAAGCTAGGAGATGTTGTTTTTCTACCATATGGAGACATTGGTCAGCCAAGAAATTCTTAGAACTCAGTAAGGTCTGATAAGAGTTGTAATCTCTCAGGCAGGGGCAAAAGGCATATTTACTGTCTGAAGGTGAGCAGGAGCTACCTTCTCTACATAACATTCAGCTCTTTTCCTTTTGAGGACCTTTTTAAAGTAACTAGGCTTCATTCATTTGTGTGCATGTATTATGTGTGTACTCGTGTGTACTCTTGTGTACTCGAGTCTCTGTGTGTGTGTGTGTGTGTGAGAGAGAGAGAGAGAGAGAGAGAGAGAGAGAGACTGCACCTTGTTATGTATCCCAGGTTGACCTTAATTAAATTCACAGAGATCTGCCTGCCTCTGCCTCCTAAGAGCTTGCTAAAGAGGAATACTTGGTTAAATTAGGCTTCTTCATCAAGATAGATTATATTAGAACAGTTCAGTTTGTGATTCTTCGATATCTCTAATTTTCACCCTGAATTTAGCACTTTTTCAGTTTACTGAAAATTGGGAAAATGAAATAGTGTAAGAGAACACTAATTTCGTTCAGGAGGCTCAAAGAGGTTTATGTAAATTTTCATGGCAGCTTAGCTGCAGAGTGAGACTCTGTTCCCCTCTCACAGAGTTTTATGATGTTTCTTAAAGTCATTTCCATCTCTTTATTTATTGTCTATGTGTGTGGTGGAGGGCATCTGTGCCACGGCATGCACACAAAGGTCAGAAGACAACTTTGAAGAGCTGGATCTCTCCTTTCACTATGTAAGTCGTGGGAATCTCAAACCATCATGGTGGCAGGCACTTGACCCTCTGAGCCCTCTGTGCTGTTTCTATGGTGTGGCAAATTTGTCAGCAGATTTTTGGATTCAGTTTTGAATCCAACATTTTTTTTAAGATTGATTTTTATTTTTACTTATGTGTATGTTTATGTGTGGTTATGTGTACTTAAAGGCAGGTGCCCACAGAGGCCAGAAAAAAAACAGCAAAGTTGCTGGAGTTAGAGATATGGACTGTTGTAAGGCACCCCAAAGGAGTTCTTGGAACTCCTCTGTAAAAATGGCAAGTGTTCCTAACTACTCAGCCCCTGAATCCATTTTTGCTGTTGTTGCAATAACTATAAATGTCAGAAGCAGTTAACAGCAGAGATACCAGTATTTTGTTCTTGCTATTTGGAGACAGAGCTTCATGTATCCCAGGCTAGCCTTCAACTCTCAGTGCAACTGAAAGTGACCTTAAAGTTCTGATCCTTTTGCCTTTAGCACAGGGTGCTAGGACTGCAGGCATGAGCTATTATACCTGACTGAAACGTTCTCTCTTAAAAAACAAAAAAGCCAATGGCGTATGCCTATAATTACATGGGAGATGAGGCAGGAGGGTTATAGGTTCAATATTGGCTACAAAGTAAATTCAAGGACAGTTTGGGCTAAAAAGCCAGCCCTTATTTGTGAATAAATAAACATTTTAAATTATATATAAATTTACATTGTAAAATTATTGTAAAAGAGTTTTTTAAACAAACAAACAAACAAACAAACAAACAAACAAACAGAGGGCCTGGTAGAGATGGCTCGGAGGGCAAAGGTACCTGCTGCCAAACCTGGTGACCTGAGTTCAGTCCTTAGGGCCCAAATCACGAGAGAGCCCATTTCTTCAAATTGTTCTCTGATAGTTAAGTAACATATAGAGCCACCTATGATGCTGTATGCCTGGAATCCTAGCACTTAGCAGGCTGTCGCAGTTGAACCGGGAGTTCAGATTTTCCTTGGCTCCACAGGCAGCTTGAGGCCAGTCTGGGTGCACTACAGGAGACTTTGTCTCAACAACAGAGAAACAGAGACAGAAAGGAGCGTTTACCTGTCAAAAATTGTCACTGGTATGAAAGACAATGAAAAAATTAAGACTTGAGAGTCTAGACAGACAAGGACACTAACTGTGACTGACATGTGACCCAGAACCAGAGCCCGTGCTGGATGGGAAACACAGACAGAATTAGGCCAATTAGAAACATTAGAGTATGAAGTTAGATTAGATAAAAGTGCTGTATCAGTATTTAATTTCCTGAAGTAGATAATTTACTGAGGATTTTTCTTTTGTATTTAGAAAATGCACACTAAAATCTTACAGGGGAAGGAGGCATGATGTTATTGACCTTCCCAAATGTTTAAGAGCAATTTTGTGTGTGTGTGTGTGTGTGTGTGTGTGTACATGCACGTGTGTGGGCACATGCACTCACACAGGTGCAGAGGTGTGTGATTAAATATTGTAAATTGGTAAATATAGGTATAGGGTATATGAATCTTTGTAAAATCATTTGATGTTCTCCCCCTTTTCCTTATTTGGTCCTCGGAACTGCATAAAACAAGGCATGGCAGGTAACATTTGCCTGTAATCCAGCATGCAGGAGACAGAGAAGAATCAGGACTTTAAGGTCATCCTTGGCTATATATGAAGTTTGAGGCCAGACTAGAATACACAAGATCTTGCCTATAAATTAATTAATTAATTAATTAGGAAGGAAGGAAGGAAGGAAGAAAGAAAGAAAGAAAGAAAGAAAGAAAGAAAGAAAGAAAGAAAACTTTAAAGTCGTGAAGGAAGAAACCAAGGAAGACACCAGAAGATGGAGAGACCTCCTGTGCACATGCATTGGTAGTATTAATGTTGTGAAAATAGTTATTATATAAAAAATAATCTATAGGTTCAGTGGGATTTTCCCACCAAATTCTGAAGCAATTCTTCCTAGAAATTGAAAAGAAAAACCTAAAATTCATATGGAGGCATGAAAGGCTCTAGATCTCAAAAACAACCCTGGATAATAAAACCCTTGCTGGAGGATATCAACAAACCAGCTTTCAAGTTATCCTGCTGAGTCATCGCAGGAAGAGCAGCATGGTATTGGCACAAAGGCTGAAACACTGAATAAGACTGGGGACCCAGATATAAGCCTTAC
Source organism: Mus musculus (assembly GCF_000001635.26). Lineage (NCBI taxonomy): Eukaryota > Metazoa > Chordata > Mammalia > Rodentia > Muridae > Mus > Mus musculus. The sequence goes on from NC_000080.6 coordinate 18,339,437, forward strand.
AACCCAAAGATGCCAAAAATACCCACTGAGGAAAAGCAAAACAAAACAGCATTGTCAACAAACAGTGCTGGGAAAACTGACATCTAGGGGTGGAAGAATGAAAATGAATCCTTTTCTCTGTCAGAATTAAAAAGAATTCCAAGCGGGTCAAAAGCCTCACTAGTAGACTAGAACCATACAGAGGGAGGCGTGGGGAGCTCACTCCGGCATACAGAGGGAGGCGTGGGGAGCTCACTCTGGCATACAGGCACAGAATAAATACTCAGAATAGGAGCTTGGTCACGCGGAAATAAGATTCAAATCAAACGTACAACCTATGGAATTAAAAGGTTTTTGCACTGAAAAGAAAACTTTAGAAAAATTAGAAATATTTACCTATTATTTTATTGTAGGATATTTTAAAACATAGGAATACAGGAATTGGGGCATATGAAATCTTTGTATTTCTGTGGTTTCGCATTTCTCATTTCCAACACCTGAATTCTCTGAAACCATTTTCATTTAAACCACTAAATCAGTGGTAGAGTGGTATCTTATAAGATTCCCAAAGAAACCTTAATTGAGTGAAGAGAGAGCTTACAGGATGGAAACAAGTCTTTGTCAGATACATATTTGACAGACGATTAGTGTCTAGAATATATAAAGAACTTTTTAAAAATAAAGAAAACAATCAACCCAGCTTGGGAAAACAACAACAACAACAACAAAATGAACTATGAAATTAAACAAAGTGTTCTTGAAGAAATGTGAAACACTGAGAAATATTTTAAAGAGTAGTCTAAATCCTTAGCCACAGAGCAATGAAAATTAAAACTACACAGAACTCTCACCTTACCCCACAAAATCACCAATGGTTAAGGCAAGAAAGGACATCCATGATGCTGAGGGTGGAGGAACCTTATTCTGTGGGAGTGAAAGCTTGTGCGGCCACTACAGAAAGCAGTGTGAAGCAGAGTGATATGACTCAGCCTTATGTCTCCTGGGTATCTATGGAAAGGCATGCATCCTACTGTACGGTACCTCTCATCAATTCTCATCATTGCTGAATTCACAGTAGCTAGGAAACGGAATCAGCCTAGATGACCATCAGCTGCTGACTGGTTATTCATCTGTAAAAAAGTAAATCATAAAGTTTGTAGATAACATGTATGGAGCTGTGAGGCGTTACACTGACTGAGGTACCATAGACCTAAAAGACAAACATTCCATGTTCTCTCTCATATGTACATGCTAGTTTTGAATCTTCAGATTTATGTGTGTGATTTGGAGTGCTCATGGAGGACAAGATGCTAGGAAGGGACATTGGACTAGGGAATAAAGCTCTCAGGGAAGGGAGGACAGAGGTGCATAAACGATAGGAAAGAGGGGCTGTGCAGAGGAGGCTTTAGTGAGACGGGAAGAGGAGCGGGGTTGGAGCAAAGAGTCACTAAGGCCTTGTGAATACCTCCTCTATTATAAGCTTACTAAAAATATAATTTAAAATATGTTTGAAAGGTAATACCCTACAGAGGGGATACGCTTCCTTCAGAAGCCATAGTTGTGTGAAAAAAAATCCCAACAGCAGGTTATTTGGAGTTATTAGGGGAGTTTCTAGAGTACTCCCATAAATAAATTGTTTCTAATGCTGTTGGTTGCCCACCAGAACTTGATGGTAAGACCTTCTTGATGAACACACCATTTATTTTGGTCACAGGAAACAGGTAAGTCAAATGGTGCTGCCTGGATGCCTTCCTGATGGCCACTTTTCACAGTGCCAGAGGGTGTGCGGTAGGTTGCTGGCAAGGGGACAGGCATGAGCGGTATCCAGCTAGGTATCCTGTGAGATACAATAACTACCAGCCTGAAAGATGTGCTTAATGTGTAATGGTGGGTAAGCAACCGCATTCTCATTAGATTTGAGGCCTGCTCCACAGGAAGAAACTCCTGCCAGGTACTGGGAACCTTGCCAAGTGTTCAAGGCTGGGAAGAGCATAGGCCTTAAGAGAATCTACTACTATTATTTTGCTAAATGGACATAGTACCAAACTTTCTTTTCTATGTGTACATTTGTCTCGTATCCATAGACAGTGTATTTAAGACTTAATTGGAGATGCTTCTGTTTTGCAGAGACAGTAATTAATTCAAGGACTTAAATTCAGCAAACAAAAATCTGTGGAGGGCCAGGATGTAAGTGGCATTTCTACATTACCCTCTACCCAAAACACTCTGGAAACGTCATGGAAGAAAAAGCAGAGAGTGAGAGTCAGAGAAGTTGGAATGGATCTCTGTGAAGCAGTATCTTCCGGGCGTGGCAGGGTCAGAGTGCCCACGAACCCCTGAACCTGCACAAGGCCTCACCAGAGTGCCTTCAATGCTTCAGCATGGAAGCTCGTGAGCTCACATGCATCCTGACAGAGCTTTGATAGTTTCTGGTGGCTGAGGGAAAAGGTATCACTTTGTTCACTGGCATGACCATGGCTAAGTGCCTGTGCTCCAGTAAGTGAGCTCTCCTCACTCACAATTTAAACAGCAAGCCAATTAAACTCAGTGGGCATCTACACACCAAACATGAGAGTAGGAAGGGGAACTGTTAGAAAAAAGAGGGTTCAGTGGGAAGAGGAGTAGATATTAGAAAGGGTCACAGGGAAACTCATTGTGTACATGTATAAATCTGTCAATAAAATAATTTTAACTTAAAAAGGAAAGAAAGAAAACAATTGATAGAAAAATTTAGAAAGGAAGGATCAGGAGGAAGCCATTGAGGAACTTTGGCTCTGAGGAGCAGCTCGGGATTCCAAAAGCTCTGTATTATTTTAATTGATCACTATTCGACTCAGAAGTTCTGGAAATCAGGTTTCAAGATGGCAGAGACCTTACCTGCTTAGGGACGGGTTTGTAACCCAGTAGTTATGTATTAAAATTGAATGAGGGCCACACATGATGATGGGAACCTATGATCTTAGCTGTAGGAAAGCTAAAGCAGGAGGATCATCATGAGTTCAAGACCAGCCTGGACTGCATAGTAGTCTCAAGCCTGGTCTAGCCTATAGAGTGACCCTTTCTATAAAAGTAACTGATCCATCAACAAATGAAGACAGAGAATGAAAGCTTTGTCTCAGTAGCACTGTGTCCCCATTTCCCCATCTCTGATTCACACAGAAATGACTTCACTGTCAGACAGTTGACAAGGAGTTCATGGAGTGCTTGCTATTGTTCCCTGGGGGAAGAGGGCAGGCAGAGGAGATTCCAAGGATTCCCCGGCATAAAAAGAAGTTCCAGCCTTGATGTCAGAATTGTTGAGTTCTGAACTGGAAGCATCTAGATATCCCTGATGCACCACATTCTGTAGACAGACCAGAGACTGGAGTGCAGAAACAGGACAGGTCTTCTCCTAGGGGAAGCAAAAGGGACTACAGGGACTTGGGAACTCTAGACCTCTATGCGTTGAATGTGTAGCATTGGTCAGAGATTACATAAGCAGCAGGTGATCTCTATGCTGCAAGGAAGTTGAGCTGTTCCAGGTGGACTGTCTCCCAGAGCTGACATCCCGTAGCCTGGGCACTAGGCTGGACATAGGGTCATCACACAATGTGTGGTGCACACAAATGCTTATGCACTTAGTCATAGCATGTACAAGTCTATACATGTATGTACAAACACACCCTTGTTCAGATACATGTAAATGTACACATACATTCATACATACATACACAAACTTTAGTGACTAGACACAAACACAATTAGAAACCACCCTACTTACATCTCACAAAAGTAAGGACAGCTATTGCCTGACCTGGCTGAGTGGACAGATTTAGTGTGAGTCTTCCTGCTTCAAATAATCTCAGAAAATCCCACACAGAAATGCCCATCAGCTTAGACGGTAGGTGATTCCACATGGAGTCAAGCTGATAACCAAAAGTAGCCACCATAGATGTGGGTGGCTGGGGAGCACTTCTGTCACACATGTCACACATGTGGCAGTTATAGTGGAACTGTTCATCTCTGTATACCTTTAAGTGGAATCCAGGAATTGAACCCAGGCTGCCAGGTTTGGGTGGCAAGTGCCTTTACCCACTGAGCCATCTCATGGGCACTCCATCTCTTATTTTAATCTAGAAAAGAGATCTAGAACTGAGATTTAGATCTGTTGGCATTGTCTTCTTTAGATTCTACATTTTTACTGATTTGAAGAGCTTAAAACCACTGCTTTGCTTTGAGAACAGATTTTCCCCTGTGTGAAGGAAAGACCAACCAACCCTCCAGTCCCTCAGCTCTGGTTTGTGCCTTGGCACCACGTGGCACCATGGCATCCTTGGCCAAGCTAGGGGACCAATCAGAGGGATCCTTTCTACACTGAGATTTATGTTACAACACCAAGAGCTTACTTAGCTCTAGTCATGTCCAAGCTTAAAATAAACCCTTACAGTGGCGGGTTGGCCGATAGGGGCGTATATTTGAGATGTTATTTTTGGAAACTGCTAGAGAATGAAATGAAAACTTGTGATTTCCTGTGAACTTGGCCTGGAAGTAAAATAAAAATTTTTATGAAGTTGGAGATGAATGCACTTACTCTCCTCAACTATTCTTGTTTGTAGATTACTGTAGACCTTGGTGTTAGGACCTCTTACTCCCACCCCCAGCTGTATTCCTGTGTGTGGATCAGTCTTAACCAAACAATAAACTGACCTTTAAATAAACAGGTGGCTCCAAGGATTTGAGGATGAACAAATATCCAAAGGACCTGAGTTTGGTTTGCAGCACTGACATTTCATAGTTTATGACTGTCTATAACTCCAGGACATCTGGCATCCTCTTCTGACCCCAAATGATGCCTGTACTAATGAGCACATACACAAACATACACATAATTTAAAAATTAAAAAATCTCTTTAAAAATTAAATTACAGACACCAAGACAACTTGTCATTAAATTTCTCAATGTGATTCTTCAAAACAAAACAAAACCCCATATACTATCCTCATATTTGATAAAATTACCAATATTGCTTTCATTTTTCTTAATATTCTGCTCCTATTTAATTGCATAATGTTGTTGGAGATGTGGACCAGCATTTTTGGACCAGCAGGCCAGGCACCGGCTTTTGTCTGCTCTGTCTCATTCACATCATGCCTCACCTGAAACAGTTTCAATCTGTTCTACCTCTGCTGGCCTACTCCCATCTCTCTTTGGATTCCAACATTGACCTATTGAAAAGATGTGAGCCATTCACATTGCACTTCTGCAAGCTCTGGGTCTGCTGGACTGCTCTGCTTAAAGTAAGCCCCCGTCCCTTCCAAGCCCTATAAATTTAAGGTTTTATAGAAAAATCATGAATCAATTGCAGTTATGTTTTGTGGCAAGATGATCAAGCCAAGGGTGACAGGATGTACCTCCATTTGCATCACATCAAGGAATAATGACTCCTTGTCCTTTCAAAGGCATGAGAAACAGAAATAGCTACCAGCTAGCTACCTCTTCACACCCATTGAAAGAGAGAGAGGGAGAGAGAGAGTGAAAGGGAGAGAGAGAAAATCAAGGAAGGGAGGGAGGGAGGGAAGGAAAGAAGGAAGGAAGGAGGGAAGGAAGGAAGGAAGGAAGGAAGGAAGGAGGGAAGGAAGGAAGGGAGGGAGGAAGGAAGGAAGGAAGGAGGGAAGGAAGGAAGGAAGGAAGGAAGGAAGGAAGGAAGGAAGGAAGGAAGGAAGGAGGGAGGGAAGGAAGGAAGGAAGGAAGGAAGGAAGGAAGGAAGGAAGGAAGGAAGGAAGGAAGGAAGGAACCTCTGTGGTCAGGGATTAGTTTGATTGTGGAACACTCTCCTAGCATGGGCAAATGGGGTCTGATCCCCTGTACTGTGAAGCAAACAGACCTTGGGACCTAAAGCTAGAACTATGAGCTACAGAATCTCCGTTAGCCTCTGTATTCTTGTTAGAGACAAAAGCAATGCCAACCCTAGGACAGGTTGAAGTCCTAAGGACTATACACACAAAAAATAATAACAGTACCAATAGCTGCCATTTACTAAACAAGTCACTCTGCCAAGCCCTACACAAGAGTTTCCCATTCACCATCCAGCTAATACTTACAAAACCCAGTACTATATGATGCTATTATACCATATAGATAGGGAAGACTGGAACAGAGGGCCAAAGTGAAAGATCTTGTAAAGGGTGCAGGGAGTGTGAACAGCTGAACAGCCAGACTGTAGAGCCCAAGTAGGAAGTCATTATAAGTGACAGAGAAACGAGAAGCACTGGGTATGAGACAGCTCGGTTGGGAGAAGCCTCCTAACCTGAGCTCCATCCCTGGAATCCATAGCAGGATTGGATTCCAACTGACTCTCAAAAGTTGTCTTCTGACTTCCAAACATGGCACAGGCCCAGATTTTCAAAAGTGACCACTGACAATATGGTGGTCTAAATAAAAAGGTTCTCAGGCTCATCTATTTGCGTGCTTAGCCATCAGGTGTGATACTACTTGAGAAGGATTAGAAATGTGGTCTGGCTGGAAGAGGTGTGGCCTTGTTGGAGGAAGTGTGTTACTGAAGGTGGGCTTTGAGGCTTCAAAAGCCCAGGCTAGACCCAGCATGTCTCTCTCCCAGCTGCTTGTGGTACCAGATGTAGAACTCTTCAATTATGCCTCTAACACCATGCCTGTTTGCATCCTTTCATGCTCCCTGCCATGAACGCTGCGAACCTGTGAAACTGTAAAGAAGCCCCATAAATTCCTCCTTTTCTAAGAGTTGCTGTGTCAAGGTGTCTCTTCACAGTGATAGAACAGGGACTAAGACGGACACCAAACGCAGCTGTTCTGCTGTGTTATGTGTTTCTCTGTTTTTTACACTGGTGTCATTCCCTTGCCAATTTAATGACTGTAAAATGAATAGGTATTTCCACAGTGTGGTGTAGAATGAACACATTAAATAACAATTAGATAAGTTCTTACCTTGCCTGTACTGACAACTAGATAAAAGGAAACCCATCAGTGAGAGGAAAGAACTTTATCCAGGGTGAGATAGAAGTGCATCTGGCACACACGAGAATGTTCATGTTCTTCATAGTTCCTCTACCTTTGTCCTGCTTTATTTGGCATGTGGTTCACTTCATAAGCAATTTTACATATTAGTTTCTACATAGCTTCACTTAGTCCTAAAACAACAGTGACAAGCTGGCGGTTCCTGGATGCACCTGTTCTGAAACAAAAAACCAAACCAAACCAAACCAAACCAAAATAATTGACCCATTAAAAAAACAAAAAATAAAAAACAACAACATCGAAGAGACAGTGAGGATAATAGTAATCAGAATGTGCTATGTGTTGTGATAATTGCTCAGCTCCAGAAAGACCACACTAGGCCAAACAGTTCCATGTGAGGTTTATTGAGGGAGAGAAGGGTAAAGGTGGTGGTGAAAGAGAAAGGGGGAAGAGAGAGAGATCAGAGGGATCTTCTGTTGATCCCTATATGGATCCTTTGGTCACTATATGGACAGTGACGTGGCCAAGTGGATTCTGGGAATATGGTGACTGTTTCCTTGGCAACAGGTGCACAAGTCACGCTGTCACCTAGGTGTGATGTCACTGGGTTCAGAGGTCCTGATACCAACATACCTCCCTTCTTTTTGTTTGTTTGTTTGTTTGTTTGTTTGTTTGAGACAGGGTTTCTCTGTATAGCCCTGGCTGTCCTAGAACTCACTTTGTAGACCAGGCTGGCCTCGAACTCAGAAATCCGCCTGCCTCTGCCTCCCGAGTACTGGGACTAAAGGCTCGTGCCACCACGCCTGGATTCCCTTCTTCTTATTATAAAGAGAAAAAAAAAAGGGAAGGCGGAAGCCGATGGTGAAAAGAGAATGAGGGTTTTCTGTCTCTTAAGCTGCTTCCTATTGTCTAGGGGTGTCGTCAACTTTGGGGTGTAACTGACTTTCACCATTGGGGTCCACTTGGTAAACATTCGCATCAGGTTTCTCTGTGGACAGCAGCCGGTAATCCTGTACAAGAACTGGTTAGTAGTTTGGTTAGAAATTTTTTTGTATTTGTTGTTGAAGGAATGTAGAAACAAGATGAGGCAGGGAGAGAATAATAACACCGGGGGATAACTAGAAAAGGCGTTACAAAAGGAAGTATTCATATCCATATAAGGTTTTCAAACATCCCAGAACTGGAGGTCTCATGGTCTCTGAAGTTCTTGATGTGGCTGTAGCTCCTGCATTTTATTTCTCACTATCCGGGATTGGTTGACGTAGAAACAGCATTTTTCTTGAAGGAACAGGCAAAGACCATCTTCTTTAGCTGTTAGGACATCTAGCCCCCATTGGTTCTGAAGCACCACAGCTGCCAAAGAATCTATCTATTTCTGGATAGTAAGCACAGTTTCAGACATTTCATGAAGATTGATTTTCAACTGGGAAGTGGATGTATTAAACTGGGTCATGGAAGTCCTTATCCCTGCAATTCCAGTGCCAGCACCTATGGCTATTCCCGTAATGACCAAGAGTGGCACAACCTGAACTGCCCTCTTATGTTGGGCAGCTATCATATCTACAACTGGGATTGGCAGGGGCTCTTCCCCTGGATTACTCCCAGTTCAGGGAAAAGGAGTACTAACGTGCAACTCCTGACCAGCTGGTGGGTAGGGGATGATATGCCTGATTGCTACAGAGAACCGATGTGTTCTGGACTGCAGGGCATTGTGGCAGAGATAATGTATCAAGAGCTGTGGTTCTCTTGCAGTCTAGGGAGCTTAGCGATCCTGCAGAACGTGTCCTGGATGTCTTAAAACAATTTGCCATGCCAAAGAGAGGGATAGAGTAAGGTATGGAGTCATGGAAACATACGAGTCACAGAACCAAATGATGTGTTTATAAAACAATAAAGAGGCATAAGAATATGTTCAATGGGGGTGTGGTGAGGTGTGAGGGAAGGGGATGTTTCAGAGGGCCCAGCCATACAACAGTATAGTATAGAACAGAGTTTATTCAGGGCATGGGAGGGGAGTTAAGAGGGCAGTAGAGGCAGAGAAAAGCAGAGAGAGAGAGAGAAAGAGAGAGAGAGAGGGAGAGAGAGGGAGAGAGGAGAAGAAGGAGAAGGAGAAGGAGAAGGAGAAGGAGAAGGAGAAGGAGAAGGAGAAGGAGAAGGAGAAGGAGAAGGAGAAGGAGAAGGAGAAGGAGAAGGAGAAGGAGAAGGAGAAGGAGAAGGAGAAGAAGAAGAAGAAGAAGAAGAAGAAGAAGAAGAAGAAGAAGAAGAAGAAGAAGAAGAAGAAGAAGAACAAGAAGAAGAAGTAGAGGCTGGCCACGTAGAGAGAGGGAGGAAAGGAATGGGGAGAGAAAGGGAGGAAGAGGCCAGAAGCAAGAGAAGGAGGCAAGAGAGGGAGGAGGGGGGCAAGCAGCCCCTTTTATAGTGGGTCAGGCCTACCTGGCTATTGCCAGGTAACTCTGGAGTGGAGTATAGACAGAATGCGAACACTATGTGTAATTAGAGATGTGTTGTCTTCCTTTTTAGGTTTTAAGTTAGGAAGGAAGTTGGCTAATCACAGCTAAGTGGCTCATCATGCAGTGCTCCTTCAAAGGCTGTGGTTAAGGCACCTAAAACACCAGGATCATCACTGGTCTCCAATGTCCAAGCTCTGAGAAGAGCATCTGCCCACACCAGTGTCAAAACACACTTGGCAAACAGCATCTGAACCCTTGAAACCTTCATACTAAACACACAGGTGGCTTCCTTAAAAGGCCTTTGTTAGATGGGGATGTTGGTAGACTACTTGCTTAGAGCCCTGGTCACATCCTCAAGACTCCATAAAAACTGGGTATGGTGGCCTTCACTGGAATGCCAGCACTTAGAAGGTAGAAAGTGGAGGCAGGAAGATAAGCAGTTAGAGGTTATCCTCAGGGTACATAGTAAGTTTGTGGCTAGCCTGGGTTATCTTGTCTCAACAAATAGATGTTTCCCAGCCACATGAGCATGAGGTAGAACATACTTGTAGTTCCAGCACTCAGGAGGTGGAAGAGATCTGCTCATGAGTTCAAGTCCAGGTTGAGATACATAAAGGCAGCTTCTTTTTGCCTTTCCACTCTTGCTTCAAATCAGAAATTCACAGGGATTTGCTGACAGTTTTAACCCTATAAATCACACACACAAACACACACTCATTTTTTAAAAGATTATTTTTATGTGTATGGCTGTGTGACTTGCATGCCTGGGAACCATGTGTATGCCTGATGCCCTTGGAGGTGAGAAGTTAGCACATCTCCTGAAACTGGAGTTAAAGACCATTGTTGTTGGTATTCTGTCTAAACTCCACTCCTACAGTTCCTGGCAGCAGCCAGGTGTGCTCCTCCCCACAGTTACCTGGCAACAGCCAGGTAGTCTTGACCAACTATAAAAGGAGCTGCTTGGCACCTTCTCTCCCTCTTAGGCTCTTGCCTCTCTCTTGCCTCTTACCCTCTTGCTCCCCTCTCTCTCCATTCTCTTCTTCCCTCCCTCCACGTGGTCAGGACTGGCCTCTATGTCTCTCTCCTTCTCTCTGTCTTTCTCTGCCTCTACTACTCTCATAACCCCCCTCTCCATGCCCTAAATAAACTCTATACTATACTAGTGTGTGTCTGGTCCCTCAGGGGGATGGGATGCCTCTGCATGGGCCTCTGCACGGCGCCCCCTTCCCCCACACTCCGCCAGAACATATTCTTATAGATCTTGCTCTTTTTTATGATCACAACAATTGTGAGCTGCCACGTGGGTGCTTGGAACTGAATCTGGGTACTCTGCAAGAGTATTCTGTGCTTTTAGCCTCTGAGCCATTTCTCCAGCCCTCATTTATTTGGTTTTGTTGTTGTTGTTGTTGTTGTTTTGTTTTGTTTTGCTTTTTTCAGATGGCATGTATCCCAGGATGGTCTTGAACCCACTGTGTAGTTTAGGATGATTTTAAACTCTGGCTCCTCCCTCTTCCATCTTCCTAAAGCTGGTTGTGCCTAGATGAAGGGGCTTAGGATCTTTATCAAGAAGGGTAGCAGTGGGAGAAGATTCAGAAATCTCTACTGCTCTCACAGGAACAAAACAAAGTCCAGTCAGAAGGGCTTCCAAGAATCTAGGCTGCTCCAGCAGCCAAGGGAGCAAGGCCTGAAACCCAGGGAGAAAGGCCAGCAGCCCAGTCTCAACTTCTGAGAAGACCACATGTCTGAGAAATCACTTCGTTCTTTTTGTATTTTTCTCTCCCTCCCCCACTCTTTTTCTCTCTCTCTCTTCTCCCTCTTTCACCTCCCCCCAACCCCTGTGTGTGTGTGTGTGTGTGTGTGTGTGTGTGTGTGTGTGTGTGTGTAGGCTAGAGGACAACTTCAGGTGCTGTTTGCTTTTTTTAATGACAGGGTTTCACTGCATATCTCTGGCTGGCCTGAAAGGAAGAACAAGATCTGTTGGTTGAGGATGGAGTCAGAGAGGAAAAAAAAAAAAAAAAAGGAGAACACAGCAGGTGTTCTGCTACAGGCTTGGGGGATGGGCCTAGGGGATCTGAAGGAACAGAAGAAGAGGTGAAGATCTGCAGTCAGCCTACTTTCTTCCCTGTCAGGAGTGGCCTATGGGTTTGCAGGGAAATGCTTGCTGCAGTTGCGGGCTGGATAAAGTTCTGAGTGTATGTGTGTGGACATGTTAGGAGGAAAATATCTATGGATCCACAGGAGATGGGAGAAGGGCAAGGGCAGTGGGGAGGGAGAAGGCTGCTGCAGGCAGATCTGTTGCAGAGCTGGGGATGGAACTGGCGGATTGAATTTGGAGAAACAGAGGGAGAGGTGAAAATCAGAGTGGCTCTTGAGCAGGTGGTCTCAGCAGTACCATTTGGAAGGTCCCGCCTTCTTTCTACACACAAACACACACACACATGGCAGCAGACAGGAGCACAAAATGCTTATGATTCTTTTCAGAGGAATTCTGGCCCATGTACTTCCTCCATGTTGAGTGCAGGTTAGTTCATTAGTATTTTTGTAGGAGCTCAAGTCCCTCCAGCAGACTAACTCAGAGAAATGACACAACCTTCACTTTAATTGGCCCTCCTTTGTCCCCATAACTCTCTGCATCTGAGAAATTATTGAAATTGCCTTGCTTTATCCCTCCCATTTTCTTTGCATTAATGTGTGTGTGTGTGTATTTGTGTATGTGCACATACACATGCACATTTGAGCTTGCCTGTCTATGTACTAATTTTCAAAACATACGTTTGTCCAGAAAATTGTCCTGGTGGCTTAAGAATATAATTTTTAAAAAAGATTTATTTAATTTATGTATGTGAGTACACTGTAGCTGTACAGATAGTTGGTTGTGATCCTTCATGTGGTTGCTGGAAACTGAGTTTTTAGGACCTCTGCTCACTCTGGTCAACCCTGCTCGCTTGGCCAACTGTGCTCACTCAGTCCCTACTTGCTCTGGCCCAAAGATTTATTTATTATGCATAAGTACACTGTAGCTGACTTCAGACACACCAGAAGAGGGCGTCAGATCTCATTACAGAGCCACCATGTGGTTGCTGGGATTTGAACTCATGACCTTTAGAAGAGCAGTCAGTGCTCTTACCTGAGCCATCTCACCAGCCCCAAGAATATAAATTTTATTATCAGTCCTTTCAACCAAGTCTTAAAAAAAAAAAAAAAAAGAAAGAAAGAAAGAAAAGAAAAAGTAAACAATCTCTCCAGCAAAGAAAGATCCAGTATTTTCCTAGGCCTCCTAGCAAACAGAGGCCTCTAGGACAATATTTACATCTCCATGTGGTTAAGTCAAGGCTGTTCTTGGGCAAGCTGTAATAAGAGGGGCATTGATGGCTTCCAGTAAGGCTGGGGGGAGTGGAGAATGAAGATAGGGTAGCTTGGGTTTGTGCAAAGGGTCTTTGCTTGCTCTTAGAATGACCAGGCACTGGGCTTTGTGGATGTCTCTCCTTCTTCTTTACCTTCTTTTGCTTGTCTTCCTAACCACCCTGGCAGTAGAAAATAGCATCTGCCTTACAGATGACTGAAGAAACCTGAGCACAGAAAAGGGAGTTAAGTCTCCGCCCGTCCTTTGGAGTCAGGACTTTCTCAGATTCCACGCCCTACTGTCCTTGTGCAGTCCAGGTACAGTGGCATCTGGGAGCTTGTATGCTAGAAACCTCCCAGGCTTGTCAACTTTCTGTGACAGTTTGCGTTATAACAGTGCAGATCTTCCATTGAAGCTCCTTCCCTCTCGATACATGGCAGCCTGTTCACATTCTGACCTCCTGGGAATCTTTTTTTTTTTTTTTTAACCTTTTTAAGGCTCATTCATTCATCTACAAAATAAAGATGGACCTAGGATTGCTGAAAGTTTATATACTTGCCTGTGATCTAGCTGAGAGGTAGAGGCAAGAGAATGGTTATTTTAGGGCTACAGAGCAAGACTCAGAAGATAAAAAGATAAAAAGAGTTCAGGGAGCTGAAATGTGTTAGGTGACTGGAACTTCGTGGTCTTTTCTTATGCATTTACATAAGACTTTAAAATTTTTTACATGATCATGTCTGCATAAATGATAGCAATAAGTAGACACAGGACTTCAAGTAATAAAAACATAAAAACACCACCAATCTACCACTTGGGATAAACTCAGAAATAGTTGTATTTCCTTTTCAGATTTGTTCCACGTATGTTCTTGCACACACACACACACACACACACACACACACACACACACACATACCCCACATTGTAGAAATGGCATAGTGTCTTTATTTTTGTCTCCATTGCCAAGTTCTCAGTGTGTAGCTGGCACACAGTAAGCATCTAATAAATGTACTGGGTGAGTAAATGAATGCATTGACAAAGGAAGTAATAGAAGGAGGCAGGGAAGTGGTAGTTGCCTCGTGATGCAAGCTAAGCATCTTCTCCCAATGCCCCCGATCCCTGTCTATGCTATTTTTATATTTCTTTATTTGAATTTGTTTGTTTGTTTCTTTCTTTATTCTAGACATAGTTTCATCTGGCCCAGCAAGATCTTATCCATCTCTATTTCCTGAGTGCTTAGAGTACAGACTTGTGCTAACATGACTTCTTTATATAGTGCTGGAGCTGGAATGTAGGATTTATACCTGCTAGGTGAGTACGATGTCAACTGAGTTACATCTCCAGCAAAAGGAACCTGTTTTCAAAAGTGTCCCTGGGAGAGCTGCCTGTTGCACTAGGCTGACCCCGAGATCTTTGTCCTGTAGGTGATCACAGTCACTACAATTCTAAGTAAACCAGCTTTCTGAATCAAAGTTTGTCTTTTTTGGCATGTGCTCATCAAGGCTGCTTCCCAAGGAGCAAGAGGGCACTGCACTGCCAAGCCACGGGAGTGCAGAGCAGAGAACTGTGACATCTTGTTGGTGGAGCTTCCGGGACTGGGACTCTGCCCTCCAGTGGGGAGAAAAGCATCTGTACAAGGGGAGAGCTCATATCTTGGAGACTTTTTCTTGGGAAGGCTAGTGGAGTGCACAGGTAGACAGGGAACAGGCATGCCTAGAGATTTCTCTCTCAGGAAGGCTAGTGAGGTGAGAGATAGATAGGGAACAGGCCTGCCTGGACAGGCAATACAAGAAGCAGAGGCTTGCCAGGGCCTTGTTTGAGGATTCTTCTTACCCTTCAGTTGACAGCCAAGCAGGATGTAGGTCAGGGTCCAGTGTACAAAGCAGTCCATACTGTTTCCATTTGTGGCCTCCACCAGTCCTGTCTGGACAGATCACAGATCAGATCTGCTCACTTACTACTCAGAACGTCTATCACTTTCTCAGTTCTGAGCAAAGCCACAGGGACACTCATACATCTATCATCTCTTCTCTCTGTCCTTGCCCTGCCCCTCACAGCCTCTTTCCAGGCCATTGGCACCATTTCCTGGTCCCTCTCCTTTGAACCAGTTCCTCTGCTCCCCTGCTTGTAGCCTCTGCTCTTCCCCTCTCATCCTTCATGTTCCCTTTGACTCCCTAGAGGCTCATCTAGCACAGTAGGTACCCCACAGAGGCCCTGTTCTCACTTTACACCATAGTCTAGCACTGCCTTATCTTCCCTCCCAGCATCTCGCGTATGTCTGTCCGTCTCCCTCTCTGCTGGACTTCCTGACTGATGTCTCTTTTCTTGGAGGTTTTCCCATGCTTCTACTGTGAGGTTTTTTTTTTTTTTTTTTTTTTTTTTTTTTTGCTTTTTGTTTGTTTGTTTGTTTTTTAAGACAAGGCTTATGTAGTTTTAGCTAGTCTGCCTCTAAATTGCTGGGATTAAGTACTTTATCTTGGCCTTCCTCTCCCTATCTCTTCTTCTCTCTTCCCCATCTTCTCTCTCACCTGTCTCCTCTTTTTTCATCTGTCCTGCTTTCTCTCTCATCCTCTCTCTTCCCTACCTACTTTCCCCTCTCTCCCCTTTCCTTTTCTGTCTTTCTTTCTGTGTGTGTCTCTATTCTCTCTCTCTCCCCTTCCCCCCCCCCCCCTTTCTCTAACAGGGTCTCCCTATATAGTCCTGACAGCATGGGTTACAACGTCCTGCTGTGCAGCTTCCAAGTGATGGGATTACTGGCTAGCCGCACCTGGATTAGGGGAACACATTGTTGAATGGCTATTCTTTGTTGTCAACTTGACTACATCTGGAATTAACTAAAACCCAAATGGCTGGGTACACCTCTGACTTTTTTCTTTTTTAAAACTAAATAATCTGAAATAGGAAGACTCACTTTTA
This sequence comes from Mus musculus, assembly GCF_000001635.26. Lineage (NCBI taxonomy): Eukaryota > Metazoa > Chordata > Mammalia > Rodentia > Muridae > Mus > Mus musculus. Next base: position 18,355,095 of record NC_000080.6, read on the forward strand.
ATCCAGATCTTCTGAGGTGGGAAGATACAGCTTTAACCTGGGCCACACCTTGTCTTGGCAGCCTGTATAAAGAACATGAAAAAGGGAAGCTCTTCATCTGCTCGCTCTTGTTCTTGCCGGCACGTGGATTCCTTCATTGGCATTAAAGCCTACTTCTTTGGGATTCCAGTGTATACTAAAGACCAGCTGAGACATCTGGCCTATCAGAATGAGCAACTACAGAATTCTTGGACTTTCCACTGGTAGACAGCTATTGTAGGATTTGCTGGACCACAGCTTGTAAATCACCTGAGTAAATCCCGTATGTATGCTCATTTTGTCAGTTCTGTTTCTCTAGAGCAGTGATTCTTAACCTTTCCATTGCTGTTGAGGTGACTTTCAGGCATAAAATTATTTTCATTGCTATTTCAAAACTGTAATTTTGCTGTTGTGAATTGTAATGTAAATATCTGATGTGTGATTCTGTGGAAGGGTCACCCATTCAATGGTAGGGTGCTGATCCCCCACAGCATGAAATTTTCCTGCTTATCTTCTGCACGGTTCCTCACTGGTGGTGTTTCTGAGGTGTGCTCCTAGTGCCCAGTGCTGTGGCAGGCTCCTGTGACTGTCACATTCCTTCTGACACTTCAGAGGGACTGGAGGGAAAGGGAGACAGATCACGTGCTTAGTCAGTTGAAAGCCTTAGAGTGGTGAAATTTAAGAATTAAACATTTCAAGCTAAATGAGAATAGGACACACTCAGACACAGAGTTATGCGGAAGCATGACCCTGGTGAAGTTTTTAAGTTAAAAATCAAAGTCCAGTTTCAGGGATTAAACTGAATTACGTACGTAGTAGGAATGCTTTCTGGTACATTCCCGAAATAGCTGTCCTGCTCAAGCCCTTGTCTATGCTATGGCACTCCCTGCCTCACCCTGGTCTCAGGTCCCCAGAACTGTGGCCTATGATGCTTCCAGAATTCACAAAGAATTCTCTGGGAACTTGCTTTTCAAGATCCCCATGGCTGGCCACTGCTGGGGAAATGAAGGTGCTACTTCAGTGGCCTCCTTAGAAAGGGCAAATGACTCTGAAGTGCCACCTTGACATTAGGTAAAGCAACCTAAAAATAGTCCTAGTATTCAGGATCTGGATTCTTTGAGTGAGAGCCATCATCCCTCCCTTGGGTGACGTTTTATGGAGAAGATTCTTTCTGTCACATGAGGGTAGAGGCTGTGCTGTGCTTATACATTCAAGATGCAGATTCTAATTCACACACTAAGGAACAGAACGTCTATCTCTGCATGAATCTCTCCTCCCAGAAAGGAGTCACATGCTTGTCTTGAGAGATTTGCCATCTCACGCTCGGGTCCCAGAGGGAGAAAAGATAATGATGTCATGTAGCCTGGCTGCTCACTCTTTATGCTCCTCAAGCTCAGGTTCTCTTTTTAAAGGACATCACAAGATTCTCTGTGACACGATTCCACTCTGGCATCCACTACAAAGACATTTATGTGCCCTTCCAGGGCTTGGAGCCAGACCTCCAGACTGCACAAGCTTTCTGTCCATCTGTCACATGGAAGACAGAGCTGCAGCTTCAGCTAGGCCTCGAGCTGAGAAGATAGGTCAGGAGTGAAGATGGCCACTAGTGCTGTCCCAAGCCTCCATAGCTGCTAGGTAAGGGCTTAGGCCTGCTCATGCCCCACCCTGGCCATTTGTGGTCAGTATAGTGAGAGGAGAGAGGCCAGCATGGTCAGTTTGCTTTAATAGACAAAGGGATAGTGTGCTTCCTTTCTGGGTAGTCAGGAAGGAGGAGGTGACCTTCTGGGCCAAGCAGGAGGTGCCTTTGTCCTAGCACCTGAGAAGGCCCCTTCTTCTCTACTACCACTTGGAGACTCTGTCAGCCCACAGTTCAGGATCCTCACAGAGGCCAAGTCAGTGAGGTAATCTATCCTAGTCTCAAGATTGGCTGTGGTGGGAGACTCCTTAATTTTATCCTCTATATTTGCTTCCTTCATGACCTTCTGTAAGCTGCAAACTGCCTGACCTTTAAGAAGCTTGAGTATCTGACAATGAGATGTCGGTGGTCAGTGCCTAGGAGGTGAAGGGACAGTAGAGGAAGGAAACAGAGCCTTGTTAAGGCAGTTGCAAAGCAGGCTGCTGCAGCTTGAACCTGCACAGAGCACAGGGTACCTAGCTCAGCCCACGAAGCAGAGAGTAGGGAGCTGGGCATGTGTGCTCACACCATGCTAACATGAAGGGCTTCCAGGGACAGGTCACTTATAGGAATGCCCAGTCTGTCATGTTCATAGGCAAGGTGGACACAGGAGAGATGCAGGAGCTAGCCACTGGGAACCACCTGAGCATACTCAGATCATAAGGGGGACTGGGCAGGACAATGTGGGCCTTGGCTACAGCTTCAGCTCCTTGTGCCTTCCAAGCTATTTCTTGTTTTTTCTTTTTTTTATTGGTTTGTTAGAGACAAGAGTCTTTGTAGCTCAGGCTAGCCTCAAACCTATGTTCTTCCTAGCTCTGAAGTGTTGCATTATAGGCATGCAATGCTATAATTGGCGCCATTGTATCACACACACACACACACACACACACACTATATATATATATACACACACACCACAAAACACACCACTACCACATGTACCATGCATACCTAATAATAATATTTATTTTAAAAATGGAATTCATCTTAGCTTTTCTCTCCTAGGAAGAATATAAGAAAATCAGGCCTAGGAGGCACTCAGTATCCCTCCTCCAACAGCAACCCTCAGGACCCCTCCTTCAATAGCACTCCACTTCAAATGTATCTCTTTATTTCTGGGAACCTCTACTCATGTTCATTTATTTCCTATAGCATTTTGTGTCTTCACAATAGAGCCCCAAATTTCATTTTTTGTTTGTTCAAAACACATTAAAGACCTTGATTCTTTTCTATTTTATTTTATTTTTTTAAGATGCATTTTTAAGCCAGGTGTAGTGGCACACATCTTTAATCTTAATCAGGACTTGGGAGGCAGAGGTAGGGGGATCTCTGTGAGTTTGAGGTCAACTTCATCTACAAAATGAGTTCCAGGACAACCAGGACGATTACACAGAGAAATGCTGTTTCAAAGGCCAGAACAGAATGTCAAATCCCTGGAACCGGAACCGTAGGTATTTGTCCTCCTCTGGTGCTCTTGTCTGCGGAGCTCCTTCTTCAGCCCCCTGGTTTACTTTACAGAGCCACAGTCTGTTTTTCCTATGGCCACATGGCCAATGGTGCTGTGGTGGTGTGGCTTGAATGCTCCCTTCCAAATTCAGATTGAAAATAGAATTTCTTTGCAGTAGTGTGGAGAGGTTAAAGTCTTTTAAAATGAACAAATCAATTAGTTAAGCTCTTTGGTTCAAAGCTAAGTCTCTTAGAGGTTACTAGTCTCCTTGGTCCACCTTTGTAAAGACACTAACAGCATGCTATGGAACTGGGTTAGTCACACAATGGAGGGCTCCACCTGTCCTTGTCTTTTGCTTATGTTCTTTTATTTCATTTTCTATTCTTCATTTTATTTTTATATCTGTTGGGGGGAGGTATGTGCATGTGAATACAGAGCCTGCTGAGGCCAGAAGAAGACACTGGGCTCCTTGGAACTGGAGTTACAGGTGGTCGTGAGCTGTGTGACGTGGGTGCTGGGAATTGAACCTGAGCTCTTAACTGCTGAGCCCTCTCTCCAGCTCTTTTTCTTTTCTTTCTTTTCTTCTTCTTACTTACTTATTTAGAGATCAGGTCTCATTCTGGAGCTCTCTGTGCAGCTCAGGCCAGCCTTGAATACATAGATTTCCCTTTGCCTCAGTCTCTTGTGTACCAGAATTACAGGTGTCACTTGCTGTGTCTGGCCTGTTTTCTTGTCATCCCTTTTTGTGATGCTGTGACAAAACATCTACAGAGCCCACAGCTACATAAATATCTGTTCATTGTTATGATTGTGATGATGGTGGTGGTGGTGATGATGATGATGATGTTCAGGGTCAGATCTTTTGTTGTAGTGACCGGAAATGAACTAAGATATATGGTGAATATATATTACCTAAGTTACACAGGACATTAATTGCTTTAAACCTGTCTCACAGCTGACAGATCCAGAATGCAACCAAGCCTGAAAAAAGATGGATAACAGCCAATAAACATTGTTAGTTTAAAGGGCAATGTTCTTAGTGCCCATCGTCTACCCTTTCTGGGTTGTTTTCTGTTTTTTTCAAGTACATGGTGTTGTTGACACAGGTCTGAAACACAACTAGTCAGTATACATACTCTGGACTGCTATGAGACTGTTGAATGCTTTAAAAAAGTTTCAGATACTGGGGCTGAAGAGATAAATCAACAGTTAAGAGAACTGACTCCTCTTACAGAGGACCCAGGTTCAATTCCCAGAACCCATACGGCAGCTCACAGCTACCCACAACTCCAGTGCTAGGAGATCTGATACCCTATTCTGGCCTCTAATGGCATCAGGTTTGAACTTGGTACACATACATAGGAGGCGAAACACTGTTACACATAAAATGAAAATAAATCAAAAATTTTAAAAAGTTTCACTAAAGCAGTTCTATTTTCCTTCAACTTTTATATTCTTGAAGATCAAACATAGGGCATTGCTCATGTGAAGCAAACATTCTACCACAGCTTTTTTTTTATATAATTATTATTAACTGGGGGGAGAGGCAAGATCCCTCTAAGTTGCCCTGGCTGCCCTGGAACTCACAGCTCAACCTGCCTCAGATTGCTGGGGTTAAAGGTGCTCACCACACTCAGGTCCAAAGGAAACTTCACTGCCCGGATCCTGGCACCTGACCCTTCTATCAAAGGAGCCATTTCCAGATTACTGTCTGTGGTGCTTATTAGGCCAAATCGCACGCTGGGTTACAGGATCTCAGCTCTTGTCAACCCTCCCACCCTCGCGTTTTCTAGCTGGGGCGGGAGACGTTACCCTCTTGTCCCTGCTATTTTGTATATGTGCTCCCGGTGTTCTCTCTGTCTCGTCTCTTGGCCCCATCTCTCACAGGTTCCTCTCTCTTGCCTCTCACTCTGGTCTCTTTTCTGTACACTATCTTGTCCTCTCTTGCCAGCCCTCCCTCCCCCATCCAGTCTCATGGCCTGGTCCTGCTGGCCATGTTTCATGTACTACTTTATCTCCCTGCTCTGAACTGTAGATGACTCCTTCCAAAGGGTTCCGCCTCTCTGAGCCCAGCCAGGCTTCTGATTCAACTCTTCTAAGGTGCATCTGGACCAGTTTCTGCTGGATTCTGCTACCCATCACACTTGACTCCACGTTCCAGAGTCTGTCTCTTCAGCCCCTTCTTCCCTCCACCTGCTAGGCTTCTCCACTGCAGTTCTGGGCATCTCTTGATCTCTCTGGCTCTTGGAGCTTTCTATGCCCTCCTGGGAGCTTGTCTTCCTCCACCTGTTCTCTCCTCCTCTAGTGGGTAATTGTTACCATGGAGTTGCCTGCTTTGTCTCCCGCTTGCAGGAACCTACTATTAATATAAAAGCCACACTAGAGTGTGGGTGAACACCTCTTACCCATAAAGAGCTCCCATTATTTGGAAATGGATGCCTCTCCTCTGTGAGTCCAGACATTTCCCTCTGACAAGTCTCTTCACTTGCTAGGGAATGGCTTGGATTGAAATTTTTGTCACCAGGCCATTTACCATTTTCCCTCTCGCCCTTTCCTCTCTCCTCACCTCGCCATAGGAGCTGCTTGCACTGTCTCTGTCACTCTAGTTGGTTGGCTGGAGCTTTAAGTTGCAGAGCTTCTGCATGCCCTCCTGGGCTGCTAGGATACTGGAATTCTCCCTCCTGTTGAGTTCTTGCTTTGTGGCCCTTTTCCTCCTTCTCTAAGCCGTTTTCCTCGGACTCAGAGATTTTTATCAAAGGCTTGCTGTCTTACTGCAAACTCTTGGCCTCAGAATAGCTCAATGGCCAAAATGACACCCTCGATTTTCAAATTCTCAGGGTGTAACAACTTCTGCTATTGTATAAGCAAATGATCTACAAAGTCTCTTATCTCTAAGCTTTTTCTACTTTCCACTTGAAAATCTTTTATCTTTAAATTCAAAACAAAACATAAACCTCTTAAGGATTTGTAAGTTGGGGCTGGTGAGATGGCTCAGCAGGTAAGAGCACCCAACTGCTCTTCCGAAGGTCCTGAGTTCAAATCCCAGCAACCACATGGTGGCTCACAACTATCCGTAACAAGATCTGACTCCCTCTTCTGGTGTGTCTGAAGACAGCTACAGTGTACTTACATATAATAAATAAATAAATCTTTTTAAAGAAAAGGATTTATAAGTTTATTGGGTATGGTTAAAAAATCTCTAAAATCTATAACAAAAGTTATCTTAAAATTTGTAACACGCCTTTGATCCCAGCACTTGGGAGGCAGGGGCAGGTGGATTTCTGAGTTCGAGGCCAGCCGGGTCTACAGAGTGAGTTCTAGGACAGCCAGGGCTATACAGAGAAACCCTGTCTCGAAACACCCCCCCCCCCATTGTAACACTAGTCTGATAGTTTAGATATAATTTATACACAGTTGATCTTAATTTCTTGCAACATGCTTGTATGTAACTTCGATTCAACCTTTGTTTAGGAAAATAGCTGTTTTTAAATAACAAGCATGTGGCTTGCCTCCATCTTGGCTGATGACCTCGTCAGTATGGAAGCAACCATGTGGCTGGAAGCCATCTTTATTAAAGTTAAAAGAGAGTGCACGCTCTGTAACTTCACCATCATCTTGGTTAAGATGATCATGTGGTGTAAACCAACTAAGGTAATATCATAAGCCTCTATAGTCTTGCTGAACCTTCCTCTGCTTGTCATTGTATCACCTTGTAGACTAAGGAGACAAAATCAGGTCTGCAATGTTTTGGATTAGGATATATTTTTGTATGATGATTTTGCCCTGAGAGTAAGAATTTCAATAGACTATATTTGATAAATGAGGTTTATAAAATTTCTAATGTTATAAAGGTCTATTCAGGTTAACAAAAACTGACTTAGAGATATATGTCTAACCATTTATGTCTTTGTTAACTGTGTTCATTGCTAGACTCCTGGAAAATTTTAATCACATATACCTTATTTACCAAACATACATTGTTCCTTAAGGTATATGTGATTAATCAAGTTTATAAATTCCTAGTGTCTATTCAGGCTAACAGAAACTGACTTGAAGAGACATGTCTGGCCTCTTTGTCTTTGCTAAGTTTGTTAAACCGTAGCTATTTGGATAAACTGATTTATACAAGAAACTGTGGTATTCTAAAATGGTGCATTATGAAAGGACCAGGAAAATAAAGTTCCCAGTTTCTCAATGAACTGTATTTATGGTGTAAAGTCTTATTTTGATGCTGAAGGGTTTTCAATTAAATCTTCAATTAAAAATTTTAAGACTCAAATTTAACAAGGATAAAGCTATAAAATTTTAATCTTATAAAGATACTAACTTGTAAACTTTTTTTTGGTTTTTTTTTAAGTATATTGGGATTTTTAAATTTATTTATTTATTTATTATATGTAAGTACACTGTGACTGTCTTCAGACACACCAGAAGAGGGCACCAGATCTCATTGCAGATGGTTGTGAACCACCATGTGGTTGCTGGGATTTGAACTTAGGACCTTCAGAAGAGCAGTCAGTGCCTTAACCGCTGAGCCATCTCTCTAGCCCCACTTATAAACTGTTAAAGATAATTAGGACATGTAACTTAGTGATCATTCAACTTAAAAATTGATCAGATTCTCTAATGTACTCAGAACTGTGTAGTTATCATGATATGAGCAAGTGTAATTTATTTATACCAACAACCTTTAGCCTTCTGTAAATGCTGTCAAGGGTAAGCAAGTAACCCAGAACCAGTAAAGTTTGTTTGAAATCAGGAGTACTTAATAGATGATGCCCAAAAAAACTCCTCAGAGAGCTGAAGAATACTGCATTTAGAGTTTAATGACAAAGCTTTCCATGATAGACAAAAAATAAAATAACAGTAAATAATAATAAATGGCAACTCCTAGTGGCAGCCCTAAGATCTCCTCCAAAGAAGATGACAAGGCACAGACATATCTTCCTAGATTGTGGTAACACTAACCAACTGGGCAAAGAACTGTCATGTGCATCATCTGCCACTAGGCCCTGCCCAAACTGTGGACACCTTTGAATTGACTGTACTATTATGCCTTGCAGTAGGTCAGTTTTCCCAAGTTCCTCCTCCACAGAAAAAACTTTCAGACTTTCTGTGTCTGGTAGCTGGAGGCCTATACTGCCATATGTAGCAGTGGAACACTTAATGCTGCCCTCCATCCCTGGGATGGTTTGTATATAGGAAGTGTGGCCTTGTTGGAGTAGTTGTGTAACTGTGAATATGAGCTTAAGACCCTCACCATAGCTGCCTGGAAGTCAGTCTTCCACTTGCAGCCTTCAGATGAAGATGTTGAACTCTCATCTCTGCCTGCACCATGCCTGCCTGGATGCTGCCATGCTGCCATGCTCTTGCCTTGACAATAATGGGCTGAATCTCTGAACCTGTAAGCCAGCCCCAATTAAATCTTGTCTTTATAAGACTTGCCTTGGTCATGGTGTCTGTTCACAGCAGTAAAACCCTAACTAAGACCCCAACAACACCACCAAGATCACCATGGAGAAGCATAAGATAACTATGAGTTAGTGGGTAAGTCTCTGTCACTTTAATTGATACACAGGCCTTTTGGATTATACTTCCTGCTCCAATTTATTCTTCTCAGATCTCTGATGGTGTTGATGCCCAATTGTAGCTTCGTCAATTGAACAACAGTAGGAAGCAATCAACTCTTCCGGGTCAGCTGACTGTCAGTCCATTTTATATGTAAAAATCAGGTCTTGACTTTTCTAGAGCTACTAGGTCTCCTGTGGGGAAAGGTAAACTTCATACTGAAAGAGATAAAAAAAAAAAAAAAAAAAAAACGCAAAATAGCCAGGCAGTGGTGGTGCATGCCTTTAATCCCAGCACTTGGGAGGCAGAGGCAGGCATATTTCTGAGTTCAAGGCCAGCCTGGTCTACAAAGTGAGTTCCAGGACAGCCAGGGCTATACAGAGAAACCCTGTCTCGAAAAACCAAAACAAAACACAAAACAGGTTTCAAGATGAAAAAGAAACTCAAGATATCATGCAGATATTACTAACTAATACTTCACCTTTTACCATTCTTTTACTTAAAGAACTTGCTTTGTAATGACTGCTCTCAGTAATTAACAACCCATGTCTCATGGTAAATGGTTGGGTGGAAAAAAAAAAGGTTTAAAGTTTGTAGAAGTTATAAAGGTCTAAGACGGTAATCTAAGGTGTCTAAATGCAAGCTATAAAGGACTGAACACGTAGAAGCTGAAGTAAGTTGTGAGGGCCTAAGAAAGTGATTTATGGCCCATAAGTCATAAAGGTCTAGGAAGTGATTTAAGGTGTGTGAAAAATGAGACACGTGTCAGAACTTTCCTCTCTATGTTACTGTTATACAAGACTTCACAAGTCCAGAGTTTTAGTGATAATCAGTAGGGTTCTGATAAGATATTGATCTAGACCTGGTAAAGCTCTGACCACTACTATCATAGTCACAGCTCAAAAATGTAAATTTCCTTTGGTTGTTTTCTAAGTATAGACTTAAAAGCGCTTCCCATTGTGTTGAAAACATCTCTGTTCAAACTATCCATCCAGCTTTCTGGACAGAAGAAAGAATACTCATGCTTTTAACCTAAAACCATAGCTCTTCTTGCTGTGACACAAAAGTGAGTCTACTCCATCTGGTTACTGACACCTAACTGCTTTTTGTACAGTGTAGATTTCAGTACAGATTACATACAGTGGTGATGCTACTATGTCTAAAACTTGTATTTCTTTTTGTAAACTTAAACACACACACACACACACACAATCCCCAGCAACTCTCCACTGTCAAAGGTTAAGTGGGCTCCAGATAAGAGCTGCAGTCAGTCAGTAGCTTAAGCTTTCTCACCTACTGCAGACTTCTAAGGCTGGGGTCTCTCTCCTTCCCTGGTCTTGGAACATCCCCTCCACCCACGACCAGGATCGCACCTCTGCAATTTCAAGTGTACACCCAAGATAAAGACTTTCCACGAAGTTCCTTAACTTTCCCTTCTGTCTCTAGTCTCTGTCTGTTCTAGCAGATTTCCAGTCAACGTCAGACTACAAACTGCTCCAAATTGGAACCAATGAGCCCTGAATGTACTGAAAGCCTATATAAACCCAGTGCTTCTGAAAAACTTTTCAACTGGCCTGAGCTCTACTTTAGACCAGCGTTCCTGACAGCTCCAATGTGGCCTGCACTTCACTAGCCCCAGGTGGTCCCCACAGAACCCAGACAGCAAGTGAAACAGATATTCTGGCCTGAATCTTCTCCCCATCCAGGCCTTTGGTACACCAGCCTTCCAGGGCCCTGACAACAACTTTTAATTTCAGTTACAGAAGAGATTAAATCGCCCCTGATCACCAACAAAATTCCTTAAAAAAAAAGAGATTTATTTACTTACTTTATGTATGTGAGTACACTGTTGTTCTCTTCAGACAAATCCAAAGAGGGCATCAGATCCCACTACAGATGGTTGTGAGCCACCATGTGGTTGCTGGGAGTTGAACTCAGGATTTCTGGAAGAGCAGTAATTCTGTGTTGTGTTTGTGTTCTTCTAGCACTCAGATTGATCATGCATATGTGGAGGCTGCATACAAAGTATGTTCTTATCAATATGCTTCACCAGTGTGACAGCTTATATTGGGGACAATAAAAATTAATAACAAGAGAAAATAAGTGTGTGTAAACATTGGCAATCACATGACAGGAAGCTATAGATGTGACTCCAAGGTTAAGAGCACTGCCAGAGGACCAGAGTTTGATTTCCAGCACACACATGGTATACATGTGCAGGCAAGACATCCAGACACACAAAATAAAGTCTAAACAATTAAAAAGTAATGAAACAGGTTTTGAACCAGAAGGCTGTATACTGGCCCTTTAAAAATTCAACTGGATGTTCAAGACTCTGTGTTTTTAAGGCATTAACATTTAGCTGCTTGTCTATCATGACAACCACATAAAATGGTCATATCTGTGTGTTCTCATTCATGCTCCTCCCTTCCCCCACTGCCATCTCTCTGTCTCTCTCTCCTGTCTCTGTCTCTGTCTCCCCTCCTTTCCCCACTCCACAATCTCATGTACCCAAGCCTGGCCTTGGACATCCAAAGCAGCTGAGGATGACCTTATCCTCCACATCTTCCCACCTGCACTTCTTGAGTGCTGCCACTGCAGGTATGCACCATCATGCCTGGGTTATGCTGTGCTGAGGTTTGAGCCCAGAACTTTGTTTTATTTATACTAACAAGCACTTTACCTACTGAGTTACATCACTAGTGTGTGTTTTATACGTATATATATATGTATATACATATGTATATAATACATGTATATATTATATACAAATTAAATATATATTCTTAATTCTTTGAGAATTGCATACAATATATTTTGATCATGTACACCTGGAATTTTTCCTTAACTCCTCCCATGTACACCCCAACCTCCCTACACCCCAATTGTGTGTCCTTTCTTTTTGAAAAATAATGTATGGATTCCAATTTGTACTGCCAAATAGATTGTGGTTGACCAAGAAAGAGTCACAAAAGGAAACGGACCCCCCAGCTCCAGGAGCTTCAGCTAGAGGTAGGGGCTTATGAAGTACTTGCCACTTCTTGCTAGAATATTGTGTGAAATGTTCTAGAATGTTTTATGAAAACATTGGCAATCACACAACAGCCAGTTTAGCTGAGCTTGAGGTGTGGGGCTCTCCTTATCATTGCCTTTTCAGGAATCCTTTAAACATTTAAAGAATCAGGCCGTTAAAGAAAAAAGGCATTACTACTTCAAAAGCACAAAATATCTAACAAGGAGGCTAGAGAGGTGGCTCAGAAGGTAAGAGTACTTACTGGCTGCTTTTCAGGAAGCTTAATTTCCAGGCATCTACGGAAGCTATGGGCCCCTGAGCACAGTGCCCCAGTCCTCCCTGACCTCTGACTTTTACAATTGTTCTGCCTGCTCTTCTGTGATGGTCTCTGAGCTGCGGGAGGGTGGAGAGGGGGGTGTGGCATAGGCGTCCCATTTTTGGCTGAACACTCACTCCACTGACACTTATCCTTTGCACTTTGTCCAGTTGTGAGTTTCAGCAATAACCACTATCCACTACACAGAGAAACCTTTTGATGAGGTGTGAGAGCCGCACAAATCTACAGGTAGAGATGAAGATTCACTACATCTATTTAGCCGAATAAAAGTGGTACGCTTACCCCTGGGACTTGTGAGATTCCCAATGAGTGATTTTGGCCTGATTTACAATATTAGGCAGACACATGTGCACACACCTTTGTATCTCTGAGCTAGGTACAGGCTGGATGAATTAAGTGGTAAAAATGATGACAGCCCCAAAATGGTTTTATGAATTAGTTTTGTTAGACCTTAAAAATCACATATATTATATTATTAAATATAAGGAACAAATGGAGCTTCCCAGCGGGACCTAGTTGACAGCACCTCATCCTGGTGGCTAAAGTGGGCACCCTGTATAATGTGGTCTGGGAAGGCCAGTATCTTCCCGCCAGAAGGACATTGCTGGCAGCCTCACTAACTCTCAGGAAGCTGAAGAGTGACTCGCACCCAGACTGTGCTCTTCAGGGCCAAGAACAGGTCAAGATGAAAAGCCCTCTAAGGCTGAGGGTGGTTGCATATAAAGGACATGAGAAGGGAACATGCCTGCAGTCGGTCGTGTATTCCCAATCTACAGGGTAAGTGCTGTAAATAGCATCACTGGGGAAGGAAGGGCTGAACTCTGACCTTGCTTGTAATTTAAATAGAATCAACACAGGCTTGACTTTCCTGAGTCTGAGATTTCCCAGAGTTGTATGAGAACTCTGTTTGGGGGAATATATACACAGAGCTATTTGGTTAAATCCTCAAATAGCCAGGCATGACACATGCCTTTAATTCCATCACTCAGGAAACAGAGACCGAGAATCCCCTTCTCTCCCCTCCCTTTCCCTCCCCTTCCTTCCCTCCCCTCCCCTCCCCTATCTTTTCCCCTTTCCCTCCCCTTTCTTCTGGCCTACTTTTTTAAAAAAGATTTATTTATTTATTATATGTAAGTACACTGTAGCTGTCTTCAGACACTCCAGAAGAGGGCGTCAGATCTTGTTACAGATGGTTGTGAGCCACCATGTGGTTGCTGGGTTTTGAACTCCGGAAGAGCAGTCGGGTGCTCTTACCCACTGAACCATCTCACCAGCCCTCTGGTCTACTTTTGAGGCTGGCTTAGTTTAGCCCTAGCTGGCTTGGATCTAGCAGCAATCCTCCTGACTCAACCCGAGGGCACATGCTACTATGCTGAGCTTGGCTTCTTTAGTAAAATATACTTTTTAAATTATTATATTGTTTAATTAGGGGGGGGGCATGTATAAGCCACTGTTCGTGTAGAGGTCAAAGGACCACTTATGGAAGTCCATTGTTTTTCTTTCGTCATGTGGATCCCAGACAACCCTTTTCCCTGATGAGCGTTTCATCAGCCTAACATAATGTTTTAAAAATTCATCTTAGCCGGGCGTGGTGGCACACACCTTTGATCCCAGCACTCAGGAGGCAGAGGCAGGTGGATTTCTGAGTTCGAGGCCAGCCTGGTCTACAAAGTGAGTTCCAGGATAGCCAGGGCTACACAAAGAAACCCTGTCTCGAAAAACCAAAAAAAAAAAAAAAAAAAAAAAAATCATCATAATTGTAGCATATGTCAATACTTATCTTTTTAAATGACTGAGTACTGTGTTACTATATAGAAGACCTATTTTGTTTTCCTGTTTGTTGATAGGCATGAGTGATTTCTGCTTCTGGCCATTTGCTCTGCAGGACATATAAATGTACATAAGCACAACAACTTGTTTGTAAGCCTGTTTCCAGTTTTACTGGTTGCACTATCTTGAAATGGAACTATTGTGTCATATAGTTAATTCATATTTAACTTTGAAAGAAGCTAACAAATTATTCCTCAAAGTGGTTACATTATTTCCCAATCCCCCCTGCCCCCAATTCTGTTTTTAAAGCTTGAAAGTACTTCAGAGAAAAAAAATAATAATTAACCTGGCAGTAGAGGTACATGCCTTTAATCTGAACACTCAGGAAGAAGAATAAATCTCTCTTCTTTTGAGGCCAGCTGGGCCCAGGATGGCCAGAGTTGCACAGAGAAACCCTGTCTTGACAAAACAAACAGAAAATTTAAAAAGTAGCCCTTCCATCTGTGCAGAAGGAAAAGGAAGCCTAAAGGCAGGAGAGTGGGCTGGGCAGAAAAGGGTGGGGTTAGAAAAGCCTGGTATGGAGCTTGGAGGCTCGCTGGGAAAATCCAGAGCATTCCCTGACTAAGATGCAGACCCTGAAGGGAAGAGAGGCCTTCTTTCCTCCTTTGTGAGGACACTTATACACACAGTCCATTTACACACGAGCAAGCATAGGCAGGAAACTCTGCCCTTGTGGATAGGCACCCTGTGAAACTGATTTTCTTCAACAACTATTCCTGACTAATGTATGTTGAACCTGCATAGGTTAAAGTCAATGTCCTCAGATGTTGTGGGCACACTGCTGCAACTTCAACACTCTGGAGTCTGAGGCAGGAGGATAAGCGTAGTGATTGTCTGAGGCCCCCTGGCTCCTATGCACACCACTTTGGTTAGCCCTTAGGAACGGTTGTTGTTGCATGGTAGCATACACATGCTGGTACTTGGGACACTGAGTCAGGAGAATTCCAAGTTCCAGTCCAGCCGGGACTATTTAGTGAGACCCTCTGTCAAAAAGAAAGGAGATGAAGAAGAGGACTACAAATCCTGTTGGAATTATAAAGCAAGTGAGCTGGGGAGATTTGTCAACCTGACACATAGTAGAGTTACTTGGGAATCTTAATTGAGAAGAAGTCTATATTAGATTGCCTGTGGGAAACTTTGTGGAGCCTTTTCTTGATTAATGACTAATGTGAGAGGGCCTAGCCACTGTGGACTGTGTTACCCCTGGGCACATGGTCCTGGGTTATATAAAAAAGAGAACTGAGCAAGCCATAGAGAGCAAGCCAGTAAGTACCACCTTCTATGGTTCTGCTGATGTTCCTGCCCCCAGACACCTCCCTCGTGTCCCTGCTCTGGCCTCTCTCAGTGATGGATTGTAACATAAAATGCAAACACCAAACCCTTTCCTCCCCAAGTTGCTTTCCATCATGATATTTATCACATCAACAGAGAGCAAATTAGGACCCTGTGGTTTTTTTGAATAGAAATAGTCCCCAGAAGTTCATATGTTTGAATGCTTGGTCATCATGGAGTGGCACTACTTGAGAGAGATAGGGAAGTGTGGCCTTGTTGGAGTGGGTGTGTCACTGAGGGTGGGCTTTCGGATTTCAAGGGCTCAAACCGGACTCTCTATCTCTTTTCCTGCTGCCTGTGGGTCCAGATGTAGACTTCTAGCTACGTCTCCAGCACCATGTCTGCCTGTAAGCTGCCATGCTTCTCACCATGACAATAATGGACTGACCTTCTGAAACTGTAAGCCAGCCACGTTCTATTATAATAACTGTTCCTCCTGTCTCTTCACAGCTTTGACTAGGAGAGACACCAAGGTACTGTTTTAAAACAGAAATATGTAGGTTTGGGGGGACTCTGATTTGGAGTAGTAACAAATGTCTGCATGACAAGATGAAATGTAAAATGCACTGGGGAGTGTTCCCCACAACAGCAAAAGTTTTAAGGATTGCATGTTCTTTTACACAATACAATCATTCTTTCTTCTGGTATCACTGAGATATTGTGTTCTATATAATAATTGAGGAAAAATAAAGTTGTTTTTTATCCTCTGTGATGATTTAAATGAGAGGTTCTGTCTTAGGATTTTATTGCTGTGAACAGACACCATGACCAAGGCAACTCTTATAAAGACATGTTATTGGGGATGGCTTGCAGTTTTAGCAGTCCAGTCCATTATCATCAAGGCAGGAGTATGGCAGCATCCAGGCAGTCATGGTGCAGGCAGATCTGAGAGTTCACATCTTCATCTGAAGGCTGCTAGGAGAAGACTGGCCTCCAGATAGCTAGGATGAGACTATTAAAGCCCACACCCATAGTGACACACTATTCCAACTAGGCCACACCTTTGAATGGTGTCATGCCCTAGGCCAAGAATATACAAACCGTCACAGGTGCCCCCTAGTAGGTCCATGTGTTTGAACACTCTGTCCCCAGATGGTGACACTGTGTGTGTGGGTTATAGAACCTTTAGGAGCTTCAGTCTTGCTGGAGGACATACACCCCTGGGATAGCCTTTGACAGCTTCTAGCTTCAATCTACATCCCACTTGCTCTCTCTGCTCATATGTGAATAAAATGTGACCTGACGGTTTCTGGTTCCTTCTGTCCTGCCATTATGGAATCCTTTTCTCTGGAACTGTGAGCCAAAATAAACCTTTTCTTTCTTTCTTTCTTTCTTTCTTTCTTTCTTTTTTCTTTCTAATAAATTTTTAAGATTTATTTATTATTATATCTAAGTACACTGTAGCTGTCTTCAGATGCACCAGAAGAGGGCGTCAGATCTCATTACAGATGGTTGTGAGCCACCATGTGGTTGCTGGGATTTGAACTCAGGACCTATCAGAAGGGCAGTCGGTGCTCTTAACCACTGAGACATCTCTCCAGCCCCCAAACCCTTTCTTTCTTAAGTGATGTTTGATTGTGTTGTTTATCCCAGCAAACAGAAAAGCAAACAACACATCACCAAGTGGCCATTGACTGTGCATGGAGTAATGTAGCTGAGAGTGGCAAGGACCCTCCTGAAGTAGTTTCTGACCCAGGATTGGGAGAGAGAACCTTCTGCATCAGAAAGCAGAGCCCTGGCAAGCTGACCCCCCTGTGAGCCAGCCAGCTGCAGTCCCCATGTGTGCCCAGGTAGGGGGAATGCCTGTGAGGCTAACTGGGAGGATGTTTCTTCCTTAGCTGCTGTACTGGCTGGTTTGATAACACAGGCTGGAGTTATCACGGAGAAAGGAGCTTCAGTTGGGGAAATGCTTCCATGAGATCCAGCTGTAAGGCATTTTCTCAGTTAGTGATCAAGGGGGAAAGGCCCCTTGTGGGTGGGACCATCCCTGGGCTGGTGGTCTTGGGTTCTAGAGCAGGTTGAGCAAACTAGGGGAGGCAAGCCAGTAAGTAACACCCCTCCATGGCCTCTGCATTAGCTCCTGCTTCCTGACCTGCTTGAGTTCCAGTCCTGACATCCTTTAGTGATGAACAGCAATGTGGAAAGTGTAAAGTGAATAAAGCCTTTCCTCCCCAACTGCTTCTTGGTCATGATATTTGTGCAGGAATAGAAACCCTGACTAAGACAGCTGCCCATCCATGTTCCTGGGGTTAAGACCATGTGACCCGCCGGGCGTGGTGGCACACACTTTTAATCCCAACACTTGGGAGGCAGAGGCAGGGGGATTTCTGAGTTCAAGGCCAGCCTGGTCTACAAAGTGAGTTCCAGGACAGCCAGGGCTACACAGAGAAAACCTGTCTCAAAAAAAAAAAAAAAAAAAAAGACCACGTGACCCTCCATCAATGGATACTCTGGGGAACATCTTCAGACGACCCTCTGGTGAGGACTGAGGGACATCATTAGGAGATTATAGGCCTGTTAGGCTCCATGGGCTAGTATGCTAAAAATAACTGGAGAGGTTTTTTTAAAATGTGGAAGCAGATTTAGGGGCTCTTCTGGAAATGAAGCAGAAGCTGGGTCCCAGATGGTTCTATTTAAAGACGTGCAGTATCAAATCTGCTCTGGTGGATTTACATGTGAGAACTGTTAGGAAATATAATGCAGCGTGTGGGTGGGGTACCTGGTGGGCCCATGCAAGGTGTCCCCTGAGAAATCATGTCATGTGACAGATCTGGTATATTGGAGGTTTATTTAGGGGAGAGAGAGGGAGGGTCTGGAGAAGGGGTAGAGGCAGACAGACAGGAGCAGAGCCATGAGGCCAGAGAAGTGAAACAGAGGAAGACAGAAAGGTGGGTGGGGAGAGGGAGGCCGGGAATATGTGGTAATAAAGAGAGAAGAAGAGCTGGGGTGTCACGCAGTCCTTTCATAAGCCTGCATATGGCAGTGGCAGGTAATGATGTCAGGTGATGATGGAAGCCATTGCTAGGTACCTGGGAGAAGCCTAGGGGAATCACTGGTAAGCTAACAAGAACTTTGTTCCGAGCCAGTTGAGGGATGAGGACATACTCTTTCCACATCCCTCTGCAAAACAGCAGCTGTCTAGTGTGGGACCGTGAAAGGCTGCTTGGTTCCTGGTTGGGCTAAGGCTAGAAGCCCGGCAGGCTCTGAAGGGATGATAGGAGTTTCGCCTGTTCCCAGGCACCAGGCCCCTGTCACTAGCTGCAGCCCCCCTCCCTCATAAATTTGTGACCATCAGTCTCGTAAGGGCAATGCTCCAGGCCCCTCCACATGTAGAGAACATGGCCCGTGGTTATACCTAGGCTCAAGACAGATCTCCATTCTAGTGAGGTACCGAGAGGCCTGAAGGGCTTGCCTTCCCAAACACCCCTCCTTGCAAAAGGTATTTAATCTCAGGCCCACCCTGAGAAGTGGGGTATGGTTTTACTCACTCACTTTTTTCCTCCTTGTGGGGAAGTGGGGGAGGGGGCCCTGAGCCAGCTCCTTCATTTCAGACTGCACTTCCCCACCCCAATACCCGCCTAGTGACAGCGTGGGTTAAGCATGGTCACTTCTTGTGTCTTGCCTCCCGAAGTGGCCAAGCCCTGTGACAGAGCTGACACAAGGCCCAATAACTCTACATCCAGGGAGTATACAGTGCTGGCTGGGCCTGACAGAGGTTCCCAACTGTCCCTTTGCATAGAAGAAGAACAACACAAAGAAGTCTTTGTGGACCAACTTACAAATTTCATCTTCTGGGAGAAATGAAATCAACAGGGCTAGGAACAATTATGAGACAGAGCATAGTGGGTAGGGGAGGGGGAGGAGGCAAGGAATCAGACTGCTTTGTTCAAAGCAGCAGCTTAACAAGCCTTTTTAAAGCACATCTGGTCCACATCGTTATACACCAGTGGACAAAAGCAATTAGACAACTCTGTTCACATGTCATAATAATGAAAGTCATAAATTCTCCATGGCTGTTTCACTGGGTGTCACAGTTCTTTAGAAAGGGCTGCAATGGAAGTTAAAAAGCGGGAAGTAAAGTTAGCTACGCTTTAGTAACCGAGGGAAGGATGCTCCAGGATCTTTTGGAACCAGAGAGAAAGGGCTGGGACAGGTGTGTGCTGTAATCCTCCCAACAGTTAACTTGCCTACATAGCAGTCCCCCCCCCCCCCACCATTACTCACAGGTTGGGGAATTGGGACTTTAGTGGAGGTTCTGGTGTGGGATGATCCCTGATAAATCATTGAGAGAAGTTCTCATAAAAGGGTCTGTGCATCTCTGGCTTATCATGGTTGGTTGCAGTTTTAGCCTGGGACTCATGTAGGCTGGCCCACAAACTGGGAATGTAGCTGGGGCTAACCTAGAAGTTCTAATCCTGGTTCTACTTCCTAGGTAGAGTTGTGGGATCACAAGTAAGCACTGCTTTATGTAGTGCAGGGGATTGAACCCAGGGCCTTGTACATACTAGACAAGCACATAACAGTTGAACTGTATCAACATCTTCTGGTTTGGACTTTTAAAAATGCATGTGTGTGTTTGTGAGGTACACATGGAGGCCTGAAGTTATTATCACTTTGTGTCTTCTGATGTCACTCAAAGTAGAGGATCAGGAAGATGGCTCAGCAGGTAAAGGTACTTTCTGATCTGAGCTCAGTCCCCAGAACCCACATGGCAGAAGAAGAGAACAGACTCCCCAAAATTGTCTGCTGATTTCTACGTATATTTATCCGTATACACCATAGTGTGTGTGTGTGTATGTGTGTGCATTTGTTGAAAAAACACACACAAAATAAACAAACAAACAAAAATATAAAAATAATGCAGTTACTTGATTAAAACATGAAATGAAAAATGACATCAGAAGACACAAAGCTTTTAGGCAGGGTCTCTCACTGAACCCCAAGCTCATCCAGCCCGCCTCGCCCCATTCTTCCTGAGTGCTGGGATTACAGGTAACAGCCATGCCTGCCTGGCTCTTACGTCTGAGGATTGGAATGTGGTCACCAGGCTTGTACAGCAAGCACTTTATCTACTGAGCCATCTTCCCAGCCCTGGTTGGGACTTAACTATAAGGGACAGAGTGAACCAAGCATTGCTTCATGAGAAAGGGGGATCACATAACTGGGAAACCAAAGGGGACAAATCTATCTGGAGGACTCGGTGATCCCAAGTCAAACAGTGCATCTGCCTTTCCCAAGGTGCTTGTCTCAGTCCTAACAGTACCAGCAACAATCCTGTGGTGCCTTCTCATGGAGTCAGGTATCCACCCTTAAACTGAGGACAGTCTGAGGTCCCTGGTCCCTTCCTGGAAATGATAATGGAAGTAGGGTCTGCTCAATCAAGCAACAGGATTGAGAATGGAGAGCAGTTGACTCCACTAGAGGCAGGGTCAGCCCTGGCAACTGTCCACAGCTGCCTGTCACTTCTGTCCAAGGCCCACAGTGCTCATCCCAGCCAGCTTCTGAAAGGCTTAGGCCCAGGGTATGGGTGCTCACTTGGCAAGAAGTACACAGAAGTGCATGTGTACGTCACTAGCACTAGTGCATGCCTTTGGGGAAAAATAGCAACCTCAGGAGGCTCTGGAGGAATCTGAATCTGACAACGGACAGTGAAAACTGCTGATATCACATGCTTCGGACTGTCTCAGGGGCAGGGGGACAGGGATGAGGTAGAAGAAAGAATTGTATTTATTGACACAGCAGGGGGAGACTGCAAGAAAAGGAAGGACCCCCCCTGCCCCCCCCCCCCCCCACAGACCTTTTTAAATTGGCTTTGGGTAGGAGGGAAGTGTCCTTAGGTGAGTCCCTTTGCCATTATAGAGAGAAAGTTGACACCCTACAGATTCACTAGGACTAGAGTATGTGTGCCCAGATGGTAGATCACAGAGGGTTAACTAAGGTCTTGGACCCCTCTATTCCAGTTCCCTTTGCCCTTCGCATCCCACACCCAAGTTTGTACAAACATGAAGTTATGAAACAGCTTGGCCACAAGCCACAGCTTCAGGGTGCCAGGTGAGAAACCACGGAGCAAGTGTGCAGGGTAGTCTGGGTCAGTGTTAAGGATGCCTGCTGGCTTTACACACATGCCAAGTGGACACAGTGTGTCCTAATGCCACTGCAACAGGGTGTCCAGCTGAGAAGCCAATGGCTGACATCTAGGTTTAAGCTGAGCTCACTCAGCAGTCTGTCTTCTGAGTGGAGCTGATCTTTCAAGAGCCGAGCAGGCCAAAGGAGTCATTTTCTTGCCAAGCAGTAGTCAGGCCACAATTCATCTCCTTGGAGCAGTCCTAGTTCCAACTCACAAATGTTTCCTTGGGTCTAGCTATGGCATCCAGCATCTGCCATTGTTATGGTTGGTTTTCATGTCAATTTGCTACAAATTAGCACCTCCTAAGTAGGGACCCTCATCTGAAGCATTGTCCCGATTGCCTTGATTGATGGGGAAAGCCCACCCCAATTGCAGGCCCAGACAACATGTCTATGTCAGAGGGAAGTTGTCTCACCTTCACTTGGTCTTCCTTCTTGCTGCTGAGTTGACTTGCCAATTCTTTCACTGGCAGGACCAGTATTTCCAAGCTTTCATTGTGGAACAGAGAGCAGTGGCTCTCTAGGAACTTTCTGGTCTCCCAGTGCCAGATTGTGAATGCTGAGGTCCCCTGACTTGTGTACTGAGTGACCACTGGTTATAGTCCTCTAGTAAGAGACAGCTATTCTGGGTCTACTCTGGCTGTTGAAGGTATGTGTGTGTGTGTGTGTGTGTGTGTGTGTGTGTGTGTATGTGTGTGTATGTGTGTGTATGTGTGTGTGTATGTGTGGTGTGTGTGTATGTGTGTGTGCATATGTGTGAGTGTATGTGTGAGTGTCTGTCTGTGTATGTGTGTTAGTGTTTATATCTCTGGGTGTGTATATGTGTGTCTCTGTATGTGTGTCTGTATATGTCTGTATATGTGTTTGTGAGTGTGTTTGTGCCTGTGTGTGAGTGTATGTGTGTGTCTGTATATGTGTGTGTGAGTATTTGTGTCTCTCATATACATGTATGTACCTCTGTGTGTGTTTGTATATGTATGTATATGTGTATGGGAATGTGTGTTTTCATCTTCTTGGTTCTGTTTATTTTAGCTCAGTGGTTCTCAACTTTTCTAATGCTATGGCCTTTTAATACAGTTCTTTATATCATGGTTACCCCCCACCATAAAGTTTTTTTTATGGCTATTTCATAACTGTAATTTTGCTCTGAGCAGTGTCTCAGTTCCTAAGACCATTGGCAATAATGTGTTTTTTGATGGTTGTGACCCACAGCTTGAGAACCACTCTTCTAGAGACTCCTGACTGAATCAGCTCCTTTCTTCTGAAATTGAGGGTTTTGGGGACAGACAAGATAAATGCCTCACCATCCTCTATGGGGCCATTAGCAACCTGTTTTGCATTTTTAAACAGTAAATTCTAGAACCTCACTGATATTCCAATTCCTGTTACTTGTTTTAAAGCAGATTTCCAATTAATGGCTTGATTGGTACTTCCTGACTTTGGCCTGGGACAGTAAGAGCGATGTGATCTTCATAGAGCTGCTGGGGCTAAGCCGTGTGGAAGCACCTCCAAGGGGAGTTAGTCCTCTGTCTGCCTTTGCTGTTCTTTGCTTTTTGAGACAGGTCACACTCTGCACCCCAGGCTGGCCTCTAACTTGCAGTACTAAGATTAGGGGTGTGACCCCCACAGCTGCTCATCAGTTCAGTCTTCCTCGCCAGGAGGCAGGGAACTGACTTGAGTGGGACTGAGCAATGCCTGTGAGTGCCACTGGGTGCCACTAGTGGAGTGTGCTGGGGTCTAATTATTTTGAGTATTTTTGACTGTAATTTTGACTCTAAGCAGACACACACACGGGGGCGGGGAGGGAGAGACAGAGCGGGGGGCAAGGAGTAGAGAAAGAGTTATTATCGAAGGATAAAAGATAGGCGTACATATGAGGGCACTAAGGGACAGAGGCTCTCACTCACACGTTGGGAAGAGAAGTGTGCACAGCCCTGGCAGGTCTGGTCCGGGGCTCACTCTTGCTTGATTGGTGGTTGTGGACTTCCTGATTTTGGTACCAGCTGACCTCCAGTTAGCTAGCACAAAGCTTTTAAAGAGGAGCCACCTGAGAGAAGAACCAGAATTGTATTACTATTATTCTGGTTTTAGGGTGGGAGGTAAGGTCCTAGATGAGCCTGGACCTCAGTATGTAGCTCAGACAGGCCTTAAACTCAACACACTAAGTCCTGGGATTACAGTGCGAGGAACTGAAGCTTTAAACAGGAAAAAAAATGTAGCTGGGCATTTTATCCTGGAATAAAAAGACACAGAATTTTGAACATAATCTTCTAACAAGATTTAGAATATAAATCAGGTATGGCAGCATGTGCCTTAAATCCCAGTACTCAGAAAGCAGAGGCAGGTGAATTTCTGAGTTCAAGTCTAGTTCCAGGCTAGCTAGTAATATGCGTAGTGAGACATTATTTCAAAAGAACAAAACAGAAAAATAGATAATAATCTTAGCTATAGGTTAATTTGAAGAACAAAGAATGGGAAACATTTTGTCCTGTTTTCTATTAAAGTTGTATCTTATCCATCAGGCACAATGGCATATGCCTACAGATGAGGGCTACTTTAAGGCACTGCAGAAGGAGAATCAGGGGTTCTAAGCCAGTCTGGACATAGCCTTCACTTTGCCTTTGACCTTATTTCTTTCTCACTTTTGACTTTCATTTCATGTATTAAAAAGTCATTCCTCCTCACAAATACTTGAGGGCCTTATCAAAATGGAAAGGCTGTTTCTGGCTTCTGCCTACAAAGTTTGCTTTTGTCATTGTTGCTGTTAGGTTTGTTTTTTATATTTTCTATAGGTGGCCTCTGTCTAAGGTCAGTGAAGGAATGTGGCAGCCACAGCCACAGCTACACAGCAGTAGCACAGATATACTCACCCATAAGAGGCTCGAGCAAGCAGACAAAAAGAAAAGGTTTCATATATATATATATATATATATATATATATATACACACATATATAGTACATATATATGTGTGTGTGTGTGTGTTTGTAGTATATATATATATATATATATATATATATATATATATATATAGACTACAACTGGAAGGTGCAGCCACATTTGGGGTGAATCTTCCTGCTTCAATAAATCTGGTCAAGAAAGTCTTTACAAGTGTGCTTGGTAACTCCTCTTTTAGCTGACACCAAATTCAGTACAAATTGGGAGACTCCTGGACCCTTGTGACTAAAGGTGATGAGAAATGAGGCATTTACATGGGCTCAGGAGTTTTCCCAAAAAGGTTAAGAGTCACTGTATAGTGTAGGATCCTGGCTGACTGTAAGGTGGGAACAGCATATCAATGGACAGAACCCAGCATCGTATCCACAGTATTGCTGCCTCAATCTTGTCAAGGGAAACTGAGTCATACCATGATGGAATGGCATTCTACTCTGTAGTCACCAAAAGCATCAAGGACATTAAAAATCCAGCAACCCCCCCCCCACACACACAAAAAAAAAAAAAAAAAGAAAAGAAAAGAAAAGAAGGAAAGAAAGAAAGAGCAAGCAAGTGAGCAAGCTGTTTCGAGCTGTTTCGGCTGAAGGAGCATGAAGAGAAGACAAATAGGACTCACGCTGCCCAGTTCTGTCACGGTTGAGTGGAGCCTGTGGGCTGTGGTATATGCTAACTTGCTACTGTACTCATACTAACTTTTGAAATGGCCATATTGTACATATTAACCTCCTTTGAAGGAAATGTGTTGTAGAACTTTCAGGCATCGTTTTGGTCTGTAGCTCTCAAATGATTCTGGAACAAAGCACTCTGGGGATGTTCCCTGCAAATTTCCTGTATGAGATTCCTGTTATTTAAATTTCTTTTTTGTATTTTAAAAATTTTAATTATTATTTTACATATTCACTTTACATCCTGCTCATTGTCCCCCTCCTGGTCACCCTTTCCTAGTCACCCCTTCCCCAAATCCTTCCCTTACCCTTCTCTGAGCAGGTGGAGGTCCCCTTGGGAAGTCCCCGACCCTGGTACTTCAAGTCTCTTCGAAGCTAGGCACTTCCTCTGTCACTGAGGCCAGATAAGGCAGCCCAGCTAGAAGAATATATTCCAGTAGAGGCAAAAGCTTTTGGGATAGCCCTTACTCCAATTGTTCGGGACCCACACGAAGGCCAAGCTGAGCATTGCTACATATATGCAGGGAGGCCTAGGTCCAGTCCTTTGGTTGGTGGTTCAGTCTCTGAGGACCCTAAGAGTCCAGGTTAGTTGACTCTGTTGGTCTTTCTGTGGAGTTCCTATCTCCTTGGGGCTTGCAATCCTTCCTCCTATTCTTCCATAAGAGTCCCCAAGCTCCATCCACTGTTTGGCTGTGGGTGTCTGCATCTGTCTCAGTCAGCTGCTGGGTGGCACCTCTCGGACGACAACCATGATAGGCTCTTGTCCGCAGCAGGGAGGAGATTTCTTTATTTTAAGGGAGGAGGTTGTTTCCACGGCATCTGTACAAATCTGTCTGTGACACACGGATGGAGTGGAAGAGCAGGGTAGGAAGTGAGCTTGTGCTCTGTTCGGAGAAGCTGTTTGCCATTGTATATAGAAATGGGGTTTGGAGACTAGAGATGGGCTTGGACAGATCTGAGACTCCTGGAGGAGTTTCTACAAGTCTCAGAAAGTTGGAGGAGTGAATCGTGGTTGTAAACCTCAGAAAAGATGGTGTGGCTTTAGGAATGAGATTTGGGTTGGGGCCAGGCGGTGCGGAGAGACAGTGGTGCTGCTGGGGTATGTTAAATTGGAGAACAATATGGCAGTGACCTGGAGCTCCAAACATGACTCTTGAACTCCATCCACTGTGATTCATCTTCCCATTTGTGGGATTTGACATTAAGTGATGTGAACTTGTGTGTTGGGGATTGTTTGCTTCGAGGCAAGAGAACAGCTAAGACTCAGGATAAAGGGAAGAAGTTTTGGAGAAGGCTGGGATGGGAGTGGAAAGAGCTTGCAAAGATCGAAGAGAAGTAGCCAGAGGCCCCCAGGGAAACCACACCAAGCTTATTTTTTCTGTTTTCCAAATTAGAAGAGCGTTCTACTTATTTTATTTTTTATTTTATTTTTTTTATTTTTTTAAGACTTATTTATTTATTATACATAAGTACACTGTAGCTGTCTTCAGACACTCCAGAAGAGGGCGTCAGATCTTGTTACAGATGGTTGTGAGCCACCATGTGGTTGCTGGGATTTGAACTCCTGACCTTCGGAAGAGCAGTCGGGTGCTCTTACCCACTGAGCCATCTCACCAGCCCCTACTTATTTTATTATGTTTTTCTCCTCTCTCTTCTCCCTTCTCTCTCTCTCTCTCTCTCTCTCTCTCTCTCTCTCTCTCTCACACACACACACACACACAACACATACACAGTCTACATGATAACCTTTAGTTAAATTTTAGCAGAAACCTTAGTCAAACAGCTGATAGAAAGGAGGTACAGTGTGGAATGAAGAACCTGGGATTTTCTTCCCCTAGTTTAAGTCTCCTGTCTACCATTTACCAGTCATATAACTATGGAGAGATTACTGAACACACTGGGGCTTCACCCTCCTCATCTGTACATCAGAGACATCAGTATTCTCCACTCCCAGCATTGTCATGAAGGTTAAAAATGTTGCTATCTGAGGGCCTGGAGAGATGGCTCAGTGATTGGGGGCACTGAATGCTCTACCAGAGGCCCCAGGTTCAAGTCCCAGCACCTACATGGCAGCTCACAAGCTGTCTGTAACTCCAAGATATGACACTCTAACATAGACATACATGCAGTCAAAATGCAAATGCACATAAAATAAAAGTAAATAATTTTTTAAAAAAAGTGTTACCATTTGGTGACACGGGGTGGTGGCTAGTGTGCTATGAGTGTGTGTTACTGAATTGGTGTGAGCCTATGTGAACTCCTGACCATGCAGTCAAGCCATTGACGTACTGGTCAGTGCTGCCGAGTTAGTCACAGCAATTCACACTCTTTACGCCTTTGCTTAGGCTAGTTTAGCCATCCATGTTGGAGGATTAGACCCAGGATGAGATCCTCAAGTAGAGTACTGGCTTCCTGCTGGGACTGTCCCTTTTGGCTTTCCGTTTTCTACCTCATCTGCTCTCAGGAACTGGGCTCTTCATATGAAACATACAAGGAAGGTCCTGTCAGGATGTAGAGTTTTCATGGGGCACGCCTGTTCATTCCTGTAATCCCAGCTTTTGGGGGATCTGAGGTAGATGGAGCAGGAAAAGTGAAGTTTTAAAGCCAGCTAGCTTTATGTTTACGCCTATGCTGGACACCTTAAAGAGATCCTGTCTCAAGACAAAACTTAAAAGGCCTGGGGCACAGCTCGGTGGTAGAACACTTGCTTGGTATACAGAAAATTCTGGATTTAATTTCCAGTAAGGAAAAACAGAACAAACAATCAAATAAATAAACCAACAAAACCACAAAGAAACAAACGAAAGGAAAAAGGAAAAAGAAAAGCAGATTTTGTTGCAACATTAACAACATTTGAGGACATTGGTAACTGAAATGAACCAGTCATATTAAGTACAAACACTGTGTGATTCTGCTCATAGGAGGTATTTGGAATAGTCACACAGAGAAGGAAGCCTGGTATAGGGCATGGCAGCACATGCCTACAATCCTAGCAACTCAGGAGCCTGAGGAACCAGGACCACAACTTTAGACAGCTTGGGACTCTGCCAGAAAATGTATAAAGAACTGGTGAAGTAGCTCAGTGGTAGAGGCTTCCCATACCTCATATGGTTCTCTGGGCTGGATCTCCAGTACATATACAAGACGAAACAAAAATAACAACATGGAAGAAAGAAGAACAAGAAGATGAAAAGTGACCTGTTTAGTGTGTGTACAGTTAGTATTTTATGAGTTTTGTGAATGGGCTGAGTGAGGACCACAAATAAATGTGAAAATAATCTCGATTGACTAAGACACTTCACAATTAAAGCTTTTTATTATGATGATTTTGTGGGTGTGCATAGTGCTTGCACATGTGCCATGGGGCGCCTGTGTGAAGGTCAGAGAGCAACTTGTTGGAGTTCCCTTTCGCCTTCCACTGTGTGGATTCTGGAGACTACATTCAGGTCATCAGGCCTGATGTCATAGCCTTCATCCCAGGAGCTTGTCTCCTTTAGCCCCACAATAAACACTGCAGTGTCTGCTTCCAGAGTTAACTGAATGTCAGAGAGTCCACATTTTATTTAACTCTGAAGGGAGATAGATGCCATTTGAACCAGTTTGTGCTACACTTGGAGTTGTAAGATACTAGAAAGCCTGGCCAGTTCTTTTGTTCTTTGAAATAAGCCATGCA
The DNA here is from genome assembly GCF_000001635.26 of Mus musculus. Classification (NCBI taxonomy): domain Eukaryota; kingdom Metazoa; phylum Chordata; class Mammalia; order Rodentia; family Muridae; genus Mus; species Mus musculus. The sequence goes on from NC_000080.6 coordinate 18,383,733, forward strand.
TTGCTTTGCATTAAAGCTTTAGTAACTACTTGAAAGAAATGGAACTGGACTTCAAGGCTGGTGAGGGTACTGAACTCCCATCCTGCACTCAGGCAAGCTGCCAAGAAAGTCTCCATTGTAACAAACACAAGCAGAGCAAAAATGCTGAATTGTTTTCTAGTATCCCGGGCTGGCATAGTCATTCATCTGGTTGGTAATTTCTGGGTTCTTGGATGTGCATGTGCATGTGCATCTTGTGTGTGTGTGTGTGTGTGTGTGTGTGTGTGTGTCTATGGTGGTGCTTCTGTGCAATGCACAACTGTGGAAGTCAGAAGACAACTTTGTGAAATCAATTATTTTAAACTATTTTTATGTGGGTGCTGGGGATTGAACTTGGGTTATAGGGCTTGCTCAGATGAAACTTTACCCACTTCACTATCTAGTTGGCCCAAGTTCCTGGGACTTGTAGAAGATGCACTGGCAGCTTCCCTCTGGTTCCCACATGGAGAGCTGGTGATACTTACTCTATCTCCTAGTAGTTGGCACTTAATGAGTATTCATTGGGCACACTGGCACACAATTATAGATCAAAATACTCTAAGTCTGAGACAGCAGGATCCATCATTTGAGCCTAGAATTTCAGAGTGACCCTGGGAAACTGCACAAGAATCTGGTACCCTAAAAATTGTTGATGGGGCTAGAGAGGAGGCTCAGCAGTTGAGAGCACATGCTATTCTTGAGGAGGACCTGAGTTTGCTTCATAGCACCCAGCTTTGATAGCTCTATCTATAACTCTCACTCCTAGGGATCCTACACTCTCTTCTAACTTCTCTGAGTTCTCATATTCATGTGCGTATGCTCCCACGAAGACACATACATACACATATAACTAATAATTTTAAGGTATTCAATGAAAATAGATGACAAATATGTATAAAACTAATGTCCTGAGAGTTTTATATAGTACATTATTATGGTGGTTTAAATGAGAATGACCTCCATAGGCTCATATGTTTGAATGTTCAGTGCCCAATTAATGGAACTGTTTGGGAAGGATGAGAGGATGTGGTCTTGTTGGAGGATGTGTTTCTCTGAGGATGGGCTTTGAAGTTTCAAAAACTCATACCAGGGCCAGTCTCCCTCTTCCTGTAATTTGCAGATTAGATGTGCGCTCTCAGCACTTCTTTATCACCATGCCTGGCTGCCTCTATGCTCCTTGCCATGATGATAATAGACTAGCCCTCAAAATTGTAAGCAAGCCCCTAATTAAATGCTTTACTTTATAAGTTGACTTGGTTATGGTGTCTCTTCATAGCAATAGAAAATAGCTATGATGATTATATATTTTGAACATGGCTATACAATATCATCTATATTTGTTGGGCCTAGAGGGGACACATGCTTTTAATCTGTGATTTTGAGGATTTATTTATTTGGATTTATTTATTCATAAGACAAGTCTCATACTGTCTGCCCTCCAAGAAGGAGTCTAGGACTTCCAGTGTTGGGATTTCAGAAGGGCACCACTAGACTGGCTATTGTCCCCTACCCTCCCCCTGCTCCAATGACAGCCATTCTGACTAAGATTTTCACCTCAATGTAGTTGGCTGTTAAACATTTAGACTTTTTAAATTTATTATGTTATATGATATGTGTGTATGTGCATATGAATGTGGGCATGTGACTGCCATGACACTCTTGAGCTGGTTGGTGGATAACTTTCGGGAGTCATATTTCTCCTCTACCAAATCTTCTAGGCATTGAACTGAATTAATCAGTCGTGGGTGGCAAACATTTCTATCCACAGAGCCATCTTACCAGCCCCACAATTTAGTTCATTTAAAAAAGTTTTTGCATTAATTAATTCATTCATTTGTTTATTGTAGGAGTGTCTGTTGTTTTGCTTGCCCAGGCATTCAGTGTCTTCCTCAATTGCTCTACACCTTTTTTTTATTTATTTGTGTTTTGCCTTCATGTATATTTGTGAGCCACTTGCATGCCTGTGATGCCAGAAGAGGGCACCAGATCCCCTGGAGTTGAAGTTAACAACCGTGAACAATCATGTGGGTGCTGGGAATGAAACCTGGGTCTGGACCTATGGAGAACACCCATTGCTTTTAACCACTGAGTCATCTCTCCAGCCCTCTTCACATTTTTTTTTTCTCTTGAAACTTGGTCTTTCACTGAACCTGGAGCTCATTATTTGGACTGGACTGTGTGGATAGCAAGCCCCTAGGACCTATCTATTTCTCTGCCCCAGTGCGGGGTTATTTGACACATGCCTCTGCTTAGACAAGGATGACCTTGAACTCCTCATCCTATCTGACTTTGATTCTAGGCCAGAGTGATGCTTGTAACTCAGATGCTTGGAGAGGCATGTTTGTGTCTGGTGCAGGAGATGCGTGTCCTTAGGGACTGGTGGGGCTGTGGAAAATGCAAAGTATTTGAGCAGCTTCTCTTTGAGTTTGTCACATGTAGCCATGTGAGAATGTGGGTGGGCCCAGAATTTAATTGTGTGAGTGTTTATAGAGTACACCTGTGTTAGTCATGGTTCTCTACAGGAACAGAACTGATAGAATGAAAAAGTATATTCATCAGGATTTACTAGACTGGCTCACAGGCTCGGGTCCAAGGTGTTCAGCAATTGCTGTTTTGTGTCAAAAAGCCAAGAATTGGTTGCTTTTCAGTCTATAAATCTGGCTGTATTAGCATGCCCAGTCTGGTACCAGAGCTCTGGGGAATTCCTGGACAGCTGCTGTTCTTCAGTGCACACTGGACTCCTGAACACACAAGTAAAGGAGCACGTGAGCAGCAAGACAGATGGTCGTGCTGGTGAGAGCAGAGCAACTCGCAAAAAGCAAAGTTCCCTTCTCTGTCCTTCTATGTGGGCTGCCAGCAGAAGGTGTGGCTAAATTTAGGGTGGATCTTCCTGATTAAGGTTAAGACAATTCCTCATAGGATCATTCACAAGCTTACATGTTAATTGATTGGAGTTAACCATCACAGTGTCAAAATTTAGATTTTTGTAGATCTGTATTTTGAAATTTTTGACTAGCATTTACATTTCATGTAAAATATTTCATAGCCCAGATCAAAGCTGGTCTGAGCTATCAGTTTTTAATCTCTCAAAACAATCTCCTATGGACAGGCTTCTTCACAGGAGATGTACAGGCAGGGTGCTGATTTTTCCAGCTTAACTAGAAGCCGGCTTTCTGGACTTGAGGAAAGAGGGAGGGGGTGGGGAAGGAGTGGGAAATGGTTTTCATTCTTTATGGAGGAGCCAAGGAGAGAGCCAACTCTCAGCCTGTGTGCTTGTTGCAGTACAGTACAAGCTTGGTAATTTGGATGGCTATTAGCTGGGGAGTCAGATATAAATAGCTACATGCAGTAATTACACTGAGGTATTCAGACAGGTTCAAGGTTCAGATTGCCTGACTAGGGCCACTATGACCACTACATCAAGATGGGGATGCTGGCTTCTAGGAGCTTCACAGGGAACATGGCATACAGGAAAACTGGGGTCAACTGAGCAGGCAGGGCCTGGGCTTCCAAGGCACCTTTGGCTTTTGTCTTTGCAGGAAGCCAGCCAAGGCCTTGGATATCAGCATTGAGTCATATGTGCTAGGATGAAGGCTGGTCAGGAAGGAAGAGGATAAATAGACCAGTTTAGTCTCTGGAAATTACCTGCGTAAGTATGAGCTAAAGAGGACAGGGTGTGGGTAGGGAAGAAGAAAGGGACAGTCACAAGCACCATGACCAAGGACTTGACAGGAAGTGAGGCAGCAGGGTGGGGGAGAGATCAAATCCACAGGGTGGCTCTGCTCCTTTCAGGAGGTTGTGGGAAGGCAAGTGACAAGTGAAGGGAACAGGCTTGTGAATGTGTGCACACTGCCACCAATATGCTTGTGTGCACACTACCACCAAATGGCAAAGTGATGGTCCCCTGCCCAACCGACTGTGCAGGACCTGTGTGAGGACGCATGGCCTGATCACATCTCAGTCTCTAACTTGAAGACATACCATAGCCTGCTGTGTTTAACTGATGTGTTCGTGGGCTGAATTCCCTACCTAACAAACGCACAGAGAGTTCCTGAGTTAGCCTGCCTTCTCTCATTTTTGTAACTCGTTCTTTGCTCATTAACTTTCATTATGATTAAGAGAACTAATTTATTACTCAAACTTGGATAATTAAAAGAAAAAAGATTGCTATTAATAATCACTTAGGGACAACAGAGATATGTGACACTGTCACAGGCAGGCCATGGGACACGTAGCAGTGATTCTAACCCTGACTTCCTTGAGAAGGTTAGGAGAGGAGTGTGTTCCATCTCTGGGAACTTTGTCTCTGGAACTCTTCTGAGTACTGTGGTAATTATGTATTGGCAAGAACAGTCTAGCCAGGTGTTCTTTGGTCACAAAGAAAGCACAAGATTCAGGGTGGCCTTTATTTTAGATACCAGAAGCAAAGATCGTGGTGGCATAATTAGGTTCCTAGGGAAGCCTGGCCACTCCAACATTTTGCACACAGAAAGCTCCCAGAGCCTTCCTCCTTTGAATGAAATCATGAGAGACTGTTATGGAGATGTGAAAGCAAAAAACTACCCAGGAACAGCAACAGCACAGTAGGCTGCCATCCTGATGAGTGGTGGCTAACCAGGAAAGCCATTCTCTGAGCTCTCCTGAGCACTGAGTTCTGGGTCTAGCTGCAACATCTCATTTAATTCCCAACAGACCCACTGGGTGATGGTTACCACAGGAAGCAAAGCTGAGATTCAGTCTGACAGAAGCCCTGACATAAGCTGTCCTCCCCTCTTCCCTCCCCTCCTCCCGCCTCTCTTCCCCCTTCCCCTACCACCTTCTTTCCTTTTCTTTCCCTCCTGTGATGGCCATTCATGGTTGTTATCTTGACTATACCTGGAATGAACTACAATTCAGAAATGGAGGGCACACCTGTGAGAGATTTCTGCCTAGCACTGGAGTCTCCATCTTTGAGATTCCAGCACATATAGAACACTAGCTGAGACACCCAGCCTTGTGACACTGGGCAACTTCTGAATCCGCAGACTTTTTATTCACATCTAGCTATTGTTGAGTTATTTGAACTGCAGCCTGTAAGTCACTCCAATAAATCCTCTGTGTGTGTGTGTGTATTCATTCCATACATTTTCTGACTCTAGAGAACCCTAATACACCTCCTTTACATATCCTTTTCTGTTGCCCACTATTTTTTTGTTATTGTTATGTTTTACATAGTGTCTAATTATATAGCCCAGACTGACCTTGAATTCAAGATGTAGGTAACGTTGGTCTTGAACTTTTGATTCTCTTTTTTCTACCTCCCAAGTGGCTGGGCTTACAGACATGAGCAACCAGGCCTGCCCTTAAGTAAATCTTATGGTTATCCAGCTCACAGATATTTTCTCTTTAAAGTGTTGTCTCCAATATTGTCTAATAAGTAAGAAATGTTTGGGTGGGAAAGTAGAGAGCCATCTGGAATGAACTAAAATGAGGGGTGCAGAGACAGACCTTTGGGTTTGTCTGATGCTAAGCCTGTGTTCCACCAGAATTAGACCTTTGCTCTGTGTGTCTCCCTTCTTCCCTAGCCTTCCTTTCTTTTCTACCCTTTCCCTTTTTTCTTTCTATGTTTTTATTTTCTGGATGTTTTGCTGCTATGTATGTCTGTACCATTGTATGCGTTTGGTGTCTCTGAGGCTGAAAGAAGGCATTGGCTAGCAGTCAAACTGCAGTCATCTGGAGAAAAGACCAGAGCTCTTGAACCACAGAGCTATCTTTCCTGCCCTGCCTTCTGCCTCTTTCTTCAGTACAACATCCATACAGAATCACCTTGGGTACATCCGCTTACACCAATCCTCCCTCCCTCACTGTCCGTCTCTGACGTTCTCCGAGACCATTTGACTTATGCTTTCATGTCACATATACATAAATGTGATTTTTAGATTTATTTCTAATTTATATGCATGTGGTGTACATGGCAGGGGGATGCTGGTGGAGGCCAGAACAGGGTGCCTGATGGTCTGGAGCTCGTTGGTGATTGTGAGCTGCCCTGTGTGATACCTGAGGACTGAACTCAGGTCTTCTGGAAATTGCTGTTAAGGTCTGTGCCTTCTTTCTAGCCTCTTCATAGATGATTTTGTGTACATAATATAGGAGCCACAAATGAGTAAAAGCAAATATAGTCTTTCTGAGAATGGCTTAATCTTCTTAATTTGATTTATCTTCAGTTGCATCTATTTTCCTGACTTGTCAAAATTTTTTTTCTTCTTTATGGATGAAAAATAATTAACTATATGTAATAAATTATATTACATTACTTATATATCACATTTTCTTTATATATATTTTTTTGTTGTGGCTTTTTTTGTTGTTTGTTTGTTTGTTTTTCTTGTTACAGGATCTTATGTATCCCAGGCTGGCACTAAATTAGGATGATTGAACCCCAATCTACATCTCAACTCATCCTCAAATTCTCCAAATGATGTGCATAAAAGGTCCAGGAGGGACCTCTGATGATGTTTGGGAAAACTGAAGAAGTGAGGCTAACCTTCCTTGTGTTTTCCTTTCCAAAGACAATTATCACATAAGAAATCCTGAGATACATCAAGGTTACAGGATGCAAAGTCTGGGAAGGGATGGCTTATTCTTTTTTATACCAATCAGTGAAGTAACACTTTTATTTAATTTAAGCTAAACAACATCTCACTTCCGAGTCATAACCACTAATAAAATGCTGGCGTGGGCATCAAGGCAAAATGTAAAAAGGCAAAATGTACCTTTTCCCACAGCCAGACATATCTGCAGTTTATTCCACATGTGAACTCCAAAGCAAGATTGTTGGAGGCCCTTGTGGTGAAGGGGTCCTACACTGCTGCACTGCCTTGCCCAGGCTTGGGCATTCCATAGAAGCTATGGGAACATTCCTGGTTTCTGAGAAAATACCAGAAGACAGTTCCCCTTTCTTCATTACTCGTTACTCAGTGACTGTGTTAGAAGACAGGGTCTGCTGTTCAAACAAGTCAAGACAGTGAAGACAGTCTAGGAGACAAAGAGAATCAAATAAGCTACATATCTAACAGACCCTTTGCCCTATAGCCTGGATTGTCCAGCTTTGAACCATCTTTACATCTTAGAGTTTAGATAGGGACCGTGGCTCTGCCATGTTGGTGTCCATTTTCAGGCCCCAGGTACTCCAACTGACTCTATGCTAAAAACACTATGATCACTATGATATGCAGCTTTGTTGCTGGGAAAGAAGGATGTTGGGAGTTGAGGAGAGGGGGGTGACAGAAGAAGGGAAGAACCATTTTCTGGAGGAGTCTAACTTACTTGCACCGCCCCCCCCATTTTTAGGGTGCATATGTACGTGTGTCAGTGCGTGTGTGTATGTCAGAGGACCCTTTTTGGGAATCAGATCTCTCATTTCTGCCACATGGGTTCTAGGGAGGATAGGGCTCAAGTCATTCAGCTATAGCACAAGCACCTTTGTGCACCAAGTTATGTCCTTGGCCCCTAATTTGCATTTTTAAAGGTCAGTGAAACCTGGTACCCAAGTTGGCTTTCTATTGCTGTGGTAAAACACCATGACCAAAAGCAACTGGGGAGGAAAGGGATTGTTTCACCTTGCAACTCTCAGGTCACACTCAATCACATAGGGAAGTCAGGCAGGAACCTGGAGGCAGAAGCTGCTTACTGGCTTACTCCCCGTGGCTTGTTTAGTCTTCTCTTTTCTTTCCTCCTTACCTCCCACCCCACTTCTTTTTCTAGACAGGGATTTACAGTGTGTCCTTGGCTGACCTGAGACTCACCAGACTGGATTTAAACTAGTAGAGATGTAGAGATCCACTTGCCTCTGTCTCCTAAGTGCTGGAGTGCTTTGATTAAAGGCACGCACACCATGCCAGGTCCAGTCTCTTTTATTAACACCCCAGGACTACCTGTGCAGGGTGGCATTACCCACATTGGTTGGCCTTTCAATATCATTCATTAGTCAAGGAAATATCCCATAGTCTTGACTACATATCAATATAATGCAGCCATTTTCTCAGTTAAGTTTCCCTCTACCCAGATGACTCTAGCTCAAGTCAAGTTGACAAACACTAACTAGCCCACTTAGACAAGACAAACAAAATCCAGATCTGGTTAAAAGTTCAGGCAACTTGCAGGCAACATGCAGCGTTCTTTTCTAGAGGTCTAGTTCCCTATTTTTGTGTTTCCCAGGGGATAGGGAGGGGGGCAGGTGAGACATACAGGGCACATTAGCATCTTTCTCAGCTGGTAAGATGTGAGAAGTGAAACTTTGCCTCAATCTTTTCTCCCCACAACCAGCTTTTAGGAGTGGGAGAAGTCTCAAATTAACAGTGAGAGCTAGTTGTCTAGGTTATCTCAGGTTTACACATGCATACTCTTGTGTATGTGTACTTTTGCACGTGTGCACTTTTGTATATGTATACACTTTTGGATACAGGATCTTGACATGTGACCCAGGCTGATCCCAAACTAATGGCTGACCTGAACCAGCCCCTAGAGTGCTGGTATTACAGGCACATACCATGACCAGCCTGCCACTTTTCTCATGTCTCACCTTTAATTGTTTGATGCTTTGGGATGTCACGGGCAAAGTGGAGGATCAGAGTCTCTAAAGCCAATGGGACATGACCCAGTCAAATTAAGATTTGATTAAAGTCTGGGTTTGGTGGCTCACACTTTTAATCCCAGTACACCTGAGGCAGAGACAGGCTGAGCTCTGTGAGTTCAAGGCCAGACTGGACTGC